>NC_133661.1:263756410-264363910 GCF_037893015.1 Macrotis lagotis | reverse complement strand
CTGAAAGCACAACTTTTTTATTAAACATCGTAAAATGGCATTAATAAGTTTCAAGTATATGCACTCCCTTCTCTGTGAGTGTTATACATATTTGTGTCTGAAATTGAAACTTTTTCCCACTGAGGCCTATAAATTTTCAAGGTCTGGGAAAATATATATTTGGTACCTTGGAATTTAAACAGTAAGATAAGAATGGTACAGGAAGAAAGGTCCTCTTTCCTGTCCCTGGCTTCCCATTCCTCTAGTTCCTTAAAGATACTTCTTCTGGAAAGTTTAGCTGACCACTTTCATCTCTCCTCTGCATGTATCTCAGCTTTCATATGCAGGTGGCAGCTTGTGCAGTATTGCTCACAATCCAGGAAATCTGATTCTCCAGATCTGTTGCTGCTGGCTTGGACTGACAGAGAGTTGGCCTCTAGCATGGGAACATAGATACCTGATTCCTAGAGGCTGAATTCAGAGAGCCTCATTTCACTCAATGTAGATTTCTGATTTCTTGTTCCTGAACAGAAAGGACTGACCAGAATTTCTTTTAAGCTAAAACCCAAAATCTGACTCTACCAAAGCAAAGAAACAGTCTTTTGTGTGCTGGCATAAAAATCTCTTCTAACTTTCTTCCTTTCACATAATTTTATATTCACCACTTATTTAGTTTCCTCCTTAGTACCTTCAGGGACTATGATTCCTATGGAGACAAAAATATATTCCAGATTGTTTACCTTTTTTTCCAGTTTTTAAAAATATTCAGTTTATGTCTGTTGTTATTTCCCCAAAACATTTAGTGAATACAGTAGCTTTGTACTAAAATATACTGTTCTTAATATAGTTTTTCTTCACCTTCAATTAAATCAGAAAGTGTTAGTAAAATCACCATGGAATTGCTCAATACAATTCTATGTGGTTAATAAATGATCTAATGTCCATATGAACATTTGAACTTGTGTTTCCTCTGAAAGGGATGATACTTTTCATCTGTTAAATAACATTCATATTAGTTACATATTCACCTTGACTCAGAATTGAACTTTTATCTATGGTAAAATGCCAAGATCCTTTCATAGCACAAGTAGCCTAGATACACATGGGTTAATCTGTTATCCAGGGCTAAGTGAAAGCTATACCTACCAGCAATTTAAAGCTCCTATGTTTTTCTAGTGATGCTATCAAGGAAAACAGACTTAGTGGTAGATGAAATTGGGATATTGTCAAAGGCACAAGAGCACCAAACCAGAGTATCAAATAAAGGGCAACAGCAATAAAGTGAAAGCTATGTTTGAAATTGAAAGGCAAAGGTCTAAAGTAGAAAAGTAAACAGAACAGAAAGTCAGAATTCGATTTTAAAGTGTAGCACCCTTTTTAAAGATTTGTAAATCTACAGCACCCTAAACTCCCTCTAGAATTGTCAAGTTGGGTCCCCAAAGGGAAGCTACTATACTTAATTGCTTCAGGGTTCTATGGATAACTTTAAGGGCTGGGTTTTTTTTGAAAGTTGTCATTCATAAGATGCACAGAGATATCTCTGATGTATATACCCTATTTGTGTTATGAAAGGGTCTTGACATTTTCCCCATTAACAGAAATTCTATTCTATGTCAAGGAGGGTATATAACAAATATGAATGTGTTATATTAAAAGATAAAGGTATTTCCCATTAAGTATCAGTCACACTTAATTAGCTTATAGAATAGATATTTACTAATTTACTAATCGGTATAATAAGTAAATTTGTGCCAGAACCTTCATCTTCCAGCTAAGGGAATAACAATTCCCTTGTACACACAGTGTCTCTGAGGCTAAAATTTATAATCAAATCATGGTGAGACACATATGTACAGGAACACCTTGTAGCAGAGGGAAGACCTACCTATTAGTTACCAGACAGTGTCTTCTCCCTTTTTTGGAATCCTTCTGAAGTTTCCCTCAGTTATACTTCTTAGTTGAACTCTAAGGACAGTGCTCTTGTAGAGTTCTGAAACTGCCTTTGCTCAATGGATTTCTTAGTTTCCATCAACTGTCCTTGCTATCAGCTATTACTGTTCTAGTGGACATCATTACTGATGTGGACAGGACCTCTAGATTTTCCTGCTTTTTAAAATATACAAGAAGACAATTCTACTTGTGGCTAATTAGGAGATCTGTTTGCTGTCAGCATGCCTCTTTCTTACTCCTAAATGAATGCATTATCTCCTACTAGTTCTATCTCTCTGATAGTACAGTTATTGGAAAAAGGCAAGGAGATACTCCTCTCTTATTCCCCCTATTTTCTGGGTTGGATCTGAATCATGCTAGAATTCTTAAAGTTGAAGTCTGATATTGGAACAAAATGAGCACTTAAAGGGCATTCAGCAATTAACAAAAAAAAAAAAAAGATTTACTTAGCCAACAGGGAAGGATATTCAACAAGGATATAAATCAAAGACACCACAATCTGATTCAATCAAGCAAAGTTCCTACTCCAAGTTGTCCATGCTGGTCTGCCAAGCAAGCATAAAAGTGCATGCTGTTCCTTGAGACTGTTTTGTATTCAAGAGACTAGCAAATGATATCTATGGCCTGAATCCTTAGTCCCCTAAACTGATTAAGGGCAGAGGTTAAGATATTATCCCCATCACAATTTGGAATCCCTACTTTTGAATTTGGAGTTTTCTCCTAATTGACTAGCTGTGAACTAGCTTGCTGTTTTTATATATAGTCCAAGAGATGTGATTTGATCTTCTTCAGCCTATTACAAGGTATTTCCGGTATTGTATATCTGTGCATGTATATAATTCAATGACTTCATTTATCATTTATTTTTGTTTGATAGTATTCAGTTGAGATGTCAGGTGTTTCTGTAATTGTGTATGTGCTAAGGTTAAAGACAAGAACATGGTAAATTTGAGTTGTAATACTAAACATAGGCTAGAGTCAGGAAGGAAAAATGTTATCTCTCCACTAAAACCATTTACTGATTAAATTTTATTTGATTAAATTTCTATAACCTGTTTACCTGAGTTTGCTCTGTCTTCCATGTCATGTTGAAAATACCACCTTTAGTCAAGCTGCATGTGGCCTCAGAATTTGAATTAGAGTTAAATATCATATCAATTGAGAATTCCTATGCTTACTTTGAGAGTTCTTAGCATCTTTCTCATATCATCACTGGCATGTCAGCAAGACTTCTGCTCTGAAAACTAAATAATGAAAGGCTTTATGTGATGAAGAAGTGTTAGCCTTTAATAGTTTGAGTGAAAGATAAAATTTATTCAGAATGAATCACACAGCATTCACTGCTGAAGTATCTATAGCAATCTTGGTTAAAACACCATCTAACACTATATTAAACATAATTTTACATTACCTTAATTTATATTATGCTTTGTACTTTATTTTAAGAAAGATATGTAGGGCAGCTAGGTGGCATAGTAGATAAAGCACCGGCCCTGGAGTCAGGAGTACCTGGGTTCAAATCCAGTCTCAGACACTTAATAATTACCTAGCTGTGTGGCCTTGGGCAAGCCACTTAACCCCGTTTGCCTTGCAAAAACCTAAAAAAAAAAAAGATATGTAGTATTCAAGATTTGCCTACCTGAAGATACTTGAAGAGATTTACAAATTTAAACAGAGAGAAAGTGTTTCATTTGGAGTTAAAACACTTGAATTTAATTTCTTTTTCTGATACTTATTAGTTATGTGAGTATAGACAATTCACTTAACTATTCTGTCTTAGATAATTGTCCAAGATTTATATAATATTATAGATATGCTGTGATCAGGATTTATTGTGATTCATTGACCTGTTTTCAACTTTTTTTCCAACTATAAATTCAAGCCCACTTTCTCCAGAGATAGCATGTGTTCAAGGGAAATTGTGCCCTTAATTGGGAAATGGGGGTTCTGTGACAATTATACTTGCTATTCCTAATTAGCAAATACCTATTCTATAAGCTAATTAAGAGTAGCTGATATATAATGGGGATCATTTTATGAATTTGTTTGCTTTTTAAGAGGGAGAATTCCTGTTGTGGAAAAAGAGGCAGATCAGTAACCTATTTCTAACTATAGCTGACAAAATTAAAAACTATAAAATAAAGGAAGAAGATATGTCAACCATGACTTGCCAATCGCAAAGCCTTACCTGATTGATCTGCAGGTAGTCATTGGCACTAGGATACTTTTTCTGAGGCTTGTAAAGATTCCTGAAGAGGTAGGTAGTATGATTAGTCTTTTCCACCAATTATATGTGTGTGTGTGTGTGTGTGTGTGTGTGTGTGTGTGTGTGTGTGTGAATTTGGTAGTTGTTCCCCAAATCAACTTGCATTGTCAATATTCATCTCTACACACTGCCCTCTAGTGGGTCATTATTAAGTTTTGAGAATTTAGATGTAGTCCCTTCTGAGAGAAAAAGATCAAAGATTCCATTTGTAGTTTCTGAGATTTGTCCCCTTCACTCCCCCATGTACTTAAAATCAAGAATCTTCAAAGAACCAAATATTTAAACACACATATATGTTACATATAAGTAAATATTATAATTATTATATATGTATGTATATATGTATTATAAATCAAGTGGAAATTTTTTATTTGAATTAAGCATGTAGCATTTAAATCAAACTAAATTATTACTTCTGGGTAGTTCTGAATCAGCTTTGCAACAGAGCTTATATTTTTCAATTTACCTGATAAATTATTCCATGTATACAAAAAAAGAAGCATTTTCATTAAAAACATTTGATATGGGGGGCAAGAACTGAGTTACAATTCTTTTCTCAATTTTAATTTCAACATTTCCCCTCACCCCACCCCATCCACATTTATCAGTAAGACAGGTACTTGCCATTCTTTTCCAGGGAAATTAGTGAGATTTGAACCCAAAAAGGAGACCAGAATTAGTAAACTGGAATTAGCAGCATCACAGGTAACACCCTTTCAGAGTTTGCCTGACTTCAGTATTACTTCTAGGAACTCCCTAAGACAAAAACAAGAACAAAAAAAAAAATACTCGTGAGGAAAGCTTATTTATTCTTAAACAAAACATATTTCTGACCACTTCAAAGTCTTCACACATGAAGTTTGCAGGGCTAGACATGTGTAGAAACAAGGTAGAAGTACTCCCAGGAAGTCTGGTCCAACAGGATACATTCTAATGCATACTTGAAATATAATATCTATTCCTCTTGGAGGAATCTTGCAGTAAATCTGAAAAGAATATATCAAAAAGAATATATCAAAGACTATGAGTGGAATTCCTTGTTTCAAACTAAATTTTTTGACTCGGCTTCTGTGGCAAGGTAGAATGGCAATTCTGTTATTGAGTATAACTGCAATTCTTTGTATCCCTATTTCATGTCAGACAGACAGAACCACTGAAATCGTAGAAAGTACACTCTGGTCAACGTCATTTTAGAATACAAGTTTTTTCCTTCCTTTAAAAATCTTTAGGAGCAATGTATTTGAAGTCAGAAAATAACAAATTTGTTATTAACTGAAAGTAAGTTACTTTATGTCTCTGAGTTTTAGATTCTTGATCTTCAAAATGAAGGGAGTAATAATTGTATTTCCCATTTTAGAGGATTTGTTAGAAAGTCTTTTAAATCTTAAAGCATTAGACAAATGAGACCTAATAACTGAACCGTAAACTGTTATTACTACAGAAGACCACAAGATGGGGATGTTGCTCCCTCAAAGGCAGCTTTACACCCTCAGCTAAATAAGGAAAAGAAAATATTTTAAATTTGATAGTTCTAAGTATTAGGTAAAGAATAAAACATGACAAATTTTGTTTGCTTCCCCTCTCTCCTCAAAAAATAGCAGAGTTCATAAATGAATTTAAACTCTACCTATTGGACTTTTGGTACATATTAAGATTGTGCCTGACTCTGCTTTTCTACAAACTACTCCATTAACCATAAAATTTGAGAATGATTTCTTAAAATTATTTATGGATTAGAACTTTCCATGTTTTTTTTAGGTTTTGCCAAGGCAAATGGAGTTAAGTGGCTTGCCCAAGGCCACACAGCTAGGTAATTATTAAGTGTTTGAGATCGGATTTGAACTCAGGTACTCCTAACTCCAGGGCCGGTGATTTATCCACTGTGCCACCTAGCTGCCCCAGAACTTTCCATGTTCTTAATTTTAAAGGTTTATGTTCAGAACACCTTATATTTCTCTATTTCTCTCTATCTCTCTGTCTTCAATGAATTTGTTTAAATGGAGATTATTTTTTAATCCATCATCCATCTATAAGGGAAAATTCCCTGCTAAATAGCTGAATCCTTTGAAAGATTTACCATCAAAATACAGATTGGATGAACTCTGTGATCACTAGCCAAATAGCTCCACCTTTTGACCTGCCTTATTTTCAAGAGCTTCTGCACTCAGAAGTCCTAAATCTAGATCAAATCTGATGATCAGAGGGAAGATACTGAATTCATTCAGTTCCTTCCACCAATACACACAATTGTGGTGAAAGGTTTTGCCTCACCCTGGTAGGAATATGTTTATTCTTGGATTTTTGAGTGTGTGTGTGTGTGGGGGCGGTAAACTTCTACATGTAAAATATTTTTTACTGGACAGTGGATGACCCATGCCACCTACTGAAAAAATAGAAACATTTACTCCTTTAATGAAAATACTGTTTTATTCAGCATTTCCATTTAATTTGGAGAGAATATTCCAAAATTCAGACTTTATAATTTATATTATATAGCTATGTCTTGATTCTTAAGATTTTTGATACAGAAAGAATTAGAAGTCAAATATCCAAAACATTTTCTTTGTATTCTCAAATATGGGTATATAGAATTCCCTAGTAAGGAAATTTCCCCCACTAATTCAAGTTGGCACCTGCTGTGCTTATACTTTTGGAGGACTGTCTAAGGCACTTCAGGGTTAAACATTCTACCTGTTATATAGCTAGTATCTTTCAGAGGTAACATTTGAACTTAGATCTTCTGGGCTTAGAAGCCAGCTTACTATCCACTGGATCATTCTCTGTACATACATATTTATTTATGTATATATGACCTGAGTTCAAATTTTGCTTCTGAAAGAAGCTGAAATACCCTATTTCAAGTTATTTAACTACTACTATGACTTTTAGATAATGTCCTAGGATTTACCTACTAAATCACTGCTCGGTTTTGATCAGAGTTAGTAGATGAGATTCCCACACCAATTTCCTAAACTAGCTTAATTACAGTTCCTTTGTGAACACTTGGGTTTATATGTATGCATAGACATGAGTGTGTACATTTGCTATTATATATTTTATATATAAATATATATATAGTATACACATATATAAATTTATAGTAAAACAAGTCACTAATATTCTGTCTAGATCATATTGATATGAGTTGAAATTAAAGACCAGGCATTACATAGCTAATAATCATTAGTTAAATAACATCACCAGTTTTCAATAGATTTGCATTTTTATAGTTCTAGAGTTCATGGCAACAACTAATTGATCCTTTCAAACTTTAGTGTTGAATTGTTGACACAATTGATCCTGCCTTTGTACAACATCCAATGGCTTTCAGTCAATTTGATTGACCTTGTCAATCAGGGTGAATAAAGGTAAAAGTGAATGCTTGAATGGTCATTAGCCAAACTAAATATTTAAATAGTACAGATATTGAAACAATAGAATATATGGGCTATGCCTAACTATATCACAGAATCAGGTAGTTTACCTGTTGCATTACACATTTTTGAATTTATACTATTATTGGATGCCAATATAAACTGTAGATCATTCATCTCTGCTTTCACATGAATTAGAATCTAAATCGCGGAAGTAATTGGATGACAATTTACCTCATTGGATTAATTTGCTCCCACTTAATTTCTCAGGAACTTCTAAATTCAGTTTTTTTCCCATACTAATTAGTTAGGACTATACATAGAAATAATGAAATATTTAATCAGGACAGAATTATAAAGTAAAACTAGTAGAAAAAAGCCAATACATCCTAATACTCATTCCCAGACAAGTAGAGAAGCTTAGGGAAACAGCTTCTTCAAGAGTCAAATCTTTGAAATAAGAAAAAAAAACTAGGAAAAAGTTTCATTCTTCAACTAGAATAAAGGTAGTTGAAGTCTTTAAGGCATATCTTTTGCTGCTCTTGCTGATATGTTCTTTTGGCCCATCTCTCTGTTTTCAAGAGTTGACCTCAGGGGCGCTTTGGCTGCCTGACTTTCAAGACCTGGTTACTCTCTATACAGCTTCAATTACCCTTGTGATGCAATAATTCTATGCCAAAGCATAGTCTCATGGGAACTGAAATAATGGGAACTTCCTCAATGATGCTATGGTCCTTGGCATGCAGAGAAATCAAATCTATCAGAATATTCTCAGTTACACCAATACTTTCGGTATTGTATTATATTTTTTAAAATCAGACATGGCCTCTGCCCAATTAGCTTATTCCTGAGAACAATAAAACTGTACTATCAATGCTTATATATTAAATACTTACCATATACCAGATATTATGTTTTAGTGCCAAGTACTGACAGTAGTGTGTAGAGTAGATTAGAAAGGGAAGACAATGAAACAGGAAAACAAGTCATGAGTCTTTTGCAAAAGTCCAAGGGAGAGATGGAAAGCTCTTGAACTAGAGACCATCTTGGGAATGTAAGTGAGGGATAAAAGAAGGAAATTTTCACTATCAGGGAAGAACTGATTGCTGGGATGAAACTTATAGGAACCTTGAGGGAAGTGACACTCTTTTCCAAAGTTTTGATAGAGAAAAAACTGGATATACAGATATGAGTTCTTGAATTAGGGAGACCAAATTTCAAAGAGGAAGGAAAGGCAGAATCTCATGAACTAAAATTCCACAAAAGGAAGTCCACTAAAGAGGGAAGGATAATATTTAAAAATACAATTCTGAAGACACGACAGGAAATAATTCTGATGAGAAGAAAAAATGGAGATTATCCAAAGAGACAAATATGATTTACAAGACAACCTCAATTTTAAAAAGATTTGTACATAAGATTAAAGTGAAGACAGATAACATAAGATATGAGCATGTTATGATCCTTGAAAATTGTCAAAAGGGGGGTGGCTAGGTGGTGCAGTGGATAAAGCACCGTCCCTGGAGTCAGGAGTTCCTGGGTTCAAATCCGGTCTCAGATATTTGATAATTACCTAGCTGTGTGGCCTTGGGCAAGCCACTTAACCCCATTTGCCTTGCAAAAATCTAAAAAAAAAAATTGTCAAAAGTGCTAAAGCTCAGAAGGAGTGAAGAGTTGTGGGGGAGCTAAGGATAACAAAAATAATTTTATCTTGTTTTTAATAGTTATATTGAGGGTAAGAGGACAATCAAAGGAGAGCATTGCTGCTTCAGTTAGATAAGACAATGATAACAATAAAGAGAAAGCAGTATAATTTAATTCTTGTTTTGCTTTTGTTTTCTAATATGACATGTAGGAATTGCTCCCCAACCTACACTTCTCCCCAAGTACCTTAGCTGTTATGTACAACTTTTATTTTCTGAGGTTTATTTTTATCACATAACGTTTTACACGGGCCATGACAGAACAAAATTGGCTAACTCTGAAGTTGATACCCAAAGTAGGAGCATTTAGCTACTTTTGAATTAAAGTCATGTGATTTAGATAAACTATATCCTCATTGTAAAGAAAATGATGAGTATGATAGCTGAGTCATTTTTAGTGATATTTGTAAGATTAAGGAGAAAAGGAGAAATATTACAGAATTAAAACCAATCAGTATTTCTTAAGCACTGTGCTAAGTGCTGTGGGCACAAAGAAAAGCAAAAAATAGTCTAACTCTTGAAAAAACCATGGAGGAAACAACATGCATCACTAGAGACAAACAAAATATAGGATAAATTGATGGCAAATTCAAAGGGAAGGCACCAAGATTAAGGGAGATTTTGAAAGACTTCTTTTTTTTTTTTTAGGTTTTTTTTGCAAGGCAAATGGGGTTAAGTGGCTTGCCCATGGCCACACAGCTAGGTGATTATTAAGTGTCTGAGACCAGATTTGAACCCAGGTACTCCTGACTCCAAGGAAGACTTCTTGAAGATGGTGGAACTTTAAGGAAACCCAGGAAGCTAGGAGTAGAGATGAGGGGGAATCCAGACATGGGAGTCATCCATTGAAAATGCTCTGAGCCAGGAGATGGAATGTCATGCATGAGGAAATGCAAGGAGGCCACTGTCATTGGATCACAAAGTGTGTGAGGGAAATAAAATTTAAATAGAAAGTGACCACGATTCTAATCCCGAAGGCAATAGTTTATTGAATGAGGCAGCAGAGGGAATCACATAGTCATAGCTATGCTAAGTTAATCAGTTTGACAATTAAACGAAGTATAGTCTTTAGGGGGAAAGAGACTTGTGGCAAGGAGATCAATCCTCAGACTATTCCCAGTTGTCTGGGATGGTTTGGTAAAGGGTTGGTTTGATAAAGACTAGTGTAGTGGTGGAGTGATGGCAGTATCAAAGGCAAGATGGGGTATATATGTGATGTTGTGAAGGTAAAATTGACAGGCCTTGGCAACAGATTAGCTTTGGGAAGTCATGGTGAGTCAAAGTAGAGGCTGACACCTAGGTTGTGAGCCTGATTAAGTGGGAGGATGGTGGTACCCTCAAGAGTAATACACAAGTTTAGAAGAGGATAGGTTTTATGGGGGGGGGGATGAGTTTAACATGTTAATTTTTAAATAGCTTAAGACATCTAGTTCAAGATGTCTAATAGGCAATTGATAATATAAAAATGGAAATTGGGAGAAAGGTTAGGGCTAAACAAGCAGATATGAGTCATCTGTACAGGGATAACTGAAATCATGGGAGCTGATAAGTTACTTAAGAGAATACAGAAGAGGACTCAGGACACAAACATGGGAGAAACACCGATGGTTAGTAAGATCCATCAAAATAGACAATTTAGAAGCACTCAGGTAAGAGAATAAGAAGCAGTATCATAAAAATCTGAAGAGAGTATCAAAGAGAAGTAGGGATCAACAGTGTCATTGGGATGAGGACTGAGAAAAGGTCATTAAATCTGGCAATTACAAAGTCATTAGCAACTTTGAAGAGAGCTGTTTTAGTTAAATTATGAGGGCAGAACCAAACTATAGTTAAGAGAATGAAATGAAATTGAGGGACTAATTATAGAGCGCTTTCTTGATAATTTTGGTATTAAAAGAAATGAAATATAGATAAAAATAGTTAAGGATGGATAAACCAATTGAGGTGTTTTTGAGTATGAGGGAGACATAGGCATGTTTGTAGTGAAGCAGTCAGGAAACAGATTAAAAATTAGTCAAAGAATGGGAAGGTAAGATAGAATGGATATTGATCAAATGTGCATATAAAGAAGTTTGCCTTAGGAGGGGGCACTTTTTCCTGTGAAATGGGAGAAATAGTTGCACTCTTAATTGAATGACCTCAATTTTTCAGTGAAATATGAGGCAAGCTTCTCAATGGGGGCGGGGGAAGGGCGTTATGAAGGTTTCAGTAGGGAAAATAGTTTGGAAAAGTCACTTGACAAGTGGAATAATTAATTGGAGAAGTGTGAATTGTCCATTCTTTAAAAAAGGTATGGAGAGAAGTAGGCTTTTTAAACTGCAGGATTTTAATACTTCAGAGATACAAAGATAACTAAAAATGTGAAAAAAAATCTAGAAAAGGATGTAGTGATTATAAAGGAATAGCATGGGTTTATTAAGGACAGGTCATGCCAGAATAACCTTATTTCCTTTTTTTTTTTAGACAACACTAAACTGGCAGAGCAGAATGCTGTAGATATTTTCTTGGCAAAATATCTGATAAAGTTTTACATATAATTCTTGCAGAACAGATGAAGTGATGTGGGCTAGAAAGAAAAATTCTGAATCAAATGGCTGGACTCAAGTAGTTATGGTTCAATATTCACTTTCTTGGTGGGATGGGGTGGTCTGCATTAGAGTACCATGGAGTTCTAATATGTTCCTGTGATATTTGAGATTCTAATCAATGACTTGTTAACAGATGGCATGCAGGTTAAACAAATTTGCAAATGAAACAAAATGAGAGGACTAAGCAATACAACGAATGAGTCAGAAAACAAAAAGATCTTAGCAGATTAAATATTTTTTAAACATACTAGATCTGTGTTTTCATTATTGTGTGAAATATCAACACCAATTTAAAGAGTGAATTTCTTGGGGTCACTTAAGCTAAATAACTTCCTTAAGTTCACACATTATGTCAGAAGAGGAACTTAAACCCAGGGACTTCCTAAGTCTAAGGTCAACTCTCCATCCACTATGCTAGAAGTGTCAAACACGTTTTTAGGACATGATGTTTGTCTTGTTTGTATTTAATTGAAAGTTCTGTTTCAAGGGTGAAGAGGTAGTCATACAGAAGTTGAGAGTGTTGGGTTTTTTTAAAGTTTTTTTGCAAGGCAAATGGGGTTAAGTGTCTTGCCCAAGGCCACACAGCTAGGTAATTATTAAGTGTCTGAGAGCAGATTTGAACCCAGTTACTACTGACTCCAAGACCGGTGCTTTATCCACTATGCCACCTAGCTGCCTGTGAGTGTTTTTTTAAAAAATAATTTATTTTTTCCTTAAACGAAAAGATTTATTCGAATCCCTGTAGAACCAAAAGTTGTAGATGAAAGTTGTAAATAGACCATTTTGATGTGACAAAAAACTGAACTATCAAAAAATAAATGTAATTTTGCTCATTTGCAAGGCTTCAAGCCAAGTCTGATTGATCACTAATGTTGGCTGCTATAGTGGAGACTTTTTAAGATATGTTGGACTAGATAGATCCTGAGATCCCTTCTAATGACAAAATTCTCTATTTTTTTGGTTCTCGTTTTGGCAGAGAGCATTCCAGCAGATGTTCAGATATGCTAGTTTCAGACTTGTTATATTTCTCAAATTTATCTTCTGTCCATGCGGCCTATGCTCCATTGACAATGTCTTTCTGCCTCCCTCTGTTTACTGGATTTCCTCATATAAGCTTAAGTGATCAGTATGTGCAAAGCATGTGCTAAATGTTGGGAACACAAATAGAAAAGGCAGATTCTGCTCTCAAACTCATTCTAATGGAGACATCAGTTTTCAGCTTCAAGATGGAAAGGTACCAGGTTCATTAGGGTGCAGTATCAAAATAGATGGTAATGCCTCTTCTGTGTCATTTAATTGATAACAGCAGCATCTGATATAAACCATTTGACAGTGCCAATAACTTTGGTTGAAGTAACTTTTGGATGTTCTGGAGCTATCAGTCTTCAGAAGCAGTTGCCAGACTGCATCTCCACAAGGGTGAAGACATAGAATAAAAACTGTTTTTAAGGTCCTTGGATTCAGAATCCTGGGCTAACTTCATCAGGGCTGCTGAGGAAACAAAGGTATAGATGGTGTTGGGTGGTGATGGGATGGTGGCAGTATGACTTACCTGATGCATGCTGCCTCCTTTTCCTTAGGATCTTTTATTGGCTGACTCATTAGTTATGGGTGGCAAATGAAGTCTGAGGTTTTAAGCTTTTAGATAGATAGTTATGTGTACAGATATATACATATATTTTATGTATATAAAATGCTACATTTTATTTTAACATGCAATGCTGACCCTCCCCCTTGCTTTTGAATTATATACAACTATGATCATATTCCATTCACAGAACCCACCTTACCAAATCTTTGCATTAGGATTGCTAATTTTTATAGTGTACTTACATTACTTTATAGTGTACTCATGTATTTTATAGTATACTTGTGTATACTTTACTCTGTGAACTGGCATTTACATGACATACATTTTACAATTGACTCCTTTCTTGGATTTTATCACCTGTAGATTTCTGCTGCAAGTGCTATTCTAAGTTTGTAACTATCTCATAAGTTCAGATATTTAAGATTGAACATGGATGTTTCCAATTAACTTTCATAAGACTCTGGACAAATTCATTCTTGCTAGGTATAAAACATTCCTAAATTTTAAGTTGAGGTCCCCAAAATTGAAATCCCATCTTTTTTTTTTTTTGAACAGTTGTGTTCCAAATATGCTTTCTTCTTCTGATTTTCTTCTTTTTGAAAGGCAGCAGTGAAGAAAATACTTATACTCCTGATAGTTTTTTTGCCCAAGATATTCTATAATCTTTGACAATACATTCTAGATTCCTTCCAGCAGTACTGTTTGAACCACATGAATCACGAAGTGAATAGTAGTAATTGGTTTTGAAAGGTCTTGACAGGTTCTGATATATCTTGTATACATGCCTTAAAATAGCAGAATTCTCTATTATGTATCAAGTTTTTTTTAAAAAGCTGCCTTAGTACTCCCAAGAGGGAGTTGCCAATTACCATTACTCTTCTTTCCTCTGATATAGGTAGCCTCACCTGACACCACTTTCTGATTATTATTCCTCAGAGAACAAGTAATCACTTCTGTCAGTCCATACTATTTAAGTACCTACTTTGTGCCAGGCAGTATGCTAAGAGCTGAGGATGGGGGAGGGGCAAAGTCTGCACTGTCAAGAAACTCATATCTAACTACTATGTAAAAAGGTACAGGATAAATTCAACAGAGAGGAAGGCACTAGTATTTAAGGGGATCAATAAAGTTTTGTGGAAGAAGGTGGGGTTTTGGTTATAATTTGAAGCCAGATGAAGAGGGGAAAAAATGGGGAGGCCAATTAATGCATTTCCCCACAATGGGTGGAGAGCCATAATGCTCCTGCTCCTGTGCTTGAACTTCCTGGTGCTGTTGAAAGTATATCTTGCAGGACTGTATCTACTACATTTTTAAAAATTTTTGCAAGGCAATGGGATTAAGTGATTTATCAAGGTCACACAGCTTGGGTCCTCCTGACTCCAAGGCTTGTGCTCTATCCACTGCTCCACCTAGCTGCCTCCGCTACTACAAATTTATGGTACACCAGTTCATGGTTTCAATGCATACTTTTATTAGTCTTCTTTTGATCAGCTCCCTCCCCACCCCAAGTGCTACATGCCAGTTTTAATAGATCACCTTTTGTTCCAGATAACATGGGATGGGGGAAGGAGGGGAAAGAAAAGTCTTAAGTTCTTTCATATTTTTTTTCTGTCAGAGAAATATTTTGAATTTAGTCAAGTAACACAATGGTTGACTACCCAGACCAATAAAAAGTATGCTTTGGAGTCACAAAGGTCTAATTTGTTAGCATAAATTTGTAGTAGATGAAGTCTTGCAAGATTATAGTTTCTTTCAACAGCACCATAAGAAAGGTGATACAAGTTACCTAGGGTTGTAGATTCGCAGATCGAAGTTATAATGAATTTAAGGGTGGTGGAAAAGAAATAGCTGATCATAAGTTTAATAGAATGGAAAAACAGGGAGCTTCCGAGGAATTAAAGATTTTGATAAGATGAAGAACAGGTCTGGGGGATAAGAGTGGGGGGCATTAAAGAGTCGATTACCGTCAGGAGAATTCCAGAGCTCAGCAGATGTATGGAAACTGCTTCTTTTTGAATCAGTTTATTCATCCTGGTGTGTTATCCCAAGTCTGGCTAAGCAATGAATGTGGTCCTTTAAAGACTTGAAAATCAGAAAAAGACAATCTGAACATTCCTGTTTGATTTTTTTTTATTTTAAGGCAGTGGGGTTAAAGTGACTTGTCAAAGGTCACACAACTAGGCAATCATTAACTGTGTGCGGTCGCCTTTGGACTGAGGTCCTCCAGTGTCCAGGGCCGGTGCTCTATCCACTGCACCGCCCCGCCACCCCCTGAGTGGGATCCTTGGTTTCTCTCGTACACGTGGGAATGTTGGAAATGGGGCGGGGGGGGGGGAGCAGCAGCCGGGGGGCTGGGGGAGTTAGTGCGCAGCGGGCAGGGAGGGGCAGGTGCGGGATGCACAACTCGGACCCGCCCCCCGGGGCCCCGGGCCCCCGCCCCAGTCAGCACCAGTCAGCGCCAGTCAGCGCCAGTCCGAGGCGGCTCTGGGCCGCCGTCCACCTGCAGGGGCGCCGCCTCAGCCAGGTAGGGGGCGGGGCCGGAGGGAGGGGCACCTGGGCCGAGGCGGAACTCGGGAGCCCAGGGCGCCCAGGCCCGGAGCCCCGCGTCGGCGGAGCCGGGGAAGGGGTCGCCCCTCCGCGATGGCCTGGAGCGCCGCGTCGCCCGGGGCCAGGCAGCCCGACAACACGGCCTTCACGCAGCAGCGCCTGCCCGCCTGGCAGCCGCTGCTGTCGGCGGGCATCGTCCTGCCGCTCTTCTTGTGCGCGGGCCTGGCCTTCATCGGCCTGGGCCTGGGCCTTTACTACTCCTCCAACGGCATCAAGGAGCTGGAGTACGACTACACGGGCGCGCCGGGCAACTGCTCGGCCTGCGCCGCGGCCGCGGAGCGCGTGGCGCCGCCGCCCGCCGGCTGCCGCTGCCGCTGGTGCTTCTCGCTGCCCGAGCTCTTCCAGGGCCCCGTGTTCCTCTACTACGAGCTGAGCAACTTCTACCAGAACTACCGGCGCTACGTGGTGTCGCGGGACGACGAGCAGCTGAGCGGGCTGGCGGGCGCGCTGCGCCACCCCGCCAACGAGTGCGCGCCCTACCAGCTGTCCGGCGGCCTGCCCGTCGCGCCCTGCGGCGCCATCGCCAACAGCCTCTTCAACGACTCCTTCCGCCTCCTGCACCGGCGCCTGCCCGGCGGCGCCTACGCCGAGGTGCCGCTGGACCGCGCGGCCATCGCCTGGTGGACCGACTACCACGTCAAGTTCCGCAACCCGCAGCCCGTCAACGGCAGCCTGCGGCTGGCCTTCCGCGGCACGGCCAAGCCGCCCAACTGGCCGCGCCCGGCCTACGCCCTGAGCCCGGACCCCAACAACACGGGCTTCGTGAACCAGGACTTCGTGGTGTGGATGCGCACGGCCGCGCTGCCCACCTTCCGCAAGCTGTACGCGCGCGTCCGCCGCGGCGACTACTCGGCGGGGCTGCCCCGCGGGGCCTACTGCCTGAGCATCACCTACAACTACCCCGTGCTCGCCTTCGGCGGCCGCAAGCGCGTCATCCTCAGCAGCGTCTCGTGGATGGGGGGCAAGAACCCCTTCCTGGGCATCGCCTACCTGGCCTTCGGCTCCCTCTGCGTCGTCACCGGCCTGGTCATGCTGGTGGTCTACATCCGGCACCAGGACGAGAACGGCCGCGGGGATGAGGAGGACGACTGACCCCCGGGGCCGCCCCGCACCCGGCTCCGCACCCGGCCCCCTCACCGGGCCGCCTTCCACGCGTCTCGAGCCGTTCGGGTCTCGACCCTGCCCTGGTCCCGATTCCTGCCACATGTCTTCAGCCGGGTGAAGGCAGGAAAAGACGCCTCCGCCACTTGGTGATGCGACTTGATCAGATCAGCGGTTGAAGCTGTCTCCGATATCGCCCCATCCCATCCCTCTTGCAACCCAATTCCTGGGGAACCTTATTGGAGAATAGATCCGAAGTACAGGGAGACGTATCCAAATCTTTCAGAGTTCTCTCTCTAGCTTTTTGAGCTACTTATTCAGCAACATCTTTCTACTCCCCATCTACCTCACCACCACCCCCCCCCCCTTACCTCAATTCCTGATTGTCCCTGAGGAGCTGTTGGCGTAAATTCAAAGAAAATTGCCCTTTGTCTTACCAGTCCTTTGAGCTAGCAACCTCTTTTTCCTCTCCCATTCCATCCCATTTCCCTCACAACCTAATTCCTTATTGTCCATGTGGAACTGTTTGGAGGGAAGATAGGAAGACCAGAAAAAATTTATTCTCCACCTCTTTCAGAAAGAATGGTTGAATCTTTCTAGTGTTTGGAGCTGTTTACCTTAACACCTCTCCATTCCCAACCTCCTTTCTCCCTCCTGCTGTAAAATTCTTTAACCACCCTGGGGAGCTGGTTGAATGGTAGATCTAAGGACTAAGAAAGTTTCCCTTTCTTATTTTTTTTAGTTTTATTTTTTTTCTTTTGCAAGGCAATGGGGTTAAGTGGCTTGCCCAAGGCTACACAGCTAGGTAATTAGTAGGTAATTAATAATTATTAAGTGTCTGAAGTCATATTTGAATTCAGGTCCTCCTGACTCCAGGACTGGTGCTCTATCCACTGTGCCACCTAGCCCCCCTTTATTCTTCATGTGTGGGAGGTTTAAACCGGCTCTTAATAGCCACTGAACTACCTAACCATCTTAAAACAGCTCCTTCCTATCCCATTTCCTCCTCTGACTGTGAGCTTTCTGTAGGTTGGTACATAACTCCATTTCTAATTGTCTCTCTGGAAGGGTTTGGATGATTGACTTGAACTTCTTATAAATTTCCCCTCTCCCTTTTATTATTTGAAAGTTATTCTGGATTCTGAAGGTTACCACAGATTATGTTGCATATGAAATTGTAAATTTCAAGCAGTCAGATTTTTAGGAATCATCTCTGAACCTCCTAATTTTACTGATGAGGAAATGGAGACCCAAAGAGAAGTGACTCACTTATGGTCACACAGCTACTAGTGACAAAGCAGAGATAGGAAAAATAAATCCTATGACCTTCAACTCATTGCTCTTTATACTACATCATGCTGCCTTCCCTAATAATAATCATGACAGTAATAATAATTTTGCCTTACGTATTTGCCTTCTAAGGAAGTCTTAACATTTTCCTTTGTATTATCCTTTCTAAAACAATAATTGAGAGCTGGGCCATTTTTGCATATTTATCTGCAAGTCACTTAATACTTGAGTGTAGGGCACTATGCTACTAATAGTAGCTGATTTGTATGGTGATTTAAGATCTATAGATTACATACATGATCTCGATTGAACTCAAAATGAGCCTGTGAGAGCAGTAACAGCTAATATCTTCATTTTACAGATGAATAAATAGAGGTTCAAAAAGACTGTTTTGTTCATAGCCACATACCTCTTAAGGATCAGAGAGATAGGAATCTAACCTATGTCTTCTGATAATAATACTGTCCTTCATTTTCAAAGAAGACCACAATATCAGGGGAAGTGAAGCAATGATAAGCACATGAATTGGATTTTTGAGTGAGGGGTTGCTATGCTAAGTCATCAGCTTTACTTTCTCCTCCAGAGTCATCTGGGTCTAGAGACCAGATATGAATCAGGATGCCTGGAGATGGTCTTGGATGTAAGGTAATCAGGGTTAAGTGACTTGCCCATGGTCTCACAGTTAATAAGAGTCAAATGTCTTGAGGCTGAATTCAAGGAAGGGCTCTATCTACTGCACAACCTAGCTTCCCTATGCCTAAGTTTAGCACTCTAATCACTCTATACAAGGCTTATGTTTGGTAGGACCTCTTTAATTGTACAAAACTAGCTTTCCTAGATATATTTAAGAGCATTTGCACTCCAGCCATATGTCATTTCTAAAAATAAGAATATCCTTGACTTTCTAGAAGTCTGTATACCAAATAACTTAGAGAAAGGCCAAATGGCTCCAATCAGAGGCGATTTCAAGGCAAACTAAGGGCTCCAAAGTCCAACTATTAATTTTTTGTTCTAACATCTTCAGTTGTTGATCTTGTATTTGGTATTTGTTTTGCTAGGCATGCAGAGTAGGTCTTAGGAAAGATTTTCTTCCCATTTCTTCATTTTAGTTTTCTCATTATGTTGTAGACCTTGATGAGAAAGACCAAAAATACTTAGCTTTTCTGAGGACTCCATCAGGAGCTATACTTAGCTTTTCTGAGGACTCCATCAGGAGCTTCTCTTCTAATTATGCTTTCAAATAAACATTATATATTTCTAGTAATCATGTTTTAAAATAAAAGCTTGTGACCTGAGAAAATGTTGTGCAAACTGAAATTTGAAAAAACTTTTTGAAACTTTGAGAGAGTTATTAAACTTTGGACTAAATCTTTTTTTGTGATCATTCAAGTGATTCTACAAAATTCTCCTAAGAAGCAATTGTATTTATTGCCTTTTAAAAGTCCCTTCTCTGTTTGTAACTTATTCATTAAAGCTTAAAAATGTTACATCCTTCCAACTTTATTCAGATGATATATGTATACAAATATCCAGAATTCTACTGATTGGCAATACTGGGCATTCCTTTTACATATGGTTTAAAATAGAAAGTCTCTTTCAGCTTTCAAATTCTATAATTCTTTATTCTCTTTACTATTGTATACTTTTCTTAGGATCTTGCTCATGTCCATGGCAATCACCATTAAGTATTGTAAGACCCTAAATTAAATGCATTCTGAATTACCAAAGACATTTTTAGTTAAATTCAATATAATTCTTATTTCCTTTTTTTTTTTTTGAGAAACAGCATGGTATAATGTAGAAAACTGACCTTTGGAGTTATTTTGCATTCATGTCCTTCTTGTGACACACTGACCATTTGACTCTCATCAATTCATAACTTCTCAGTGACCCCCTCCAACCACCTCTCCCAACTCTTGAACATTTTAAATTATAGAACTATAGAATTATAGAATATAGTCGATGATTTGCATTGCTAGAGGGAATTTCATCATTAGGAATTTCATCAATGAAAGCACAGATCAGACCAAAATGTGAAAATTATTAAACCATGTAATTTTTTATTAACCACAGTCAGGATTTTTATGAAGCTAATTCTCTGAATTTGACTAAATAGAATTTACTGTATCTGTTTATGTATTTGGGAGCTAAAATTCCATATTTCAATGTTACCTTTAATCTATTCCATCAGTCTGTATATTTAAAAAGTAATAAATGTTATTTTTTCTTTTTAAAATTTTAGTGAAAATTGTTTTTGTTATTTTACTTACTGAAAGAGAATAAAGATTATATTTCCCTTATGTATTTTATTTTTAATTTTATTAATTTTTAACATTGTTAAATTTAATTCCAAATTTTTCCTTCCCTTTAACTCCCTCCATTACCCTTACTTGAAAACAAAACAGTATATCAATTACACATATGAAATCATGGAAAACATTTTCATGTTAACTATATATTTTTTAAAAGCAAGAAAAACAAAGTAAGAAAATTATACTTCAATTTGCACTCAGTTCAACAGTTCTCTCTGGAGGTTGTTAGCAATATTTTTCATTATAAGTCCTTATTGATCAGAGTCTTTCCACAATTAATCAAAATTACAACGTTGCTACTGTAAAATCGATCTCTCTATTCTTTACTTTGTATCAGTATATATAGAACCTGCCATGATTTTCTGAAACCAACCCCCTCATTTCTTATGGCACAATACTCCATTACAAAAATATGCCACAACTTGTTCAGCTATTCCATGGTTGCTGAGCATCCTCTTGATTTCCAATTCTCTATAACCATGAAAAGAACAGCTATAAATATTTTTGTACATATAGGTTCTTTTCCTTTTTTAATTTCTTGGGAACACAGGCAGCAATGGCATTGCTGGGTCAAAGGGTATGCACAGTTTTACAGCCCTATGGGGCATAGTTCCAAATTGTTCTCCAGAGTTTATTAGTAGTTTATTAGTGTACCTGTTTTTCCCTTTTTTCCTTATAGTCTTTATCATTTTTGATAGAATGAAATGATGGCTCAGAGTTATTTTAATTTTCTAGAGCATTTTTTCATATGCTATTAGTAGTTTTGATTTCTTCTGAAAACTGCCTATTAATATCCTCTTGACCATTTGTCAATTGGGGAAATGGCTCTTATTTTTATAATATTGTCTCAATTCTATGCTTAGTATATATTTGAGAAATGCAACTTTTATCAGAGAGAGAGACTTAAAAAATTTGTGAATTCAATATCTATGGTATATTTTATCAAAATGTAGTTTCCTTGATTATCACTTTTAATTGGGTCTAATTTTGCTTTTGCTTTTTTCTGAGATCATTTCTACTACTGCCTTTTTTACTTCATTTGAAATCTGAAATATTCAGTGACTGCTCCAGCCAATTTGTCTCTTTTGTATGTGTTTTAGTTGTGACACTTGTAAACAACATATTGGTTTCTAATCGATTTTGCTATCTGCTTCCATTTTATGGGTAAGCTCATCCCTTCACATTCTCAATTATGATTATTATGTATCTTTCTCAATTCATCATCATCTGCTCTTTATCCTGTTTATCAAAAAAAATCGATTTTCTTTCTAACCATTTAATCTGCCTTAATCTAACCATTTAACCTCCCTTAATCTGCCTCTTCCCCACCACTGTATTTCTTATCCATTTCTCTTCCTGTTTTCCTAGTTGGTAAATTCCTTCTGTACAAAACTCTCTGTGTGTATTCTTCATTCTGAAACAATTCCAATGATTGAGATTTATGCATTGCTTAGCACCTTCATTTTGCTTTCCATTATAAAAGCTCTTTTCTTGCTTACCTCTTTTATGCTAGAAAATTTTCTCCATTCTACCTCTCCTTCCCCCCTTCTCTCAGTACATTTTTTTAAAGATGATTCCAGCATAATCAATTCACACTCAAGTCCTTTGTCTACATAAAGTCCTTTTAACTGTCCTAATAATGATATTGTTTGGGGTGGCTAGGTGGTACAGTGGATAGAGCACCAGCCCTAGACTCAGGAGGACCTGAGTTCAAATGAGGCTTCAGACACTTAATAATTACCTAGCTGTTGTGACCTTGGGCAAGTCACTTAACCCCAGTGCCTTGGGAAAAAAAAACAAATAATGAAAATATTCTTAAGTGTCAACAGGTTACCATATTCTCATATAGAAATGTAAAAAGTTTAACTTAATGAATCCCTTATTGATTTATTCTTGAATGTTTATGCTTCTCTTGAGTCTTATGCTTTAATGTAATGTTTTCTAATTCAGCTCTGATCTCTTCATCAGAAATACTTGAAAGTCCCTTATTTCATTAACTATACATTTTCCCTCCCAAAGGATTACACTCAGTTTTTATGGTTAGGTTTTTCTTGATTTTGTTTTCCAGAATATCATATTCCAATTCCTCTAATCCTTTAATCTGGAAGCCACTAAATCTTGTGAGTCTGACTGTGATTTCACAATATTTAAATTGCTTCTTTCTGACTACTTGAAGTATTTTCTCTTGGACTGGTAGCTCTGGAATTTGGTTAAATTATTCCTGGAAGTTCTTATTTTGGGGTTTCTTTCAGGAAATGATCAGTGGATTCTTTCAATTTCAAATTCTTAGAACCCTCTGAGGGGTTCTAAGATATTGGGACATTTTTCCTTGACAATTTCTTGAAAGCTGATGAAAGCTGTCTAGGCTCTTTCTTTGGTCATGCCTTTCAGATAATTCAATAATGGTCAAATTATCCTTGTTCTCCTTTCCATCTGTTTTTCACATCTATTTTTTTAAATTCTTTTGACTTTTTTTTATTGTTTCTTGATGTCTTGTGAAGTCATAACCTTCTACTTGCTCAGTTCTAAATTTTAAGGACTTCTTTTCAGTTAATTTTTGTACCTCCTTTTCCATTTTGCCTATTTTGCTTTTTAAGGAGTACTTTTCTTGGGTGAATTTTGTGCTTCTTTTATCATTAGGCCAATTTTGTTTTTTAAGGTATTATTTTCATCAGCATTTTTGTGCCCCTTTTTTTACCAAGCTGTTAATTCTCTTAACATAATTTTCTCTCATCACTCTTATTTCTTTCCCCAATTTTTCCACTACTATTCATATTTTATTTTTTAAAACTTTATTAGCTTTTTTCTTTGAAGCTCTGTAACAATTTTCACATTGTCTTGTTTTTGATTTTATGTTTGGTCTTCCTTGCCACTACTTTGGTGGTAGTATTTTATGATCCAATTCTTTTTTATTGTCATTATTTGCTTATTTTTTTCCACTATATTTCTTGACTTTAAACCTTATGTTAAAGTTGGTTTCTGTTCACCTGGGATTAGGGAACCAGTGTCCCAAGTTTGAGGCTTTTTTATGCTGCAAGGTTTTTGTGCTTCCAAGCTGGTCTGAACTAGGGAGAGGTATGGTCAGTGCTCTCCTGGTCAGTGCTCGGGTCCATACCAAGGAAGGACCCCCAGTTCCTTGAAGCTTCAAATGCTTGTGCTTTTTTTGCCTTGCAACTGAGATCAAAGTCCTGAACCCTTAAGAGTGACCACCAGTGGCCCCCTCCAGCCTGGAACTGCAAACCAGAACGGCCTGCTGTTGTCTGTCAGCACCAACTGAACCTAGTTCCAGTAAATGGATCCTCATAATTTTATTCTGACCAGTCTTTCAACCCCCTTAACCACCTCTAGACTGAGATATTTTAAAATTGCTGCCATGTACATGGGTTTTGGACAGGCCTCCACCCTGGTGTCATACCCTTCTCTCAAATTCTTAATTTTTCTTAGTCTGGGAAAATGTCTCACTTGAACTTTTTGTTGGTTTTGCCACTGCAGAATTTGATTTGAGGCATTTAAGTTGTTGGGAGGCAGTAACAGCAATATTGTGAAATTAACTATGATAGACTTAGCCTCTTCTCAGTAATACAACAATCCAAGACAATTCCAAAAGTCTCATGACGGAAAATGCTATCCACATCCAGAGGAAGAACTATGGAGTCTGAATTCATATCAAAGCATACTATTTTCATTTTTTTCATTGTTTTTCCTTTTGTTCTGTTTCTTCTCTCATGACTTGACTAATGTGGAAATATGTTTACATGATTGTACATATATAACCTTTACCAATTGTCTTGCTGTCTTAAGGAGAGGCATTGGGAAGGAGGGAGGGAGAAAAAATTTGAAACTCAAAATCTTATAAAAAATGAATGTTGAAAACTATCTTTACATGTAATTGGAAAAAATAAAACACTATTTTCAAAAAAAAGTCATTTGGACAGCAATGTTGGGAAAGTTAAGCTAGGTACTTCCATTCTGGCTCCTCCCTTCCCTTATCTTTCCTCTTGAAGCATCATATGCTTAATTCTTTTGGATCATGATCTTAAAAAAAAAGGACAATTTATTCACTGCTATGAAGTGATCAAATCCATTATTTATTGATAAAATTTAATGCATCTATTGAAGCATAGCATGTTATCTTAAAAAGGGGGGATGGTCTAGGCTTAATCTCTACTTCTTAGTGACTGTTAATATAGTATATGTACTTTTAAAAGTCTAATACTTTACAATGTTTCCCACAATAAAGCACTCATAGTTTCTTTGGATTTGCTCAACTGTAGTATACAAGGAGAACATCATTATTAAATGATAAAGATATTGATTATGATCATTTTCCCTTTGAGATTTTATTTAGTTCTCCCCTTTTTATTTTTTACTTTAATGCAATACAAAATTTAAAACTTTCATAAAGTGGTGCCAAATTTTTTAATATGACCTCAAGGCTAAAATTGGCTTTTTTTTTCACCCTGAGGGGAAATTCTCATGTTCTTCATTCAAAAAGTACCACAAAGCATTAACATTCCTTTAGATCTAGCCCTAAACTCTTCTTGAGCTCCAACTGCCTTCAATATCTCAAACTGGTTATACCATAGACTTCTTAAATTCACTGTGTTCAAAATCCTCCCCTTTTTGGAACTTCTCTTTTCCTGCCAAGGGCACAACCATGCTCCCAGCTACCCAGGCTCACAACCTAGATAGCATCTTTACTACTCTCATTCATCCCATTTAGCCACTCTATTACTAAATCTTGTCATTTCTACCTTCACAATTGAATATATATATATATATATATATATCTATATATATCACCTTTCTACTCATAATGCAATCCTCATTCAATCCCTGTCTCAACTATCTTCCCAAATTAATCTTCTCTACATTCACCTGCTGAGTGGATTTTTCTAAAGCATGGTTCTAACTATGTTATTCCTCCTCTTCCAGATGAATGAGTTCCAAGGCTCCCTATTACTGGATGTTCATTACTTTCTTTGAATTCCTTCAAGATGTTTTTAAAACCTCACCTTCTACAGAAGGCCTTTCCCTGTCTCCCCAGCTGCTAATGCTTTCACTTTTCAGATTACTTTCATCCATTGTGTGTATGTGTATACATATGTATATACATCTTATTGGTACCTAGGTTCATATCCATTGGAATCTATGCTCCTGACAGATAATTATTTTAAATCATTTTCTTGGTATCCCCAGTTTACCAGTTTTACAATGTCTGACCTGTGAATTTCAATTATTAAATGCTTGCTGATTGACTGACTGATAGTGCTCTTGTTAATTCTTACCTAGTACATTTCAGTTGCTTCCTAGACATTCTCCCTAAATGCTTTCCCTACTCCAATATATTGTCTAGATTACTACCAAAATTTAATTTTTCCTAAAGTACAGTTTAATCATGTCACTCCCCCCAACTTAGCCATTGTTACTGACTCCTAATTATTTCTATTTAAAAATACAAGTGCCTCAGCTTGACATTTAAAACCCTTCACAATCTGGCTACAGTCTATTTTGCCTTAGTTCATGGCTTACTTACTGTTCCTCAAACTTCTTGATTTGGCCCAGCATGGCCCATGCCTGGAACATATTTTCTCCTTTTGCCTCTTCAAAACCTGGATGTCTTTCAAGGCTCAGCTCAAGTATCACCTCCTGAGGAACACCTTTTTTTTTTTCATTTCCCTAATCGAGAGTTCTGTCATTGTTTTTATTGTATCCCCCAAAAAAGAATGTTGGATCCTTTAGGGCCAAAAGAGTTTTTCACTTTTATCTTTGTATCTCTAGCACTTAGTACTTATCTTTAACAGAGTCTACTTTTATTATACTGAATCAGAAGCAGTGGGTAAAAGTTGAGCAGAAGTAGATTTTGACTTGATCTCAGAAACTTCTTAAACATTGGTTATTCCAGAGGGTTGCCTCACTAAGTAATGAGTCTTCCTTACAGAGCAGATTCCTCTTCAGGTACGAATTGGATTTCATGACCTCTAAAGTATTCTCTAACATTCAGATTTTGTGATTCTATAAATATAACCTAAGGTGGGATAGGCAGAAAAATAATTCTGAAGTATGAATAGAAACAAAGGTAATCTGTGGCCTATATTAGATAAGTCGTGGGGACTAGTACCAAATTTTTTTTCATGAGTGTGTGTGTGTGTGTGTGTGTGTGTGTGTGTGTGTGTGTAGTAATTTGAAAGTTCTTAACAAAGTTGGTTTTATGTGAATGGACTTTTCTCACTTTATGAACACTGAATTTATGAATGCTTAAGGCTCACTGTAGGGATGGGACAGATAGAGTTGACTATTTTAATGTTCACCAGTGGAGCAGCTAGGCAGTGCAGTGGATAGAACACCATTCCTGGAGTCAGGAGGACCTGAGTTCAAATTCAACCTCAGACACATTTAATAATTACCTAGTTGTGTGACCTTGGGAAAGTCCCCCATTGCCTTGCAACCCCCCCCCCCCAAAAAAAAGGTTCACTGGTACTCATGAGATTTAAGATTCAGAGGGACTCTGATCTACTTTTTTTAAAAAATAAATGATATTAACACCTTTTGATTCTATATTGCAATAATTTCTGAAGCTACATCTTCCCCCATCCAAATCGAATCCTTTTGAGCAGAGATAGATTTGGACTTGATCTCAGAAACTTCCTAAACATTAGCTATTCCAGTATGTTGCCTCACTAAGTAATGAGGCTTCCTTACAGAGCAGATTCTTGTTCAGCTACAAATTGGATTACATGACCTCTAAAGGTAGAATGTAGAAAGAAAAATGTAGAAAGAAAATTTTAGGAATATTGCCAAATGCAGCAACAGTGTATACAATATATACAACATTCTATCCTACTAGTTCCCATCTCTGCTAAGGAGGGAGGTATATTTGTTTCATTATCTATTCATTATTGCCTTTTCAACTAGTTACTTTGAATTCCTCATGGCTACCTTTTATTCTGAAATTCAACTTTGCAATGAATTAAATAGTCTTCTGTGGCCTGAGTAGGGACCTAATAATTATAACATTTGTATTTTTATTTGGGGTCAACATAAACTACATATCTTGTGTAGAACATATAGGATAGTGACTGCTTGACTCATCATATTCAGTTAGTCAACAGCTATTTATTCAACATTCCCAGTGTCCTAGGCAATAATGGAGTAAAAGTAAAAAACTGTTGGTCTCAAGCAGGGGATTCAGTGAAAGGTACATGTAACAACTCCTTCTCTCAAGTAATTTACATTCTAATGGGGGAGACAAAATGTATAAATATACATTTATGTTGTTTAATACTTGGTTATGGAACTCAAGTAGACCTTCAGTGCTGCTAAGCAGTTCTATATCTGCCGTATCAGTTCTCTATTCCACTCTCCACCCTAGCTTTTCTCAAACATTTTTAATCCCTCCTCAAACCTCTTATGACACTCCCTTCTATATCCTCTCTGCTGAAAGCCTTGCCTCATATTTTACAGGAAAAATTAAGGTCATTCTCCATAAGCTCTCTCTTCTCTTGTCTTCCCTGACTCATACGCTTTCTCGTTATCTCCTCCATCACCCCCATCTGCTCAAGTTATCATATTTCATCCCATCTCCTCCAACAGATTGCCCCTTTGTCATTCCTACTTTTTCATTTATTTTCAGTCTCTCTTTGTTTAATGGCTACTTCCCTACTGCCTGCAAACATGCCCATGTCTCCCTTGTCCTAAAAACCCCTAACAACACCCCCTCACTTGATCCTTCCTTCCCTGCTAACTATTGTTCTGTATCCCTTTTGTTCTTTGCAACTAAACTCTTTGAAAAGACTATCTTATGAACCAGGAGAACATTGTACACAGTAACAGCAACATCAGGCAATGATTAAATATGATAGACTTAACTCTTCACAGCAATACAATGATCCAAGACAATTTCAAAAGACTTATGATGGAAAATGTTGTCCACAACCAGATAAAGAACCATAGAGTATGAATTCAGATCAAAACATACTGTTTTCACTGTCTTTTGTTTTAGTTTCATTGGTTTTCCCTTTTGTTTTGTTTCTTTATTCACAATTTGACTATTGTGGAAATATGTTTAACATGATTGCATATATATATATATGTATATATATATATACATATATATATATATATATATATATATATCCAGTATCAGATTGCTTACTGTTTTGAGGAGGAGGGGAAGGAGGAAGGGAAAAATGTGGAACTCAAAGTCTTATAAAAAAAATGAATGTTGAAAACTATTCATGTAATTAGGAAAAATAAAATGCTATTTACAAAAGAAAAAAAGGCTTTCTTATAATAACATAAGATAACATAACACTTTGTCTCCTCTCACTCTCTTCTTAATTGCTCCCATAATGGTTTTTGTTCTTATCATTCCATTGAAATTGTGCTCTGAAAAATTACTAATGATTTCAGTTTACAAATATGATGAAGTTTTCTCAGTCCTCATTTTCCTTGACCTGTTTACAGCCTTTGACACTGTTGATCATTCTTTCCTTGATACCCTCTTCTCTCTAGGTTTTTGGCACACCATTCTCTAATCCGACTGCTCCTTCTCAGCCTCCTTTGCTGGATCCTCATCCATCATATCCTCTTAACTGCAGGTATCCCACAGGGTTTTGTCCTGGGTCCTCTTCTCTTCAACTTCCATGGATTTAATTATCATCTCTGAGGATTCTCAGATTTCTTTATTCTGCTCCAAGCTCTCTACTGCTCTCCAATCTCCCCTCACTAATTGCATCTTAAACTCAACATATTCAAAATAGAACTCATTATCTTTCTCCAAACTCTCCCTTTCTCCCACCTTCTTTCTTACTTCAGGCTTATCTAGAAATCATCCATGACTTTTCATTGTCTCTCAGTCCACCTCCCCATCTCCATATCCAATCTGTTCCCAAGTCTAAAACAATAGATATCTCTCAAATATGTTCCCTTTTCTCCTCTGTCACTATCACTACTCTGGTGCAAATCCTCATCACCTCTTGCTTTGATTATTGCAATAGTCTACTTGTGGGTCTGCCTGCCTTAAACCTGTCTCCATTCCAATCTCCATTCAAAAGTGATTTTTCAAAAATACAGTTCTGATCATGTAAACACCATCCCCTTACAATAAATTTCAGTTTTAGGATTTTACTTTAGGATTAAATGCAAAATGCTTTGTTTGTCATTCAACATCCTGTATAGCCTAGCTCCTACTAGCTCCTTTTCAGTCTTCTTACACCTTACTTGTGTACTCTTCATTGCAATAACAGTGGCTTCTTTGCTGTTCCACATACAAGAAACTCCATCTCTCATCTCTGGGCATATACTCTTAACTATCCCTCAATACTCCTTCCTCATCTGTTTCTATCTCCCCTGGTTTCTTTGAAGTCCCAACTAAAATTCCATCTATTAATTCTAATGTCTTCCCTTTATTTATTGTTTACTATTTATCTAATATAAAAATTGTCTGTATATTTTCGTTTTCATGTTGTTTTCTCCATTAGATGGCGAGCTCCTTAGAGCAAATATTGTCTTTTGCCTTTTTGTGTGTCCCTAGTGTTTAGCAGTGTTTGACATATAATAGGAGTTTAATAATTAATGTTGGTTGATTGACGTATTGTTTCCCATCATTTGATTTTTAAGGCAATCCAGGTATGTTTTGATATTTCCTCATAATTACTAAAATTGCAATTTCATTCATTAATCATTCAGCTCGGAACCCTAAACTATTCTTAAAAATATGTTTATATAAAACCTTAAGGCAGTTGCCTCTCTCTCTCTCTATTCTACACTCTCACCCACATAGGTTGAAACAGTGCTTGAAACAGTAGTTGCATAACATATGTGTACAAGTACATATATATATATATATATATGCATATATCTAATTTTCTTGTGGAGGAGATTAAGCATAAATCTAATGAAATTGATGTTAAGAGAAAGGATCTTGAGTCTGGAACAACTAATTTAAAGCAAATGCTTGAAATACAACTCACTGATAATTATAGTTGTGTAGTCAGAGTGATAATATGCTTTGATGGTTTTTTAAAGGAAAAGAGGATAGCCTGAACTAAATTGAACTAAGGGGGCTAAAATTTAAGGGGGAGTTTTGTGCAATTTCTAAACAAATAATCAAATGCATATTACAAAAAAAAGTAATTTCAGGAGGGAGAGAGCACTAGCAGAGAATGAATTAACACTCTTTGTTGGAGTTTGTTGTTGAGTCCCTTTCTAGACTCCCTCAGTCTTCCCCAGGCAAATGTTGAAGGGTTGGTAGACAAGAAAGACAAGGATGACCTTCTCCCTAAACATCAAGGTCTCCAAGGTCTTCATTTATTCACCAAAACACCAGTCTCTAATCTACTCCTACTCCCATGGCTCTTAGTAAAAAAAAGGCTCTGGTGCTCAAGGATACCAAGTGATGATAGTTTACAGTACTCCCACACACAACAGTCCCTAACAGTTTGTAGGGTTTCTTTCCTCTAAAATGAAATGAAGAAGTGACCAAGTTCCATTATTCATTTTACTAGGGCATGGCTAGGTGGCAGCTAGGTGGCGTAGTGGATAAAGCACCAGCCTTGGAGTCAGGAGTACCTGGGTTCAAATCTGGTCTCAGACACTTAATAATCACCTAGCTGTGTGGCCTTGGGCAAGCCACTTAACCCCATTTGCCTTGCAAAAACCTAAAAAAACCCTAAAAAACATTATTCATTTTACTACTACATTTATTAGCAAATATGTCTTCAAATAGGTGATTCAATGCTAAGTTAACTTCTAGTCTAGGAACAGAAAAGGAGAGAGCCCTTACACAAAACTTTCTTAGGTAGCATGGTACAGTGGAAAGATTGCTGGGTTTGTAATTAGATGATCTGAGATCAGATTCGAGCTCTGCCACCTATGTGACCCTACCAAAATGTCTTGACTTTTCTGGGCTTTAATTTCCTAAAATTAAGGTATTAAATTAAATGATTCCTAGATCTCTTCTAGCTCAAATCTGTGACCCAAATAAGATTTATTGAAGTATATTCTTTTTTTTTTAGGTTTTTGCAAGGCAAATGGGGTTAAGTGGCTTGCCCCAAGGCCACACAGCTAGGTATGAAGTATATTCTTAATAATGACTGAAAATTCAGGAAGATTAAAGACAAGTTTACATTAGATCAGTGAAATGTAGCAATTCCAAAGAAGGATGTCTAGCTCTTTCCTTTTGAAGAACAAAACTTTCATCTCTAATATGTAAGCTTCACCAATTTTCCTTCCTTTCCAGGGGTTCTAGAGTAATAAAAACAAATTATTTTATTAACTCTACTCCTAGATCTGCATTTTGAGAGCTTTGAATATTACAGTTGGTTGAGAGCATGAAAGAAGGAAGAAGGGTAAGGTAGACAGTCTGATTCTGACTTTGAACTTGTTCTCCTTGGCTTTACCTAGAGTCTGAATATTTCCCAGAGCCAGAACCCACTTCATATAAGGGTCTAAAAGTCAAAACAAAAAAGAATGGTAGCAAAGGTGCTAAAATGTATTCATGTCCTGACTATGATTCCAACTTGATGATCTTGTATCAATCTATAAACTGTAATTTTACTGTAGATGCACTAATGCTCTTTCTTTAGTACTTCATATTTTGGGGTATCTTACCTTGATGAAATGTGCCAATAGGCAATTGTTGGAAGTTTGAATGAGTTCTAACAGAGATCAGAAAAGACATTGCATAAGACTCTTAAGAAAAGAAACTAGGGATTTAGATCTAGTTTCAGATCCCTTTTGTCTCTTATGCCATATAGCCTCTTTAGGATTAATTTCCTTATTTATAAAATGAATGACTGGACTATATTATCTCTAAGGTTCTTTCCAATTTTTAATCCTGGAAAGAAAAGTACTTCTATCTATGGTTGCAATCTTTATTATTAGATTTATTTTTAAGGCCTTTCTACATTTTAATTGAGTTAGTATATTCTATTATCTAAGAACAATTAGAGTGGTGCAGTGGAGAAAGCATTGGACTTGGAATCAGGAAAATTTGCCTTCATGAGTTCAAATCCTACCTCAGATACATATTAGCTCTAAGTCTGGGTAAATCACTTAAATCTATTTGTCTCAGTTCCTTCTCTGTAAAATTGAACTGTAAGAGGATATCTTTGCCATGAAGAGTCAGATATGACTGAAAAATGACTCAACAACAGGGAACCTAACTTTTTAGCTGGGAATTGTTTATTCAGTTAACTTAAACATATTCCTTAAATGGAAGAGAATAATTCCTTTAGGGAATGAGACCCAATTTTTGTTTGAGGTAGTGGAGAAAGCTTAGATTGTGAGAGAAAAAGGAAAGGTTGCAGCCATATTAGTACCATGTGAGTTCTTCTGAAGGTTGCATGAATTCATGCACTAGGTTGACAGGGTAGAAACTCAGAAGGGTAGAAGGGTAGGAACTCAGAAAAGGACAAATTTTACCTTCTTCACCGTTCTATCCAAGGCTGACCTGGTTCCCTGAAAATTCAATCAAATAAATGTGATATCTTTTAATATTGAGACATTTAGTTTATCATTTTGTTAGATGGAAAAATATTATAGTCAGGAACTGAATAAAAAATCTTATACCTTACCCTGTCCCATATAGCTCCTATTAAAATGGTGGTCGTATTTCTCAAGTGAACTTTAATGACTTCTTTTTAATTCCTTTATTTTTTAAAGTTTAGTGAATTTATCCCTTCTGATTAGCTTTATCTAGACTTTATAGAAATGTATCCTTCCACATGTATGACTTTTTGTTTTAACTAATTTTACTTAGCATACTACAGATACTTTAGATTGCATTCTATAAACATCTAATTATGGGGGCAGAAGTTAAAATGGATGATAGATCAGTGATCTGCAAGATAACTTGAAAAAAATCCATCCATTCACCAAATTAAAAAAAAAAGAACATTTCCACATTCCTGCTAACTCAATCCAAATTGTAACAGTAAATCAGGGATCATTGATCCTTTTTTTCATATATTAAATACTGCAAGTCAAAGTACTTTCTATAGCTTTTTATTTCCCCCCATCTTTAACATTGAATTTAAAAAGGACATAAGGATTTAAGTATTGAGAAGGCTTATCTGTTTCAGAAACATAATTTGTAGAAAAATAAATTTCCTTATTTCATAAATATCATATTAGAATGATAGTGGCCACCTAAGTGGCGCAGTGGATAGAGCACTGGCCCTAGAGTCAGGAGGACCTGAGTTCAAATTTGACCTCAGACATTTAATAATTATCCAGATGCATGACCTTGGGCAAATCACTTAAGCCTACTATCTTGCAAAAAAAAAGAATGAAAAAGAAATTAGCTTACATTTACTAATATGCTCTCTTTTTTTTCATTATTGGCAATTATATATTTGTAGAAGGATAAATCACTCCATTATTTCACACAGGGTTGATCTTTGCTACACTATTTCTAGAAATATGAATTGAAGAATATGGAGACATGCAAAAAAGAAAATTAGTATCTAGTCAGAAATTTTGGTATATACTCATTATTCCTTGAGTATATGAATGCATGTGAATACACTGGGATTTTGTAGTTGTGGAAAGATTACTGGCAGTAGCTGCCAAATTTTCTCCTTCAGCCTCCTTAATGTTCCTAATACTTTCTTAAGGTATCAGAAAGTTAGGACATAATTTATGGCACTAGTGGGGGTGGTGGTGAGAGAAAGTGGAAGAATTGGCTGACAAAGGTAGAGCTAGGACTAACAGCTTACGTGGAAGAAGCAGAGCAAGGGAAATACACAGACCAAGCTAGGAAGTTTCTGGTTCAAGATGGGAGCTGTGGGATCCAGGACCAAGGAGCAATGAAGCCCACAGCTATTGTATGGAAAAACAAAACCAGTTCTTTGCAGCAGCTTTTGACCATATGATCCTATGACCTTGCCCTTCACTGGTATTGTGAATCAAATGCACTGTGCAGATGTGGAGCAGACGAGGTCTGCTCTGAAGTATTTCCTTACTTGGGGACCTCATTTCCAGTAGAGATCTCTATGTCTGGATCACCTAAGTAGGTCTGTGGAGAATGTGGAACTTACCAAAGGGGTAGGTTGTTTGATTAACTACAAACGCTAAATCATTTCCTATGTGGTATAAGAGGAAAAGATCTCAAACACAGAGTATAAGTCTAACTTGACTTTACTAGTCTCCTATGGGACATATGACCCACCAGAGAGATAAGTTTTCTTGACTATTTGTGTGTCTTCAGGTGTGAGACCTTTCTGTGTTTTTTGTTGATATAATAAATATGTTCTATATTTATTATCATAGGCAGTAGTATTTGCAAGGGAACTGAATATATCTAGATTAGAGCAAGAAGTAAGACAAATTCAGATGTTTCTGGGTTGGAAGATGAGTGATTATTGAGAGTCCTCAGGATAGAACCTGATGGATATGAGCCAAAGGCTTTTTTTCTTATATAAATTGAGTATATATATATATATATATATATATATACATACACATATATATGTATATATATATGTATGTATATACATATATATGTGCATTTGGATGGGAATATTTATATTTATGCATATTAACATTTACACATTGATAGATAGTTTTTATATCTATATCTGCACCTTTATTTATGATGGATTTAGCTCATCTACTAATATAACTCATCTGCTATTCATTTCTATAAACTTGTTAACAGGTAACAGGAAAGCTTATTTATATATTTTGGCTATCCAAATAACCTTTATTAAATTCTGTAAACCAACTTACAGAAACGAACAGATGAGTTATGCTAATCTATTGATTATATGGCGCATGACTGTACTTAAATGCTGATCAGTGTCTTCTCTATTTACCTGCAGTTTATTTTTCTGAAGATGAAATTTTACTCCATGTTACTCTGTCCTTTATAGAGAACATTTTTTAATTTATTATGGGATACCATAATTACCTATCATATAGAAGCATATAGAACTCATTTCATTTGTTTGCAATAAAGGAAGCCATTTAGGATACACATTTCTGCATAGCATTTGTAGAGAAATAGAAACAAAAGCAAAAATGAGAAGAATAGTAAATTGCACTATTTGCTGACTAGTGTTTGTTTTATAACATTTGACATATTGTGATATCTACATAATAGTAGTTTTAAAATCATAAATAATACTTTACAGAGGTCACACTATAGTTATTTAAGTTCAGGGGCTTATTTCCCAGAACACTAAGTAGCTATGAATGAGTTATGTTTAGTCTGATATGCCACAGAAGGGTCATAAACTCCCAAGTCCTAGGAAACCATGGAATATTGTTCCAATACGTCAGGCAAAATGTATATGTAAAAGAATAATGTATAATAAGGGGAAGGTATTTTTATTTTGTTAAAGTAATATATGTTCTTAGGGAAGTACTATAAAATTTTGTCATGTTAAACCTTTCCCTCTCTGGAAAACAAGTTAAGAAACTGCCTAGTATTATTCTCTCTAATCTAACAAAGAAGGGTGGGGAACTAGAATCAAGGAGAGAGGAACATAAAGGACATTTTGGACTCTGATGAATAATTGCTCCTGCTATTATTTCTTTAAAGCTTCTTTTGTGAATTAGATGATAGGCCTTCAGTCAAACATCAATAACCCAAGAAATACAAAAACAGGAAAATGTCAATATTATAGATGTGTTTTTCACATATCTCTTTACAATTCTGTTTCTTGACCAGTGACTCCAAGAGAGAGATTTTTGCTGGATGTGCACAATAGAAAATAAGAGTACCTTTTTCTCAAATTATTTTTAAAAAATGCATAACAGTGTACTTGCCCTTTCCAAACAATCATCAAAAATTCAAGAACAGTAAAAGGATTGATTCATCTTTGAAAAAATAGGTGTGATATTGTCATAATTATAATTCATTTTAAAGGTACAATTAAATTTGAATCATATACATAAAGAAAAAAGAAATATAGAAATCATCCTTAAATTATTTCTATTATTATTAGTCCCATTTTAAATATAAGAAAAATCTACTTGTAAAAAGCCAACTCAATTCCCAAAATAGATCTATGATGACACTTCTAGATTCAGAGGATAATTCTGTGCATTTTCCAATTTTTTCAGTGTTCTTAAAGAACTACTCAACTATATTCAAAATTCCCCAGTTTTGAAATATACCTCCCATTTGTACAGCATACTACAATATAAATTGATATAATACAATACAAAGCTTGCACTATGTCATTTGATACCTCACCTATTTTTGTATGTATTATTTCAAAACTTTCCATAGGACTATTATGAGATACTTTATTAGCACTTTGCTAACTCAAGATCAACTAAATCTACTTTCTTCCCCTAATCTATCAGCATGATACTATTGTCTGAAAAGAAATAGTTTGATTTATCCTGTTCTTGAAACATTCATGCTGATTCTGTGAGATGACTATTTCCTATTCTAGATATTCATGTCCACTTTTTGAATGATTCATTCTAAGAATCCTAGGACTAGAACTCAAGCTCACTGGTCTGTAATTTTCAGTTTCCATTCTCTTCCCTTTTTTAAAAATTGAGACATTTGTCCTTCTCCAGTCTTGTGATCCTTGTGATGCTCTCTATGATCTTTCAAATATTCTTGAGATTGATTTATCAATTATATCTGCCAATTTTTAAAATAACTTAGAATGTAGTTTACTCGGGCTGTATGACTTAAGTCATCAAGGGCAGTTAAGTAAGAGAGTTAATTTCTCTCTTACTGTCTTCTTTCTTAACTTAAATATCAATTCTTTATTAGCAACTTTAGACCTAGTTTTTCCAGATCAAAGGTCATTCTCCTTTAGACAATCCTTCAGGATTCTGCCAGTTCCTATTCAACCAGTTACCTGGATTTGCTTCCATGCTCTGTATGTGTATGTATATGTATATGTATGTGTGTATGTGTGCACATGTATATATGTTTGTATATGTACCAAGTTGGTGTAGGAGTTTTCAGTGTCTTCACACAACTCATATTTTTCATCATAATTCTTTCCATTTTTGTTTTCAGAATTTAATACTTGGGAATCTCTCTCTCTCTCTCTCTCTCTCTCTCTCTCTCTCTCTCTCTTTCAGATTTTTTCAAGGCAATGGGGCTAAGTGGCTTGCCCAAGGCCACACGGCTAGGTTATTACTAAGTGTTTGAAGTAGGATTTGAACCCAGGTATTCCTGACTCCAAGGCAGGTGCTCTATCCACTGCGCCACCTAGCTGCCCCAATTCTTATCTCTTTTTAGCTGGCTTTTCTTTTGGAATTTTTGTGTCTTACCTATCTTTTCTCAAAATTATTTGGAATGTACTCTTCTAAAATCAAGGAGTCTCATTAGATCCTATCTCAATTTCTTCTCTATCACAGACTCAAGTGTGGAAGTTGTCACTTTTTATCATTCCCACCCCCACCCCCAGAAACCAGGTATTTCTTGTTGGAGTGAATCAAATCAGAGAATAATTTTTGTTTGTTATTTCTTACTTCTTTTCAAATGAGAAATTATTAAAGTAAGTCACAAAACTATATTCAACTCTGCATTTGACAGGGAGCTCTATCAAATATATGGATAATTTAATCCTCCTCCTAACTGTACTATATTATGTCTCTGTGTTTGGCTTGTTATCTGTTTCCCTAGACTCCCCATTTGTTTCTTCTTTCTGTTTAGGTGGTCTGATATACAGATCATTTCTATTTTTCCTTCCCTTGAAGCTAACCCAAATTTCTTTCTATCATGCTTGTTCCTCAGGTCCAGGATTTTCACACTTTAGTATTTATATCTCTTGTGAAGTACTATTCACTGTCAAAGTTTGTGAGTTTTCCAAGTTTCATTATTTCATCTAAAACTGGGTCCAGGTATAATTTTAAAAAAATTTCCCCTTGAAGTCTTTAACACCATTTCCTTTGATCCATAGGGTGGGAAAGTGTATTTTGAAATTCACAATACAAACTTTCCCCCTTTTTTATTTATCCCATTTCTTTTGAATAAAGTATAATCACTCAGATTCACATTCTAGTCCTGGATCTCATCTTACTAAATAACAGTTTTGTCTATAAGGTAAAATTTTTTCCCTTGGGTTATAAATTCTACCATTAATCTTACTCATATGATTCTCTGTGTGCGTATACATATATACAAACATATATATATATATATATATATATGTGTGTGTGTGTGTGTGTGTAGTATATGTGTATATATGTGTCTGCATATATACCTGTGTGCTCTCTCACTCTGTCTCTCTCTCTCTCTGTCTGTCTCTGTCTCTCTCTCTCTCTCTCTCTCTCTCTCTCTCTCTCTCTCTCTCTATATATATATATATATATATATATATATATATATCTTTATATACATGTATATGAGAGGCAGATTGAAACAATGAATAGAGACCTGGTCTTAAAGCTAGGAAGACTTGAGTTCAAGTCTTCCCTCTGGCAATATTGGTGGTATAACTCTGGGAAAATAGCTTAAATTCTTAGTGCCCTTGGCCAGTGATGTCAAATAAGCAGAAACAGATCCCAATTGGCTGCTTATTGACTTAGGAAAACTACAAATTTATATTATTTATGTTGTATTTTTGTTTATTTTGTTAAACAATTACATTTTCATCTAGTTCAAGCACATATTGTAGATTTGACAGCTCTGTTCTAGGAGACACTCTAAGATTACAAATTAGTTATCCCTTCTACATCATGGGGGTTAATGCCAGAGTTGTACCAGAGAAGTCTGGATTTTTTCTTTTTCTTTTTCTGGGATATTTACAGTACTTTATTGTAAAACTCGAGTTAAGTATTTGATCATAGCTTCTGCTGACCTTGTGTGTCATCTGAGGGTTCCATTAGACGCCCCCCCCCCGCCAATTCTCCAGTAATTTTTTAACCCTACCTATAATAGATCAAAGTTGTGATGGTGAAAATACAGATGTGGAAGGAATAACTGTACAAAGAAAACAAGAACTTCCATTGATAGAGGGGTTGTCCTCACCTAGGAATTCACTCTACCAATGATATAGATCTAGCCTTTATCTCCAACATCTAGCATAGTACCTAGAACTTAATAAATTCTCATTGATTGATTGATAGATCCTACTAATTTGTAGTCCAACATTTGTGAACAGACTTTTGATGTTCTGAATTTTAACAATGATACATTCCTTGGATTTTTGTCTCCTGCAGGTTTCTGGCTATCCCAATAGCAATTCTTACCAAATAGTTTTTTGCATTAATATCTATATTACTAGACAGATTTAGGCAGTTTTCTCCCTTCCCTACCCTTTTAAATTTAATTGATTAGCTTTGCAATTCACTGAACAAATCAATTCTTACGAGTCATTCTTGAATATAATCTATCCCAGAACAGGAGTACAATATAGGAATATAGATTTAGTTGGAAGAGATGTTTGAAGTCATTGAGTCCAGCTCCTCATTTTACATATGAGAAAACTGACATTAAAAAGTTTGAGAGACATAATTTCTGGGAAATTAATCATTTTATTAATTATGGCTAGCAAATAGTTAAAAAAACAATGGTCATTTGGCTATCTCATAAACCAAAGATGGATCGTTGGTGGCCTATTGACCTTTTAAGAGTGGGTGTTCCCAACAGATTGCTAGCAGTTCTGAATGGTTAACAATTAATGAGAAGAATAAATATCATAATGATAGAAAAACCTATTCTAATTAGGGGCCAGGAGGCTTTAGTTATATCTTCTTTACTCCAGACCTCTCCCCAGTCCTCACTCACCTCCCATCTAGATGAAGGATCCACCTCCTCTCCAAGCCTAAATAGAACACAATGGGCTTTCCCATTTAGATGGGGTCTGAACAAAGATCGAGGAGGAAGTTAATCCAATTTCATTATCAGCAATGTCTTTCAAATGCTGACTGAATCAAGGGGATGATTTCTGAATGATGAAAAAAAGGCGAAAATACCTTAGTTCTAATTCAGTAATTGGTTATTAATATAAGAGAGAAATGATCATGTTTTTCAAAACTGAGGTCTAGAGAGATTAAGTGACTTTCCTGGAGTCATACATCTCATAAATATCTGAGGCAGGATTTGAAATCAGGTTTTTCAGATTCCAAACTTAGCAGTCTTTTCACTATACTTACCATTCCTATATTTTAATTCATAGTCCAGAAATTCAATCACCATTCTCAGATCTATCTTCTTAACCAGTTGCTCACCTCTCAAATTAGGTTTTTTTCTTATAAATTACACTGTCTACACTCCATTCATATGGAACAGTTTAGTGGTGAAGAATGCAAAAAGTATTTTTGGATAAAGGAAAAACTATATCAGCTGTCAAAGGTTGTAAGATATTGCCAGTATTATAAACATTTGAACCCTAAAATAAATAGGAAAAGTACTTTGTTTTAATAGAAACTGTAAAAACAAATATGTATATATATATATATATATATATATATATATATATAAAGAAATATAGCTTTCAGATGAGATTTGAGCAGTTTGAGACAGAAAATTAAATGTGGTATAAATTTCAAGACTCAAGTCACCTGATAAATCAGGCAGAACAATGCCTTACAAGTAAACAGTTTCATGATTTAAAGAGAAGAGAGAATTTCTATTCATTAAAAAGCTGAAGAGAGGCTAGGTGGTGTAGTGGATAAAGCATCAGCCTTAGAGTCAGGAGTACCTGGGTTCAAATCTGGTCTCAGACATTTGATAATTACCTAGCTGTGTGGCCTTGGGCAAGCCACTTAACCCCGTTTACCTTGCAAAAACCTAAAAAAGAAAAAGCTGAAGAAATATGAATATAAAAATAAAGTTCAAGGACACAAAATAGGTGAGAGGATCTTGTTGAAGACTCTAAAACTGAAGGAAATTATGATACTGGTATATATTGGCAAACATATTATGTATTTGCATACAATTGTTTTATAACTAAAGTGGGTAAAATTGAAAAAGAGAAATATAAACATTTGAACATCTTGTTATGATTTTAAAAACTATTGATTTCATAAAGAAGATTTGAGGAGTTGTTACTTTTTAAGTCATTTAAGTCTTTGAGGGAAGAGGTAGGTTCAGGAGGTTGAAAAGCTGCTTTATGAGAACTATGACAGCTAGAAGCACTTAGGTGATAGAAAGTGATTCCTGACTGATGGGAGAAAGAATTTATTGCCATTGTGAAGCACTTCAGTGGTAGGTGTTATCTTTCATTGCCACATAAAATTGGAGAGAATTGAAGCGTCTTAAAAGTTACTGTTAATCTCTGTTTTGAGAGCAGTGGGAAATATAGACTTTGTTAGCTGCTTTGAATCTTGGTGAGCTGGTTAGGTTTGTTTTCTTTCCTTAAAGAGTCTTCTGATCTGTGATGCTGTAAGCTTTGTTCTGATTGGACAACATAACATCCAGGTGAATAATTAACTAACTGGTCTAGTCTGTTTAGCCTACAGATAACTAGTCTGATAAACTCTGTAGTTTTTTTCCCTTTAAAATGAACTTCTATTAACATTAAGAAAGAAAACTTCCTAAACAATTTCTTAAAGGTGATTTTTTTAGTTAAAAGAGTTTTTCAATGCCTTATTTGAGAAGAGAAAAGAAGATATGGCCTGGTGAAAAGTGATGAGGTTCAAGAGACAAGCAGTGAGAAGCAGTTTTGCATGGTATTTGTAATCCTGAGTGTACTAATAACATCAAACCTGCAGCTTTGAGTTGAATTACTCCTAACCTTCCTTATGTATTTTTCTGCCAGATTAAATGTGTGTCCAGTCTTCCTCACAAATACCTAGTGCATTGATAGAAGACTGTAACCCAGTTTTATATTTGTGATTTACTTACTTGCTTTAATATAGACTATTTTTAATGTTATTAATATTTCCTTGTCTTTTTGTCAAGTAAATGTTCATTTAAATATCTAAATGTGGGGTGGCTGGGTGGTCCAATGGATAGAGCACTGACCCTGGAATCAGGAGGACCTGAGTTCAAATCCAGCCAATCCAATAATAAGTACTAGCTGTGTGACTTTGGGCAAATTACTTAACCCAATTGCCTTGTAAAAACAAAAACAAAAACAAATCCAAAAGCATCATTATGAGTAGCTCCAAAGTGATGTAAGGAAGTGTATTTTCCCTCTACAGAGTTATTCCTAGGACACTGAAAGAATTTGAATGTCTAGGTGGTAATAGTCTTTCCCTGGGACCTGCTAGTATGAAAGCAGGTTAGATTCAACATATCAATCCAGAAAGTGATTAGATGCTGATATAAAAATGTATTACATGGTGGGTAGTTATTCTATGTCACCAACTGATGCTGCCACTGTTAGGCTTGGTAATGGTCACAGCACAGGGGTCACTCTGTATCTCTTGCTTTCAATATACAGTAGTAAGAAAAATACCATCTATGATTCTAGAATCTTCAGTTTCTTGACTTAGACTTAACTTTATAATCTTTGGCACTACTTTTTTAGGTTCATTCTGATAGAATCATTATTATTCATGTGAATCATAAAAAGTGGAATAATAGTTATACATTTTGATAAGTCATGGATTTTTTTTCTTGGATATATGTCCTAGGAAGATAGTAAATCCTTCTGTTATAATGAGGTCAACAAACAGCTGCCTCAGTAGTTCTGATCAGGGACCTACAAACTACTAGTATTTTTCTCTCCTTCCTCTGATACTTATTGGTGCTAGTGGTACAGTGAGAAGAGTACTGGAGTTGAAGTCAAACAGCTTGGGTTTACATCTTAGCTACTACTTAGCTTCTTACTACCTGTGTTAACTTGGTCAAGGCCTTTAAGCTTCTGGTCCTTCAGTTATCTCATCTATAAAATGAAGGCATTGGACTAGATGGTCTTTGAGGTCCTTTGAGAAAGGACTAAATATTAATTAAGCACCTATTAGATACAAAAAGCTATGATGAGTGTTTTACAAATATGTTATAATATGATCCCCACAACAACCCTGGGAAGTAGTGCTATTATGATCACCATTTTCCAGTGAGGAAAATGAGGTAAAGGACTCAAGTCACCTCAAGGCACAACCATTATGTGTCTGGAGCTGTATTTGAACTTAAATCTTCCTCATTCTAGGGTCCAACTCTATTCACTGCACCACCTACAATAAATAAAGGATCCTATGATTTCTTACCTGAGAACAATTATGGACCTACTTTATCATTTCTTAAGGGAAGTAATTGCTTCCTCTTTAAAATATTCTACTTTGTAATTTGGTGACCATTCTTCAGAAAAGACCTCAAATTTGTTTTTTAAATCTAAGTGATCAGTAGTTCTTTTTCCCTTCTTCATAAGAATGTTAATTCCTCTGAGAAAATTCTGGGAGCTTGACATGCTTCATTTGTCTACACAGGTAGCAAAGGTGGCAGAGTTTTAGTGAAGCAAAACATGTGTAATGTAGACCTTAATTATGTATAGATTAAAGGCAGACTCTAATCCTGAGGTTTCCTCTACAGAATGGAATTCTTCAGAGACTAATTGGGCATTTCCAAGTAAAACCAACTGCTATCTCTTCTCTAAAATTTTAGTCCTAAAGAGGAAACTCCTTGGTGGTGGACTTGGCCTCTCATCATCTTATTTCTGGGATTTGTCAAGTGAAATCTCTGGATACCTAATGCCTCATATCAGCCTATCTTGAACTATAACAGGACTCACCATTATTTTGATCAATGACACAGGGTTAACTCCTTAGAGAAAAGTTCAGGGTTATAATTTTCATCAAAATTCATAAGTGGAAAATTCCAGGTTTAGAATTCTCAGATTTCACAAATGAAAGCCCTAGTCTTGGCCTTCAGAAGCTCTGAATGAAACAGAGTGGCAGTATCAGATATGATGATAAGCTCAAATCAAATAGTTGGAACTTAACTAAACAATGCTTGCTTATGTTACTCACATTGATCATTTAATGACATCATAGACTGACAAAGGTTTTGGATTTGTAAAGATGTGGACTACTGCTTGCTTCTGGAAAGGCACCTAGGCATAACTATGAGAGGAACTATTGAAGTCGTAGAGGAGTATTATATTTTGATATGATGTCTTCTTTAAGAAAAGTGCTGGCTTAATACAATTCTTTTTTTTTTAGGTTATTTTTTTTTTGTAAGGCAATGGGGTTAAGTGACTTGCCCAAAGCCACACAGCTAGGTAATTATTAAGTGTCTCAGGCCGGATTTGAACTCAGGTACTCCTGACTCCAGGGCCGGTGCTCTATCCACTGCGCCACCTAGCTGCCTATTGATGGAATGGACAAAGGTTGAAAGACACTTTGGAACCTCATATAATTTTGTGAGTATTTATGTATCATACTTAATAAAGGGGCAAAGAGGAATATGGGCATGCTTATCTCATCACTATTCAAATAAAATAGAATTTTCTAAAATAGAATTTGAGAGATAAATGACCAATTTCTATATTTTTTCTGGAATGACTTTTTAAAATGATGTTAATTATGACTCAAGCTATTTAAATAGTAGTTTACTGTAATCCTACAACAGGAAATTTCATCAGTATTATATTGAATGGGAATCTTTAAGAGGGAAAAGGTAGTTATTTTTTAAACAAACCAGAAAATCTTAAGAATACTGAATTATTTCTTGGTTATGACCTATGGGAAATCACCTTAAAATCTGTAAGGAGCTAAATGATGATCCTTGGCAATAACCATTCTTTTTTCTTTTTTTGCAAGGCAAGTGGGGTTAAGTGGCTTGCCCAAGGCCACACAGCTAGGTAATTATTAAGTGTCTGAGACCGGATTTGAACCCAGGTACTCCTCACTCCAGGGCCGGTGCTTTATCTACTGTGCCACCTAGCCACCCCAGTAACCATTCTTTAATGAATAGTTTTGCCAAAATCTTGTAAAAGTATAATTAATTGGAATTCTTTGTAGTAAAACCAGTGGTTCTTAACTTTGGGTCCAAGAACTTGTTTTAAAAAATATTTTGGAGACAACTAGGTGGTACAGTGGATAGAGCACTAGCCCTGGAGTCAGGAGTATTTGAGTTCAAATCCAGCTTCAGACTCTTAATAATTACCTAGCTGTGTGACCTTGAGCAAGCCACTTAACCCCATTTGCCTTGCAAAAACCTAAAAAAAATTGGTTTTGATTGAAACAAAATCCAAATTAAGCAAAATACTTTGCTTGAACCCCACTAACACTTTATGAAGTTGATACTTGAAATGATAATGTAAAAATGTGCTTTGACCAAAATATTTTGGCTATAATGTGCAGAAATTGTGCCAATCTATGTTCTAAGAGGAAGTTCCTTTCTGGAAACTCTCTAAATCAGTGCATACTTATATAATAAATATAATAAAACACCAATAGAATGCATATTTCTGATAAAAAATACAAGCTAAGGATAATCTTTTTTATCATACAAAATTTTGAGAGCTTTAAAGAAAAAATTTTTCTTTCTTTGATTTTCCTATTACTCCATTGATATACTCATGGGTTATAATGATGCAAAAATGTAATGATGCTAAATAGTCGCTGGAGTAAAGGCCAGGAAAAGCTTATCTGAAAAAAAAAATCAACTAAACAGAGAAAGGATATATTGAGAGCAAAACAACAGAAGAGTGAAAATATTAAATATCTCTTTTACTATCTCAAGTTCTCTTTTTTGATTGGAAAGTTGTAATAGATTACAAATAGAATTTTATATATTACACTTACAGATAGCTAAATTTTCTATTAGAATTGCCAAAGAGTAGATAAATATGATGGCCCCTTATAAAACATTATACTCTGGCTAGAAGAAAGAATATCAGGAACATACAGAGTCAAGTGCTGGTTTTTTAGTTTTTTTCAAGTTGCATAGAATGGACAATCTTTTAAAATTATATCTCAAATAAAGAAAAACCAAGCCATTGCAATTTCATCTTGATCTTAAAAAAGCAGATTTGATAGAACTTATTGATCACTTCACTGGTAAAGACAGCAACTCTTCCATATCTTTGCAGCAGGTATTATTAATTCCATATGTTTCCATAAATTCTACAAAGAGGTTATTTATATATAGAGGACATACACCATTTTCTGGTTTTATAAAATAGTTCTTTTGTAGTTTTATTGTATGACACTAAGTCAATTCATTTAGGTGAAACTGTTGTTTATAATTGGATGGTCCTTTCCAATAGCAATTAATATTTTTCCAGTTATTTAGATTTGTCTTTAATTGTGGAAAGTGTTTTGTAATTGTGCTCACATAGTCCTTGAATTTGTCTTGGCACATAGATTCCCATTTGTTTTATATTTCTGCAGTTATTTTGAATGAAATTTATCTCTCTATCTCTTCCTGTTAGGTTTTGTTGGTAATTTATAGAAATGCTGTTTGGTTTAGCTTCTATCCTGAAACTTTGCTAAAGTTTTCAATTGTTTCAACTAGTTTTTAGTTGATTCTCTAGGGTTTTCTAAATATCACCTACAAAGAATGATAATTTTATTTCCCTGTTGCCTATTTTTATTCCTTCAATTTTTTTCTTGTCTTATGGCTAAAGTTAGCATTTCCAGTACAATACTGAATAAAATGTTCATCTCTGTTTCACCCTTTTTTATCTCCATTACAGATGATGCTTGCTCTTGTAGATTAGTCTACTACTTATCATTTTGAGAAATTCTCCATTAATTACTATACTCTCTAGTTTTTTTTGATAGGAATGGGTATTATATTTTGTCAAGACTTTTTCTGCAACAATTGCTTTTCATAGGATTTTTGTTGGTTTTTTAAAGTTTCTTTTATACCATTGCTTACCACTAGAGAGCATATTTGTTTGTGTTACCTGGCATTTTGATTTATCTGAGATTATGTTGTCCTGTGTTGTAGAGCTATAGACAAGTTAAAAAGCATTTATTAAACTTTACTAGTTCCAGAAAGTGTGCTAAACACTAAGATACCAATATAAACAAAAGGAAGACAGTCTTTTGCATTCTAATGGGAGAAGGCAACACATAATAAAAAGCTAAAAAGTTAGTTGGGAAGGGAGGAAGGTAGAAAAAGAAGGCCAGGGGTAGTTAGGTGGTTCAGTAGATAGAGTACCAGTGCGGAAGTAAGGAGGACTTGAGTTCAAATCCAGCCTCACATACCTACTACCTGTGTGACTTTGGGTTAAGTTATTTATCCCTGACTGGATTTTAAAAAAGGTCCAGAGGAAGGTCGGAGCCCAAGGAAGAAGAATAAAAGCCTGAAGATGACTACTCTTATCTTGAAAATGAGGAGTCATGCAGCATTACATATTAAAAGATGGAATTTTGTTCCAGTAAGAAGTATTGGGATTATGTATATTATAAAATTTAATAAATATAGTCATCTAGTCTCTATTCAATTCTGGGCATAGTTCATTTTTCCTTTGGGATACCTGTCTAATAATACATATATAATATATATACATGTATGTATGTATGTATATTGGTATACCACTTAATTGACTGGGGCTGCCCATTAACTTCATGTTCTAGTCTGGATTCTATGTTTTTCATATACTTTGTCCACAACGACCTTTAGTGTAGTGTTCATTGGGCTCATTGAAATTAATACAATTTCATTTGTGAATGGTCATATTTGTGAAAAAAGGCTTTAAAAAGATTCCAAATCAAAGATTCTTAACTTGGGGTCTGTTAGTCTGATTTTTTGAAAAGTATCTTGATAAGCAATATAATTAGTTTACTATATGATCTTACGTATTTATGCAATTAAAAGCATTCTTTTTAGATTTTTTTTAAGCTTTTTTGCAAGGCAGTGGGGTTAAGGAGCTTGCCCAAGGCCACACAGCTAGGTAATTATTAAGTGTCTAAGGTCAGATTTGAACTCAGGTACTCCTGACTTCAGGGCTGGTGCCCTTAAAAACATTATTCTAAAGAGACCATAGACATCACCAGACTGTCAAAGGGGTCTATGATAGAAAAATCATTAAGAATCTCTGCAAAAAAAAAACATGTTCCTGTTCTGTTCAAAACTCTTCAAAGACTCTCTATCAGTTACCTAATAAAATTTAAAATTTTTAGTCTGACATTCAAGAATCTCCACAATCTGATGCAACTTACTTTCTTTGGAATATTATGATATGTTCTCTAGATAAGTAAACTTCTTGCTGCCTTCTCTATGTCTATATATATATATATATATACATATATATATGTGTGTGTGTGTGTGTGTGTGTGTGTGTGCTTTCCTCTAATGTCTTTGCTCATATTATTTTTTCTGTTTTTTTGGAATACACTCCCATTCATTCCCTCAGGTTGAAATCTTACTCTTGCTTTAACATCTAATTCAAATACCTGCACTGATCTCTGTAACCATTCTTTAGACTTCATACAATGCTAGATGTAAGTCTCCCTCAAGAACTTATTCTGTATTCTATATATTATGTTATTTGCCAAGCGAGAGACAGAGTATTACAGTTCTTTGTAAAGAGAGGCAATATGGAATACTGGACAGAAAGAAGTTGTCCTCAGAACCATGAAGACTGGTGTTCAAGTTTCACCTAAGACACATACTGGCTGTGTGTCCCTGAGCATGTCACTTTATCCCTTAGTGCTTTAGTCAGGAGTGTCAAACTCAAAAGGAAATGAATCATGGGGTCATATATTGACTCAGGAAACCACAAATTAATGATATATCTATGCTTCACTGTATTTTATATATTAGACATTTCCTAATTACATTGTAATTCTATTCAGAACCCTCAGGAGTTTTATGGGTGACAGGCAAGGGGAGTTTGACATCTCTATTCATTAAGTCTCTCTCTAAGACTTTTAAGCTGAGTTGCCTTAGTAGAGAGAATTTCCTCATTCTTTCAGTTGTTTCTTAATTGTGTCTGACTCCTCATGACTCCATTTGAAGTTTTCTTGGCAAAGATACTAGAGTAGTTTGTCATTTCCTTCTTCAGCTCATTTTATATATGTAGAACCCAGACAAACAAGGTTAAGTGACTTGCCCAGGGTCATACAGTTTAGTAGAGTGCCTCATTAGGGAGTTCCTTATAGTAATAAAATTCTAGGTTCAGCCTCAATCCCAAACCTACATTTACTTATTTATTTACTTATTTGTTTGTTTAGGTTTTTGCAAGGCAAATGGAGTTAAGTGACTTGCCCAAGGCCACACAGCTAAGTAATTTTTTTAAGTGTTTGATTCAGGATTTGAACTCAGGTACTCCTGACTCCAGGGCCAGTGCTGTATCCACTACGCCACCTAGCTGCCCCCAAACCTACATTTATTCACACATATTTATATACCTCTACCTGACTGTAACCTTCATGAAGGCAAACATATTTTATTAAATCTTTTTATCTGCGTTAGGGAGAAGCAGCTTGGTGTAAGTAAATAGAAAGACATCCTTGGGCTAGGAAGACAGATTCATGTTTTATCTCTGACATCAGCTATGTGGCCCTAAACAAGTCACCTAACCTTTCAGTGACCAAAGTAAATTTCTAAAATGATAAATTAGAGCCAAGTTGATGGGAGGTGGGATATTGTTTCCATGCCAAGCATATGGAACCAGCATGGAACTTTGCAAAAACCTATTTTACCTAGATGACACCATGGATAGAATGCCAGACCTGAAGTAAAGAACACTCATTTTCTTGAGTTCAAACAGGGCCTCAGACACTTACTAGCTGTGTGACCTGAGCATGTCATTTAAGCCTGTTTTCCTCTTACCTGTAAAATGAGTTGGAGAAGGAAAAAGCAAACCCCTCCAATATCCTTGCCAAAAAACCCCAAATGGGGTCATGAAGAATCAAACATGACTAAAAACTACTGAACAACATAGGATTATTCTCTGTAACCATTTTTGAAGGAGTGAGATTGTTCTAAACAATTACATTCTTGAATCCATGGCCTTTCACTGCCCTTAGATAAATAAAGATACATATAGAATTCAGATTTTTTAAAAGTTATTTTCAATTCCAGTTATCCATTCACACTAGACTTTTTTTGTGGTTCTTCTGGTCAATTAGGAAATATTTTCTTTTGAGTTTCATATGTGTCTCTTAAAAACTATCTATCAAGTAGATACTGTTGCTGTTGAATAGGGAAGATACTTCCTCTTTCTCTCCACTATAAACTGATTTGTTCTGGACCCATGCATGCAGTTGGAACCTAATGAGAGGGGTTAGATTGCTTTTTTTTAATATTCTTCAACACCTGTCTTCTCTGTCCTTCTCACCTCATCTCCCCCCTTTACTGGCCCTGGAAGAATTACTTAAAGTTTTTGCTAACATCTAGGGTCTTTCAAAAGGGAATACCAAAAATGTACTTAGTTAGTTGTAAAACACGAATCAGGTTTGAAATAGATATTTATGACAAAAAGACTTTTACTTGCTCCAGTTGACAGAAAAACTTAGAACAGAATTTAGTGACTTACTGTTATTCTCAGCATGCATTAACAAGAACTTTAAACAAGTGAAATAAGGATCAGAATTATTATTTTACTCCATCAGGAAGTTGAGACTTAAACCATCAGAATGTGAAGCAATTTGTAAGACTGTTGTTATTGTTCACCTTGGCTCTGCAGTCTCTAAAGTCTAAACAACACTAGGTACAGATCCTCCTATAAACCAGACCAGGATAGAGTCTTATGGGTGGTTATTTCCTCTGATGCAGAAATTGCTATTACTACCAATCAGTTCCAAATAATGAACCTATGGCCTCCAACTTTCAAATTCACAAGACTGTCTTCTTTTTAAAAAAATTTTATTTACTTAAGGCAATAGGGTTAAGTGACTTGCCCAAGGTCACACAGCTGGGTAATTATTAAGTGTCTGAGGTCGAATTTGAACTCAGGTGCTCCTGACTCCAGGACTGGTGTTCTATCCACTGCATCACCTAGCTGGCCCCAGAAGACTGTTTTCAAGCCTACATAAATCCATTTTAGGATTGCTGTGTGCTCACTTATGATTAAGCAAAGAAACAAAACATAGAAGAAGTAGACTTAAGCTCACATCACAGTTGACATCCTGCATTCTAATTGCCATTTGTTACCATATAACCTGCCCTAGGAAAGGCAACCAGCTCTACCCTTTGCCATTATAACTACTGGGAAAAAAGAAACAAGTATTTGATAAAAGCCTTGTCAATGCATTATTCTAAGTACTTTACAAATGTTTTTCTCTTTTGACCCTCATAACAACTCTGGGAGGTAGGCAATATTATCTTCATTTTAAGCTGAAGAACCTGAGACAGAAGTTAAGTTACTTGTCCAAGGTCACATAACTAGTAAGTATATGAAGTTGGATTTGAATTCAATTCTTCCCAATTCCTGGTCTAGTGTTCTATCCATCACACCACCTAACTTGCCTCTAGCAAGATGATTGAAAGAGTATTCATATACTTGACAGCTGAGAAGAGAAAAATAGCTATGGGCAGATCACTCCCCTTAAAAGGTCCACTGAGTCTTTGACTCTTACTGTTCAGTAGCTGATAAGGATTCCTAATCCTCAAAGCACCTTTCATCTCTGAGTCATATATAGTCAGCCAGAAGCATCTAGGGTCTTCATTGTCCCCAAAGGGACCAAGTTCTGAATTAGCATGTGTGGTCACCCTTTATCAGACAGGGAAGCTCCACAAGTGCTTTATGCAACTTCCAGTCACATCTAACAGGTTGATGAAGTGCCATAACCTGAATTAATCATCTAGTCTAAATTTTCTAAACTTGCTATTTATTTTAAATATTTTCTATTTTATCACAAAGTACAAAATTTAATTAATAAAACAAAAATATGACTATATATGAAATGAAATATTTTCCTAAGTTCCAAATTCCTTTTTTTAGATAAAATTTTATTTTCTCTTTTGGTTTTTTTAATATCTAAATTTCTTCCTGTATCTTTCCCACTTCTCTATTCCAGAGTCATCTTGTATGACAGAATATTTTTTTAAGGAACAAAAGGAAGAAAAAATAGGCAAACTGATCAATACATTAAAAAAAATTGAAAAGATATGTAATAGCTTATACCTATGGACCTTCTATCTTTACGAAGTAGTGCAGAAAAGATGTATTTTCTCATATCTTCTCTTAGGGGCAATGCATGTTCTTTGTAATTTTGCACCTTCATTTTCAATTTTTTCATTGTTGTTCCATGTACATTAAATACATTGTAAATATTATTTTCTTTTTTCTTAATTAAATATTTTATTTATTTTGAGTTTTACATTTTTCCCCATCTTACTTCCCTCCCCCAACCCCCTACAGAAAGCAATTTGTCAGTCTTTACATTGTTTCCATGTTGTACATTGATCCAAATTGAGTGTGATGAGAGAGAAATCATATCCTTAAGGAAGAAACATAAAGCATAAGAGTAACAAGATCAGACAATAAGATAGTAATTCTTTTTTCTAAATTAAATGGAATAGTCCTTGAACTTTATTCAAACTCCATGGCTCTATATCTGGATACAGATGGTATTCTCCATTGCAGAGAGCCCCAAATTGTCCCTGATTGTTGCACTGATGAAATGAGCGAGTCCATCAGGGTTGATCATTGTCCCCATGTTGCTGTTAGGGTGTACAGTGTTTTTGGTTCTGCTCATCTCACTCAGCATCAGTTCATGCAAATCTCTCCAGGCTTCCCTGAATTCCCATCCCTCCTGCTTTCTAATAGAACAATAGTGTTCCATGACATACATATACCACAGTTTGCGAAGTCATTCCCCAATTGAAGGACATTTACCTGATTTACAATTTTTTTGCCAACACAAACAGGGCTGCTATGAATATTTTTGTACAAGTGAAGTTTTTACCCTTTTTCATCATCCCTTCAGGGTATATACCCAGTAGTGGTACTGCTATTAAGGGGAAAAAAGGGTGTGCACATTTTTGCTGCCCTTTGGGTGTAGTTCCAAATTTCTCTCCAGAAAGGTTGGATGAGTTCACAGCTCCACCAACAATGTAATAGTGTCCCAGATTTCCCACAACGCTTCCAACAATGATCATTATCCTTTCTAGTCATATTGGTCAGTCTGAGAGGTGTGAGGTGGTACCTCAGAGAAGCTTTAATTTGCATTTCTCTAATAAGTAATGATTTAGATCAATTTTTCATATGACTATGGATTGCTTTGATCTCCTCATCTGTAAATTGCCTTTGGAGATCCTTTGACCAACATTTGGCAACTGGGGAATGGCTTTTTTTTAAAAAAATATGACTCAATTCTCTGTATATTTTAGAAATGAGTCCTTTGTCAGAAACATTAGTTGTAAAGATTGTTTCTCAGTTTACAATATTTCTTTTGATCTTGGTTACAGTGGATTTTATCTGTGCAAAAGCTTTTTAATTTAATGTAGTCAAAATCATCTAGCTATATAAGATGACTCTGGAAGGGAGAAGAGGGAAAGATACAGGAAGAAATTTAGATACTATAAACTGCTTCCCTTTCCATAGATCTGACAGGTAAACTAGTTCTTGATCTTCTAATTTGCTTATAGTATTGTTTTTTATGTCTAAATCCTGCATCCATTTGGATCTTATCTTGGTATAGGGTGTGAGATGTTGGGCTAATCTAAGTTTCTTCCATACTAACTTCCAATTTTCCCAGCAGTTTTTATCAAAGAGAGAGTTTTTATATTATTTTCTTGACTGCATATTTCACTCTGCATCAGTTCATTTGTCTTTCCATATTCATTATTTATTGTTTCTTATAGCATACTATAAGTGCTATAAGAATATTATAATAGTATACCACCATTTGTTTGGCTATTTCCCAATCAATGGACATCTGTTTTATTTCCAAGTTTTTCCTATCTCCCAAAAGTACTGTTATAAATATTTTAGCACATATGAGAAAATTCTTCTTATGATGACTTATTAGTATTATTGTGCTATATCAACATATTGATAACATTATTAGTATATGTCTTTTTATTAATAATGACTTAATATACCAGTTATTTATTTTTAGAAGTGGAATCTCTAAATCAAAGACAAATTTTAAGCTCCATATTTCTTAACAATTCTGTCCCTATTCTTTTTGTTTTGTTTTGTTTTTGCAAGCCAATGGGGTTAAGTGACTTGCCCAAGGCCATACAGCTAGGTAATTATTAAGTATCTGAGGCCAAATTTGAATTCAGGTCATCCTGACTCCAGGTCTGTTGTTCTATCCACTGTACCACCTAGCTGACTCTCTGTCCCTATTCTAGTTATTCCATTTTCCCAACATGAGTTGCTGTTTCTCACATTAGAGAGCCACTTAAGTAAGCACTCCCCTTTCGGCTTTATATATGTATTTTCAGACAAACAACTCAAAATATTAATACATCAATCACTTCATGATCTTAAAACAGAGGTTGTAAAAACTAACTCATCCCTTGTATACCTCTATTTTTATAGCTGTTATGAATTAAGAATGGTTTTTATATTTGAAAATGCAATGAAACTTTATTTTTAAAATATTATGATCATTCTTAGCTAGTAGGTCAGGCACTGGAATATATTTGCGTGGCAAGTCTTGATTGATGGTCTTTAGCATAAATCATTCATGTTGATATCATTGTTTTTGTTATTATTTTATTTGGACCTGTGATCCATATAAGTAACTCATGGTTCAGAAATTCCCTCTACCTTCTACAACTTTTTGGTGCAACTTTTTGTTGCAACTCTTACAGAGTATTCTGGGGAAAGACAAATGGATTAGGGGATTAATAGTGACCAACGATTGATTGATTTATAAAGGTCAGTTCCTAGGCCTTACTACTACTCTACCATTTCATTATATTTCCATGCAATATAAAACTGTCTTAATTTGACTCACAGGAGAGGTCAGAAGAGATATAGCATCTCTAACATCTCCCTCCTACCCTTTTCCAAGGAAGATTTGGATTCTGCCAGGAAAGCAAATGGAAGACTGGGCCCAGAAGCTTGGCCACTCTGCCTCTCAGGAAGAGAGAGAATACCAGACTAGAATTATATCTATCTATTCCTTTAAATATTGTTAGGCTAGGGGATTTTTTTTAGATTCAAACTAAATTTCTGATTGTTATTCAAAGTCAATAGCAAAACAGAAATCAGAGAAAGTATACATAGGAAGATATATACATATCTTATATGTGTCTTATATAGTGAATATGGGCATCTAGATGACACAGTGAATAGAGTATTGGATATGGAGTAAAGAAGACCTGAGTTCAATCCTCCCTTAGAGTCTTACTAGTTGTGACCCTAGTCAAGTCACTTAACCCTGTTTACCTCAGTTTCCTCATCTGTAAAATGAATTGGAGAAAAAAATGGTAAACCACCCCAATATCTTTGCCAAGAAAACCCTAAAAAGAGATCACAAAGATTGAATTTGACTGAAACAAACAACTTTTCTCTCTCTCTCTCTATGTGTGTGTGTGTGTGTGTGTGTGTTTGTGTGTATGTGTATGCTGATATACATATAATATTTGCCTATACCATATCATCCATATTCTGTTCTAACCACTCATATATGTATATGCAAATATACATTCCTGGAATTGAAGGAGCTCTTCTGTTGGGAGTGAGGTAACTAAGTTCGTGTGTGTGTGTGTGTGTGTGTGTGTGTGTGTGTGTGTGTGTGTAGAGAAAGAAAGAGAGACAGAGAGACAGAGACAGAGAGACAGAGACAGAGAGAGAATTCCAGATTTTGCCCCAAAGGGAAATTTAAATTCACTAAATCTGTAGTGTAGCAGAGTATGGATATGGACATGATAGTGACTGCTAGCTCCTCTCATATTGACTTTTTCCACAAAGACTTTCTTCCTTATGGTCCTGAAGATGTCCCATATGCCCCATATCTTCAATACTAGCAATCAGTAGAATCCAAAGAGACTCAAACCCAGATCTCCCCTCTCTCTTGGTCTTTCCAACTTTGCCTTTTATGCAAGCAAGTATAGGGCACTGATCTCTGTCAATAAGGAATCTCATAATACCAGTGGCTTTGGGGCTCTAGTTACATCAAATTAATTCAGCTTCAGCAAAACTTAATCCACATATGATTTAGTAGAGAGATTTTGTATATGTGGTTTGTTTTCCATGGTAATATCCACATTAGTATCAATACCAGGGTTCAGTAGAAAGAACCCCGACCCAAGAGTTAGGAAGCAAGTTTCAGCCCTAACACAAAACCTGTCATCTCTGGTAAATCTCTTAAATCTTATCTCTCAGCTCCTTCATTTGTAAGGTAACACATTAGACCAAATCTATAAAGTGCCTTCCAGTTCTAAAATTCTATGACCCAGAATTTGATAGAAGTTATTATCATTCTATGCTTTAAATAAGTCTATGATTGACAATTCTGTGGAATTTTCCTAGAGATAACTTTTTAAGTAAACAGGTAGTTTTCTGAGTTGGAGTCAGGTTTGGTGGATAGTTACACGACTGATTTGAGAGTCAGAAAGACCCTAGATTAAAGTCTTGCCTCTGACATTTACAAATGGTGTGACCATAGGCAAATAAATCACTTTACTTTTCTGGGTCTCCAAACAACTCTCTAAAATTACTAATGGCAAATTACTGATCTTCAATGGGGATGGGAACAGTTTCCAGATTATATAAATGTATGACCTTGATGAAATCCCACATCTGGCCAAAAGTCATTTAACAAATCATTTAACAGTCATTGAACAACAATATTCTAGGATTTACTCAAAGCATCAGAAATAACAGTTCCATTCATTTCCTCTGAAAAGTTAGAAATACATTAAATTAAGCTTAAATGTGTTTTGGTTCCTTCTTATGTCAACTAAACTTTTTCTTGCTTTGACAATCTGCTCATTTTAATTTTGCATCCATTAGCAGGAAGGAGCAGAGTTAGAATTCATTGCAATTCTTTAATCTCTACCCCACTCCCAACCTCAACCCTGCCCCCACCTGGGATTTTTTCATCCCAATTTTTAAAAGGCGAGACGACCTCTGTTTCATGGTCAGGAAAATCAAAAGTCTGGCAACACCAGCCTGTATGTTTCATTACTGTGTCCTCCTTACAAAGAGATTGTTGACCTTAGAATCAGTCAGCCTCTGAACCAAATCCTGGACCGAAATTCAACTGAAGGAGTTCAGGACAGTCAAGAGATTCCAGATGGGGCTTGAGTATCCTCTCCAATGACTTGCCTCTCTGTTGCTCATTCAGTATGGGACCTGTCTAGGTCCCTGATTCTCAATGTGCTTTCAGCTCCTCATTTATAAAATTTGGTTAATGTATATTGGTTGTCGATTTGATTGGAGTTCTCTGAACTGAAGACCCTGCTCAGTTACTCTGAACAAGTCCCAGTGAAGTCTATGGACACTGAACAAATAAGGGTCAATGAGTAACAGCAGAAATTAATATTTTTTTAAAAAATAACATTTAAATTCATTGTGCAGCTTAGTCCCACTTGGCCAAGGAACCATTGTCTCAGAATTATATTTCTACTTTTATATTAGACAATCTTTGTTTTCATAAAGGCACCTATTTAATTAGCAGGGCTTAGTAACAGCATCATGATTGCTAACATGGTGTAATAAGATACCTTAGGCTTACAAAGTAAGTCCCCTTAAACAACAGTACATATTATAAAGTTTAACATAAAAATATTGAAAATCATTAAAAGACTGTTCTGTATAATGTGCTTCACCCTAAACAGTCAAGAATTGTACACAATAGTGCAGTTTAACTTCAAGCAGCAGGCACATCAGTAAGATAAAAATAAACTGACTTTATGAACCTGAGCAATTGATTTTTAATGAGATTCTCTTTGGCTCAAATGGCATCCAATGAGGGTGATCCAGTTTCCCTTTTGGCTTCTGATGAACTCCGCTAAATAATGTCAATGCATTTCCACTTGAATTATATTAAATAAAATAAAGGTGTTTTTTATGGCCAATTTTTTTAAGTCCAACAAACTACCCTTCTGTGTTCAAATTCAATTGAATTCTCATTTCTATTGTACTCTTTTGAGTAAGGGATTTAACTCTTGCATTAAGATGTGTGAATCCATTATTTCCTGATTTTTCTTAATTTGAAAACTGTATAATTAGTAAAAGGAATTGACATTTGCTTTCAAAGAGCTAGGAAAGTTTTATTTTTTCATTAATGTCACAAGATATGACTAGATAATCCTTTTCTGATTCATCCAGTTGTGAGTACTGTCCTATGCCATACATATGTACATATATATATATATATATATATATATGTTGAAATTACATCTGTTTTTCATCTATTTGTAGTAAGTGCTTGTTGACTTGATTTGATATGTAAGGGATCTGCGAATATCTAAAATTTACTCTACAATTTAGCATTTTACAGAGTTGTCTGGGGGTGTTACTAAAAGGTGAAGTATTTGCTTAGGATCACAAAGTTAGTATGTGTCAGAGACTGATCTCAAATCTCAGGTTTTCTTGACTCTGAGATCAGTTCTTTCTCACTATGTCATGGTACCTGTTATTCATCTTTATATTCCCAGGGCCTAGTGCTTAATAAATTGAATTGAACTGAAATAGATGTAAAAACTTTACATATTTAGTGTATCTAATGCAAAGTGTGACATGATTAACTGATCATATCAATAATAGTCCACTTGATTGAGAACCACTTCTTCAAGTTACCATATTAGCAGCTCCAAAAACTTTCTTTGTACCACTAAGTATCATTAGCTTTGATTTACTTTGTTCTTTGAAATGAAATCAAATGTATAGAAACTTGTGATCAGACAATGTTTAACATGGCACCATGAAAGAAAAGTAAGACTATACAACTCTTCTTATTCAAATCTTGGATTGAATCATCCATAATTTAAAAGTATATATTGGGTAAAATGTGATTCTCAGGTATAGATATTCAGCTACAAAGTGACTGTCTCTTTCACTTAAGCTATCCTTACTAAACAGTTATGAGTTTCCCTTAGTTTAGGGCCTTCAATATACAATTATTGGTTTTTAATTGCTTTCCATTGGCTAGTTAATTTGGTAGTAAATAGAAAGACCAGCTCTAATGCCAAGGACTTTTACATCTGTTTCTCATACAGCTTAGCCACCCATGGTGCCTTTAGCTAACCCCTACTGCTGGCCTGTTCACCCGTTTATTGATTTTTTTTCCTACCCTTTTAAAAAAGATGAAAGTTCCTAAAAGCTTTTTACATGTTTGTGTGTGTGTATCTGCATGCACGTGTGTGTTCATAAGAGAAATGGCTTAAGTTAACTAAACAGCTGCTAGGTGAGAGGGGGTCATTTAGAAATGAATTACTTTCTGCTTCTGCACCCCTCAGTGGTAGAACTGGCATAAACCCAACAATTAGTAAGTGATGACAACACCTTAAAGATAATTAGTTAACAATGAGTTGAAAGCCCATTAACTGCTTTAACACCTCATAGTTTATGCTTCAAATGAAATGCTTTGAGATAATAGAAAGTAGATCTTGTCTTACTATCACAAATTATGAATAATAATAAAAATAAAAATATTCTTTATGTCATCACCAAATCACTTAGCAACCTCATTCAGGAACTATTCATCATATCTCCCAAATAGTTATGAGTTAATGGAATATTTCTTCATCAAAAAACTATTCTGTTTTCTTTCTCCAAAAATCATTCCCTGCTATTTTGTGCCAGTGATATCAAATCCATTGATATGTTACCTTTTAAATGAGGGCAGCTAGGTAGCACAGGGATAAAGCACTGGCCTTGAGTCAAGACAAGAGTTCAAATCCAACCTCAGACCATGGACACTAGCTGTGTGACCTTGGGCAAGTCACTTAACCCTGATTGCCTCATATCCAGGACCATTTCCATTTGTCCTGATTCATATCTGGTCATTGGACCCAGATGGCTCTGGAGGAGAAGGTGAGGCTGGTGACTTAGCACAGCCCCCCCTCACTCATCCAGTCCATGTGCTTGTCATGGCATCATCTTCCTGATGTCATGGTCTTTTTTTTTGAGAATGAAGGACAAACATCACCTTTACGCAGCCCCTAAGAATATACTCTAATTTCTACCTAATTGCAAACTGAGAAGTTAAGCCATGATTTGTACTGAAAGCATCCAATGTGGAGATTTAGATAGATTGAGAATATAGCCATGACAATTAATAAAAGGGTGAGTTTTCAGGCTAGCTGGTGAGGTGGGGGGATGACTGTAGGAATCTGTCTTTCTCAGGTTCAGCAATATACAGTGTATTTTTCATTCTTCTCAAGGTGTCCTTTTTGATAATTTGCTTTAATTCCAAGATTCTCCAGAAGTCATTTAATTTACTTCTTTGCCTCAAGGGAAAGTTGTATTTAAATCATCCCAGTCACATACTTCATTTATTCTGTTGCCAAAGACCTTTAGGGAAGAAGGTTTCATTCTTATTTGGGGTAAATTGAGTATGTTGAAAATGGTTTTAGGCAAATAGGTGGATATTTAACTATCTAGAATAAGCAGCAGTTCAAGACAAACACTTTAAACCCTAGACTCTAATAAGCTTGTTGATCTAATGATATAAGATATAAAAAGGGATTTTAGTCAATCAACTATTGTCTCTTAGAGACAAAATTGATGGACTAGTTCTATTACTAGACTTTTTTTTTCACAAGGAGTAGAACCAATTCAGGAGTGATGTTAGTACAGTGTACAAAAGACGGCAGTTTCTTAAAGAGGTGATATGGTAAGAGATGGGAGAAGTCAGGTAAGAGTCTCAAGGCAGAGTAGTTTAACAGAAGACCATGATGGGGTGAGAATAGGAAGGAAGAATGATCTCCTGAGGAGGAACCAGTCTCCTCTCTCCTCAGTCCTGGTACTAGTATCATGATCCCAGGAACTACAACCTTCCCCTTATCATGTCGGCATCCTAGGGTAAAGTCCTGATTACACTTTTCCTCTCAGTTATGGTTCTATAAGATTATTTTGTACTATATCTAACATGAAAAGAAAAGTTTGAAAAAATATGTTTGCATTAAATATGTTAGATAAAAGTTTGCCATTCAGAATCTGTAAGCAACTAATCTATAAAGCTAATGATACATATTCTATAAAGTTCATGAACAAACAATTTTCAGAGGACACACTGACAAACCACATGAAAAGATGCTCAAATTCTATAATAATCAGATAAAAACAATTGGGACAATCTTAAGAAATCACTTTATACTCAACATAGTTGTAATTGTTGTAAAAAAAAAAGATAAAAATCCACTATTGAAGGAGCTGTAGGGAAATAAGCATTCTACAGCATTATTCATAAGATGACAGACTGGTATAAACATTTTGGAGAACAAAATGATATTCAACAAGCATCCTAAAATTGACCTTTCCTTTGGATCTTGCAGTTTTATTGCTGAGATTCTATTTCAAATAAATCATATTAAGGAAGAAAGATGTGTATGTACAAAAATACTCTTAGTTACTTATAACTATGAAAAAGTAGAAATAATTTATTCCGTTCAACAATTAAAGAACACCAGAATAAATGATTATGCATTAGTGTACAATTTGGAGGTAGCTAGGTGGCTTAGTTAATAGAATACTGAATATGGATTCAGGCAGTCCTGAGTTTAAATCCAACTTCAGACACTTATTGTGTGACCTTAGGCAAATTACCTAATCTGTTTATCGTAATCTACCAGAGTAAGAAATGGCAAATTTTCCAGTATCTTTGCCAAGAAAATCCCATGGACATTGTATTGGTGTCTTGGTTCTATAGGACCCAAAGTGTTGGATATGACTAAACAACACAATACAACATAGTGCCAAAAATATAGATATGAAGTATATGAGGTGATAAAAAGCAACATCAGCAGAAGTAAAATTGAATTCACTCTGACTAGTAACACATATAAATATATGTGTATATATATATAATTATACATATATATTTATATATAAATATTGTTTAAGATAATGAAAGAAAAAGAAAAACAATCGAAAGTGGCAGTATTTCAAGAGGATTTGGACTAGAATTCACCACAAAAGCATTTTCTTTGCTAGCTGATTGTCAATTTGTTTCATTTTCCTTCTCAAAAAATTAAAGATTCAGAGAAAAGAAAATTCTCTTCTGTTTATTTGATTTGTTTGTTGCTAATGCTAGCTTTTAGGTTCACAATAAAATAAGATTTAAATAATTGGAATTATTAGACTTTTATCATAAAATTATTTGTAGTGAAATCAATCAATCAATAAAGTTATTAAGTGCTTACTGTATTAGATCTTGGGAATTCAAAACGAGGCAAACATGTTTTAAGTATCTACTAGATTCCAAACACTCAAATGCAAATACAAAAGTGAGATTTTCTATACCCTCAGAATCTCTAAACTACTGGGGATATAATAAATCCACAGATTAGTAAATACAAAATATATTAAAATTAAATGCACAGTGACCAAGGGAAGAATACTAGTAACTGAGAGAATCTGGAAGAATCCCTTTGAAATAGTAATTGAGCTGAGCTGAGAATTTCCAAAGGGTAGAAATGAAATGGGAGAGTATTTCAGGAATCTCTATTCCTGAATAGAGATTTTTACAGCTTTTACAAAGTCACAGAAAAAGGGAGATGGAGTGTTGTGTTAGGAATAACAAGTAGAGGCAGCTAGGTGGCACAGTGGGCAGAGCACCAGCTCTAGTCAGGAGGACCTGAGTTCAAATCCAGTCTCAGACATTTAATAATTGTCTAGCTGTATGATCTTGGACAAGTCACTTAACCCACATTGCCTTGCCAAAAAGAAAAAAGGAACCAAGGAATAATGTACAATCAACCTGGATAGGTAACCTGGACCCAGACTGTGGAGGAATTTAAACACTAAATAGAGGAATTTATGTTTCATCCTAAAGGCAAAAAAGATCCACAGAAACTTCCTGAGAAGTGATTTGGGCAGGCTTATGCTTCAAGAATATTCATTTGAAAATTGTGTGAAGGACAATTAGAAAGGAGAGAGACTGATTGAGGGCAATAGTCCAATTGAGAGGTGATAAGATACTGAGGTAAGATAGTTATGTTATGAGTAGACTTAAAGTAAAAGATGTGAGAGATGCCAGGACTTGGCATCTGTTTGGGTACTGAAAACAAGGGAGGATGAAATCCCTAGAATAACATCTAGGTTACAAACCTGGATGATTACCAGAAGAGTGGTGCCTTCATCAAAAATAAGGACGTTTAGAGAAAGATGAGCCCAGGGGAAAAGATAACAGGTTCTGTTTTAGATATGTTGAGTTTGAGAGACCTTTGGGACAGTTGGATTAAATCCCCTTTCCCACTCAATCTGACTTTTCTGCTTGCCCCAAAGGAATATTGTTTTCACTGTGATATCTTCTAATGCATTGTAGCTGTCATGATGAATTGGAGGCAGTCTTATTTTCTGAGAGCAGGAGACCATTATCCTGTCACAGCGTTCTTTTCCTCTGACTGTATTTTTATTATAACAAATGACCAAGAAAAAAATGTATAAAACAATCTGCATGGACAATTCTGAATTGCTTTCCTCTGTTCTGACAGAAAGTACAGCAGAGTGACAATTGCTTACAGCTGCCCTTTAACTAGATCACTGGTTGAAAGACCCATTATTAAAGCTGGCACTTTCAAAAGCATTTTCTATATTTTGATAGACCAGCTTCAATTGAGTTGGCTAAATAGCTACTCCAATATAAAGTAAGTATATAGTATAGTACAGAAGAGGTAACATCAATACTTAGAGTGATGGTAGGTAGAGGAGTAGTATCTCCAATCCGTGTCTTTCAAAGTTTCTATTGTGTTCAATAAAACATCCTAAAGAGATTCTATAAGTAGGCATATTTTCTGCCAAATTATCTAAGATCACAGTTTCAACTTGAATTTAAGTTGGCCACAATCCTGTGATTTTTCCTACTTTATGTTTAATTAATTAGTTAGCCATCACTTAAATTTCTAGAAGTACACATTGCATGTTATATTATCCCACATACAGTAGTTATATACAGAAATATATTATGGATGATGAAAGAAACTACAGGGCTAAAAAAGAAGATTGCCACAAGGCTATAATAAAAGACATTTTTAACTCAAAAGCTTCTGGTCTCATTTTACTTGATTTTTCCCAACAAATATATGGTTGGAATAGCGATTAAGTTTCTAAAAAGCAAAATTAGTATTAATGCTGAATTGCTAAGCTATTTTATCCTATGCCTTGAGTTCATGTCCATTCCTTGTTAGTGGATTTAGCTCTTTCAGAAAATCATATGGATAAAATTGAATTGTCCTAAGGGCATAAAAGAATTGATTTATTGTCTTTTGATAGTGAGGAATCAGGAGCATTCAATTGACAAAAAATTTTGTTTAAAAAATTAACTTCAAGTCTATGTATGTATTTCAGTGTCTTTCTCCTGAATATTTTTCTTCCAGTTTTTTGTCACATAAAAAGTGCTAGAATAAACATTTTTATATATATGGAATCCATTCCTTCTGTCTTTTTTATTTTGATAAGTTATATACCCAGGAGTTCTTTCACTGTCTCAAAAGAAGTGTGTGTGTGTGTGTGTGTGTGTGTGTGTGTGTGTGTGCGCGCGCACGCACTGGTATGTGTATCACATACACATGTATACATGGCACACACATACAAATACACACATGTGCAACTTTTCATGTATAATTCCAAGTTCTTTTACAGAATGATTGTAGCAATTCATACATACACAGCTCTATCAGTAGAGCATTAAATGTATACAACTTCCCACAGTCCTTCTAACATTTGTAATTTTTGTTTTTGTCAAATTGTTGTCAGTCTAGATGCAAAATGAATCATCATTTATTTTAACTTGCAGTTTTCTTACTATTTGTTATTTGATTTGGTACATTATTTTATATATTTGTCAATAGATAACACTTCTTTTGAAAGCATATACATATCCTTTCACCTTTTAAAAATCAATTACTATCTCTTATTTTAAAATTTTTGCATCAAATTCTTTTATAACTTAAATATCAGAGGCAGATGGTATCTATCTATTATCCAAATCCATTATCTATCTATCAGTCTCTCTATCAATAAAACATTTCATAGGCAACTAGGTGGTATAGAAATAGGGGGAAATGAGTTCAAATTCAGTCTCAGATACTTATTGCTCTTTATTCCTAGACAAATTACTTAAACACCATCTGCCTCAAGTTTTTCTCTGTAAAATGGGAACAATAATAGTACTTACCCCCTAGGGGTGCTGTGAGGATAAAATGAAATAGTATTTGTAAAGTGCTAGCTATTATTGTAGCAGACATTTATCAGAGCTAATTTTTTTCTCCAATTAATTGTTTCTCTTCTTAGGCTATTTACTTTTGATTTCGTTTTTCTAAAAACTTTGCAACTTCATCTAATCTAATATCTTTTATGGCTAAATCTATTCCTTGTTTAGTTAAGAATTCTATCCTCAACTCAAATTTTTTAAAATGCCTCTTTCCATATTCTTCTGGTTTCCTTTTCTTGATGAGATCTTTTAAATTTAGGTCAGATATGTATTTGGAGTTTAATGTGGCATATTTAATGTGGCATAAAGTGCTTGTTCCAATATGATTTCTGTTCAATTGTGTTCTAATTTTTCAAATAATTTTGTTGATAGAGTGTCTTTATCCTAATAATTAATATTCTTGGATCTAACAAAAACTAGATTATTGTGTTCAGTTGCTTCTGGGTTTTGCTTTTGTATTGATCAACTAAAAAAATTTTTTTAAACCTAAAGCAAGTCATTTTAATTATTACTTCTTTTTAGTATAGCTTGAGATCTAGTAATACTAGGTCTTTTTTCATTTCTATTTTTTTCATTACTTGCCTTGAGATTCTTGACTTTTTGGTCTTCCAGATATTATTTGACTTGTTCTTTATAACAGTTCCTCAGTAGTTTGATAGGTACACCAGTAAATCTGTAAATTAATCTAGTCAACAAGATAATTTTTAATTATATTGAAATTGTTTTTCTTACACCAATTCTTTTCTTTTTTCGTCTTTCTTTTTTTCTTTCTTTTTTTTTTTGCAAGACAAATGGGGTTAAGTGGCTCACCCAAGGTCACATAGCTAGGCAATTATTAAGAGTGAGACTGGATTTGAACTCAGGTACACCTGACTCCAGGGCCAGTGCTCTATCCACTGCACCACCTAGCTGCCCCTTACACCAATTTTTCCCAATGAAATATTTAATTCTATCAATGTTTCAGTTTAACAAAAAACATGTAGTTTCATTTTCTATCACTGTAAATAAATGTTATTTCCAGAGTGCCAGATTATTTTTTACCATAAACATGATCTCTGACACACATTTCTGATGTCAACCTATTTGTCTTCATTTGATTTACATTGAGGCCAAAACAAATTAATTATTGGGAATTTTTATTGAAAATTAATTAGGTGACTAAAGTGCCTATGGCAGAATATTCTACCAGGTCCTCTTTCTTCCCGGGTCTCCAGCATATTTTCCAGCTAAAACACCTAGCATCTTAAAGAAATCCATAAAATGAACGAGATAATTAGTTCCAGAGTGGAACTCAATCTCTTTGAAATCAGATGCTTTCCTCCAGTGCTAGAGTGCCTTGCTAATGCCAGCATTTTATATTATCAGGGGATTTTTCCTTGGAGGGAAGGGGAGCTGACTCTGCTGAGTCACCTTAGAGAACTGACCGAAGGTGTCCTTACTGCATGAAGTATACCTGAATCTATGATCTGATTTCTATGGAATGGCAAGGAGAAAAGAAAGAGATGTGTACCCAGCTATTTAAAGGCAAAAAAATTGCTTATACAAGTTGGAAAATATGCTATATGTGCAGGCATGGGCAGATGTGTGCAGGCATGTATGTGTGTGTGTGTTTTCATAATAAAGAAAAGCCAGGATGTTAATGTGATTTATTGTAAAGAGTTCTACAACATTAAAATGAGTTTTTATTTTCTGTGTATGCTGCTTCAAAGAAAAGCTCCGTGGGCTCATAAAAATGCAGAGAACAAATAGGGGCCTCGAAGTCCAATTTATATGCCATGCCCACTGTGCTCTGAGACACATATAATCTGTAAAGCGTCAACTTCAAAGTTCCACCGAGATTGGTGTTAACCCTGATCTTTGACCTTCCCGACTCTAGCTGGGACTGTGAGCTTTTTTAACCAGCTGTTTTAGATAAATGTGTTCCATTTTTAAGAGATTGTCTCAGAGTTTTTACATGAATACTAGCAATATTATTAACTCTCACTGGAGAAATCACCTTAACTCAGAGGCTTTACAGAAGAGCTAGTCAAAGTCAGGCCCCCATGCAGAGAGTAGGGGGTTAATAAATATGTCATTGTACCAAAAATATTTAAACAACACTGGGAGAAAAAGAGCAAGGCATACAACAAAAGGAAAGCATATTAGTAGTGTTTCCTGTCAAAATACACAGAGGAAGCACTTTATTTTGACCGTTTTCTCCATAAAGAGACACGGTGGGCCAAGACAAACAAAGTCAAGGAATCTGGTTTATGCCACTGTTGGATAGTGGAGACTATCAACTTAACTGAAGTCATGAGACCAAATCCAGGTCTCTCAGGAGGCTGCTAATTGAAGCTATCAGCAACGGCAATCAGAGACTTGGTGGATCAATATTGCCCTGTGAGTGGGACTAATATAGTACTTAATTTGCACAAGGTGAACTAGAGGAATTCATTACTCAAGGTGGCTCTGTAAAAAATCCAAAGGGGGGAAACTACACATGGTACCATAGCAAAGGTTTTCCTTAGCCAAGGGGCATGAACAAAGGTCTCTGATGGAGTTAAGGGGAGATTTTCTCTTTCAGTTCTGCACAGTAAATAATGAATCAATATTTAGCAAGTACTTTCTGGGCAGCAGGCACTATATTGGATATTGTACAAGAAAATTAAAAGAACATAGAAACAATATAATACTTGCTTATAACCAAGATATTTACCATCTAAGAAAAAGCCAGTCTAACATAAGGTAGCAAGTAGGAGACTGGTATATTAGCAAGTAATGAGGAAAGCAATAGACTGGGAGTCAGAGGATCTGCTTGTCAACCTTGGCTCTGCTCCCTTTGTGGCCTTAGGCACATCATTGACTCTCCCCAGACCTCTGTAAAATGAGGGGGTTGGACTAGGTGGCAGGGGGAATGAGGAGGAATGAGACCAATCCAGAGGAAGCTAGAGGTAGGAGGCTAATAGGAGCAGGGCCAGGGTAAGGGGAAGCAAACTGAAGTCAATGGAAGTTAAGGGATTTGTCTAAGTTAACCTAGAGAATAAGTGTTAGAGTGGTAATTTGAACCCAGATCCAAGTGTTTTCCCTTGTATTAAGCTATTCCCATCTTTTAAACATTTTTTATATTTTTTAGGGGTTTTTGTTGTTGTTGTAAGGCAATGAGGTTAAGTGGCTTGCCCAAGACCACACAGGTAATTATTAAGTGTCTGAGGTCACATTTGAACTCAGGTCCTCTGACTCCAGGACCAGTGCTTTATCCACTGCACCCCCTAGTCACCCCCCCCATCTTCTTCTTTAGGTCCTCATTACTCAAATTTCAAATCCAGATAGTGACTATGAGGGATTGATAAGCATCATCATAACCTCTGTAGGCAGAGCAGATGGTGCTTTTTATAACTCGAAAAGAGATATCTGAGTCAAGTCATCAAACATTAGTTAAGAATATTCTTTCTGGGGGCAGCTAGGTGGCACAGTGGGTAGACCACCAGCCCTGGAGTCTGGGTTCAAATCCTGCTTCAGACACTTAATAATTACCTAGCTGTGTGGCCTTGGGCAAGCCACTTAAACCCATTGCCTTGCAAAAACCTAAAAAGTAAATCTTCTGTTAGTAGGTCCCTTTTCTGCTCTAAATCTAGGACCCTAAGTAGGTATGAATTCAACCTTAAAGGAATTGGATTAGCATTTAGGAAAGGGGAAGCTATTGCCTTCGTGTGGGTCGGTGATCTCAGTAGGAAAGAGGAACAAAAAGGTATAGTATAAGACGGAAGGTAAGAAAATCTGATTAGAATCACTAAGGAACTTCTCTGCTAGAGACTATCAACACCAGCAGGTTTAACACTCCACCATATGGGTTATTCTAAAGAACTAAGTCTAGACCAACTGAAAAGGATGTTTTTTTGAAATTGATCCCTTAGAAATTTCTCTTTTAAGTGGTGTCTTTCATGAAACTGCCAGCGTTTATATATTATTATTATAAAGAAAACACCCTAACCCACCTCACAAGGGTGTTTTGAAAATTAATTAATGTTTGCCAAGTACTTTGAGAGCTGCAGATGAAAGACAATGTGGAAATGCTAAGTATTATTATTATTTTCATCTGTTTTTGAACTTACCCTTTATTAGCAACTTTCTTTTCCTTCAAGGTAATGATCTCTCTCTCTCTCTCTCTCTCTCTCTCTCTCTCTCTCTCTCTATATATATATATATATATATATATATATATATATATATATGTATGTATATATATACATATATATACATATATATTTTATATATAGTATATATGTCTGTGTCTCTGGTTCTGTCTCCTCTCTCTCTCTCTCTCTCTCTCTCTCTCTCTCTCTCTCTCTCTCTCTCTCTCTCTTTCACACACACACACACACACACACACCCTCCTACCAACTTAAGAAGAGAAAATAATTGCTATGTACAAAATTAAGCCTTCACAGAGATCTCAGGTATGATTATTAAGAACCTGGCCCGGGGAATGGATTAGAACAGAATGTACACTTCAAAGTATTTGTTTATGTTCAAGATGACTTCTCTGGAGAGGTACGGACTGGCAAGGCTTGGATAGAAATAGATCCATGTTAAAGCAGACACAAAATTTAAAATTCAGAAACAACTGGCTATTGACTCTGGCAGAATGGCAACCCACCAAACTTTTTCAGGGCTAGGCACCAAGTAAGGGAGCCTAAATTAGGGTAGCCATAAAATCAGAGCTTTACTCCTTTCGTAGTAGCAAAGAATTGGAAATTGAAGGGATTGTCCATCAATTGGGGAATGACTGATCAAGTTGTGGTATATCAGAACTATTGTTCTTTAAGAAATCATGAGTTATGGAACTTCAAAATAGTTTGGAAAGACTTGCCCGAACTGATACTGAGTGAAGTGATCAGAACCAGAAGAACATTGTACATGCTAACAGCAACATAGGATGATGATCAACTATGATGTATTTGTTCATTTCTGCAGTATAATATTCAAAGACAATGCTAGAAGAGTTGTGATGAAGAATACTATCCATATCCAGAGAAGGAACTGTGAGGTTTAAAAGCAGACCAAAGTTTAATGTCTTCAATTTGTCTTATAAATTATGTCATTTTTTTCTCTCTAATTTTTTTCCCTCCCATTTGATATGATTCTTCTTTCATAGCATGATTAATGTGGATCTGTGTCTAGTATGGTTATGGATATAGAGCCTATATTACATTAATTTCTGTCAGAGGGAGAGGTGAGGGAAGGGAGGGAGAAAAACTTGAAAAATAACTTATTGTTAAAACTACCAATGTATGTAGTTGGAAAAATAAATACAGAAAGAAATTTTAAAAAAGAGTCAGAGTTTTAGATTTGATAGGGACCTTAGAGATCATCTGGTCTTTTATTTTACAAATGAGGAAACTCAGACCCAGGGAAGTGATTTGCCTGAGCTACAAGAAGTAGTAGATTCTGGATTCAAAGTCAGGTTCTCTGCTTCCAAATCTGATAAATGGTTCACTGAACCCCTTTGACTTTAAAGAAGAATTAAAAAAAATGTTAGTTTCAACTATGCCCAGGTTTTATAGGACATAGGTAGAAATGAGAAGTGACTAGTAATTTCAAATGATTAGAACATAATGTTAGGTGTGAAATTAATGAGGCTCCTTGAAGACAGGGACAAGCTTTTTTTTAAATTGTTGACTTTGAATCCCAATAACTTAGCATATGTATGTAGTAGCCTTTAATGAATGTTTGCTGGATTAAATTGATTCCCTAAATGGCCTTAGTTTATTCTAACAAACAGCTCATTGATCACTAGGTGAGAGAGGATATATCAATGCAAACCTTTAGGCAAAGAAAGAATTAAAAAAGAAATCCCTAATGATGACAGGTCAACAACATTCTAGACCTAGCGAGACCCCTTAACCTGATACCAAGGCGGTCCATGGATATATTTCAGGTTATCCAAAAAAGATACATTTTTAATTTCACTAATATCTAAATGAAATTTATCATTTCCTCCCATTATTTAAAACTATTGTTCTAAGAAAGAATTCATAGTCTTCACTAGACTGACCAAAGGGCCTATGACCAAAAAAAGTTAAGAACTACTCTAGACAGAAGATGATAACCGGATCATTGGTTTAAAAAACTAGTCATTATTATCCAGGAAAAGACGTCTGCAATTATCTGAGGATTTCTGATTGTACAAAGTTACATCTGTTCTATTCTGGTTTTCAACCTGTTTAAATGATTATCTTTTGATGGCAACTGATTCTCAACTATCTACATCAATGATTCCATTCTTTTGGAAACTTTGATTTCCTATTACTCATTTAATTTCACTGACTTCACCTCTTGAAACTGAAGCATTTTGTCATGGCATTATTCTTGTAGATCTGGGGTAGGAAAGAAATTCAGAAAACATTCCCTTCAAAGGCCCTATTTTACAGATTGTCTAAAGTCACATGAAGAGGAAATGACAGCACAGTTTCAAACACAGGCTCTTTGACTCTAGACATATCATGTATGAACTTTACAAATTTATATGAATTAACATTGTGAAGTTTTCCGCCCCCTCTCAGATTTTAGACACCTCTTGAATGAGTTAAAAATAACCTAAGGCTTTGCAAAATTTGGATTGGGAATCACTGGCCTATATAATTCAGTCAAGCATGGGATTGTTTCATTTAAACTATATTTCTGCTCCTGAATCATTATGTATAGATTTTTTTTATTAAGCAAAGCTTAATTTAAATATACCAAAAAAACTTCTTTAAAAGGAAGACTGATGAATTTTAAATCAGAGAATCCCCTTCCTCCAGTCCCTCTTCCATCTTTAGTAACTCTCTCACTTAGAGTTAGGTATCCAGGATTTAGGGAGTCATCCAAATTCCACTGAGATCAAGGGGGGGAATGAATTATTCCAAAAAGTAGCCAAAGTGGCATGTTTTCTATGTATGCTTTTAACCCAATGACCTACCTTTCCCAGGATAATTCAGAAAACTCAGTCTTGGGGCGCTCTGTGATGGCATAAGATTTACCAGAATAAATTTTGTGTCTTGGAATATTCGTGACCATGTTCAAGCAACTTGGAGCTTTGGCAGGCAATTAGAGAGAAAAGAAACAGGTCAGCAATTAGGCAGTAAAGCTACTTTTAGAACCAGGGCACAGAACATAAGGAGCTCTTAAAAATCACTTAACCTCAGCATCCACCATGCTGCAGATTAAGCAGCAAGCACTCAGAAAAGCTTGGCTGTAGAAATTTGAAAACAGATGAGAAAGCCTGGAGGGTATGTTCTTGACTCCAACAAAAGCCAAATGTGGCGATGTGTTTTCCCCACCCCCCTCTTCTCTGCCCCCAGAAACGTCATTTACTTTCTAAAAGTGTTCAATACTGTATTCCTTCCTCTTTGAGTCTAGAGGGATGCTGTCTTGTCTTCGTTGGTCCTACAGAGGTCACTCTTGTCCGTCACACTTTAAAAATATATCCCTTTATCCAAGCCTATTTTAAATTAGAATCTGCTGCTTACCTAATGAAAACAAGGAGAAAAAGGAGTTAAAGTTTGGAAAATATGGTGCCAAGAATGGTTTGAGGAGAGAAAAAGAACACATACATTTCAGGTTAAGTCTTTAATGTCTGGCCGAGAGATTTTTCAGTAATAGACCTTAGCAAATGGGTCAGCCTCATGTTACTACCTTTTAAATTTTCATTTTGTGGTTAAGATAGTCTGTTCTTCATTGAAAAGTTTTACTTTCTTTTCTTTGTATTTCACTTATTATAATCTGAACATATATTCAGGTTTGGGTATGTTTGTGTGTAAGAGCATGCATACATGTATGTGTATACTCTTATTTGTATGTACAAAATAATCACAGTTGTGCAAATAGCAAAAAGGGGAAAAAACAACCTTGGAAAAAGTTACTTTTATCCATCCTAGTTTTAGCTAGAGATTTTATTTTTCTTAGCTTGGAAAGTATTAATTCATTCCACAAATATTTATAGTTATTGTATACAATGCATTATAGGGCTCTAGTACAATGCCATTCTTTTTTTTTAATGCCTTTCTTTTTCATCTATTTGGAGATTAAAATGTGGGTCACTACCTTTACCATCTCTATCTGAAATTCAAGACAAGTTTGTACTATATGATTCACACTATGGTCTGAGGGTATGGACATGGTTGATAATAGCTTCCATATTGATTTTATAGTACTTTATATACATCATTTTGTTTCATCATCAGAACCATCTCAAGAGGTGGACACAAGAGGGATCCAAGTGTTATTACCTTCATTTTATATATGAGGCAAGTCAGGAAACTTATCCTCAGAGATTTTAAGTGCCTTTTCCAAGGTCCTATGACTAGGACTTGGGTCTTTTTCTTTTTTCTTTTTTTTTTGTAAGGCAATGGGATTAAGTGACTTGCCCGAGGTCATACAGCTAGGTAATTATTAAGAGTTTGAGGTCGGATTTGAACTTTGGTCCTCCTGACTCCAGGGTCCATGCTCTATCCACTAATCTAGCTGCCCCAGACTCAGGTATTTTGATTTCAAATTAATAATAATAATAATAGGAAATGTATTTGGTACTTACTGTGTGCTAAGTAAAGCTAACTGCTTTGCAAGCATTATCTCATTTGATCCTCACTACAACTTTGGGAGGTATTATCCCCATTTTACAGGTAAGTAAACTGGAGGGGGTGGTTAAGTGACTTTTCCAGGGTTACACAGCTGATGTGTCTAACATTGTCCTTGACTCCAAGTTTTCCTGACTCCAAGCCCAGTACTCTATCCCCTGGGCATCCACCTGCTGCTTTTTCTACTGCATCCCTTCCTAACTACCTACAAAGACTCCAGGATATTTAGGGAGGGCCAAGATCACCCACTAGGAAGAGAAGGATTCTTTCTATTTCTGGGTAATGGTCACTGATGGAAAATCTTCAACCACATCTAGAATCTCAGAGTAGGGTATAAATCATTGAATGGGTAGTTTTGGGGGCTACTTTCTGGAATTGGAGTCCAACTCCAAGCTCCAGTGAAAAAATATAATATTGGGTTTTTTTTTAATTCCCCACTGCCTGTGTAAAACAAGGAGACTAGAATTGTTGTAGATGATCTCAAAATTACTTTCCAACTCTAAAAACAAAATCTTTGTTTCAATACCAGGGTGAAGAGGTGTTTACAGAAAACACTTGACGGGTTTTTTCTTTCAAGCTTTCAAAAAATTTTGAAAAGAGTTTGACTTTTGTGCCTCATATTCCTCCTTTGAATAAGTATACTGCCATCTTAAAAATCTGAGTTTTGTCATTGTAATCCCACGTAGAATCTGACCCTGTGTATGTATAACTATGGAGATCTAGATACTTTCCCAGGATTCCACTGGTCACTAAAATCATAAAATCATGAAAGTATCTAGGAGAAATGTGTCAAAAGGAGGAAGATAATATTGTGTCCAGGTGTATCTTCCATTTTAGGAACCTATGGGAGATTATGAGAAGAACAGATTATCACTGCCAAACAAGATAAGGTTGATACAATAGATGAGGTTGAGGATGAGCCACAAGGGTGCAGAATGCCCTCAAAGACTTTCTCCTTTCCCTGGGTAAACTCTTACTTTTTCTAGTTTCTAAGTAGAAAACATCTATTTCTTGCCCTCGAGTCAGAATTGTTTAGGGTTGACTGCTATATTTCCAAATAAATAATACCTGGTTGTCATTCCGGTTTTCCTTCCCCACCCCTACCTTCTCTCCATTTTTTTTCCTATTGGATATTCAGCTACTAAATAAAAAGAAATTAGCATGTTAACCTTCATTTGTATTTGTCTTTTGAATGACATAATTTGGAGAACAGAGAGGGAGTCTGGATAATGTGGTAGACTCATTCAGTGGCCCCCCTGTGGAGGCAAAGCAGGTTGGGAAGCAGCTGAACAATGGGTTTCTCCCCAAGAGCTCATAAACCAATGATGTTGCCTGTGATAACTTCCTAAATCAGCCCAAGGTGAGAAGCAAGAGAAATAAAATTAAAGGGAGAGATTTATAATCTGAAGTCATCATTCCCACTAGACTATAGCTATTAATAAGTCAGAAGCCCTAGACAAAGAGGGAAGAGAGGTTTACCAAGAGTTTTCTTGGGGTCTTCCAACCCATTCTCCCATCTATTGCTAAAGCTAGTTATTCTAAATATATATGTGGTCGAATGATGTTCCCCTTAAAATCTTCATATCGATTATCCCAGTAACCCAGCACAATATTCATTGCCACGCCCTAGTTTGAAATAGTTTTGGAATTGGGTCTGGATCTGTGATTTATTTATCAATGTGGGAAAATCCTTTGTTAATGAAGAATGGAGCCTCCTAGATTTAGAGTGGAAAGGACCTTAAGCCCAAACCATTTGTTTTATAGGTGAGGAAGTCTTGAGAGTTTAATAACTCTACTCACCATCACACAGTCAATGTTTGAATCAGGATTTGAATTCAGGCTTTTCTTATTCTAGTCCAGAGTTTTATAAACTGTCTCTAAATTCTTAGAGTTGAATGAGTTTTTCAGTCACATCTAACTTTTTGTGATTCCATTTGGGGTTTTTTTTGGCAGAGATCCTGGGGAGGTTGTCATTTCCTTCTCCAGCTCATTTTATAGTTGAGGAAACTGAGGCAATATCAGACAGCTATTAAACGTCTGAGACAAGATTTGCACTCAGAAAGATGAATCTTCCTGACTTCCAGATCCAGAACTCTAACCATTGCCCTGTCTCGCTGCCTCTATGACCCTGTGTGTGTCCATTTGTATGAATGAGTATATGTGGGAATGTTTGTATATATGTGTCTGAGGATATGTGAATGTGTTTGTGTCTGTGAATGTGTGTCTGAAAGATTAAATTACTTACTGGAGTCAGCTAGTATATATTACCAGCAGGAATGGAGCCTCAGTCTTCCTGACTCCAGACCCAGATTTCCTATACTTTTTCTCTAAGCAGTTTGATATAGCTCATAAAACTCACTAATATAGTCCTAAAACTGCTCTGAAATGCATGTGGTTGATATACTGTCCTGAATTTGAAAGCAATCTTAGAATTATTGAAAAATAAGGCCCAGAGGGACACCAAGGTCAGATAACTCAACCTTTCCTCTTAGCCCTGCTGGAATTTTTAAATGATCTATAATAACTTCTTTAGGTAATGCCTAACTGAATCTTAAAGACCCAACCAAGGGATATATACAACCTTTCTCCTTCAGTAAAATACCCCTGAAGTTTAATTGTCTGGACAATCCCTTTCTTTTTTCCTTTTGTATAATCTTATCTTCCTCTATAATTGGTCGAACTACTTCCAAAAAGCAATTAACATTTTTTAATAATTCTGAGGTTCCCAGAACACCTAATTTGCAATGACAATAAGTTTGAACCCTCAGGGTTAAAAGAAAAAAAATATCCCTTAGAATTTCAAGGAACTCTGAATTTTTTTCTGGTCACCAAATCATTCTTCCTTTCTGAATGAAGAGCTGAGTTAGATCAAACAAATTTAGCGAGAAAATTATCTTCTAAATTTAACACAACTAAGTTAGGAGCAACCTTGTCAATCATTTAAATTATATCTCACCTGTACACCCCACCAATAGAGTAGATTGGCTCTGTAAGAGCATACCAGGAATAGGAGAAATCAATTAATTCTGCAAAGCTTATGGCACCTCCTTTTCACAATTAGTTTACTGATGTTTGCAATACTTCAACAGGAAACAGTGCCTTATAGCTAAACATATGGAAAAGGAAACATATATACCCAAATTTATATCAAGGTATTCATGGGTATTCATAAGATATTTTCTGGAGAGTAGATTTTGATAACAGAGAATAGGATGATGATAGTGTTAGAGAAAAGGGGGAGAAAAGGGGAAGAATCAGGGAAGCCTAGTGATAAACTTTACTTCTTAAACAATTTTGTCCTAGCTACCATAATACATATCCTAGTTAACTCAGAAATCATATTACTTGGGTTCAGGGAGTGGGTTATTTCATGAATGGGCAGCCAGTTGGCAGAATGGATAGAGTATTGATGCTGGCAGGAGTCAGGAAGTTCATGAGTTCAAATGTGACCTCAGACACTCACTAGTTGTGTGACTCTAGGTAAGTCACTTAACCCTGTTTGCCTCAGTTTCCTCATCTACATAATTAGCTGGAAAAGGAAATAGAAACCACTTCAGCATCTCTGCCAAGAAAATCCCAAATAGAATCATGATATGTTGGAAACGATTGTAAAACTGAACTGAATTTCTTGAATAATCATGATATACCCTATATAACTATAGCTATAACTAGAGTCCTTATTTCTACTCGGATGATTACATTGTGTTGAAGAAGTCTAACCTATCAGATTGAGTTAGAATTATAAATCTTGGTTTACAGATCTATTTATGATAAATTATCCGTGAAGGTGTCTAACCTAAATTTCTTATCTTAATTATAACCATACTTGAAGAAAAGAAAGACATCAACCATAGGACAATGTTTTTAAATTGTAGTCTGACATGTGTTTGGTCACAGAAACTGGCAAAATCTTTGCCTTACCCACAGTTGATCTATCAACATTTTAATTTTGTTTAAAGAATAAAGTAGTTGATGGTCTTCTCCACTCCAACTTCTTTAATATTCCCTTTGGATAACCAGAAACCACTAAGATCCAACTGGCAATCTCAACATTTATTTAAGAAGCACAAGTTTCTTCTTGAAATCAATAAGGAATAAAGTCTAGATGGCTAAAGGCAAATGGTTTTGAGACTAAAAGAAGGAATCCCCCCAACCCTAACCCCCCCCCAGAGTTCCTGCTGTGAATATACTAAAACTTCCCATTACTTGAAAATGTTGACTATGAGTTTCCTTCAATTGTAGCCCTAGGTCTCACAGAACCTTCAAGTTATTCTAGGAACAAAAATGTGTTTTGGCAGCCACCTCTTCCATTCAAACAACTGGGATGTTAGGACATGCCCAGATGGCTTGGGAACAAGACAAAGGAACATTTGCTAGATACATCTGATCTGTTGTTCAGCTGCCAAATGGCTAATTGCTTCCGATGAGGTTATTTCCAAAATGTCAGACCATAGTGGTCAAGACACACACATACACATGCGCGCGCACACACACAAACACACACACACACACACACACACACACACATACCCTTAAGCATTGTATTGACGTGTTAGAATCATTAATCCATTTTATGAAGTACATTTAAAGGGGGAGACTGAGTTTTTTAGTTCTACTAAAATTGGCAGGAATGGCAATGATCTAATCTTGCATTCTTAAGCTGATTAAATATCATCCCAACAATCTGTCAGATTCTAGATGCTTTCATTTGTCCAGCTGTTGATATCCACAGCTGGTTCAGGAATCATTTTGTTTTGTATTTCCATAGTACAGGAAATTTGATGACAAAATCTTCATAGAAAATATGACAACCAAGCTCACTCTGTGGTTAACCAAATCATGGTTACATGCAACTCAGGGTTTTACCACAACATTTCATCCTTCCCCAGTATACCCGCTTCTGACATGCAATAATCATAGTACAACCAGTTGTGTGCTTTAATATTCTAAACCGATAAAAAGTTACACAGATTACAAGTTTTCACTGCATAACTACCTTTATAATAATTTTTCACACATATAAAATGCCTGCAAATTAACCTGTTTTATTGGACACCCAAATACCAAACATTCATTAACTCCCAGGCTCAAGTACCTAGTTAGGTCTGTGATCTCAAAGTAGGTATTTCCTCTGAAAATGTAGAGGCTTGCCTGTCCTCCCATAAATTTGCCACAAGGGTCTGCCCGATGCACTAGAAATTTTCCTTTCTTTTTCCTGATGTTGAGAACATAGCTGTGGACTAGAGGGCTCCCCATCAGTTCCCCTAACCGTTCTTGTGGGACAGGCTCAGAATCCTTGATCCTACAGCTCTTAGGCAAAGAACAAGGAATTATTATGAGGGAAGTATACTCTGGTAAACCAGATATTATGATGGCTTCATAGAAAAAGGAAGCCCCCTAAAATACAAGAGAAACTTGTGTTTAGGAAATAAAGTTCACATCCACATGGAACCTTTCCATGTGACAAATACCATATCGGAACATGAGGAATAAAATTTAGCCTTTGACATAATAGCTGACACTTCAAAGGACTTTACACATGTTATCTCATTTGAAAATTGAGACTCAGGGGTCAAATGACTTATCAATAGTCACAGAATGTCAAGACAAGACCTTGAACTCAGATTTTTCTGACTCCAAATTAAATGCTCTACCCACTATTCTATGATGCCTTTCAATTAAATATAATCCTCTAGAATCATTTTATAATTAGCTTTCATTGTGTTGCATTGGAAAAAATAATGAATGAAGAGAAAAAAGAGAACCTCAGTTAACCCTAATAAGGGCAGTGGTATTTACTTTTTTGAATCATTTTGGAGTTGTGAAACTATAACAATCGATTACAAATTGGTATATCTCTGTGTATGTGTGTAAACATAATTCCATGTAAATATATTTAATTTACATATGTCATGTTATTTTTCACTAAATTAAAGAAACACTTAATTAGTGCCTACTGGGTGTCAAGATTATGGTGACAGAAATTGAGAAAGATTTAAGACAGTTCCTGCCTTCATGGAACATGGTCTGTTTTGAAAATTTCCTGATAATTTCTCAAAATTCCTTGAAATAATGAGATCTACCTCCCAAACAAGAGTCTAGGATTGCTACATCAAAGGACCACACACTTTATATTCTTTTCTTTTACAGATGGAAAAAATGAAGTACAGAGAATTAAGATATGTTATAAGATCACATTTATTTTTAAATTTTTTAAATTTTTATTTAAAGTTTTGAATTCAATTTCTATCTCTTCCTCCTTCTCTTCTTCCCTCTTCCCATTTAGTACGAAAAAGTAAACAATCAGACACATGATATACATGTAAAATTATGTAAAAATTTCCATATTAATCATTTTGTACAAGAAGACATGAATAAAAGAAAAAAAGAAGTTAAAAATAGCATACTCAGTCTATATTCAATGCATATTAGTTTTTTCCCCTGGAAGCAGACAGAATGTTCCATCATTAGTCCTTTGGAATTGTCTTGGAGCATTGTATTGCTGACAATAATAATAATAATAATAATAGTAATAATAATGATGATGATGTTTATCTTTCATTTTCAAAAAAGACCATGACATCAGGGGAAGTGATGCCATGACAAGCACATGAACTGGATTTGAGTGAGGGGAGGCTGTGCCAAGTCACCAGTCTCACTTTCTCTTCCAGACCCTCCAGATATGGATCAAGGAGACAGGAGATGGCCCTGGATGTGAGACAATCAAGATTAAGTGAATTGCCCAAGGTCACACAACTAATAAGGTCAAGTGTCTGATGTATTTTTAGATTTTGGATTTTTTTAGATTTTTTTTTTTTGCAAGGCAAATGGGGTTAAGTGGCTTGCCAAAGGCCACACAGCTAAGTAATTATTAAGTGTTTGAGACCAGATTTTGAACTCAGGTACTCCTGACTCCAGGGCCGGTGCTTTATCCACTGCACCACCTAGCTGCCCCCTGCGCCACCTAGCTGCCTCTGTATTTTTATAAATTTTGTAAATTTAACTTAGTTCTTTATATATTTAAAAAACAACTATCAGAGATACTTGTTGCTAATCCCCCCACCCACCTCAGTTTTCTAAAGCTTTCCTTAAAGTTTAGATTGCATTGGGTTTTTTGTTGCAAAAACTTTAATTTTATAAGGTCAAAATTATCTGTTTTTCATTTTATAATGCTTTCTATATTTTCTTTGGTCATTTCAGGAAGATACAGTTCCCTTCTTAATTTTTTAAACTGGATTTTTTGTTCTTGTTTTGTCTGAGATCATGATTGCTATTGCTGATTTATTTGCTTCAGTAGAAGCATAATAGACTCTGCTTCCCTTTACCCTCTGTGTATCTCTGTTTCTTGTAAACAATTTATTGTAGGATTTTTAGTTTTTAATCTATTCCACTATCTACTTCCATTTTATGAATGACTTGATCCCATTCACTTTGACAATTATGATAACTATGTATTTTTCTTGTTATTTTTTTTTGTTTATATATTCCCTTCTATCTTAGCCCCACCTTTTTTTCCTCCTCACCAGTATTTTACTTTTGATCACCACATTCCTTAATATATCCCCTCTTTTATCAGTCTCCTCTCTCTCTCTCTCTCTTATTATACCAGTCCCTTTTTATTTCCTTATAGATTTCTGTACCCAAATGAGTAGATATAATATTCCCTCTTTGAGGCAGTATTTTTTCATTGTTTCTATCTTTATTTTATTTTTTTATTCTCATTTTGTACAAATGGTTTTTTTTACATTAATAAAATATTCTTGTTTAGGAGTAAACAAAATACCCCTCCCCCCATGAATATAGACTTGCTTGGGCAACAAAGTAAAGGGGAGAGGAAAAAAAATTAAAATTAAAAAAAATAGTAATAATTGTAGGTATGGCCAGGTGGTGCAATGGACGAAGCACCAGCACTGGAGCCACGAGCACCCGAGCCCACATCCAGCCCTGTACACCCAACAATCACCCAGCCGTGTGACATGCAAGCCACCCGTTCCCCACTGCCCTGCAAAAACCAAAAGGAAGGAAAAAAAAAGACCCATAATAAAATAAAATAGTAGTCATAGTAGGGGTGGCTGGGTGGCACACCTGCCTAGGGCCACACCACCCAGCCCCATTTGCCCTGCACCCTCCCCCAAATAATAATAATAAAAAATGTGCTTCAGTCTTTGTTCCAACACCAACAACTCTGTTGCGGGTGGATCACATTCTTTATGGTAAGTCCATTGCAAAAGTTACTTCCATATTTTTCCACCTCTGCCATTGCTGATCGCAACTCCCTCCTTTCATATTTCTCCACTACCATGTACTATATTTTCTCTCTCCTTTCACTCTGACTCTGCTGTAGGGTCGCTGAGTGGCACAGCAGACAGATCCCTGGTCCTGGGGCCAAGAAGCCCTGAGCCCCCCTACCACCCCTTAGGCCCAGAATCCACCTGGCCCTATGGTCCTGGACAGGCCTTCCAATCCCAGCCCCTTGGAAGAAGTAAAAAAGAAAATGTGTTACATCTGACCACTCTCCCCCCATGGTCCATCCTCTCCTCCTCTATTCACATCCCCGCCTTCCCCCTGCTCCCCCCTCCTCCTTACTCCAGATGTCTATACCCCATTGAGTATATATGCTGTTTCCTCTCCTAGCCATCTCTGATGAGAGCAAAGTTTCCTTCATTCCCCCTTGCCTCCCCGCTTCCATATCATTGCAATAGCTCATTGTAATAAAAAAATCTTATTATATGAAATATCTTGGACTATTCCCCCTCTCCTATTTCTTTCTCCCATTACATTTCCCTTTTTTTCCTATTGACTCCATTTTTACACCATATTTTATCTTTGAATTCAGCTTTCTCCTGTGCTTCAACTATAAAAGCTCCCTCTACCTGCTCTATTAACTGAGAAGGTTCATATGAGTATTATCAGTGTCATTTTTCTATGCAGGAATACATGCAGTTCATCATCATTAAGTCCCTCATATTTCCCCCCTCTCCTCCAATCTCCATACTTCACCTGAGTCCTGTATCTGAAGATCAAACCTTCTGTTCAGCTCTGGCCATTCCAAAAGAAACATTTGAAATTCCCCTGGTTCATTGAAAGTCCATCTTTTTCCCTGGAAGAGGACATTCAGCCTTGCTGGGTAGTTCATTCTTGGCTGCATTCTAAGCTCTTTTGCCTTCTGGTGTATTATATTCCAAGCCCTACAAGCTTCCAATGTAGTTGCTGCTAAGTCCTGTGTGATCCTGACTGCAGCTCCACGATATTTGAACTGTGTCCTTCTGGCTGCTTGTAATATTTTCTCTTTGACTTGGGAGTTCTGGAACTTGGCTATAATATTCCTAGGGGTTGGTTTTTTGGGATCTCTTTCTCAGGGGGATCGGTGCATTCTCTCCATTTCTATTTTGCCCTCTGCTTCTAGAATATCAGGGCAATTTTCCTGTGGTAATTCTTTGAAAATGATGTCAAGGGTCTTTTCTTGATCATGACTTTCAGGTATTCCAATAATTTTTAAATTATCTTTCCTAAGTCTGTTTTCCATATCAGTTGTTTTTTCAATGAGATATTTCACATTTTCTTCTAATTTTTCATTGTTTTGGTTTTGAAGTATTGATTCTTGATTTCTGGTAAATTCATCAACCTCCCTGAATTCTATTCTTTGTCTGAAGGATTAGTTCTCCTCAGAGAGTTTTCTTGTCTCTTTTTCCATCTGGCCAATTTTGCTTTTTAAGGCATTCTTTTCCTCAGTAACTTTTTGAACTGTTTTATCCATTTGACCTAAGCTGGTTTTTAGCATGCTATTTTCTTCAGCATTTTTTTGGATTTCCTTGACTAAGCTGCTGACTTCATTTTCATGTTTTTCCTGCATCTCTCTCCTTTCTTTTCCCAGTTTTTCTTCCAACTCCCTCATTTGATTTTCAAAGTCTTTTTTTGAGCTCTGTCATAGCCTGAACCCAATTTCTGTTTTTCTTGGAGTCTTTAGATGCAGGAGCTTGTGCTTCCTCATCTTCAGACTGAGTATTTTGATCCTTCTTGGGCTCATTTGCAAAATATTTCTCAATGGTCTTCCTCTTATTTCTCTGCTTGCTCATTTTCCCAGCCTGGGCCTAGTTTTGGGGTGCTTCCTGAGCTTTTGGGACACTCCCACAAGGGTCTCAGTGTGTGAGGCTATATCTTCCCTCCTGGTCTGTAAATGACCATAAGCACCCCCCCTCTGCCATGGGGCCGAGGTGGGGGGCCCCCTGCTGTTCTTTGGGGGGCCTAGACTGCGATCAGGATCTGAATGTGGTCAGAGCCCCAGAGTCCTGTTCCAGAGGCAGAGGACAGAGCTCAGCAGTCTCTCTCTCTTCACTCCCCTCCCTCAGCTCAATGGGCTCATGCGCTGGAGGCTCCTGCTTACCAGCTCCTCCTGCTTCTGTTCCTGGATCAGGGCTGTGGAAAGCCCAGGCTGCTTGCTGTGTGCTCTGAGGGCTGGGTTCCACGTGCTTGCTCTGGCAGAGCCCCCCCCCTCCATTCCACCACTTTGTGCCTGGTGCTCCCTGGGGTGCAACTCAGGAGACTCCCCCACTGCTGTGACCCACAGATCCCAGCACCCTGGGGCTACCTCCAGGAGGCTGAAGTTCTTTCGCTCTGGCAGGCCACCCCTCCGGTGGGCTGCCCCTCCAACCCCGGGGAGCAGAGCCTTTCTGCTCTTTTCCAGGTTACCTTGAGTAGGAGAACTGCCTCAATGGGTCCCTTTGTGGGTTCTGTCTCTTGAAAGTTTAGTTAGAGTCTTTAGTTTCAAGTTTTATCAGAGAGCGCCTAAGTCTGGATCCCTTCTAGTCGCCATCTTGGCTCCGCCCCCCCCTTTGAGGCAGTTTTGATGAGAATAAAGTTTAAGTTTTACTCCCCTCCTCCATCTTCCCATCCATTATAATAGATTTTTCAGGTCTCTTATGTGAGATAATTTATTCCATTTAATCTCTCCTTTCCTTTTAAAAAAATTATTTATTTAAGGCAATGGGGTTAAGTGACTTGCCCAAAGTCACACAGCTAGGTAATTATTAAGGGTCTGAGACTGAATTTGAACTCAGGTCCTCCTCCAAAGCTGTTGCTCTGTCCATTGTACCACCTAGCTGCCCCTCCCCTCCTTCTTTCAGTGAAATTTTCTTCCTCACTCCTTTATTTGTTTTTTCGGGATATAATTAATACAATACAATACAATACAATACAATACAATACAATACAATACAATACAATACAATACAATACAATATAATATATACAATAAGCACAATATATACAATATAATACAATACAATATAATAAATACAATATCATATCATATCATAAAATAAAAATAAACAATTTTATAATATAAATATAGGAATATAAAAGTTTTTAATTGCCTTATTGTATTTTTATGTTTTTGTCTTTCATGCTTCTTTTTTTTTTAAACTTTTATATGTTTCCCTTGAGTCTTGTATTTGGAAGTCAGATATTTTATTCAGCTCTGGTCTTTTAATTAAAAATTCTTGAAAATCTTTTATTTCATTAAATGTTCATTTTTTCCCCAAAAGATTATATTCAATTTTGCTATATAGGTTGTATTCCTACTTGTAATTCTAACTCCTTTGCCTTCTGGTATATCATATTCTAAGCCCTTTGGTTCTTTAATGTGGAAGCTGTCAAATCCTGTGTAGCTAAAGCTATAGCTCCATGATCCTTGCATTGTTTCTTTTTGGCTGCTTTTAATAATTTCTCTTTGTTCTGTGAGTTCTGGAATTTGACTATGATGTTCCTGAGACTTTTCATTTGGGGATCTTTTTCAGACAGTGATTAGTAAATTCTTTCAAATTCTATTTGTCCTCTGGTTCTAATATATGAGGGCAGTTTTCTTTGATAATTTCTTGAAAGATGCTTTCCAAGCTTTTGTTTGATCATGGTTTTCAAGTACTCCAATAATTCTTATATTACCCCTCCTGAATCTATTATCTAAGTCACTTGGTTTTTGTTTTTTTGTTTTTGTTTTTTAATTTTTGCAAGGCAATGAGGTTAAGTGGCTTGCCCAAGGCCACACAGCTTGGTAATTATTGTGTCTGAGGCTGGATTTGAACTCAGGTGCTCATGACTCCAGGGCCAGTGCTCTATCCACCATGCCACCTAGCTGCCCCTAGTTTTTTCCCCAATGAGAAATTTCACATTTTCTATTTTTTTGATTTTTTTAAATTTTGTTTTACCCTATCTTGATGTCTCATAAAATCATTTAACTTTTAAGGAATTATTTTTTTCAAAGAGCTTTTGTACTTCCTTTTTCCATTTCACCAATTCTATTGGTGGGGGGGGGGGAGGGAATCATTTTCCTCAGTAAATTTTAGTTTATTTTTTCCTATGCTATTGACTCTTTTTATGATTCTCTTGCATTACTCTCACTTCTTTTCACAATTTTCTTTTTTTTTAAGAAAGATTTTATTTATTTTGAATTTGACAATTTTTCCTCTAATCTTGCTTCCCTCCCCCCCCACTCTCCACAGAAGACAGTGGTATGCATTGATCTAAGTTGAATGGGATGAGAGAGAAATCATATCCTTAAGGAAGAAACATAAAGTATAAGAGAAAGCAAAATTATATAATAAGATAACATTTTTTAAAAATTAAAGGTAATAGGGGCGGCTAGGTGGCGTAGTGGATAAAGCACCCGGCCTTGGAGTCAGGAGTACCTGGGTTCAAATCTAGTCTCAGACACTTAATAATTACCTACCTGTGTGGCCTTGGGCAAGCCACTTAACCCCATTTGCCTTGCAAAAAAACCCTAAAAAAAATTAAAGGTAATAGTCTTTAGTCTTTTTTCAAACTCCATAATTCTTTTTCTGGATACTGATGGCATTCTCCATCACAGATATACCAGTGAAATTTTCTTTTACTTCTCTAGTTTGCCTTTTTTATTTTAATTTTAATTTTAACTCTTTTTCAAGGCAGTGGGGTTAAGCGACTTGCCCAAGGCCACACAGCTAGGCAATTATTAAGTGTCTGAGGCTTGTTTGAACTCAGGTCCTCCTGACTCCAGGGCCAGTGCTCTATCCACTGCACCACCTAACTGACCCTCTAGTTTGCTTCTTTAAACTTTTTTTAGATCTTCCAGAGATTTTGGGGGCCTGAGACCAAATTATATTTTTCTTTGAGGTTTCATATGTAGCTATTTTGTTACTATTATTTTCTTTTAAGTTTATGCTTTGATTATTTCTATCACCATTGTAACTTTCTATAATCAAGCTCTTTTTGTTGGGTTTTTTTTTAAGACTGTGTGTGTGTGTATGTGTGTGTTTTAAAGATGAAGTAGAGAGGGGGAAGAAGAGAAGAATAGTGTGTGTGTGTGTGTATGGAGAGAGAGAGACAGAGACAAAGACAGAGAGAGAGAGAGAGAGAGAGAGAGAGAGAGAGAGAGAGAGAGAGAGAGAGAGAACCTTTTGTGAAAGTACTTTAGGGTAGACAAAGGAATTCTTTTTTCTCTACTGAGGTGAATATTAAATATAACATTTGCCATTCCTGTACTGGGAGTGTCCTGGCTAAAATTCAGAGCATGTTCACTTTAGCAATCCCTTTATTAGAAGCAAACAGTCACATTGGCACTATTTTCCCCCAGTAAAATGGAATAGAACTTATTCCAGCTGATTGACTGGGTATGTTGATATTGCAAAGTAGGACCTAAGGAATAATTAATCTGACTCAATCCTCCCCTCCCAAGAAAAAGAAATGTTCCCTCTCAAAACCTTTTCCTCTCAGTTCATACTCCAATTCAATAAAATATTTCAATCATTGTAAATCATTCTCATCAAACAAAATCTTTCCATTTTAAACATGAGTGAAAAAAACTATCTCAATAAACCACTGTAGATATAAAATCATCAAGGCATAATATGCAGATTTGGAAACTGAAATTTTACCTAACTGCCCAAAGTAAACAATGGTAAAGGATTTGGTACTTTATATCTTATTTATTTGTAAAAGCCAGGACCTTAATCCAGAAAGCAAACAGCACTTATCCTCTTTTCCCCCTAAAAAACTTTTTTTTACAATGTCTGGAACTTCAGCAATATTGTTCATTTTAATTCCCTTTCCTGCTTTAAAAAAAAGTTTTACTAGCTAAGTGTAGGCCAGTGTTGTTTTTTTTTAAAGTTTATTAAAAACTCAACATTGAACTTTAATAAACCAATTAAATTTGTAGTAACTATTTACATTTAAATTAATTTCAATGCATAATATTGTACCAATTTTTCAATCATTCTTTCTGAATCTGATTTCACACTTAGGATTACAGTTTTAGAGCTGGAAGAAATCTCAATTTGGATCATTTAGTACAACCTCCTGATTTTATGAATAAGAGAACTGGGGCCAGAGTGATAAAGTATCTTGGACAAGGTCTTGCAAGAAATTTGCACAGAGAGAGAATTCAAATCCAGCCCATGTAAATCTAGATTCATTAATCCTTCTACTTCAAGTCTTCTTTTGTCCATTCTTGTATTCCCATCATCAGCCCAGTATATTTTCTCCCCAGAGGGAAGGAGGGACTAAAGAATCATGGGACTAGGAAAGCCCCAGGATTTTTTAGCTCTGTGGAAAGGGAGAGACTATGGGATTTGGGCTTGTATCAGTAGCTGCAAGCTGATTGCAAGTAAATGAAGGATGTTGTTACCCTGAACTGAATAGAAATATGAGCAATTGGAGCTGTTTGTGGCTCGTTGACCTACTTAAGGAGTGATTTGCTTGGATAGAATTTTGGATTTTCCCCTGATTATTCCTGCTTTGTTGCTTCTGGGACCTGTCGAATTTTTCCATTCTCCATTTTTATCTTCACCCCTGCCTCATTATTCACTACCTGGTGAATTGGTATCTCTTACCCTTGGGAATTTCCCCACTCATTTTAAGTCTTCTTTGTTTGCTGTCTGTGTTTTTATAATAGATTTTGTCTCTGGATAATTATAAGCTGATTTTTTATTGCATCTTTAGCCTGTGTTTGCTATTATAGGGAGAACCACATAGGAAGGGAAGGTGAAAAGAGGACTTCTGAGACCATTTGCCTTATAATTAAGGCCTGTATTAAGGCCTGTATTAAGTACCCTCTGACAAGACAAAGTCATCATTACCTTTTTTCTCATAGATGATCACAGTAGAAATTCACTCTTTTGGTTTTCCCTTTTTGCATTATTTTATAACATTCTTTCTAGATATGTTTGCTTTCTTCATATTTGTCCATCTTAATTGTATCACAATATTCCATTATTTTAATGTATCACAATTTATTTAACCATTTCCTTATTTTTGTTGATTTATTCTTTATAGAATATTAGTTATTCATTCTAACTGAACTGATCTGTTCTAAATCCTCTATTTTTAAATCCTTCTACTTCTTTTCTTTTTTAAAGTTTTTTCGCAAGGCAATGGGGTTAAGTGATTTGCTCAAGTTCACACAAGCTAGGTAATTATTAAGTGTCTGAGGCTAGTTTTGAACTCAGGTCCTCCTGACTCCAGGGCTGGTGCTCTATCCACTGCACCACCCCTTCTATTTCTTTTTTAAAATTTAAAGTTTTTCTTTTTTTTATTTTTCTTTAATTTATTTACACATTACTAAAATATTCTTGTTTAAGAGTAAACATAATACCCTCTCCCTCACAAAAACATAACCTCATGAGAAATAAAGTAAAAGAAAGAAAAAAAATGTTTCAGTCTGTGTTCTGATACCATCAGCTCTGTCTCAGGTGGATTACTTTCTTTATCATAAATCCATCATAGACAAGTTACTTCCATATTTTTCCACAGTTGCTGTTGCTGATGGTAATTTCCTCCATCCATTTCTCCCCACTACCATCTAATTGTCTCTCTCCTTTCACTCTGTCCTTCTTCAAAAATGTGCTGTGGGGTGCTGAGTGGCTCAGAGGACAGAGAACTGGCCCTGGGGCCAGGAGGCCCAAAGCCTACATCCCACCCGAGATCCAGAAACTACCCGGCCCTGTGGTCCTGGACAGATCATCCAATCCCAGCACCTTGCAAAAAGTAAAAAAGAAAATGTGTTATATCTGACTATCCTCTCCTGAACCCTATCCTCTATCACCCACATCCCCTACCTCCCCTCCCCCATCTCCCTTCTCTCCCTTTTCTTCTTGATATCTATACCCTATTCAATATATATCCTGTTTCTTCTCTGAGATATTACCAATGAGAATGAAGTTTCCCTCATTTCCTCATAGCTTCCCCCCCTTCCATACCATTGCAAAAGCTACATGAAATATCTTTTACATGAAATATCTTAGCCTATTCCTCTTCTCCTTTCTCTTATTCCCAGCACATTTTCCTTTCACCCAATGACTCCCTTTGTACAATATTTTCAAGTTCAGCTTTCTCCTGTGCCTCATCTATAAAAGCTCCTTCTACCCACTCTATTAAATGATAAGGTTCATTTGAGTATTATCAATATTATCTTTCCATGCAGGAATACATGCAGTTCATCATTATTAAGTTCCTCATAATTTGCCCTTCTCCACTCTTCACCTGAGTCCTGTATTTGAAGATCAAACTTTCTGTTCAGCTCTGGTCTTTTCAACAGGAACATTTGAAATTCCCCTGGTTCATTGAAAGTCCATTTTTTCCCTTGGAAGAGGATGTTCAGTTTTGCTGGGGAGTTGATTCTCAGTTCCATTCAGAGCTCTTTTGCCTTCCAGAATATTATATTCCAAGCCCTACAAGCCGTTAATGTGGATGCTGCTAAGTCCTGTGTGATCCTGACTGCAGCTTCAGAGTATTTGAATTGTGTCCTGGCTTCTTGTGATATTTTCTCTTTGACTTGGGAGGTCTGGAACTTGGCTATAGTATTCCTGGGGGTTGGGTTTTTTTTAATCTCTTTCCCAGAATCGAGGAATTCTCTCAATTTCTATTTTGTCCTATGCTTCTAGGATATCAGGGCAAATTTTCCTGTAGAAATTCTTTAAAAATGAGGTCAAGGCTCTTTTCCTTATCATGATTTTCAGGTACCCCAATAATTTTTAAATTATCTTTTCTGGATCTGTTTTCCAGATCAGTTGCTTTTTCAATAAGATGTTTCACATTTTCTTCTAATTTTCATTCTTTTGGTATTCAATTATTGTGTCTTGATTTCTCGCAGTCATCAGCTTCCTTTAGCTCCATTCTACATCTGAAGGATTTGTTTTCCTCAGAGAGCTTTCTTATCTCCTTTTCCATCTGGCCAATTCTGCTTTTTAAAGCATTCTTCTCCTCAATAACTTTTTGAACTGTTTTGTCCATTTAACCCAAGCTGGTTTTGAACATGTTATTTTCGTCAGCATTTTTTTGATCTCCTTGACTAAGCTGCTGACTTTGTTTTCATGTTTTTTCCTTCATCTCTTTCATTCCCCCCCCCAATTTTTCTTCCATCTCTCTTATTGATTTTCAGAATCTTTTTTTTAGCTTTGTCATAGCCTGTGCCCAACTTTTATATTTCTTGGAGTCTTTAGATGCAGAAGCTTGGACTTTCTCATCTTTGGATTGTGTGGTTTGGTCCCCCATGGGACCAAAGTAATTGTCTATGGTTAGGTTCCTTTTTTCCTGTTTACTCATTTCCTGTTTACTCATTTTGGGGTGCTTCCTGAGCTTTTGAGTATTATTGGGACACTCCCCCACAAAGACCTCAGTGTGTTGAGGCTCTGTCTGCTCTCCTAGTCTGTGGAATGACCACAAGCTCACCCCTCTTCCCTGGAGGCTGTGGGGGGGGGGGGTCCTTGCTCTATGGGGGGGGGGGCTAGACTGCAATCAGGGTTTGAATGTGGTCAAAACCCTGTTCCAAGAACAGAGGACCAACTTCAGCAGTCTCCTTCCACTCCCTTACTTGCATGGGCTGAGCTCTAAGGGAACAGCTGCCTGGCTGGCTGGTTCCATGGGCCTGCTTTCTTTTCCTGGGATCTGGGCTGTGCTGAGTTCCTGGGCTTTGTGCTCGCTCTGGCAGAGGTCTCCCTGCTGATCTTCCAAGTTGTGTTTAGGGCAGGTCAGGTAGCTGCTTCTGCTGCTGGGAGTTGGCACTCACAGGCATCCTGGTGCTGTTTCCAGGAGACTGTTCACTCCGGTGCAGTGCTACCCCTCCAACCCCATGGAACAGAGCTTCCCACTATTTTCCAGGTTACCTTGGGCTGGAGAATTGCCTCACTGGCTCTTTCTGTGGGTTCTGTATCTCAGTAATTTTGTTAGAGTCATAATTTTAAGGTTTTTTTGAAATATTTTGGAGAGAGCACCTAAGAGAAGCTCTTCTCCTGCCACCATCTTGACTCTGCCTCCCTGTGGCTGTTAAATCCTTCTATTTCTAAAAGATTTTCAGATGAATAAAGAGTTTCTGCTTCAGAAATTCTCTAGCAGAGCCTGTTAGATCAAAATGGTTCCTCAACTACAGCCCTCAAACTTACAGCCCCTAAAGAAAATAGACATATTTTTTTTTATTTTCTAGATATGTTTAGGACTACAACTGGGACAGCTCGGTGATTCAGTAAGATAGAATGCTGAGACTAGAATCAAGAAGACCTGAGTTCAAATCCAATCTCAATTACTAACTAGCTGTGTGACTCTGGTCAAGTCATCTAACCCTGTTTGCCTCAGTTACTTCATCTATAAAAATGAACTGGAGAAGGAAACAGTAAACTACTCCATTGCCTGGAAAATCCCAAATGAAGTCATGAAGAGTTGGACCTAACTGAAAAACAACAGGAGTAAGTTAGCTAAAGATTTAGTGCTTAACCCTGTGCTTTGGATGCTTAATAATTATGTTTGATGAACTGTAAACATTTCATTAATATATATTAGGGTTAATTTTCTCTAAGAAAAAAATCTTTGAAATTTAGATGACTCAAAACATTTTTTCTTTTTTTCTTATATCATTAAGAAAAAAGAAGGAAATGCCTAATGTGTCCATTATTTTCCCATTCCCATTAATACTAGAAAATATTTTAAGAAGTATAAGAATACCACCCATTTAGAAAATTTCAATCAATTTTAGCTTATTGCTTCCCCATCCCAGATATCTTCTGTCTTCTAAGCTTTCATGAGTCTTAGAAATAGGTGACCTTTGAAGTTACAGGAAGAGAAAATGTACTCAAGTAAGAAAAGAGGGAGTTTTAATTCTACTACCTTCCTAATACCTATGCCAGGAGCATAAAAACAGAGTACATTACATTAAACCTTTGCTATTCATCTAGAGTCATCTAGAGACATAGATATCACACTTGCATCTAACCTCCCACACTCAAGAGTGTTCCCTGAACCAGATTAAAATATAATTGGGAGATATTTAACAAAATAAATAAAAATGTGATAAAAATAAATAATATTACATTTCAAAAATGTTAATATGTGACCATCAGGGATCCTTTTGCATGATTTAATGGCTCTCATTTCTATTTAATAGGGCAGTGAGGTGATGTAGCAAACAAGGTTATAAATATGAAACTCATCTCCCTGAAGTTAAATCTTACTTCAAACATTTTACTAGTCAAGTGATCCTGGGTAAGTTCATTAACCCAGGTTGTCTCAGTTTCTTCATCTGTAAAGTGACCTGGAGTATAAAATGGCAAACTCCTCTGGTATCTCTGCCAAAAAAATCAAAACAAAGCTTCAAATAGAGTCACAAAGAATGAAAAATGACATCAATTTATACTGCTGATCTAAACGTCATTAGTTTTTTCAAAGTCTTCCATGTATCAGAGTTTTATTTTTGTTTAACCTTTCCCTTGACCTTACTTCTGCATAAAAGTCTGTATTTAAAACCTCCTCTTGTCTCCTGGGCTGTTTAACAATCAAATTATTTGTTATTATTAAGCTATTTTTTGACCAAATATGCATAACTCTGGGCAATTCTTTCTTATATAAAAAATGAAAAACTTTACACCTTAGTATAAAGGAGGGAGTCCTCCCTCTGCAATATGGGAAAACCATCCACATATACTGTTTTCAGAAATAGAGGAGACAACTCCTTTGGTGAGTGAAGACTGAATCCGTCCCCTGACTTCCACTAAGATTTGTTAAAAAATAAGGGAGAAATGGTCATGGGTGCCCCATTTAGGGATGGAAACAAATTATCTGCAAAGGGCCATTGAGATTGCCTGCCTTCAATTTTTATTCATGGTGAGTGATTATTCTTATTGTCCCTGAACTCATGACTTTTAAAGATACAGCAAATGGTTCAACAGAGCATTAAAAATTTGTTTGTGTTGCCAGAATTTATTAATAAGAAAGAAATTTTGGCCTAGCTTTACTATGAAACCATTTCCTAAGCAGAAATGTCATGCATACTTCCTGCGTGACCTCAATGTTAATTCCAACCAATAATTTAGCAATCCAGAAAGGTCATTTAGTAGATTTAGAATAATCAGGCCAGGAATGGGGTATTCTCTTGGGAATGGGAGAGAGCAAAATAGAGATAATGATTAACTTTACAGAGAAACTCCCTTTAATTGTATCATGTCAGCAGAACTTTTCCAGATGACTTTGCTCTGTATGTAGGGATTCTCATTCTCATTCTGTGCCAGCCTATGGAAATTATCCTTAAGAAAATTCAACCTGAGAAGCAAGGAGCCAGCAATAGGGAATAGAAACTATTCAGGGACCAAACCCCACTATGTTAATAGAACTTCTTTCAGGGCTCAGCTGAGGTCCTATCTTCTACAAAATGCCTTTCCTAACTTTCCCTTAATCTTAGTGCTTTCCTTCTGAGATTAACCACAATTTATCCTATACATACATACATACATACATACATACATACATTTTATATTTTTTGTACCCTTTTTTTGCATTTTTTCTCCTCTATTAGTTTGTGAGATGCTTGAGATCAGGGACTGTTTTTTTTGCTTTTCATTATGTCCCAGAGCTTAGCACTAAGCATCACAAATTAAAGATTACTTGCTGACTTGACTCTAGTACCATCTTGAACACTGTTTTCTAGGAACAAACATTTCAGAGCATCTATATGGGAAAGATAGAGCAGGCACATGGGTTGGAAGCCCACAGGTATTTGACTGCTCTGACCAGGAATGTGGGATCGGGCATTAGCAGTGTTCTACCTGGGAGAACCCAAGGGAACTGAAAATTCACAGCACTTTGATCTGAGATCCTCCAGACAGCCTGAAGACCCTAGCAATGTGTTGCCAAGGGTCTGTGAGTCCAGACTACTTTTATGAGGAAGCTCCAGAAAGCTATGGGAAGATCAGAAACCCATAGAGGATGAAAGGACGATGCTTGGACCAGGATGCCTTAGACAGGTGCACTCTTATCTGAGATGCTCCAGAAATCCCTGATGACTAGATATGGTATAGCCCAGGAATTGGGTCCAGGAGAGGGGCAAGTGAATAGAAAGCATAGAATACTATGACATGGAAGCTTCAGAAAAGTCCAAAATTTGCAGCAATGTAACCGAGGACTGTATCCATGAGCCAGCAGCATTACAATCAAGACTTTTAAAAAGGGACAGAAGTCCACAACATTCTACCCTAAGATGCTCTAGAAGTCCTTGAATTAGGCAATCTTTACAACCAGATGATCAAAAGCCTCAAACTTGCTAACATTCTGAGCAGGAGACCAGGAAATCAAGGTCAACTTAAATCGGAAACCATTCAGGACCAAAAGAGGAAACAAAGTGCCCAGTACTTTAAAAAGTAAAGAATATCTGGATTAACAAGAGAGTAAGTAGACTACTTGAATAGTCCATTATCAGAAGCGAAGAACAGAGCATGAATAAACTTCCAAGGAAGGGAACTCCAGGATGATATGGATTGGCAAGTGAGTTCTGACTAGTATTTTGAGAGTAATAGATTCTGGGTGCTGCAAGGACTGTTTATAATTGTGGAAAAAGAAGGTATCTTTCCAGTCTCTTTCTATGATTCCCTATGGTCTTGATCCTTATACCAAAAAGAAACAATGCAGAGAAAGAAAAGTACAAACTAATATCCCTAATAAACACTGATGCAAAAATTTTAAATAAAATATTAACAAGTAGATTAACAATAATATATAAGAAATATACCCTATGATGAGATGAACTTATACCTAAAATGCAGAGTTGATTCAACATAAAATGACTATAACATAATAAACAATATATTATTATGAGGTATAAATAATTATTCATATAAGAACATAACAGATAATTTATGCAACACAAAATATAATATGATGCAATCTATTATATAGAATACAATAAAATTAATATGTATAAATAACAAAATAATAAAATATGTGATATATTATTGTGATTATATGATTATATTAATAGATGATAAAAAGGCGATTGACAAAAACCAGCACCAATTTTTATTAAAAACCTAGAAAATAAATGAGCTTTCCTTTAATGTGATAAATAATAATGATATAATTATGATATTATAATAATATAATAATGCTTTAACATGGGCAAAGCACTTTACAGAATTTTCATTTTATCCTAACTAGAATCCTTTGAGATAAGGGCTGTTATTTACACCCCCACCAATTTTACAGCTGAAGAAATGGAGAAAGACTGAGGTTATATGCTTTGCCCAGGAAGATTCAGATGAGGCAGGATTCAAACTCAAATCTTGCTGCCTCCAGTTACAGTACACTATTCACTGCACCAGATCATAGAGTTTAGAGTTTTACTAATCATTCAACTAATCAACAAACTGACTTGTCAGGGAACACACACTGAAAAAAAAGTCAATGGTACAATTAAAGTATAGTTTCCCTATTAATCAATTGTAATTGGAAAATGGCCCAGTGATTTATTTTTTGGTTAGATTTCTTAATCAGGACTTGGTCTGGTGTATTTTCTAGATATTCATGGAGTAATTGGGTTTTTTGGCAAGTGAACTTTCATTTATTATTACTATTATTACATTAATTTTGTTATAAGAGTAAGCATAAAACATAAACCGCCCTCCCCCCCCAAGAAGATGTGAAACCTCAATAATAATGAGAGAGAGAAAAAATATACTTCAGTCTGTGTTCAGATTTCAATGGCTCTGTCTCTGGGGTGAGTTGCTTTCTTTATCATAAGTCCACCAGAGAAGTTGCTTCAATATTTTTTCTACAGTGGCTATTACTATCTGTACCTCCACTCTATTCCTCCCCACTCTCATTTATTCTGTTCTCTCTCTCTCTCCTTTCATCCTGGCCCTGTCCAAAAGTGTTTTGTATCTGAGTACCCTCTCCCTCAATGTTCCCTCTCTTATATCACCTACTCCCCCCCTTCCCTCCCCCATTCCCCTTCATCCCATCTCTTTCTTCTCATTTTTCTCTAGGGTAAGATAGATTTCCTTACCCTATTAAGTGTGTATGTGTGTTATTTCCTCTCTGAGCCATTTTTTTTAGGTTTTTGTAAGGCAAATGGGGTCAAGTGGCTTTCCCAAGGCCACACAGCTAGGTAATTATTAAGTGTCTGAGACCAGATTTGAACCCAGGTACTCCTGACTCCAAGGCCAGTGCTTTATCCACTATGCCACCTAGACGCCCCCATCTGAGCCATTTCTGATGAGAATGAAGGTTCACTTATTCCCCCCCTTGCCTTTCCCCTTTCCACTTCATTGAAAAAACTTCTTCTTGACTCTTATGTGAAATATCTTAGCTTCTTCTTCATCTCCTTTCCCTTCCTCCCAGTACTTTCCTTTATCACCGTTTGGCTCCATCTTTTTACTATATATACCATTATATTCTGCTCCTTCCTATGTCCTGTCTATATATGCTCCTTCTAACAGCCCTTATAAATGATAAAGTTCATATGAGTTATCAATATCTTCTTCCCATGCAGGAATACAAGCAATTCAACATAATTAAGTTCCTCATAGTTAGTACTTCTCATCTACCCACTCTATGGTTCACCAGAATCCTATACTTGGAAATCAAACTTTCTATTCAGCTCTGGTTGTTTCAATAGGAAAGTTTGAAAGTTCCCCCCTGTTTCATTGAAAGTCCATCTTTTCCCCTGCAAGAGGTTGTTCAGTTTTGTTGGGTAGTTGATTCTGGGTTGTAAACCAAGATCTTTTGCTTTCTGGAATATCATATTCCAATCCCTATGAGCCCTTAATGTAGATGCTGCCAGATCCTATGTAATCCTGACTATGGAGTCTCAGTAGTTGAATTGTTTGTTTCTGACAGCATTTAGAATTTTCTCTTTGATTTAGGAGTTTTGGAATTTGGCTATAATATTTCTGGAAGTTTTTCTTTTGAGATCTCTTTCAGGAGGTGATGGTGAATTACTTCAATTTCTATTTTACTCTCTGCTTTTAGGATCTCAGGGCAATTTTGCTGCATTATTTCTTGAAAAATAAAGTCTAGGCTCTATAATAGTTTTTTTAGTTTTTTTTTTTGCAAGGCAAACGGGGTTAAGTGGCTTGCCCAAGGCCACACAGCTAGGTAATTAGTAAGTGTCTGAGACTGGATTTGAACCCAGGTACTCCTGACTCCAGGGCCAGTGCTTTATCCACTATGCCACCTAGCCACCCCTCTATAATAATTTTTAAATTATTTCTTCTGGATCTGTTTTTGAGGTCGGTTGTTTTTCCAATGAGATATTTCACATTTTCTTCTAATTTTTGGCATTTTGGGAAAAGTTTTTTATTTCTTCCTGATTTCTTGCAAAGTCATCAGCTTCCTTTAATTCCATTCTGCATTTGAAGGAGTTATTTTCTTCAGAGCTTTTTTATCTCCTTTTCCAGCTGGCCAATTCTGCTTTTTAAAGCATTCTTCTCCTCATTTGCCTTTTGTTTTGCTTTTTCCATTAGGCCTAAACCGGTTTTTAACATATTATTTTCTAAAATATTTTTTTGCATTTCTTTCACTAAGCTTTTGATTTGGTTTTCATGATTTTTCTGCATCGCTCTCATTTCTCCTCTCAATTTTTCTTCCACCTCTCTTAATTGCTTTTCAAAGTCTTTTTTGAGCTCATCCATACTCTGAGCCCATTTTCGATTTCTCTCAGAGGTTGTGGATCCGAAGCTTTGATTTTGTCATCATCTGAGTATGTGTTTTGATCTTTCATGGGACTAAAGTAACTATGGTCAGATTCTTCTTTTTCTGTTGTTTACTCATTTCCTCAGCCCAAGACAAATTTATAGCACTTCCAAGGCTTTCTGGTTTTTTGGGGGGTGGGACACCCCACTGGGACCTTTATTCTTCCAAGGTCTTATGCTCTCTTGCCTATGCTTTGATATGTAGATGACCACAGCACTTCCCTCTGTCCTGGAGTGTAAGGAGGAGTCCTGCTTGTCTATCTTAGTATGGAAGCCCCAACTGAAACCTGGATCTGAGTGTAGACAAACAGCAGAGTCCTACCCCGAGGAAGAGCAGAGAAATTTCTGCAGTTTTCCCTGACCCCCTTACCATCTGTAGGCTGTGCTCTGGAGGTGTACTTTCTCCAGATTCTCACTGCAGGTTCTGCAGGCTGGTCCTCCCTCACTCCACACTCATTCTGTTGTAGCAGAATTCTCTTCCTGCCCCTTCAAGTTGTGCTGCAACTGAAGATTTTTCCAACTCCTGGTCCTTGTGAAACACATCTTTCCCCACAAAACTTCTAAGTTCTCTTGGACTGGGAAAATGTATCACTCAGTCTTTATGTGGGTTCTGCCCCTCTAAATTTTGGCTAGAATCATAATTTGTTGGCTTTTGTAGTTTGGGGGGGGGGGGGAAGGAGTTCCAGGGAAATGCTGCCTTTATACTGCCATCTGGGCTCCATCCTCTTCATGGAGTAATTGTAAATAAGAAATGCTTACTACTACTCCCCCATCATGACTGACCTTGTCTACATAGTCTTCAACTTAGTGGGCAGCACATGTCAAAATCAAGAACTTCAGTTTTTCTGAGTTTCAATTTGTATGTGGAGAAAGAAGTGTTCTTGTCATTCAACACTAGTGGACAAATGCAACTAGTTTCTGTTGACCATAACTTTTCTAGGACAGAATTGAAGCAGAGTGCAGGACAAAGGGTTTTCATTGACCACCACTCATGTATGTTTGAGACAGTTGACCTGGCAGACCAGTTAACCAAGTCATTGAAAACTTATTTGCATTTATCCCTCCAATGGACTTTGTGGTTCTTAAGATAATCATTCTTTCTTTCCCTTATTCTCTTCTATCTCCCCTAATTCTCTTCTATCATAGAAGCATTAGTGAAGTCATTCATTAGTTTAAAAATAGAAGCAATAGTTTGTTGTCACCTGTATGAGATAACAAGCACCAAATCTAGAGAAGGGACAACTTCATGTGTGGTGAATAGAGTGCTGGGTCTGCTCAGGAAATTGTTGTCATTTAGTTGTTTTTTTCAGTTGTGTTTGATTCTTCATGACCCCATTTAGAATTTTTTTGGCAAAGATACTAGAGTAGTTTACCATTTCCTTCTTTAATTCATTTTACAGATGAAGAACTGAGGCATATAGAGTTAAATGACTTGCCCAGGGTCACAAAGATATTAAATGTATGAGGTCAGATTTGAACTCAGATCTTCCCAACTCCAGGCCCACTATGTTATTTAGTTGCCCTTAGAGACAGAAAGGTCTAACTTCAACTCTGACCTCAAACACTTACTACTTATGTGATCCTAGGCAAATCATTCAACTTCTGTTTACCTTGGTTTTCTCATCTGGAAAAATGAGGATAATATTAGAATCTACCTGCTGAGGTTCATGTGAGAATCAAAGAGTTAATACCTTTAAAGCACTTGAATGCCTCACACATAGTAAGGGCTCTGTTAGCCTTCATCATCATCAATATCATGATCATCATCATTATTACTAAAAGACCTTATTAGTTTATCAAGGTTCTGTGGATATGGCCAATTCAAGATCTTTTTTGTTTTTTTCCTTAATCAATATATATAGGTTAGCTACTATATTACTCACATAGTTGAAAGACACTTTTCAAATCTGGAATTTGTACTTTTAAAAGCTTCAAACCATCTTTCTGTACTGGATACAACACTTTCCTTGACCTCTCCTGATATTTTTCTAGAGTCCTCTTGACAATCATATCATGAAAGTGTTCCTACACACCCTGGTAATTTTTCAAATACTTTCTTCCTTAGTCATCAGAAAGTGTTAAGTATGCTCAATATATTCAATATTTCAAATTCAAAATTTGATAAACTCAAACTGATGAAACCAAGCTGGGAAAATGAAAGCCATCTTCTCCTTGACTTTTATAATAAAAATCTGGTGGTAGACTCAATAGCTTGACACAAGCTTCCAAACACAGTGTAGGGTATTTTTAACTCTACAATGTACTGGTCCACTTTTAGTCCTTTTCATCCAAGTCTAATAGCCTATCATTCCATTCTTCTCCCATAGCTATAGGTGATCCATTGTCCATGGTGATATTATTGATTAGCTAGTCTTTGAGATAATCTCTGGACTCATCTATCATAGATAAAGGAATTTTCCTGGATCACTCCTAGAACAGTTGGAATAAGAGAATTTACTTGATTCTGTGGATCATTCCTCAAGCACCTCCAAACATCTTAGTTATGCAATGAAAATCTTGTTTAGTGTCTGTCTCCACTGATCTTTCCAGTCTTCTTGAACTGGCAAATTGCAAAATTCAAATACCTCAGGCTCTACTTCAAAGATCGAAGAATGCCTGCTCTCATGTCCATTATAATCATTTGCCTCTTTGTACTGTAAGTCAAAGTGTAAAGGTATCAAGTCTCTTCTTTTCATTTGCAGGATCCTAATAGTCTCTTGAACAGAATGGAATTGATTTCAATCAGCACTGACACATAGGTGATGAGTATGGGTATATCAAAGTCCTGGTGTCTACTGTTCTTTTGATAATTAACAACTTCCTTGGTAAAACTTCAAGCTTACATAATCCTCTAAGTCCAAGCCCTTTCAAAGGTGATAAGGGTAATTTTTTAAAATGTCTGCTTGCAAATGACTGCAAAATGTTGATCACCTGCATTTCATTGTCAGGAAGAACACTCTGTGCTGCATCATCAATCTTCACCACCTGCTCCATGAGTCCATGAGGAATAGATCCATAATCTAAATTCCTTATTAGCAAGACTCTTTTTATTTATATCATTAGAGTCTGGCACATAGCAAACACTTACTTTTTGATTGATAAAAAACAGAAGGCATGTTTGCTATTTTCAGGACCCTAAAATCCTCTTTTTTGACCTCTCTTTTTGCAGTGCTAAAGCTATATTTTTCTCATACATGCATATAACTTGTGTATGATCATTTTTCTGTGGTTATATATAGAATAATGTATTCATATCTTGTTTTAAGATGATGACATTTGTGTATCAGGTCACTGTACACTTCATTCTTTTGTCCTATTTCCTTTCCAAGTACAATTTTTTTCCCCCAGAGTTTCCTCCTTCAAGAATTTTTCTGTCTTCTACTTGTTGTCTATTTTTTCAGTATGACTTTCTGGTTTTGTTTCCATATCCCATATAGTGGAAGAAGTTCCAAGTCTATTTGTAGTTGGGGTTTCCCAATGTGAGGACTCTTGAGGTAGCTAGTTGGTGCAGTGTATAAGGCCCTAGCCCTAGAATCAGGAAGATCTGAGTTCAAATCTAACTTCAGGTGCTTACTATCTGTGTGATTCTGGACAAGTACTTAACTTCTGTTTGCCCAAGTTTCTTCAACTGTAAAATACAGATAATAATAGCACCTACCACCTATCAACATTGTGATCACTTTGCATTTTGCCCACTATTTCTACTAACCTGTCAAAAACTGGTAGATTCTATAAAAGTTCTCAGCTGCTCAACTACATTGTCATTCCTCGAAAACGCATCTTTGGTTCAGTCTTACCCTAGCTTCTTCCAGCCTCATTGTACATACCTTTATCTATTTCTATCATGAAGTTTATGAAATGATAAAGCCAGAGGACTTTTCCTCACTGTGTTAAACTGTAGTTAATAAATGCAGTGGAACAAGGAGACTAACCAATGAGAACCCAGTCTTTGGACCATGTCCAATATGGTGCCAATACCTACAGGTATCACTTAACTGTCTCCTGTTTGCTTGCTCCATAGTGATGAGTAGCACAGTGGATAGAGCACTGGTCTTGGAGTCAAGAGGATAGAAGTTCAAATCCAGCCTCAGATACTTGACTCTTACCTCCTACTAGCTGTGTAAACTTGGGCAAGTCACTTAACCTTGATTGCCTCATATCCAGGGCCATTTCCAGTCATCCTAATTCATATCTGGCCATTGGACCTAGATGGCTCTGGAGGAGAAAGTGAGGCTGGTGATGTAGCACAACGCCCCCTCACTCAAATCCAATCCTGTCATGGCATCACCTCCCTGATGTTGTGGTCTTCTTCTAACCTGAAGGACAAACGTTATTGTTGTTGTTGTTGTTGTTGTTGTTTTTAACTGACCAGTGAGTCAGAGCATATCCAAAAGACTAAAGCAGATGGATTCTCTTCCCTTGTGACAAATGAGTCAAGAACTACAATAAGCCTACAAACCAGGGAAGAAATAGCAAGAGTGGCATCAGAATGCTGCCTACTGATTTATTTCACAGCCAGATGACTGAATTCATAGTGCTGCTGTGTCTTTGGTCTCTGCTGTGTTTATTTTTTTCTGATCTTAGGTGAATGAGTAATAGAGATGGAAGAGAGCAGGTTATGACCTTGTGAGCCTCAAAACAGGTCCAGTGACTGGAGATAATTACAGAGACTACTAGTAATTGCAGTAATTGGACACAGTGAGAAACCAGACCTGAAAAGCAATCTGTTTGTCACAATCTAACAGTGACATGGGGCAGCCCAGTGGCACAGTGGATGGAATCTGGACCTGGAGTCAAGAAGACTCCCCTTCCTGAGCTCAAATCTGGTGTCTGACATCTACTAGCTATGTTACTCTCTGGGTGAGTCTCTTAACCCTGGTAAATCATTCCAATATCTTTGCAAAGAAAACCCCAAATGTGGTCAAGAACAATCAGACATGACTGAAAAATGACCAACTGAACAACTACAGTAGTGAATCAGTGCAGCACCTAACACATTAGCCTGCAATCAAGAGAAGCAAGAATGCGAGTCCATTGACTATGCCCCACTAAGAAGTGAATTAGGGCGGGAATTTTTTTTGTAGCAACCACTTTAAATCTGAGCATAATCTCCCTAGCTAACAAAATTAGTGATTTATCTCTCACCTTTTGTCCTGGGAAATAATTAAAAGGAAAAATGACAGTCCTCACCTCCTCTAGGAGCTCAATCTAGTCATAATGCACCACACCAGACTATTGACTCATTCATCGCCTAAAAAAGGTCCCAATAGGTCTTCTCTTTCTTTGCTTTAGGAAACTGTAACAACAGCAACAACAAAAAAACCATCTTTTCTTTTTCTTGCAACTCTAAATTTCAATCTAGAGAATCATTCTGTGAAAATGTTACAGCTGTAAATCATATGTCCTCCCACCTGGGGACTTTGTTCGGGTCACTCTCCTCAATTGCATTTAAGCAAGGAAACAGAGATCAGCAATGCAAAGTTTAATCATATTTCTATACTAAAAGGACAAAGTAAATAGAAAAAAGGACATGAAATATTTAAATAGTTTCAAAGCAGACACCATCTCAGGAAAGAAAAAGGAGAAATAAAAAATAAAATTTTAAGTTTTTAATTTAAAAGATTTAAAAAAGTTATTCACTTTATGTATATTCCTAGGTTTTTAAAGAATAACATCCATGACATCTTATCCATGATCTATATAGTGTTCCAATCCGGTAGCTTATGGCTGTGAATCTCACAAATAGCTTAAAACTTTCACACTTTGTCTTTTGCTCCACCACTTGAAAAAGTAGCTACCTTTTTACAGTCTGTAACTTGGAGGATTAGTCAAGGAATCATATCTGGGACCTTCCAATATTTGGAGGTTAAAACAGCTTTCTTAGGGAAGGAAAGTCAATTTGAAAAGATCAAAAACAGCATTTTTCATCTCCAGCATACTAATCTCCTTAGTTCACTAAATTAGATATCAGATCCTTAACTGAGATATTTAATGCATATATTTTCCCAATTTACCACTTCCTTTTGTAGCCTAATTGCATTAATTTCATTTGTCTAAGAGTTTTTCATTAATTTATTATTATCTTTTGTGATCACCTCTATCCTTTGTTTGGCTAAGAATCTTTCTATTCATAACTATTTGTTAATTTTTTAATTAACCATTACTTAAGTACCATCTTGAGTATATGGTATGAAAACAGAGCTATCAAATTCAAGGTCAGCCATAAGCAACAAAACCCCCAAATGCAGCCCAAACCAGATTAAAGTACAATTGGAAAACTTTTAGTAAAATAAGTAAAAATGTAATATAACATATTGTGGTTTTCTAAGTTAATATGCAGCCTATAGTGGTCTGTATCTATTTGGATTTGACCCCCCGATGTAGGATGTTGATTGAAAATGATTTCTACCATATACCAATAATTATTATTAAATAAGGAATTCTTTCCCAAGTATTTATGTTCTAAGACTTATTGACTATAGCTTTATTGTGTTCAATTCATTCTGATATATTCCCTCTGATCTACTTTCTATTTTTAAGTTAGTACCCAATAGTTTTTGTGATTATTCCTTAACAACATAACTTGAAGTCTGAAACTATTCTCCATTTATTTCTATTTTCATTATTCATTTTAATTAAGTGAGACAATTAAAATCTTCAATATATACAAAACTTTAAAACCTTCCACAAAAAATCAACAGAATGTCTCTAAAGCAATAAGAAAGTCCAGAAAAATAAAAAAGGAAATCTCATTAAAAGGAATTTTAAAATACATAAACTATCTAGGAATTGACCTACAAAAGCACACTTAAGACCTGTATAAATATAATTGAAAATTGATCCTTAAAGAAATAAAGAATAACTTAAATAATTAGAAGCATATTAAATGTTAATGACTTGAGCAATATAGTTAAAATTTTGAGAGTCTCTAAATTGATTTACAAATTTAGTGCTATGTCAATCAAAGAACCAAGAAGACACTTAAAAAAACCATAATCCTTTTGGGGGAACAAAAGATCCTGAATCTCAAAAGAGAATAATAATAATAATAATAATAATAATAATAATAATAATGATAATAATAATGATAATAATAATAATAGAAGGAATGAGGTGCTAATGTTATTTTTAGGTATTTTTAGATATTCAGGATCAAGAAAGAGATAGCCCTGCTATATTCTGCAAGTGACAAATCACATCTAGAAAATTATATTCCCTTCTTGATATCACATTTTTTAGAAAGACACTGATGAAGTTGTGAGGTTCAAATGAGATAATGATGTAAAACATTTTGTAAATTTTAAAGTACTTTATAAATGCCAGTTAATATCATTGTCTTCATCATCAATGTAATAATTTTTATTATTACAGTCTGGTGATGGTTTCATTCCCTCAGACCCTTATTCCCCTAGGAATCTGCTGAGCTCAAGCAATATTTAGAAAGCAATATGGGGTTGTTCTAGTAAAATGTTCAACAAGGCTCTATGAAAAAAAATTCAGACCCACAGAATTTTAAATTTGCATTATTAACACTTTCTTAAGTCTATATAATCAGTAAAAAAAATTCCCAATTTCTAAAGAATACATGTTCACACAAAAAATTAAACAGTAAGGTGAGCCAGTTAGGTCTGGCTCCTGTAAATCTTTGGATATGAAAAAACTGACTAGTGCCCAAAGGAGGGCAGTGAAAATGATGAAAGCACCTTTCAATCATGCCATATGAGGATCAAATAGAAAAAAAACTGAGAATGAGTAAAAGAATCCTTGAGAGGGATGTGATAGCTGTCTTCAAATATAGGAAGAATATTCTGTCTTGTGGAAAAGGGAAATAGATTTATTCTACTTAGCTTTGAGGAAAGAAAGTAAAAGTCTCAAAGAGGTGAATTTAAGCTTAATAAAAGGAAAAATATAGACTTACCCAAATATTCAGGAATATTCTGACACAAGAACTGATAGTTAAAATTTCAGTCTATCATTATTCAGTCTATTATTTCAGTCTATTTTCAGTATAATATTCAGTCATAAAATGACAATTGCAAAATCAAGAATTAATTTACTGTTTGTTGATTTCTAGACAAAGTAATAGAGAAAATATTAATAATACAGATTCAATTTAAAAGTGTGCAATGCATACATTTATTTTATGGAGATCTGATTGTTAAATATTTACCAGCACACTTCCATATCTCATACACATTTGATATGCTATTCGCTTCTTCTGGGTTTTTTACTCCATTTTTTATTCTTTGCCAGGAAGGATAGATAGCTGCGGAGGAGAAGGGTAAAGGTTTTATTTAGAAATGAAAATTATATAAAAATAAAATACATCATTAAGTTAAAGAATTAGAGCTATATAAAAAGTCAAAAGAATAGTTTTCAGGGGCAGAGCCAAGATGGCGATATGAAGGGATCAAGTCTTAGGAGCTCTCTGATAAAAACTCATAAGCTAAGGACTCTAACTAAACTTTCGAGAGACAGAACCCACCAAGGGACCCAGTGAGGCAGTTCTCCTACTCAAGGTAACCTAGAAAAGAGCAGAAAGGCTCTGCTCCCCAGGGCCGGAGGGGCAGCCTGCCAGAGGGGTGGCCCGCCAGAATGAAAGAACTTCAGCCTCCTGGAGGCAGCCCCAGGGCACTGGGAGCCGTGGCTCACAGCAGTGGGGGAGTCTCCTGAGCTGCACCCCAGGGAGCACCTAGCACAAAGTGGGGGAACAGCGGGGGACCTCTGCCAGAGCGAGCACATGGAGCCCGGCCCTCAGGGCACACAGTCAGCAGCCCAGACCCAGAAACAGAAGCAGGTGGAGCCAGTAAGCAGGAGCCCCCAGGGAATGAGCCCATTGAGCTGAGGGAGCGGAGTGAAGAGAGAGAGACTGAAGAGCTCTGTCCTCAGCCCCAGGAACAGGACTCTGGGGCTCTGAAAACATTCAGATCCTGATCCTAGTCTAGACCCCCACCATAAAACAACAGGGCCCCCCGACCTCAGCCTCGTGTCAGAGGTGGGGTGCTTATGGTCATTCACAGACCAGGAGGGAGGACAGAGCCTCACACACTGAGACCCTTGTGGGAGTGTCCCAAAAGCTCAGGAAGCACCCCAAAAAGCAGGCTTAGGCTGGGAAAATGAGCAAGCAAAGAAACAAGAGGAAGACCATTGAGAAATATTTTGCAAATGAGCCTAAGAAGGATCAAAATACTCAGTCTGAAGATGAGGAAGCACAAGCTCCTGCATCTAAAGACTCCAAGAAAAACAGAAATTGGGTTCAGGCTATGACAGAGCTCAAAAAAGACTTTGAAAATCAAATGAGGGAGTTGGAAGAAAAACTGGGAAAATAAAGGAGAGAGATGCAGGAAAAACATGAAAATGAAGTCAGCAGCTTAGTCAAGGAAATCCAAAAAAATGCTGAAGAAAATAACATGCTAAAAACCAGCTTAGTTCAAATGGATAAAACAGTTCAAAAAGTTATTGAGGAGAAGAATGCTTTAAAAAGCAAAATTGGGGGCGGCTAGGTGGCATAATGGATAAAGCACCGGCCTTGGAGTCAGGAGTACCTGGGCTCAAATCCGGTCTCAGACACTTAGTAATTACCTAGCTGTGTGGCCTTGGGTAAGCCACTTAACCCCATTTGCCTTGCAAAAACCTAAAAAAAAAAGGCAAAATTGGCCAGATGGAAAAAGAGATAAGAAAACTCTCTGAGGAGAACAAATCCTTCAGACAAAGAATAGAATTCAGGGAGATTGATGAATTTACCAGAAATCAGGAATCAATAGTTCAAAACCAAAAAAAAATGAAAAATTAGAAGAAAATGTGAAATATCTCATTGAAAAAACAACTGATATGGAAAACAGACTTAGGAAAGATAATTTAAAAATTATTGGAATACCTGAAAGTCATGATCAGTAAAAGAGCCTTGACATCATTTTCAAAGAATTACTACAGGAAAATTGCCCTGATATTCTAGAAGCAGAGGGCAAAATAGAAATGGAGAGAATCCACCGATCCCCCTGAAAGAGAGATCCCAAAAAACCAACCCCCAGGAATATTATAGCCAAGTTCCAAAACTCCCAAGTCAAAGATAAAATATTACAAGCAGCCAGAAGGACACAGTTCAAATATCGTGGAGCTGCAGTCAGGATCACACAGGACTTAGCAGCAACTACATTGGAAGCTCATAGGGCTTGGAATACAATATTCCAGAAGGCAAAAGAGCTTAGAATGCAGCCAAGAATGAACTACCCAGCAAGGCTGAATGTCCTCTTCCAGGGAAAAAGATGGACTTTCAATGAACCGGGGAATTTCAAATGTTCCTGTTGGAATGGCCAGAGCTGAACAGAAGGTTTGATCTTCAAATACAGGACTCAGGTGAAGTATGGAGATTGGAGGACAGGGGGGAAATATGAGGGACGTAATGATGATGAACTGCATGTATTCCTGCATAGAAAAATGACACTGATAATACTCATATGAACCTTCTCAGTTAATAGAGCAGGTAGAGGGAGCTTTTATAGTTGAAGCACAGGAGAAAGCTGAATTCGAAGATAAAATATGGCGTAAAAATGGAGTCAATAGGAAAAAAAGGGAAATGTAATGGGAGAAAGAAATAGGAGAGGGGGAATAGTCCAAGATATTTCATATAATAAGATTTTTTTATTACAATGAGCTATTGCAATGATATGGAAGCGGGGAGGCAAGGGAGAATGAGGGAAACTTTGCTCTCATCAGAGATGGCTAGGAGAGGAAACAGCAAATATACTCAATGGGGTATAGACATCTGGAGTAAGAAGGAGGGTGGAGCAGGGGGAAAGGGTGGGAATGTGAATAAAGGAGGAGAGGATGGACCATGGGGGAAGAGTGGTCAGATATAACACATTTTCTTTTTTACTTCTTGCAAGGGGCTGGGATTGGATGGCCTGCCCAGGACCATAGGGCCAGGTGGATTCTGGGCTTAAGGGGTGGTATGGGGGCTCAGGGCTTCTTGACCCCAGGACCAGGGATCTGTCTGCTGCACCACTCAGTGACCCTACAGCAGAGTCAGAGTGAAAGGAGAGAGAAAATATAGTACATGGTAGTGGAGAAATAAGAAAGGAGGAAGTTGCGATCAGCAATGGCAATGGTGGAAAAATATGGAAGTAACTTTTGTGATGGACTTACCATAAAGAATGTGATCCACCCATGACAGAGTTGTTGGTGTTGGAACAAAGACTGAAGCACATTTTTTGTTATTATTATTTGGGGGAAGGTGCAGGGCAAGTGGGGCTGGGTGGCCTGCCTGTGGCCACATAGCAGGGTGATCTTTGGGTGCCTGGGGCCCGATTCGGACCCAGGTACTCCTGGCTCAAGGGCCAATGCTCTGTCTGCCACCCAGCCACCCCTACTATTATTACTATTTTATTTTATTTTGGGTCTTTTTTCCCCCCTTCTTTTTGGTTTTTGCAGGGCAGTGGGGATCGGGTGGCTTGCATGTCACATGGCTGGGTGATTATTGGGTTTATGAGGCTGGATGTGAGCTCGGATGCTCATGGCTCCAGGGCTGGTGCTTTGTCCATTGTGCCACCTAGCCATACCTACAATTATTACTATTATTTTTTTTTTAATTGTAATTTTTTTCTCTCCCTTTACTTTTTTTCGCCCAAGCAAGTCTAGCTATATTCATGGGGGGAGGGGTATTTTGTTTACTTGTAAACAAGAATATTTTATTAATGTAAAAAAAACATTTGCACAAAATGAGAATAAAAAAATAAATTAAAAAAAGTAGTTTTCAGAAATAATAAGTCAGTCTTAGATGGAGTGTCAGGCAAAGCATGAATGACCAGATTATTTTAAAAAGGAATTTCTTGGACTAGATAGTCTCCAAGATCTTTTCTGACTGAGATTCAGTGATTTCATGCATTAGGAAAATTATTTTGGTATGTGATAAGATTTGATATGAGAAGGAAGATGGAGAAAGTAGAGTCCAGAGTCAGGAAAACCAGTCAAGACTCATAACCAAGACAATGGAAACTGGACTAGTATGAATCTGAGTTAAGAGAAGAAAGGACAAATTCCAGGTATATTTTTGGAGGCAAAATCAATTGAATTTGGCACGATGGAATATGAATAAGTGGAAGAAAGAAAAGAGTAAAAAAAGACTGAGGTTTCCAGCTTTCTGTGACTGGAAAATTGTTTATAGGAACACAAAGGAAGTTCAATGAAGGGTCAGGTTGGAGATGAGGATAACAAGAAGGGATGAATTCAGTTCATTTTCTTTACTTCTTTGCTCTCCTAACTCCTAAGGTGCGAGTGACCTTATTTTCCTCTCTGGTCATTCCTCATGTATCTCTCCAGCAAAATTGCATATTTTTTTCCTTCTTTGCCCATCAGAATTTATCTTTCTTGTTTCTTGTTTCTTTTATGACTTCGGTAGAAAACTTTTTAATCTGGTAAATTTGAGGTAAGCTGTTAATTGCCATTAATGGTCTAAAATGTTACCTCCACCACACTGCATTTCTATTTTAACAGGACTTTGTCAGGGTAGATGGGGGGGGGGAGTTATTTTGGGTCAAGTTCCCTTCAGATTACACTATGCACACTGCTGCTTTCTCTACCAACTAGTAAGACTTAAATATAATGCCAAGGTCAAACATTACAGTTAATTCAATGATCAAAATTTCACCTTCAAAATCAAAATGTCCTGCACAGTTTCAAATCATAGACTCCACTAAATGAAGACTGTCATCTGCTAACCATTGCTGAGTACCATGTTTTACAGGGAACCACATAATGTTAGAGTCAATCCCCAACATGTCAGTGTTCTGCCACATTTTTAATGTGCATAAGTTAAGTGAAAGGAATATAATACACTTGACTCTCCCCCACAAACCTATTTGTCACCTCTAGTCTAGCATAAACTAGTCAGTTTATCCCAAGCTCACATCAAATTGTCATATTTATTTTTTAAATGGACATGCAGCTTGCCACAAAACATTACTTTTCTTCTGCCTCTCTTTGGAACCAGGACAGTTTGTGGAAGGGAAAAGAAAACTTTCCGGAGAGAGGGTGTGGTAGATGAATAATATGGTCTTTGGCATGAAGATGTGCATATTTTGGTCTTCAACAAATCACTCAAGGAGTATTTAATAAGACACTGAAAGCAGGGTTGATATTCAGTTATATTTTTCTTACATATGATGTTGAAGAGTAGTACAGTAAAAAGAGCAATGTATTTGGAGTCAAAGGAAATGGGTTCAGATCTTACATTTGTTATTTAAATTATTCTAAAAGGTTACCTTGCCTCCTTGAGTCCCAGTTTCTTCAGCTGTAAAATGAGAATGGTCCCCTCCAGATCTAAGTCTACAGTTATATGATTCATATGATTCTATGTGGGCTGCATTTCTAATTAAAAATCTAGAGAATTTAAGAGAAAGACTGGGTCTAGGATTGTCAGATTGATGATTTAATTTTTTTTTATTTTTCTTGAACTTAAATACCAAAAAAACCCCAAAACATTTTCATGAATACAGTACAATACAAAAGAGGGTTAATATAAAACAGAAATCTCCATTTCACAGTTTGAGTTTTTAAAAAAACTATGTAATAAATACTACACCACATTCTCAAAACGACCCTGCTTTTATGTACTTTCTTTTGTTTTTTATTTTTCTTTGCTGAGCACTTTATATATTTTTCTCTCTCCCTCCCCTCTCCACTTTAAAGAAGGCCACCATTAAACAAAGATATACGTGTGTGTGTGTGTGTGTGTGTGTGTGTGTGTGTGTGTGTGTGTGTGTATGTCTGTAAAACTATAGTAAGATCCTTTTATTTATAAGGTCTTTTCCTGGAAATGAATAGCATCTTCCTTAATAAGTTCTTTATAGTTCATTTGAATATTTATAAAACTCAAAACGACTTAGTTATTTACATTTGTTCTTAGAACAATAATGCTGTTATTCTATACAACATTCTCTTGGTTCTGCTCATTTCATTCTTCATTATTTTATGCAAGTCATTTCATGTTTTTCTAAAGTCAACCTGCTCATCATTTCTTACAGATTGGTAGTATTCCAACACAATCATATACTGTAACTTGTTTAGTCATTTCCCAATTGATGAGCATTCCCTCAGTTTCCAATTCTTTGCCATCCCATGATTTTGAAATAATTATTAAATTGTTTATCATTGTGTAGATACAATTTCATCAGCTTGATTTGCACATTTGCTTCATTTCACAGTAATGGGAGATTGACCAAAGAAGACCCAGTCCTGTTTCTGGGTGTGTGTGATGATGGAAGGACCTGTTTCTCTACTTCAATGCAAGAACAAGTATACAGAGATTGTTTCCTTTCCACTTACTCTTTGGTGAAAATGAACCTTTGGATTGACCGCTGCCTTGGAAATGAGAGTGCAGACAAAAGACCCCCAAAGAGAAATTTGAGCTTTCATTTCCTTTTTACTGATCACAAGTTATAAGATGTCTATATCTGGGATGAACTCCTCCTGTTTGTATCTACCTTCCCTTGGTTCAAGGTCTTGTGAAATTTTGAAAGGTTACAGAAACAGAGTCCAGTAATGTTTCGTAGTGTGAATGTTATATCTGTTGTGATTATTATTATTATGAATATTATTTAAACTCTTTGAGAAATTACATTTTAAACAGTTATAAAGGATAGTATCCTGGAAATTATTTTTTAAATTCTTTATTGTTTTCTCCAATCCCTTCCCAATTTTCTGATCTCTTTTCTCCCCTTCCCCAACCCAGTTGAATAAAATAACCCATAATGTCACTGCATCTAACCATAACGGGGAACGAGATTGGCCACTGTAGGTCATCTGAATTTTAATATCTTTTAGAATCACTGAGTGTCACGGTGCCTAGAATGCCAGGCCTGGAGTCAGGAAAACTCATCTTCCTGAGTTTAAATCTGGCCTCAGACACTTACTAGCTGTGTGATCCTGGGCAAGTCATTCAACCCCATTTATCTCAATTTTTTCATCTATAAAATGAGCTGGAAAAAGAAATAATGAATTATTTCAATATCTTTACCAAAAAAAACACCAAATAAGGTCACAAATAGTTGGCCATAACTAAAATGACTGAACAATAACATGTTATTGTAGTTATGTAATTGTTCTTCTGGTTCTGTTTTCTTCTTTCTGTGTTAATTCACACAAATCTTATTTCATCTGAATTCCTAATTTTTGTTATTTCTTCTGGTTTGTCTCTTCTAGAGGTAGTTAGGTGGAATAGTGAATAAAACATTGAAACTGCAATCAGAAAAAACTGAGTTCAAAACAGAACTCAGCTATTAATTAACTATGTGGTCCTGGTCAAGTAGACTTCTGTCTACTTCAATAATATAGGGATAATAATAATGATAACATCTACCTCCTGGGTTATTGCGAGGCTCAAATAAGAAAATATTTGTAAGAGAGTCTGGCTTATAGTAGAACTGGAAATGATTTTGGAGTCCATTTTATTTCTTTTTTTAGATGAGAAATCTATACATACCATTTTCTTTGTCTTTATGTTTAACCAATTATGTTCTACTAATCTTATGTTGGCATAGTCAAGATAGCAAATCGTGTGGCAGGACACAAGACTACATGCTATAAAAGAGAAACTGAGACTTTCAGAGATAAGCCTACACCATGAACCAGTAGAAACATAGAACCTAATTTTCCTCTTTCCAAAAAGATAGGTACAAAACAAAAATATTTTAAAAATTAAATTCAACATTTAATGTCCACAACATGCATGGCACTGTCTTCAAGTTTCAAAGACAAAAGTAGTGCTTTGACCTCAAGAAACTTATATTCTAATGGGGGATGGAGGGAGAACCTAAAATTAGTAGCTACAAAGCACTAATCTGTGGTTTAGACTCTTCTCCCAAAACCCAATGATCAGGTTTAATTTTGAAACTTTTTTTTGGCCGCTAATGTTCCAATCCATAGTTTACTTTGGAAAATTTACAAATATTCTGTGTCAAAGTTCCAAATGTTTCAGGCTCTTACAAACCTAAAAGGTAACACATGCATTTATGGCAGAGTAGAGGAAACTTTTATTTTATTGCTTGTTATTATTGTGTTGTTTCAGTCCTATACAAGTTTTCATGACTTCATATTGGGGTTTTCTTGGTAAAGAGACTGGAGTAGTTTGCCCTTTCCTTCTTCAGCTCATATTACAGGTGAGGAACAAGACAAAAAGGCTAAATGACTTGCTCAGAGTAAGTGTCTGAGTCCACATTTGAACTCAGATTTTCCTGACTCTATAAAGTAGCAACAACATTATAAAAGCCAACAATTTTGAAAGACTTTGAAATACTGATCAATGTAACAACCAACTAAAATTCCAGAGGACTGGGGATGAAATAAGCTACTCTTCCATGATGAAAGAGAACTGCTGGACTCAAGGTAGAGAATGAAGTATATATTTTCTGGCATGACCAATGTGGAGATTTATTTTTGCTTGGCTATGCATATTTATTTTTCTTTCCTTCAAGTGGGAGAGGAAGCTAACAGAGGCAAGAGAGAGGGAGGCTAGTGACAGGGTTACCAAAATGAAACAAAAAAAGAAGAAAAGTAATGAAATTGGATTATCAAAGCATTTTTTAAAATTTACAGAACAGAAAGATCAGCAGGGAACATTGACAAGCATCACAGCTTTGAAAATATCAAACTGAATTTATTATATATTTAGAAAAGCAAGCTATATACAAAATGAATTTCTAGCTTCATATAAAAGGGAAAGAAAGAAAAAGAAAGAAAGAAAGAAAGAAAGAAAGAAAGAAAGAAAGAAAGAAAGAAAGAAAGAAAGAAAGAAAGAAAGAGTAAAAAAGAGGTGCTAGAAATATTTAGGTTCATATGGTTCCTTTTTCTCTTTTTATAGGATATAAGTCTGGTAGTGGTATCTCTGAATCAAAGAATATAAAAATTTGTTTATGGATGTATGGATGAGTATGGAATGCTCATCTTATTTAGTATTTGTTGAATTCATAATTTTTTAAAGTTAAGTTAGAATGCAGCTATACAATCTAATGAGAATAATAATAATATTTATCTAGTACCTCCTTTGTGCCAGACACTATGCTAAGCATTTTCCCATTTGATCCTCATAACAATTCTGAGAGGTATTAGCTTTTATTGTCCCCATTTTACAGACAAGAAACTGAGGCAGACAGAAGTTAAGTGACTTGCCCAGGGTCATGAAACTAATAAATGTCTAAGGTCAGATTTAAACTCTGGTCTTCCTAACTCCAGGCCCAGAACTCTATCAATTGTGCCACTTTATACATAAATATTATTTCTGGTAATGTCTGTATTCATTCATGTGTATGAAAGCATCTTTGAAGATGCCATTTTTTTGTAATTTTCTGTCTTCCTGAAAGCAGACATGTGGAATCTCAGAGTCAAAAAAGTTCTTCAAAGCTATGTAGTCCAACCTGTTCATGGTTAAGAAACCTCTGGACACCAAACCCCAGAAGTGTACTTTGCTTGAAGATTCAAGGTTCAAGGAAACCCTCTGCTTCCAGATGTAATTCATTCTGTTTTTGGAGAGCTCTAATTGCCAGGCAGTTTTTCCCCTAACACTAATCCTAAACCTGCTTTTCTATTAACATCTATCTTTTTTTTTCCTCCTTCTGCATTCTGGAGCCAAGCAGAACAGCTCTAATCCTTCTTATAAATATTTAAGCTAAACATTCTTTACCTTCTTATAAATATTCAAGCTAAACATTCTTTACCTTCTTATAAATATTCAAGCTAAACATTCAAACAATATTCAAAAGACTCAATATTGAGAATATTTACCATCTTCATTATCTTCCTTTGGACATTCTCCAACTCATCAATGTCCTTCTTAAAATGTAATTCCCAGAACACAATTCTGTAGAGATGGTCAGACCAAGATTGAGTACAAAGGCATAGTCATATCCTGTTGCTGGGTACTAGGTCTCTTTCAATGCAACTCAAAAATCATATTAATTTTTTTGACTGCTATATCACATTATAGATTCACATCCAGCTTACAATCCCCTAAAATATTCAGATATTTTCCAGACAAACTGTTGTTCATCCATGCCTTTCCCATCTCATATTGATAAAATTGATTCTCGAGCCTGTGTAAGACTTTTTTTAACCCCATTAATTTTGGGGAGTTTTGAAAGATTTTGGAAATCTGATTACCACAATGATTAACCATAAGTTCAGATGGAATATGTCACCCAACTCCTGCTAGAGAGATAATACACTTATAAAAGTAGAATGGAGTACATTTTTGGATGTGGCCAACATGAAAATTTGTTTCATATACTATTCATAGTTGTGTTTATTTTTCTTTTTTTATTATTCAATTGAGGTGGAGACAGTAGAAGGGCTTGTAAAAATAAATAAGTCTTAAAAAATAAATAAATTTAATTTCATTCCATAAAGAAACTAATCCATTAGAATGCTTTTTAAAGACAACATCCTCAATCTACAAACAATTGTAAAAAAAAGGTTATTAGATAAAGCTTTTAAACTGTAGTTGGTGAGCTGAATCTAATGTCCAATTTTTTTTAAACTTGAAAATAGCATCTCTGAGGAAGGAAATAGAAGAGTGGTTATACAATGTCATAAATCATAGTCACATTTTGTTTTTTAAATAAGAGTCACTAGGCAGAGGGATCATATTCTGGAAATATGTTCATTCCTCACCCCCCCCCCCATTTGCGTTATTAGTTTAGTACCAAATGAAGAACTGAGAAGAAGATCCTTAAAGCCATGTTCAGTAGATCAAGATATAGGAGCCAAAAATGTGGGCACATTGTGGAAAATTGCAAATGCATTTCCCTCACAAGGGGCTGTTTGTGGCTGCAAGGTTGGACTATTTGTTCCTAAGTATAAAGTTCTGAAAAAGTAATTTGGCTCTAAGAAGGCTTCAGGGATCTAGATTTTTCATGAGAGCCTGATCTTTCCCTCTCTGGGTGCTATTTTGTATGATTGTTTAATAACAACCAGGACCTTTCAGATTTTGTGCTGGATAAATACTGTATCTGGCAGGAAGGATAAAGTTAAATATTATAAATGTGAGTCTCAATCAGTAAATTACCAAGGAAGATGTTGTGCTTATAAATGGAGTGTGGGAAAAGAACAATAAAGACCAAGAGACCAAACCTTCATAGGGGTCTATGAAAGAAGGAAGGAGGTTCCAAGGGAAATGGAACTTTAGTTACTGAACTTTGGAATGAGCCAAAGACAAGACTGTAGACCTTAAGCAATAGGAAATGTGCTAAGCTCACCTCTACTGATAGTCTCAAGGGCAAGAGATGGGTACAGACTGTGGCACAAGGCTAAGAAATGGGTTAGAAAAACAATGTCACCTAGTGTTAAGACAAAACTTAAAGTCAATTTTTTCTGCCTATTCCTTTCATGTGTGACATTTTATGAAGCTGAGTGGTGGAAGATGCTTGTAGTTGGAAGATTAAAACAGTCTTTTCTTTTGACTAAAAATTTTCCTCATTTCATCAGCTTCCCTCCTCTTTTCTACCCAATTATTTTCATGTGTTGAAGTCATTTAAGTAGCTTAGACTAGATTACCTCTAAGGAGCCCTCCAACTTTAAGATGTTATGACTGTGGAACGTGGGAGGGCTGCTTTGGAGAACTAAATTTCACTGTCAAATTCCCCTGGGCTGCCTTGGAAAAAAAAATAGAGAAAAGACTAGGCAAGGAGAAAGGGAGAAATCCAATAGCTTTTTTAAAGATCTTAACACAGGTTAAAGTTCTTACAAGCTGAAAAATGGCTTCTAAATTTTTTGGAGCTTCTTAAATGTCTTATGCATGAAGCCTGGGGGGTGGGGCAGGGAATGAAAACAGGAATAGATCAATTAACAGTCTTTTGATGTCTGAATTCCAGGAGCAAAGTTCTTTGGTTGGCTGATAAGAGATTGAGTAACTGAAAACAGAGAAAAAGCTCTCAAAATCAAGTTCATTTTCTAAAATATGTTACTTCTTCTACATCTTTCTCTCTATATTACTTGCATCTGCTCTCTTCTTTCTAATGACTCCATGACCACCCTAGTCAAACCCTCATCACCAATGCTTATTGAATGAATAATTTGAATCATCAGAACAAGCTCTACTGAAAGAGGCTTTATCCAGAAATATATGTTAAGGTAGAAGTGAATATTTTGTGCAACCTCATCTTCCCCCAAGGAAAACTTTCCAAAGATTCACACAAAAAATTCAAGGATCAGTTCATGTCTGAGCTCAAATCCTCAGGAGAACCATTAGCCTGTTTGATACACCAGAAAGAACAGTGTTTTTATGCAAGTATTTTTAATACAGGAAATATGAGTCTAGTCAGTATCTTTCCAAGTACATAAGTCTGAAGGAGTTTTGAAGTGAAATGCTATTTAATGTTTTAAAAGCATAGTTAAAAGGGGCCCACATGAAGACATTTTTACCAAGGAAAATGTTTCTCTCTGAATAAATAACAAACTCAAAACATCTAATGATGATAGCAGAACTAATGCAAAAAAGGTCACCTAAAACATATTTTGCTATGAAAATCATTTCAAGGATTTCTGCTCAGCTGGTTTTATAATTAAGATACAACACACATCAAACCAGGCAGCAAAAGGTTTTGGTTCAGAACCAGTACTACCAGTTTTATGAGACTAGGAAAAAAAAAACAAAAACAAAAAATTGTTACTGAGATTTCAGCCAAGCTATGGTTAGCAGCATAAGGGGACAAGAACTGGGTATGGAAAGAACAATGGTTTCCTTCCTGTCACCACATTCAGGCATATGGCCAAGTGAACTATTAGTTAATGGTAAGATAATTGCTAGAAGTTTGCTCCCCATATCGTCCCCATGATCATTTGGATTTTAAATATTAGCCTCTCAGGCTGGTTTGAATAAAAAGTCATGCAGTAAAAGCTATAGTTCCTTCCCTTTTGTCACAGATATATTTTAGAACATTAGATTACACAGTTCTATAAAGCAAAAGTAAGGAAAAGAAGGAAAAAAGTAGTCTTAATGCATACTGCTGGTACTGAAGAGACTCCTCAAATGAACAAATAGTTACTAAAAATACTTACGTGGCTCACAATGAAATTGTCTGTGAATAGTCAGTACCTATTGCCAGTAGGGAGATAGTTTTAAATTGCTGGTTAAAGAAGCAATGCATGAGGAAGGTGGACAAGCAGAGACACAAATAGATATTACTCTTAGATAGCAATGGTTTCTATCAAAGAAGAATTATGAGAATGTGAGGTTTATTAATCATTGACAAATAAATCCATCTGGGTTTTAGTATCACTAGGAATTCATCCTCAGGACTGAGTTTTTTCAGGGAGTCAGCTCTCTTGAACACACAAGTTCTGATCCCCAGCTATCATTATTCCAACTTCATGTTAGACACCAACTGATCCCTTTTTCCCATCCCACTCAGCCCAACTTTGTCCCTCCCCTATGAAGCTTCCCACTCTTATCACTGTGGTCTTTCAAATGCTTATTCTATAGATAAAGAATTGTCACTTTCATTTTTAATTTTTTCCTTTTCCATTCCTTCCATCTTTTAGCTCTCATTGAGACCTGGCTCCTTCCAGAAGATAAAACCTCCTTAACTATCCTTTCCAGGACTGTTTGCATTTTCATTCCTTCCCTCTTCACACTGGGTGAAAAGGAGAAGTTGAAGTACTACTAACTCCCAGTTACCTCTTCAAACTTGCCCTTTACCACCTTTATTCAATAATTTCTCTTCCTTTGAGACACTCAACCTCTGTCTGAATGCAGTTCAATAGAACTACATACTTTCCTCACAGTTGTGGGACAGAGAGACAGGCAAAAATTGTTATAGCTATTGTCTACCAGGTGCTAATTGATTCCTCTTCTTTCCTCAATAAATTCATTGCTTGGCTTATAATCTTCCAATAATCCCCAACTCTTGCTCTCATATCAAGGAACTTCAACATTGATATTGATATTCCCTCCCCTAAACTCATAGTTACTCAACTTACTCATTTCTCATGACCTAGTCCTTCAACGTACCTCAAACACAATATGATCTTGCCATCACCTATAAAGAAACCACTTCCAGGTTCATCAACTATGAAATTCTCTAATCTGATCAAAACCTGTTGTTATTCTTCCTCTCCCTCTTCCTTACAACCAAACTTCACCCTTGCTGTGAACACTAATCCTTCATCCTCTTAGTTCTTTCCCAGAACATCCTCCTTTGCACTGGCTACTCTTTTCTCTCTTTTCCACATTAACCCTTTAGTGAGTCATTTAAACTTGACACTGTTCCTCTCTCTTGAGTTCCTTACCCCTCATCCTATTGCTCATCTAACCCTGCCCAGCCTCAGCCCTTGATTATTCCCACAATCCATGATATCCTACTAATATGCTGTTGAACAAACCTGGGGAAAGTCATGAAGCCATGTTGACTACAACCACAACAAATTTATGACATGTAATCTAACTGAACCCTCCCAGCTGGTAGGCAATTCTCTATGTCTCACTTTGTAAAAACCATGACTCATTTTACAAAAGTTTTCATTTTTCCTCAACCCCCCCCATCTCAGATGAGAACATTACTTCATGTTTCACTGAAAAAAATAAACTGTGGCTATTCACTCAGATCTCCCTGTTTTTCATTTCAAGTAATTCAAATGTCTTCTGTTCTTTCTTCATTTCTGTCTCATACGAAGAGATGATCCTTTTCCCTGTAAGGCAAATCCTTCTATATGCACAAGTAATTCAGTTTCATCCTGTTGCTCCAATTGGCATTCCCACTTTATCAATTATCTTTGATTTCTCTCTGTCCATTTAGCTGCTTCTCTACTACCTACAAATATGCCCATATCTCCTCCGTCCTTAAAAAGCTCTCACTTGATCCATCCATTCCTGCTTGCTATAATCCCATATTTTTCTTCCCCTTTATTACTAAACTTCATGAGAAAGCTATCTATAATCCATGAATATACTTCCTTTCCTCTCACTCTCTAATTAATTCTCAACAGTCTGACTTCTAATCTCATCATTCAATTAAATATGCCCCCTCCCTCACTGCCATGCCTGGAATGCTCTCCATCTCCATGACTTGATTTCCCATGACTTCCCTCACAGCTAAATTTCATATCTAAAACCTAACCTTCTACAAGATGCTCTCACTATTACACCTTAATTCTAATGGTTTCCTTCTTATAATTATCTCCAATTTATCCTCTACAGATCTCATTTGAACATAGCTAATTTTATGTTGACTAATCCATTAGACTGTGAGATCCTTGAGACAAGGGACTGTCTTACCTTTCTTTGGGTCTACAGAACTCAGACAAGTGCCTGACAATAAATTTATTAATTGACTGATTGATAAATATAAAATAATTTCAGCAATGGGGAGAGAACTAACAACTGAATTTGCAGTGTGAGAGGTAGCATTTATTCCCAGTTTTGAAAAGAACTATGCATTTCAAGACATGCAGGAGAGAGGGAGATGATGGAATTTCTAGCTCTAGAGCAATTCACCCAGAGGAAACACATTATTTAGTAGTTAGACTTCTTTGGATTAGGAGAGCTCAGGCAAGAATTCAATTCAATAGAACTACATACTTTTCTCATAGTTATGGGACAGAGAGAGAGAGAGAGCCACTTGAGGCCAGAAGAAGCAACTTCAAGGATTGTGACCTCTGACAGCAGAGAAGATGGCCAGATATGGACTCAAACAATTGCTAGCCTTGAAAATTAAGAATTGAACTTTGTGAGGATTTCACTAGACAAAAAAAGCACTTTGGGGCCCTTGAAATACAAGAAAAGTAAGTCTTGGCCACATATGTCCTCTACATTCATACCTTGCTTCTATTTTTTTTCTTCTTTATAACATTCTTCTAGGAAAATATTATGTATCTTTGTGGGAGAACACATATTTTCTGGTTTCTATTCTTAATTCATTTTGATAAATGGTATTATTTTAAGCTAATTGTTTCTGCTAGTTGACTGTTAATGAGAAACATACTAGCTGTTGGTCAATTGTTTTTTAGCTATATCTGACTCTTCATGACCCTATTTGGAGTTTTCTTGATGAAGATACTGGAGAAGTTTGTCATTTCTTTCTCCTGCTCATTTTACAGACAAGGGAACAGAAGCAATCAGGGTTAAGTGACTTACCTAGGGTCACACAGCTAGTAAGTATATGATGTCAGATTTGAACTTAGTAAGATGGGTCTTCTACTGACTTCAGACCTGACTGCACCACCTCACTGCCCCAAAATGCCAATAGGGGATTGTGTTAAAAAAAAAAAAAAGGTATAGCCTGTCCACCACTTCTACAATCTACAATCTGAGAGTAGTATCAACCTCCCGGGGATAAAACCTGCTAGTTCAAATACAAATTGAAAAGTAGCCTGGAGGGGATGTAACAAAAGGATTTATAACCAGAAGAGATCATAAAGAGTATTTTGTTCAAATTTTATTTTACATATGAGGAAACTGAGACCCAGAAGGGGTAAAAGAGAAACAGAGAGAGATTCCAGAATAAGACAAAAAGGAAAGAAAAGGGAAAAAAAGATAGTAGGGGAAAAGATCACAGATTCATTGATGGTAGAAAGCTGTCTGTAGAAATCATTTAGTCCAATCTTCATAAGAAAGCAAAGGTTCAGTGGTAAGAGAGAGAAGGAAGAAAAAAGAGAGAGAGGTAAAAGAGGGTATGGGAGGGAGTGAGAAGGAAGAGGGAGAATAGAAACAGAAGAAAAATAAAGAGATGAAGAAATAGAAAAGTAGAGTAAGAAAGAGGTAATGAGATTAAAGAGAGACAGAGACAAAGGCAGAGAGATGAAGACAGAGCTGATCGGGAAAGTAACTAGCAACCAGAGCAATGTTTGTGATTTGCTTAAATATGCAGCCAGTAATGTTAATTGAATGTAAAACCCTGGAGAAGCAAGCATCCAAAAAATACTAGTTCCAGGAAATAAATGTCCCTTGCCTGTCAGGGATCTGGCTGCTGAATTGTTTGCATTCTTGGTAACTGGAGAACAACCTGCCTCCCTCAAAGCCAACTGTCAGCACCCAGTAACCCATTTGCCTACCTTCCTATTGCTCCTTTCAATTCCTGTTTATTTAAAAAAAAAGAAAAAAACCTTGTCTGAAACTTTTCCCTTTATCTCAAAATTGAAATTCAAGATTCATAAAAAAGATTACCTGCCACTGAGACATTTTTTATAAATGTTGACTCAATATGAACAGTACTGAGCAATAAGATTCAAATCCCTAAAGCAACATCATTCTGCCAGCCCCTTTCCCCCAGACTTACATAGCTGTGGGATGGTTGCCAGAGAAATACAATAAAATGGAGGAACAGGAATAAATAAAAATAAAATTCACTCAGAGTCATGTGTCTTTGCCTGCTCATGTTTTTTTTTTTCCTTTTATTACAACTCTCTACTCTTACCCTTTTGCTCATGGCTTTTTCCTTTTAAAATTTACTTTTGACTTTAAATTTTAAAATTTATTTTTCAAACATTAATTGTAATTCTTTTTTCCTCATATATTTCTATATAAGAAAGTCTATTTTTTATAGCATTCAAATACAGCTCTCTCAAGGTTACTCCCTGCTTTTCTCCTACGTCTTTCTAGCTCTGTAGTTTCCTTTTATCATTACTTCTCCTTAAGTTCTGTCTCATTACTCGATAGTCAGTTCAAACTTTGTTACCCTACTTTTAAAATGACCTATCTCTATATTCTTGTTACTCCTTTTGTGAAACGCTGTACTTCCTGATAGTCATTTTTGACTTTAAATGTGCTTTTTATTCTACATTAATTAGGGATATGGTATGGAATGTATTGTGTCTTGTCAGTGGTCCTAAGTCAATATTTAATGCTCATTTCTTTCTTGAACTTTCTCAGCATCATAGAAACTGGGCCTGGGTGCTTAACTAATCTAGCAGATTAACAAGGACACATCCAAAAAGTGTCATCATCTCCCCTCCTCTTTTTCTCTCTCTCATAATCTGTATGTATGAATGACTTCCTGGCAGAACACAACCTACTTTCTTGACATATGATGCTTCCAGACCATCATATACATCCTTCTTAGATTAGGCTATATGGCCTTGATGATCCCACTTTCATTGATGAATTAAATCTTCCTTAAGAAATTTGGGGTATCCTTGAAGAGCGATGGGATTCTTCTCTAATAATGTAAGCTAGAGTCCCAATTCTGTTGTGTTCTCACCAATGTCATTTGCTAGTGATTAGTGCAGTAGAATGTAACCAATTAATATCAATTAGCTTTAACAAATATATATTTACTATGGAGAATGATCAAGAACATAAGTTTAAAAGTTTTCCACTAACACTTGGGGATTCATTCTTCCTCAAACTACATTTGAGAAGAATGAGCTCAATCTTAGAGTAATTGCTACAAAGCATTCATACCCATCAAGTATAGTTTTCAATGTAGCATAGCCATAGTGAGGGAGTTGTTTTCTTTTAGCTGCTTTCAATTAACTTCCATGATATGACAAAAAAAGTCACTTGGGACTTCAGTTTTCACTGGCTTCTGCTGCCTGCCAAGTCTGGCATAGACATATTGGACCTATGGAAGTTTTTTTTTCAGACATTTTGAAGCTCATAAGTTCACGGCCTGATCTTTTTTTGTCTCTAATATCCCTTCCTTTATGTCAGTAAAAAAATAGATGACAGGAACAGAAGCAACAGAGCAGAAACATAGCAAACCAGGTAGAAAATGTAAGCTGTTGGCACTGGCTTTTTTACCCCTCTTGAAGGCTTCCATTAGTTTTTGCCTCCTCACTTAAATCTAGCCAGGAAGTAAAAGAGAGAAAGAGACATTAATTGAATGCATTTGATTGCTCATTTCTGGCTTAGCAGTCAATCAAAACTCCATTTCTTCATCATATGAAGAGTGGACCAGAGAGTCATAAAATGCATATAGATGTGCTCTGAAGTGTAAACAATGCCCCTCAATTCCACAGCATCAGGTACCACATCAGAAGGACTGAGGCTTCAGTGTCTGATTTCCTCTTTTCAGATAAATCTAGAATAGCTGTGACTCTCACCTCACACCCCAAGGGTCATTCCAAGAATATGAGAAACAGCACAATATAGTAATAAGAGAACTTCACTTGAACTTAAAAGACCTAGGTTCAAATTCCAATTTTGATATTTATTAGCTGGATGACTTGAGGAAAGTTACTTAATGGTTTTGAGCCTCAGTTTCCATATTTGTAAATAATGTCCTTGACTCTATCCTTCTCTTTACTTTGCTGGTTGGAGCTGGAGTGAGGAGGTTATGCTGCAGCACTAAAGAGGAAGAAATGCAGCATACCTAAAGGAATAAAGAGCAGCCTACTTACCCTGTACTGTGTAGAGTAGATATTTTGGTTTGAAGCATTGAGATATTTCTCCATGGAACCAGATAATTGGGATCAGGGAAAGAACCAAACCTCCTGAGTTACAATTCACATTGTATCTTGAGTTCCATGCTTCTATATCATGATTTTCAGGTACAGAGTTATTTCATAGTTTCTTACTTTTCTGATAGCTAGTCCTACAGATAGTATCATAATATGGTGATTAGATAAAGACCTAACTTTGAAACCCAAAAAGCCTGGGTTCAAATTTTGCCTCCATTACATATACCCTGGCTTAATGAAGATGGTTAAGTCACTTAACTTATCAATGATTTAGAAAACTCTTTAAGTTGTAGAAAAGGTATGAACTGACATTGTTAGAGAGAGTTTCCTTATCTGGGAGTTCCCTATATCAGCAAAATTGCAAGTCCAGTGCCAAATATTTCTCCAAATGACAGCCCTTCAAAGTTCTGAAGATAGGGATAACTTCTTTTTAAGTATTGCCTTCTCTAGGTCAAATCCTTGGAGCTCCAGTGTTGTATAAGTCATCACACTTTCTTTTTACCCATTTACTAACAGTTTATAAAATGCCTTTGACAAAATCATGTTCCTTTTCAATCCAAAGGCATGTTTATTAAGGCCAACTTCAGGCCATTATCAGCCCCAGTCTGCCCTGTTAACTTCAGTGAACCTGATTAAGCCATATATTTAGCAAATAAGCCTTCCATTGCACCTAAAATAAAGCATATGGGCCAGGGTTGACAGCCAATAAAGAATCAATGGGAGCTCTGCAATGGTACAATGCCTTGGAGGTAGGAGGGTAATTGCTATACAAGTCTAATACTAAGAAAGGACACCTTTTAATGTTCTCATGGATATGTAAGCCCCTTTTATGGAGCATCAGGTTACAAAGTTCCAGCAAGAAGGGAAAGAAATCACTAAAACATTTGAGGATCAAAAGAAACCAACCTGCCAAATACTACAACATTTTTTTCATGAGGAAACAAACACATTTTCTCCTGAGGGCATAGACATAAATGAAGCAGAAATATGGTTCAACATACTTTTTATAAATGTCTTCCAAACTAGGTCTTATACATCACTTCCAATCTAGTCATTTCCCTTAAAAAATTGAGGGAAAGCATTTTTGCTCTGAGAATATATAAAGTACCTAAAGCAGCAAGTTAATCCATTCTGGCCGTCACAGTAAAATATGGGGGGAAAATCCATTTGATGCTCATAAATCCACTCAGTTTGTGGTTTTACTTACAGAGCCATTCACCCGTCATACAAACAATACAGGTATTTTTCTCTTGATAATTTTCATGCTAGGTTTTTTTTTTTCATGTTGTATAAGCAGCTCAACAAACAATCCAATGATTTGGAATTTCAAATGTTTATGTAGGAAACTGGAAAGAGTATAGAACAAAAGGTCACTAACTACAACTTGCCATTCCTGTTTTGTCTAAGTGAAGCTCTAGAGATGATTTGTATGAATCCTGATAGTGACTTGGAGCCAAATAAAAGTTGAAAAGAATTTTCACACCCTAACTAACTCAAAAGGGAAGCTATGCGGCAATACCAGTTAGAGCACTGGTCTTGTAATCAGGAGGACCTGAATTCAAATTTGAACACAGACACTTACTAGCTGTATGACACTAGGTAAGTCGCATAATCCTTGCCTCTTTTGTAAAAAATGAGCTAGAGAAAGAAGTAGAAAACCACTCCAGTATCTTTGCCAAGAAAATCCCAAATAGGGTCATGGAGAGTTGGACAGTATTGAAATAACTCAGCAATAATGACACCACCTAACTCAAAAAATGACATCTGGGACAAAATCAATTCAAAAGAATAAAGGACTTGTCTGACTGTCTGGCTGGATATAGTTTTAAATTACAAAAGAACTGAAAGATTCCCTGAGGCTAGAAACCAAAAGACTGGAGAGACCATTTCTTTATAAGGAAAATACACAGAAGCAACAATTTGGTGGAGAATGGCTGACATATGGCTGCATCAGAGATTACAAAAAGCAAGCAACACCAGCAAATGACAGTAAAGTAAAGGGGGGAAAACCCCCAACAATAAAGGATGTAAGCAGCAGAGAAAGTAGTTCACAGTTCAGTGGCATCACTATACCACAGAATGACATTGGCAGTTCTGTGAGAAAATAAGTAACAGTAATGTAGCCAGGGAGGAGTTCCAGTGGAGACATAATCCTAGAAGGGTATGAGCATTCCTTGCTTCTTGGACACATTTGTTCAATATTTCCTGACCTTTCATCTACCAACAATGCTATGGTAATATGTCAGAGAGTGTATCCCTGAGTGTGGGGACATTTTGTCCTTTGTTTTGGTATTCTACTTAATTAAATACCTTTTTCTTTGAACTTATGTTTCCTCAGATTGGTTTGATAAAAGGAACATTAGTGGGAGCTTAGAATCAATGATTTCTAGTAGATGGTGACCCCATACTATGTGGTGAATCTAGGACAGCTTTCAGGGCATTCATGATTGAGGGAGGTTAGGCTTATTTGAAGTTTTGGGGGGAGTGGAATGATAGAGGACTGCAAAGAGAGAAGTAGGTATATACTTTTAAAATCTTTCCTTCATCAAAAAATGTCATACTGATTTTTGGGAAAAAAGCATTTAATATTCTAGCTTTATTTTCTTGCTAGCTGTTCCATATTTGGTTGAAATAGAGAATGGAGGTCAAAGATCAGGGTAAAGAAAAAAAGCACAAAATGGAAGAAAAAAAAGTACAGAGTAGTTTGGCACATATTTAAATCAGTTATAAACATACATTAAATATATCCTGGAAAAGGTAAATTAAGTAATAATAAAGTTTAGACAGTATATGACTCTCAGGTCGAACTTGGATTTAACCTTGCATGAAGCTGACTACTCAGTTTAAGCTAATAGAAGTTTGAGATAGCTAGAGGAGATGCATTTCCATTAAAGGAATGAAGTGAATTTTAGAAAGCTTTAAGGTGCTCATAATAGAGGAAAATAAAGCTTTAGAGCAACTGTACAGATTCATAATTCTTCCCTAACCCAACAAAAAAAGAAAAGATTTTCAAATTTTTTAAATCTCAGACTACCTCCCTCCCTAATAATCCTCCCTTATATACCCTATTAGAAAAATTTCTCATTAAGAAAAGTGATAGGGATAGGATGGAGTTATTAATATAAACAATGGAAGTTGAAATAGGAGGCTACAAATAAAAGGAAAATGTGTTGCTAATTAATCACATTGATCTCTCCAAACAAACTGGGGAGCACTCAAAAAGTGATTCCTACAAACCACTTCCAAGACATTTGTTGTGGCACCTTTTCTTTCAGACTCATGACTGTGACCTCCTAACTTGAGAATCAATGGCCTAGGGCAACTGTAGACAATGATTATGTGTGTGATGGCACATCTGTTTCAAGCTTCTTGTGTCACCCTAGAAATAGGCATGAAAAAAATGCCCATTATGCTCTCTGATTCTGATTAAAAACAACAGTATTCTTTGATACTGGATACTAATATTACTAATATGATATCACTACCTAATAACAAAGCAGTTGATATACAAATGAATAAAGAATTAATGATATAAATAGTTACTAGACTTTAGTATAATGAATAGACTTCTCTAGATATTTCCAAAAGGCAGTTGGGTGATCATTAATTGGAGATTAGATTGTTATTATTATTATTATTATTATTATTATTATTATTATAATATAAAGAGATTTCTTGATCATAACAGTTGGGAATTCATGGCTTCTGAGATTTTTTCCAATGATGAGATTCTGTAATTTCATGAGTTAGGTATTAATAGTTTTGGGAAAATATGACAATGTTTTCTTGTTAACTGACACTTGCCTTTGGACAGACTAATAACCCTTGATTTCTAGGGACAAGCATCTATCCTTCTTTCTCAGGATATTTTGTGTGGTTCTTACACACTAATATTCTGCCAAATTGTTCTCCTCTAATCTCATTTCTGGTACTGGTTCCTTTAGGATTGTGCTCTCATTCTCATTCTTATCCCAGCCTCACCTTGGACATATTGGTTCCCACAAGGACAAACCACTCTTAATTATGCCTTATGATGTTTTTCCACAGGTGAATATATTTCCAACATAAAATAACACTGAACTCAAAAGTAATAGTACAGTTTTAATGTGTTAGTCTTTTAAGTAATCATGATAAATTGATAAAAATATAAAGGCTCCTTAAACTTTGCCCAAACTTGGGATGAGTCCCATCTCCATTTTCAGCAATTGAATTCTACCTATCCTTTAAGTAAAGGGAGGAAGATTGGGCCAGTGCTTTCATTCAATTCCCAGACAAGGAAACTCTATCAAAACAGGCAAACACCTCTGCAACTACATATTTGTCTAGAACACTGAAAAATTAAGTGATTTGTCCCAGGTCACACAGCCCAGTATGTGATAGAAATGCAACTTGAATCCAAGTCTTCCTGGTTTCAATGTCAAATCTATCCATTCCACTGTGCTGTCTCTTGCCCAGTCTTTAAAAACCAATTCAAATACTACATTCTCTTTGAAGTTTTTCCTCATTGACTCTGGGGATAAGCACATTTCTCCCTTGTTGAATCTAGAATAGCTGTTTAAAGCTCTCTTATGTACATATATAGTGCCTTATATCACAATTATTTAGACATATCTCATCTTCCTATGAGACTGGGGGCTCCATGAGACTGAAAACTGTGTTTTATCAACTCTCTATAGAATGCTCTCCTCATAGGATCATAGGATTATAGACTTATAGGTGGAAAAGACCTTAGAGAATATCAGCCAAAGTACATTGATAAGAACTTAATAATAATTTGTTAAATTGAATTGAATTTTAAAACTGCCTTAATCTAATAACACTGGAGAACACATAGCAGCTGAGAACAGCATGCATTCAGACCAAGTTATAACCATTACCATGAGCAGTCTGTGGAATGAGTTAGCAAGTAAAATATACCAAACAAGCCCTTCTTTTCCTAAGCCTAAAAAATGTGGGATTTTCCATGTGAGTGATGTAAGAATGAATTATGAGCTTTGAGAACTAGAGGAAAAATCTGCTGAGCTCTCTGTTCTTAAGGCAGTCTAAATGTTCAACTGCTCTATTCCTTCTCTTATTTTTCTTTTCCTTGAGGACCATTGATCCTCCTGATACTTCTTGGCTCCAGGCTATTCACCAACTTGGCTGACCAAATGGTATACAGGAATCAGATTACAAAAATAATGCTGAGGGAAAAGCCTTAGGAAATAAAGTTCCAAACCACAGCTTTTATTAGCCATAAAAGAATGCGAAATCCATAAGCTGACAGAAATTTTGAACTGACTAGTATTGCTCTAGACCTCCTTCATATCTATCCAATACAGATTCTTGCTTAATTTTTTTAAAAAAATAATAAAAGTGCTCATAATTCCCAGATTTCCTATGTTGTTTGATATGTGGGTACATCTGTGATCATACTGGTGTGGGTACCACCTACACCAAAGCAGAATGCAACACATTCATGCCATATCAACTGGTAAAATTCTTGTCCATGGTTGCCTATAAATTCTCTGAAGGATCTTCCCAGTGTTTAATGTTATTCCTTTGATTCTTTTAATATTTGTTCCTATAAGTAAAACACTAAATCTGTTCATATGTCTTTTCTCACCTTCATAATGAATAATCCAATAATTCAATAATGTCTTTTTAAAATAATATTTTATTTCCCCCAATTACTTACAAAAACAAGTTTTAATATTCTTGAATTTCAAATTCATTCCCTACCTTCCTCTCCTTACCCCTTCCTGAGTCTGAACACAATCTGGTACAGGATATATATGTATATCACATAACACATAATTCTGTATGTATATCATATATATCACATGACACATAATTCTATAAATAACATGTTTTTTACAGTTTCTTTTTATTATGAATTTAAATTGCATGTATTAACAAACCTGTTAATATGTATGTATGTATGTGTGTATATATATGTATATATATATATATATGTGTTGGTGTGAATTTAATCAACATTGGCATGCATTATTAGCTTGCATTATTAGCATGCAGTATTAGCAACAACAATCCATTGTGAATTGTGTGTTGCTGCATTATTAGCATGTAGCAAAACACAATTCACAATGGACTGTTGTTTATTTAAGATACACAATCACATGTAGCCTATATCAACATGCATAATTATTCATTTAATAATATATTATATCTTAGTATAAATAACATCTAAACAATATTAACATGTATAAGTAACATATATATACACACACATACATATATATGGACCTATAACTTGGTGGGGTTTTTAATAATTTGAATTTAATATGGTATTTCCAACACTGCCCCATCTGTCTGCAACCACTTCTCATGTTCTCCTCTGCTTTTTTTTTAGTTATTCAATAACAGTCCTCTTTTTTCAATGGGTATATTGGAGCCAACTCTAATTGATTTCTGAAACCAATTGCTAAATTTTCAATTTCATTTATACCTTGGAAATTGGCAAGTACCACAAATCAGGGCTTGATTTATTGTTTTGTTAATTGGCTAGATTTAAGAAAGTGATGGATAAAATACTAATAATTCAAATTAAACTTTAAAAAGCGTGTTGTACTCCCCAAAAACAGATTATTAAACATTTGCCCCCAGAATACCACTATTATGACTTTTTCCTGTCTTTCCAAAAATTATAGACATAAAAATTAAAACCCTCCAATTATAATAACATACATAATCATGTAAGCCAAATTCATATAATAGTTATATCTGAAAAAATGTTTTGCTCATTCTGTTCCATCATCTCTCCGCCAAGAGGTGAAAAGGATTATTCATCATCAGTTATAATTGTTCATATGATGTTAATCATGGTTCTTAAATCTTTAACAGTTATCTTTCTTTACATATTAAATACCTGGTTCTGCTGACTTCATTATATATCAATTCATGCAAATTCTAGATTTCTTTGGCTATACCTCATTTGACTTTTTTTTGACAGTGCGATATTGTTCCTTTACATTTATATACCAAAATTTGTTCACCCATTTCTTAATTTATGGGCACCCACTTTATTTCAAATTATTTGATTTGATAACAATAAAAATTGCTATAAATATAATTTTCTATATAATTTTCCCCATTTTCTTTAATCTCTTTGAGGTATAAGCCTAGTAGTGATATACAAAACTTAAAGAGTAGATAGAGCTTACTGAATTTTAGAATTAATAATAATAATACCTGCCTCTCAGGGTTATTGTGAGCAAAAAATGAAATAGTGTTCAGAAAGCATTTTGAAAACCTTAAAGAAATTTATAAATTATAGCTATTATTGTTATAATTGTTTTAATTTTTTATTTCTCATTAGAGAGTTGGAGCATTTTTTGAGTACTTCTGATCCTCACCATTCTTCTTTTGAGAATTATGTTTTCATATTCTTTTAAATTTATTTTAGTTTTACCTATATCTTAGATATCAAAGGTTTATTAGATAAATTTCTTGCAAAGATTTTTCCTCAGTTAATTTTTTTCTTTTTAATTCTAAATGCACTGATATTTTTATACAAAACATTTTCAATTTTATATATTCAAAATGGTCCAATATATCTCCTGTGATTCTTTTTTAGGAAGAATTGCCTTTCATGATTGTTAAAGGTTTTATCCTTCTCAGTTATGCTAATTTGTTTATGGCATGGCATCTTGTATTTGTCTTCTATCCATTTGGAGTTCTTTGTGGTTTATATATATAATATGAAATGTTCTAAACTCTAAATTCTGCAACACTGCTTTCCAGCTTTCCCAGCAGTTTTTAAACAGATCTTTGGCATTTGGGATTTTTTGGCTTACCACTGATTATATTACTATGGTTGATTCATGACCTATGTACCTAATCTGTTCCAAATATCAAATTTTCTATATTTTAATTAATAGTAAATTGTTTGATGATTACAGTTATGTGGTACTATTTGAAATTTGGTACAGCAAGTCTCCTTTGACCAATTTTAAAAGCCTTATTTTGTTTGACATTCTTGGTCTTTTGTTTCTCCAAATTATTATTACTATTTTTCTTAATTCTGTAAAGTAACTGTTTGGTAGATTGATAAGTATAATACAATGTAGGTAAATTTATATAGATAGTATTGTCATTAGACTTATCCTAACATAAGCAATTAATATCTCTTAATATTTCTTAATATCTCTTAATTCTGTCTATAGTATATTTCAATTGAATTAATATATTACCCCTTGTGTATCTGAGCTTCCAAATATTTTATAAATTTGTCATTATTTATGTAATAGTTGGACTAGATAAAATAAAAATCTGGGCAGCCCACATACAACATAATGCATTAATGTGTATAGTATGGATGAGATAGAATGAAGAACAGTTTCCTCATAATATATATGTATATATTTATGTGCAAACATTGCTTTTGTGGAGTCATTTCAGTCATGCTCTTTGTGACCCCATTTGGGATTTTCTTGTCAAAGATGCTGGAGTGGCTTGTCATTTCCTTCTCCAATTCATTTTATAAATGAGGAACTGAGATAAAGATGGTTAAGTGACTTTGCACTCAGCTAATAAGAGTCTGAGCTGGATTCATACTCAGGTCCTCCAGACTCCTTGTCTGGTGCTCTATCCATTGTTGTGGCATATGTATGAATATATGCATATATATATACATACATATCTATTGTTCAGTCATTCAGTTGTGTCTGATTCTGTTACCTCATGAACTTTGTCTATGGGTTTTTCGTGAAAAAAAAACACTGGAGTTAACCATATTTGGCTTCTGGGAAGTGTTATAGGACTCCTTCTTTCATCATTTTTATAAATAATTCATATAATTTGAAATTAATTTTCAAATGAATATTGAAATTCACTTTTATATTCATCTGGTCTTAGCTATTTGTCTTTGTCCATTTCTTTATGACTTACTTCCTTTTTCTGAGGCAATAACAGTTTAATTCTTTATTTCTTGTTTCATTAATTATTATCTTTCTTTTAAGGTATTCATTTTGGGGACATATAAATGAAGAAATTTTTCTAGGAATATCCTTTATTACTTTATTATTTATTGTGAGTCCCTCTTTTTTGATTTTAGAAGTTTGATTTCCTTGCCCCCCTCTTTTTTTAACAGATTAGATAATAGTTTGTCTATTTTTTTAAATCTCCTAAATTCCTTCACCAATCCAATGTGTTTTATGGTTCCAATTTTGTTTCTTTTTCCCTTTAATTCTGATAATTTCTATTTTGTTTTGTATTTTTATTTGTTTTTTAAATTTTTTTCCTATATTAGTTTCTGTAATAAACCATCCATTCATTATAAGATCAGAAGATTTGAATCTTTATACTGGAAAGAAAAAGAAATAAATATATATCATATACTTTTTATATAGCCTTACTATCCATTAATGGCATTTAGGTTTTGCAGACATGCTTACCATTTGATTTCAGGGTATTTGTCCTTTAAGTTTTGCACAAATCCAAAAAGTACTTCTGTAAGATGGACTATCTATCTGCTCCCCTTTTCTAACTCAGATTCCTGACAGTTTTTCATTGTATTTGATGCTAAACTAATCAAAATGACCCATAATTTTTCTCCTGGAAAATACAGCTCCAGTCCTATGAAGATCCCTAATTTGGACCAATAAGTTTTTTTTTTTCTGATATGGAAGATCTAGCCTCAACTTATCTCAAGGGACAGAATATTTTTACTACTCTCAGGTTTTCTGTTGGTAGGTCTCCCTTGTTCAGGAGAACTTCTACTTTTGAAAGAAATTTCTCTTCCTTAGAGGATAGGGTCTACAGATGAATTCTCAGGTACAATCTCCTAATAATACTATATCAGGATTTTTTTAAATGATAGAATGAGTCATGTAAGTCACAGAGAACTTTCTAAGGAGTATCCCCTGGCTTAAACTTGATAGAAATTATTTTCTAATTATCCAAGTCCAATATTTCTTTTCAATGTTTTCATATTTTTTATCTCATATTCTGTCTGCTCCTAATACCAGGAGTCCTCTATGAGTTTCAGTAACTATAATAGGACAATATAGTTGATTAGAAAAAGAAATAATTGTCCTTGGAAGACCAAGAAAACCAAAATAGTTAAAAAGAAAAATAATTTTCGCTGGATCAGGTTCATAAAAATGATGGTGGATAAAAATATTTTAAATGTGCATCTAAAACTAAGAAAAGCAAAGAAAAAGTGGAAAATTTCTACTAAAAAAGAACAGTAAGCAAGTTGAACTGGTTTTGTTTAACCAGAGAAAAAGAGAATAAGTAAAATTTTCAGATACAGGATCTGAAAAATCAAAAATCTCAATTGTAAGAGAGCAAATGACTTTTCAACAATTAATTCTAAGAACAATCCTCCATGTAAAAAAATGAATCTCATCTTCCATAACAGCAATCCAAAGAGTTCTAGGGAGAAAGTAAAAAGTTTCATGACCCTGGGAACACTAATGCAACTCCAATTCATCCCCTTTCCTCATGATAAAAAGTAAGATAGATTCTCCATATGATTTTCTTTCTGGGTATCATTCTCAGATGTCATGGTTAACATTCTGGGTCATTCAAACTCTGAGTAAAAATTCTATTCAGCTACCATAGTTATTGCCATGTCTCATTTTCCTATGACTCTATTTGATAGAATGAAGGACTGGGACTATATACTTAAGACTATAAGTCATTTTTTTTGTTCCTGTACACTTTCAACCTGTCTTTTTCCAAATCGCAACCTCACCTGTATTTATCTCATACATACTCAACTAAGACCAAATAATTTTTAAATAGTGTGGGTTCAGCTAAAATCCTAAACACCTTTTAACCTCAATTATTCCCCTCAACATTTCTCATACCCATGAATGCTTAAAAGAAAATTGGATCCAGATGGTCCAGATTCATTTATATTAAACTCATCACAACATGAATCTACAACAGCTTTTGATGGACATGAAGTCCTCTGAACCCCTTCCTCAAACCCAAACATCTCTATTTTACTAATGGTAAGTGAACATTAAGAACTAATCTTAATATTATCTCTTAATACTATCTGTCCCACCAAGAACCAGTCAATAATTACAAAGAAACTCTTCACCAAGCTGGTCATCAGGTGAATTCTTATTTTTTGTCACACTAACTAAAGAATTCTCCCTGTAAGGCATGAAGGAGTTGTGATATATTTGTGCTAGTAGCACCTGCATTAATGATATCACAAATCCTTAAAGCACTAACGAAGTTCAACAATAATGAAGTATAACCTGTATCTTTGCATTTATTAGATGTGTCAAATTGCCAAAAGGGGAAAGGGGTCATAAGATCATAGATTTAGTGATAGAAGAAATTTTTAGAAGTTATATAATCCAACCTCCTCATTTTTAGATGAGGAAACTGAGACTTAGGTTTAGTGTCAAGGACAATTGTCATCAGAGTTGGGTAGAGAAAACAAAAGGATAGGGGATTGTGACAAATTTTTCTATTAAAAAATGTTGTGATTAGAATATTAGTGTAATATCCTTTTATAATAGCAGGAGCCATTAAAGTCCACTTGATTCTCCCCATTCAGTTATCAGCAAGTTATTTTAAATGAAACATTTTGAATTCAAGCATATTAATTCTGGGCCCCCAGTTAGGAAGATTCCTAACACCTAGACAAAGCTGGGGTTCTCTGCCTAACCTTACATTCATACTGATCTCTAATTAATCCTTGATCTCTTTGTGACTGAAGCAAAATTGAATTTACTGGAAACATTGAGTAAAAAAAAAATCACAGGATTATTTTTACTGTATCTATGGATAGACAGCATCAGTAAGGGAATTTGGAAAAAGAGCTACCCTTTTCTTGATACTTCCCTTGACCTGACTTCTCCCCTGAAAGATTCTCGTAGAACTAATGTGACTTCTCTAGCACATTCCAGTCCTCCTTTTGTGCTTCCAAATCCAGATTCCAAAATATCTTCTTTCCTGGTTTTGAGATAATGTCTTTCTTTTTTTACAATTAATTAGGGCATGACCTACTCTCTCATGCCTTGGTTTATAGTGATTCAAGGAGATGTACAGACCTTGTTCACACTTCTGACTCAATTAAAAAGTATATGAACTTAGTCAAGATACCAAAGCCAAATGGGAGTAATTTGACTACATCTTAACAGCAGAATAGAAGTAGTTGGTAAAATCTCTGTGTGTGTGTGTGTGTGTGTGTGTGTGTGTGTGTGTGTGTGTGTACACCTTTTTATCTAGGACTTGTATTTATTTGTGTAAGGAGGAAAAGGAAACATGAAATTTTGCTAGACCATGATGTAGTGTGGGAGTAAATACAGTAAACTAATTTTTGCTTGAAATGAAGGAAATTATTATGTCATTCTGAAAAAACTGAAGACTGAGATTAAAAGATTTGAGGGGGGAATTTGGAAAAACCTCTGGTGCTTCATGCAACGGGAATCTGCTGGCTGCCTCATCATTTGGATAGAAGCCATCTCACCTCTCTTTCCCCTATCAATTATTGAAAGTGTACTATAATCCTATTCCTACTGGCTGAACCTTTGACTAGTTACCATCTATCTTCATTTCCAGTATGGTTTTGAGGTCTTCCAAAGCAGCACTTTCACACTGGTTCAAGTTTTTAAATAAGTTTTGGCTTGAAAGATAGAACAAATGACCCATTTGGCAACATTACAACTAAAATGTAGAAAGCTACAATGGCAACAGGAGGATCTAGACATTTTGAAATTCTTTAATCCAGCATGTTGTCTTCCTCCATTAGACTGTTGTTTCTTTGAGGATAGTTACAAGATTTCTTTGCCTTTCTTCATATCCCCGATTAGAACAATGTGTAGTACATAGTAGCCACTTAAGCAGCAGCCACCACTACCTTAGATTGCCCAAGAACCACATACAAAAGAATAAGTATTTTAAAGTTAAGTGATAGGCTTAGAAAACATGCACCAATTCTTACATAAACAAATGAATCTTCTATTCAAAGATATATAAGAGCATTCTCTCTGTCTCTCTCTCTTTCTCTTTCTCTTTGCCTCTCTATCTTTCCCTGTCTCTCTGTCTCTGTCTCTGTGTCTCCCTGTCTCTCTCTCTCTGTCTTTCCCTGCATGTCCCTCTCTCTCCCTGTCTCTTTCTCTCTCTGCCTCTCTGTCTCTATCTCTATCTCTGTCTCTGTCTCACACACACACACACACACACACACACACACACACACACACACACACACACAAAGAGTAAGTTATGAACTCCTAAAACTTACTGCCAGATTCAGTTTGGACAGCATTTTCTTAATTCATTTTAATAACAATTTTTTTCTTGCCTACTGGGTGAAAGGAACCCATTCAGTTTGTAAAAAGTGCAAAACAAAATATATACAAAATCATTTCTGGAGAGAAGGTACTAGCTCCTGGTAGGATAAGGCTTCTTTCAGGAAATGGTCCTTTAGTTTCACTTTGAAAGAAGGTAGGTTTCTAAGAGGCATAAGTGAGGAAGAAGTGAATTCCAGGCTTGGGGTATGGTCTTTCAAAGACATGCATATAAGAGATGGGTTCTAATGTATGATGAATAGCAAATTGATCATTTTGGGTGAAATAAAGAGTTTGTGAAGAGGAATAATATAAAGTAAGCCTGATAAAGTAGGTTAAAATGAGATTATAAAGGACTTTCAATGCAAGAGGAATTTGTATTTAATCCTAAAGACAAGGGAATCACAGAATGTATTGAATAAAGAAATGATATTATCAGAAATGTGCTTTAGAAATATCATTTTGGCAAATGTGTGGAAGATGATTTAGAGATAGGAAAAATTATAGACAGAAAAAGTAGGAAGTTATGTTAAACTCCTGTAAGCTGATGAGATCATCTAGGAAGGCTATAAGTGGAAGAGAAGAAGGATCAATGTAGAGTTCTGGGGTTCAAAAAGGGTTAAGCCATAGATCATCTGTGAAAGAAGACTAAGATGGTAATCAGTTAGATAGGAGGATAATGAGAAGAGAACCATACCTTGAAAACACAGGGAAGAAATGAGATTCAAGAGAAAAGAATAATCAACAATGCAAATGCTTTAGAAAAGTTACTAAGGACTGACAAAAAAGCCATCAGATTAGTAATTATGAGATTGAGAGGAGCAACTTGTTAAAGACGAAAAGAGACAGAAAATCAGTGTTGGTAGGGGCTACAGAAAGACCTGGACATAAACAATTGTTTGAGTTATGAATTGGTTCAACCAATCCAAAAACAGTTAGGAATTATCTTTTTTTAAAATTGCCTTTGAGATTCCACTGGGTCTCTCCCTATAGAAACAGAGAGAAAGATCCCTTATATGCCCTCCATCCTAGAAAAACAAGAGCATAATCAGAAGACAATAATGTAACATTAAACCACCTGAAAAAGATGTGCCTTCTTTGATCTCTTTCTGTGTGGACACCTCTCTCTAATAAAATTAAAGGTGCAAATTCGTTGGATAAAGAAAACAAATTTCCCAAGTCCTTTGGAGCTTTACATAGCTAAGCTGTGAGGAGTTATAAGCATTGAAAGCAAGTTGCTGATAACAAAGGAGATTCTTTCAAGAAGAGAAGAGAAAATATCTTCTCTCACTTCTTATTAGTCAAACAGTTTTGAAAAGAGAGCTGTTGTACTAGTAGGAGACACTGCACACAGCAAAGAGCAGAGAAGTATAAAGACAATCATTCACTGTCAACAGAGAAGGGAGTCAGACTTTGGGAGGAGCAGACTCTGGGAGCCTAGCTTACATTCTCTCTCTCCAGAATTGCAGTCCAGTGTCACTTCCATGCTAAGATTACACTTGTTCCCAACATCATTCTGAGTGATTATTAGTACTCAAGCTATCCAGACTACCCACCATGAGATTAATTCCACTTTCCTATATCAATGACTATTCATCATCCTTGAGTTTTTAAAATAAAAACTTTCCATCATAATTATTAAAATGAGGTAATATTTGTGAAGCACTCTACAAATCTTAAAGTCCTGTGTTCTCTTCCTCCTCCTCCTCCTCCTTCTCTTCTTCTTCTTTCTTTTTTGTTCCTATCCATTATTATCTCTGACTCTTAGAAAGTTTGCAGCATGTTAAAACTTACTTCTTCATCTTGTTTTTGTGCATTTTTTCTCATCATCCATCTTGGGGTCAAACATTATTTCTAACTCAATATTTTCAAGTCGAAATCCCCAAGGATTATAACAAAAATTACAATAATACCAACATAATTATAGAGTGCTTCACAGTGTATATATTATGTGTTTCTCAAACCCTCACTTCAGCTTTTAGGCACTGAGTTGAGTGTGACTTTACTGCAATTAAGAGCATTCAGCATCTTTACAATGCCTACAAGTATCTCTCTCACTCACTCTTATGCTTTGGCTTATAACCAGCTCCTAGTATTATTCATTTTGCCTGAAAAGAACACTTTTCTTCCATGGGTTAACAGATATTGCACAATATATTCTCAAGAACTTAAATAAGATTAGAATTCAGGTTCTGAAGTTCCCTGAGCACCCAGTCACACATGCTTTCCTCTTCTTCCTCTCCTTTTCATGTTATCTCACACTTGATGAAATAGGGAAATATAGATTAGATAAACAACATTTTTTTCCATTTCCATTGAGAAGTGGAAATACATTAATGACTTTGTGGTAAGTTTTCTGTAGTGTCATTTCATCTTGGTGAGAACTATAGGATTCTGATTGTAGAAAAGCAAAACAGAATTTGGGATACACTGGTCTTGAGAATTGATTGCCTTAATCTTTCTATCTCCTACCTTGAGTTTTGTATGTCTTGCTCTCCATATGGAGAACTGAAGCATTTAGCGGCATCTGTGGTAGATCAGTGTGATCAATTAGGCTAGTGGCATCTGATTTTAAGAGGTAGGTTTTCAGGTTACCACACTGGGGAATCATGGTAATCTGGGACTGGCTTTGAGATTGAAATTGCTTGGTTTTCATATAGTGACTAGAGTGGCCAGTTGTGCACAAGACCTGTAACTTCTTGGATTTGAACTACTCAGCTTCCATGAGTTAGGTACCATCAGGTCAGTCACTATAGAAACTATTTCTTCCATGTCCCTGAAACTCAAGGAAAGTAATGGAAATCAACCTGGTTGTTGCAGCAACCCAGATTCTAGAGCAGAAATAGAAGACTTGAGTAGAGGTCTCTTAGAGGATAGAGGTCTCTTAAGAGGTATCTTAGAATATTAGCTATTGGTCATCTTGGCAACAGCAATTGTGAGTAGAAGTCAAGTTTTTCTTACCAAGTTTCTCTTCTCCTGATTGCCTGTTTATATTTGGTGACCTTGAGCCACTGTCAGATACTAATAGCATAGCCAGTGGCATACCTAGTAAATTCCAAACCTAGAGTGAATCATTTGTTAACATGTTCTTTCCTCTATACAATAAAATTGTTTTCAATAATCATCATGAAATGAAATGACTAAAAAGAAAAGAAATCTAGTCAGTGAATTTTTAATTGAATTTCATATACACATATGTGTATATTCATACTGGCAATTTTTAAAATAGAAAATAGAATATATTACAATACAAAAATGAGGGAAGTTGTGGATTAATATTTTAATTACATTAATTTTTTAAAAGGGGAGAAAATCTCATACATAAATATTGTACTAAAAACATAAGAGGTTTGGTAAAGTAAAACTGGTTACTTTCTTCCATGAGATGATACTTGTAACTTCTAAAACCTTTCTCATTATTAGGGCAGTTAGAAGGCATATACACAGAAAGAGGCCATGGGTATGGGTTGAGTATAAAACGATGAAATCTAAAAAAATAACATTAAGGGCTGAAAGAGAGGAATTAACTGGGAAAAGGAAGAAGGGAGAGGTTAAATGGGGGTAAATTATCTCACTTAAAAGAAGCAAGAAAGTATTTTTTACAATGGAGGGTAAATGATGGGTACTGCTCTGTTTTTGAGCCTTAATTTCTGCAAATTCTGCAAATCAATGACTTCATAAAATGATCTTTGCATATTCATTTTCAATAGAGAGTATAACACATAGCTAGATTTGTAACCTATCCACAACCATAGCTGACAGAGGAACACCTTTTGATTCATTTTATTTTGAAAATAATATGAAGAAATAGCTATACAAATAATTAGGAAAAGTTTTAAACATAAGAATAAGCTTGGCAAAGACTCATAATTTTATTTCATAAGTAAATTTTCATAAAGTCAAAATATCTCTAAAATGTACACTTTAGTCATTATTCATGATGTTCCATTTTTATTTTCTTGATTCATTATTTAATTAACAATTAAAAATAATAAATTTCCAATTAAAATATTTAAATTCAGGAAAATATTTCAAGAACTAAATACTGCCTTTATGAAAATAGGATACCTTATAGTTTATATTGTTTCACTATTCTAATTTTCAAAGTAAAAAACTCCATGTGGTCATAACTAAATAATTTGAGACTGAATAACTTGAATTTGAATAACTAAATTAAAGCTATCTGAGTTCCATTTCTTTGTCTTAAAATCACTATGCCATCTATATTTATTTCTTAATCTACTAATTAAACATAGGAATATTCAAAACCATAGTGGCTGGAGATGTGAATTATCCCTTAAGGGAGTTAGAATAATTCCCAAAATTGCACAATTGCTCTTAAACAAATGAAGGTAGCTGAGTTCATATGTGTTGTGCATCAGGGACAACTGTATGACTGGGAGTTTCCTGAATTAACCTCCAACTAAAAAACACATTTACTAAAGAATAAGCAATAAAAATTAGCTAATTTGAAAGTTATATGTATATTATAAAAACTAATAGTAACTACAGCAATTACTGAACTTGGACTAATAAATATATGGGGGGGAGGAGTATTTTATCATTGCTGCTTCTGGATCATTGCCCTGTTGTAGAAGAGGCACTTGCATAACAGAATAATATTTGTTTAAATCCAAAACAAACATTTCAACATCATTGTTATACAAATCTATGCTCCAAATACTGATGCTGAAGAGACCAAAATTGATCAGTCCTATGAAGACCTGTAACATTTGAAATAAATTCCCAAAAGATGTCACATTGATTATAGGGAATTGCAATGTTAAAGTAGCAATCAGAAGATAATTGGAATAACAGACAAGTTTAACTGTAGAGTACAAAATGAAGCAAGGCAGAGACCAAAAGAATTTTGCCAAGATAACTCATTGGTCATAGTAAGCAATCTTTCAACAGCCCAAAAGGCTGCTCTATACAAGAACATCACCAAATGGTCACTATAAAAATCTGATGGATTATCTACTTTGCTGTCAAAGGAAGGGAAACAAAGGAGCTAGGATTACAACTAAGAATTCCCTACCCAAAACTGAGCATAATCCATCAGGGAGGAAAATAGGTATTTATTTAATGAAATAGAGGACTTTCAAGTATTCCTGATGAAAAGAGCAGAGTTGAATAGAAAATTTCACTTTCAAATACAAGACTCAAGAGAAACATAAAAAGGTATATGGGAAAGAGAAATCATCAGGGATTCAATAAGATTAAATCATTTGCCTTTGTACATGAAAAGAGGATATATGTAACTCCTAAGAACTTTGTTATTATTAGGGCAGTTAGAAAAAAGTATACATAATTAAGAGGACATAGGTCTGAATTGAGTTTAAGTGGATGATAAGGTCTAAGAAAATAAAATGAAGGGGTGAGTAAAAGGAATTGAATTGGGAGAAGAGGGAAAAGAGAGCTAAAAATGAGGTAAATTATCTCACTTAAAAAAAGTCTAAAAAGAGTTTTTACAATGATAGGGAAGATGTAAGGGGGCAGTCAAGACTTGAATCTTACTCTTCTCAGGATTGACTCAAAGAAAGAGTAACACACACTCAGTTGAATATACAAATCTATCTTATGCTAGAGGGAAACAGAAGGGGAGGAGAATAAGAGAAGTCAAAGAGGTTGATAGAAGGCAAGATATATTGGGGGAAGGATGGACAGGGTGAAAGGGGAAAGAAAGAGAGAAGGATAAACAAGAGAAAAATAGGATGGAGGGAAATACTCAGATATCATACTTAAACTATGGAAAAAATTATAATACATTTCTCTGATAAAGGCAACATTTCTCAGAAATATAGAGAACTGTAACAAATTTATAAGAATATGAGTCAATCCCCAAATGATAAATGGTCAATAACAGGTAGTTTTCAGATGAAAAAATCAAAACTATCTATAATTATATGAAAACATGTTCTCAATTAGAGAAATGCAAATTAAAAACTCTGAAATATCATCTCACACCCATCAGATTGGCTATTATGACAGAAAAGGAAAATGACAAATACTGGAGAGAATATGAAAAATTGGGAAATTGGGATACTAAACACCTTTGGTGGAATTGTAAATTGATTCTACCATTCTGGAAAGCAAAGGACTATAAAATTATGAATACCTTTTGACCTAGCAACAAAACTACTAGATCTATATCCCCCCCAAAATAAAAAAGGAACAGGAAAAGGAAAAGAACCTGAATGTACAAAAATATTTATTACAGTTCTTTTTTGTGGTGGCAAAGAATTGAAAATTGAGGGGATGAAGATCATCAATTGGGGAATAACTGAACAAGTGGCATATAATTATGATAAAATAGCAAGCCAGGAATAGACCCAAGGTGACCAAATCAGTGGAAGTAGTGGCAATTTTCCAACCTTTCAGGCCACAGACAGCAAAGACAACTTAAAAGATGAATAGGAAAGGTCCGTTGCACCTGGCTGAGAGTGGACCCGGCCCCAGGAAACCAGGAGCAGGCCTGGGGAGCCCCTGAATCAACAGTGGCAGCTGCTTCTGGAGCTCTCAGCTCACTGATGGTAAAGAGGTTGAATAATTGCTCTTTACTACCGCCCCAGTAGGATTCTGGTAACAGTCCTGGGTTGTAGTCACAGAGCATGGAGGAGCACTTAGCACACCAGGACTTGAACTGTCAGGGGAGCAGGGACCCCCTCACAATTCCAGAGCAGAAAAGAATATTTGTGGTCACTCACAGACTAGAGCACAGATCAGGAGAGTAGTTGAACACACCTCTCCTTAGATCACACAACTTTGGAACAATTAAACACTAACAGGTTTCTGAGAAGTATCCCTGAAAACAGCTGCACAAAACCCCTGAAACTTAGGACAGTGCTCCCTCTGGAACTGACTTAACAAAGAGTGAAAAATCAAGCCATAGGCTTGGAAAATGAACAAGTAATAAGAAAAAAAATCTGACCATACAAAGTTTCTATGATGACAAGGAAGATCAAAATACAGACACAGAAGAAGATAGCAAAGTCAAAGCTCCTACAGCCAAAGCCTTCAAGGAAAATATGAATTAGTCTCAAATTATGGAAGAACTCAAATTGAATTTTGAAAGTCAAGTTAGAGAGGTAGAGAAAAAATTGGGAAGAGTGATGCAAGAAAGTCATGATTACTCACTATCAAGGGGAGGGTGATGAGAGAGGGAGGGAGAAAAATGTGGAACTTCAAATCTTACCAAAAAGTAAATGTTGAAAATTATCTTTACAAAGTAATTGGAAAGAAATAAAAAAATTATCTCACATTAAAAAAATTAATTAAAATGAGAAAGAGAGAAGGTGAAGAGTAAAGAATTCTGAAATACATGTGATAAGGGATATGATTTATATACAGACCCATATGGTTCTTGAGATGATGCCTCCATGTGAAGGATGCATCCACATAGATGTTACTAAGTTAATCATGATGGGTGGTTGGTTTTTTGTTGTTGCCCTTCATTCTTGAAAATGACTAAAATGATATCACTCTCTTGGAACAGACTGTAGCTGATCGAAACAATACAAACTTAGAATGTTCTGTTATAGGTCCAGCCACAAATAGTGGCTATAAGAACATTTGGAGCAGAGATGTCTTTAAATTTGCACATTTCACATTTCTTTTGAACCACTGCAATTCTGCTTCACTCATAGAGGACAGACCCTTCTTTGGTGCTTGCCAGCATCATCCATGGAATACAATTGATTCCAAAGTTCTTCAGAGAGAACTTGAGAGTATCCTTGTGTCACTTCTGATCACTGTGTAAGTACTTGACTTATATGAGTCACTTATAACATAGCTTTTTAGGCAATTGCAATGTTTGACATTGGAATAAAATGACTCGCCCATCAGAGTTGAGCTCTCTGCAGTGGAATTTAGATGCTTGGCAGTTTAGATTTGATAAAGGACCTCAGTGTCCAGTACCTTATCTTGTCAGGTGATCTTCCTAAGAAAATTCAAATAGAAGCAATTCAGTATTTGTCTACATTTCACAGGCATACAACAGTTCAGTACAATGACTCTGCCAACCTGTAGTTGGCTCCACATTGATGCTCAGAGGAGCAAAGACAATCTTTGAAAATGACTTTTGGGGGGCAGTTAGGTGGTACAGTGGATAGAGCTCTGACTCTGGGGTCAGGAGGACCTGAACTCAAATCTGGCCTGAGACACTTAATAATTACCTAGTTGTGTGGCCTTGGGCAAGTCACTTAACCCTACTTGCCTTGCAAAAAGAAAAAAGAAAAAAAAGAAAAGACTTTTGGGAGCCTAGCCTTGATGCCACTTTTGGACATGAACTGAGTGAGATCTATGTTATCTAAGAAGTGAACTAACTTCTGAATCTAATCAAATGCAGGCAGAAGTAACATAGGGGATAATGTGACTAACTACAAGGGAAATTTTGTTGTTATTATATCCTTGAAGTAAATATCCCTTTGTAAAAACTATCCTATATTAAGTGGTCAAATACAACTGGGATGCTATTTACCAACTCCCTAATAAGGGAGGGGGATAATGTAATCAGTAAAGACTCAAGTCAATGGTAGAAAAAAGACCAAACTCCTTACCACAGAATACTGAGGGAGCTATGTAGACTGCCTACATCTATCTCTGCATTTGTAGCTTTAAGAGTATAGAGACAGAATATATAAGTTATACAACTAAAATATATCCAACAGAGTAATGTATCAGAAGCATCCAGAACCATTTATTCAATAAACATTTATTTATAAAGCTTCTGTGTGTCACACTCTGTGCTAGGCCCTGGGGATGTAAAAACAAAAACAAATAATCTGCCTTCATGAAGTCTACATTCATAGGAGGAAAACTTCACAAAGCCTACATTCATATTTTTTCCAGAGATAAATAAAAACAAGACAAATACAGCACCATTTCTACAGGGTCTGGGAAGTGATGTGGTGGCCTGGGCATGTGAAGGTAAGTCAAAAGCTCACAGAGTTCAGATTATTGGTGAGGAGGAGGTGATAGTCTGAGTAGAGAATGCAATTAAATTAGATTGTCTCTAAAATCTCCATTAGTTCTGAAATTCTATTTTATTCTTGGGAAGCAGAAAGGTAGAGGAACCATTCAGAGAATCCTGTGACATCACTAAAATTTATGTATTCTTAAGACAGGCTTAAGATTTTATCTAATGGCAAACTTCCTCAGAAAAGTGAAGAAAGAGAATGTGGAATAGGAATGCCTTACAATGGGGAAAGTGTCCAAAAGGCTTTAAAATATTCTCCAATATCATTAGTGATGTCAGTTTTGAACATTTACTGTAATGTTTTCATAAATCAAATTTTCAAAGTCTCATAAAAGCAAAAAAAAAGGAAATTCAAACTAGTGAAGCAAATATACTATTTGCTGTTTGAAGATCAAAGGTCCAGAGACCATAAATCCATAGCATTCGCTTACAAAAACAGATGATGAAAAAATATGGAATGAGTTTCTGAGATTTAATTCAGAAATTGGCAGAGGTTTTCAGAAACAGAATTACATGGCTAAAAGGCAGAAAGAGGCAAAGGGGGGTTTTATATTAAATATTTTCAGGGAACTAGGGAGTTTAGGGAAGGAAAGAGGGGAGTAGTGAATAAGCATTTATTTAAATCCTCCTATTTGCCAGGCAGGGCAACAGGGTGGTACAATGGATAGAGCACTGGGCTTGGAATCAGGAAGACTCATCATCCTGAGTTCAAATCTAGCCTTAGAAGCTTATGAACTGTGTGACCCTAGGCAATTCATTTAATCCTATTTTCTTTATTCCTCATCTGTAAAATGAGCTGGAGTTTTTTGCCAGAAAATTCCAAATGAGGCCACAAAGAGTCAGATATGACTGAAAATGATTGAACAAATTTACCAGGCACTATACTAAACATTTTATAAATATCTCATCCTTTAATAGTTAGAATATTGTAGATTTTGTTTTCATTCTTCTATTTGCATCAAGTCTAATCATTCAAACTGAAATTTTAAATTGGCTATCCAGGAAGCATATCATTCTAAACTTCATGTGAGAACATTAAAGGAAGAGGGCAGATAAACATTTGGATTTAATTAGCCTCTAATCATGATGATAAGGGGTTTGAGCTCTCCATTTGCAAAAACTTATTATGGAAACTAAAGGCCCCTTCTCTTTAAAAATGGGGTCTTTATGTCTTAAAATACTGAATTATGTAGACTAAAGAAGTAGCTAATAATGGGATAAATTACTAGTATTCTAATAAATAGCAAAATCATGAACTGCAAAATCACCATCTCCAAGTATATTGCATCTCAGAGAGTAGGCATATGGATTAAAGAGAGATGCATAGGGAAATTTTATATTCTGTCAAATATTTATTGAGAAACTATTATGATCTCAGCACTTCTGCTAGACATTATAGGAGGGACAGAAACAGTATAAGATGATTCCTATCCTAAAGAAGCTTAAAAACAAGTTAACATGAAACAATGGAGAATTATGTAGAGATTATATAATTAAATGTGAAATTAAGTGATATAGACTATAAATACTTAAGATTTCAGAAGAAGTAATAATTGATGAATGCCAGAAAAATCAGGGAAAGCTTTCATGGAAGACTTATAACTTAATGTGGGTGTTCTATGATGAGAGGTTGAATGAGAGGAGGAAAAGGGGAAAAATATTAATGAAAGATCATAAAAATGATCAATTATTAGTATAAAAGCAGCTAGGTGGTACAGTGGACAGAGTGCCAGGTTCCTGACTTCAAATCTGGCCTCAGGTATTTATTCAGACCTTGATAAAAATTATTTAACCTTGTTTGTCTCAGTTTCCTCATCTGTAAAAATGATTTGGAGAAGGAAATGGCTAACCACTCCTGCATTTTTGTGAAGAAGACCCCAAATGGAGTTACAAAGAGACAAACACAACTGAAAGAAGTGAATGACAACATTAGCATAGTTAATAGAACTATGAGGTTATAGATTACAAAAAGTGGTATATTTGTAATCAGGAATTTTATTATGGACTGTGACATTTAGACTTTTTTGGTGATTTCTTGTTCTTTTTTTTTAACCATGTTTGTTGATAATGAAAAGTTAATTGATGTAATAGAATAAAGTGTTGCTTTTGCAAGATGGTGTTTTCTATCCATACATCAATTTTATCTACAATTCCTTGGAACATAGAAGGAAAAAAAACATGATCAATAACTCTCTCATAATAAAAATGAGATGAGAGATAAATGCTTATCCAAGGTATTAACCACTGTGATGAAATAAACCTAGCAAAGAGTGCAGGTCCAGGAAGGTCCCCTTTTAGATGATGAAACCCTCTAGATGCTCCTGTTTTGAATGACATTGTGCTGATTGCATTGAACTTCAAGACATTGTAAAGCCTCCCATTGGAAATCTTTAATCATTCAAAGGAATTTGGACTATTCATCTACACAGAAAAAAGACCAAGTTGTTGAAAAATATCTGTTATCCAGGTTTAAAGATGCATTTGCATGAATTCCCTCTTGAATTTGTCCAACAGGATATCTATCTGTGATAGATAGCATAGATGAACAAAAAAACTGGAACTGAATTGAATAGGAAGAGAGTGGATTGCTTTCAGGAAATCGCCTCACTGTTTTATTGACTCTGAATTTCCCAAGGAAACTATGGCTCATATTTTGGTTTTTTGTGGTTTATTTATTTATTTGTTTTGCTTTTTATAAGGCAATGGGGTTGAATGACTTGCCCAAGGTCGCACAGCTAGGTAATTATTAAGTGCCTGAGGCTGGTTTTGAACTCAGGTCTTCCTGACTCCAGCTCAGTACTCTATCCACTGCACCACCTAGCTGCCCCAATATTTTCTTTTTTTAAAAAAAAATTATTTATTTGCTTTTTCAACTACATGCAATGGTAGTTTTTACCAATCATTTTTTTAGGCAAAGTTTTGAGTTTTACATTTATTTTTCTCCCTCCCTCCCTTCCCTTCCCCCTCTCCCTCACAGAAAGCAATCTGATATGGGCTCTTCGTTTATAAATTGATCATGTTGTGAGAGAAGACTCAGATCCAAATGGAAGAAAGAAATCATTAGAGAGGGAAAATGACAATACATAAGACAACTTTTAAAAGTTGAAGTTATTAAGTTTTGGTCTTCATTTAAACTCCATAGTTCCTTTTCTAGATATGGATATATTTTCCATTGCAAGTCTTTTAAAATTGTCTTTGATTATTGTACTGCTCAAATGAACAAGTCCATTAAGGTTGATCATCACCCCATGGTGTTGTTGTTGTTATGTTGTACAATGTTCTTCTGGTTCTGCTCATCTCACTCAACATCAGTTCATGCAAGTCTTTCCAGGCTTTTGTGAAATCCCATACCTCGTGATTTCTTAAAAAAACAATAGTGTTCCATCACATACATATACCACAATTTTTTCAACCATTCCCAAATTGATGGGCGTCCCCTTGATTTCCAATTCTTTACTATCACAAACAGGGCTGCTCTGACTATTTTTGTATAAGTGGGATTTTTCATGATCTCTTCAGGTATAGACACAGTAGTAGTATTGCTGGATCAAAGGATATACACATTTTTATTGCCTTTTGGGCATAATTCCATATTGCTCTCCAGAAAGGCTGGATCAGTTCACAGCTGCACCAATGATACATTAGTGTCCCAGATTTCCCACATCCCCTCCAAGATTGATTATTATCATTTCTAGTCATATTGGCCAATCTGAAAGTGTGAAGTGGTACCTCAGAGATGTTTTAATTTGCATTTCTCTAATCAAAAAATGATTTAGAGCCATTTTTCATATGATAATAGATAGTTTTGATTTCTTCATCTGAGACTTGTAAGGCCCATACTTTCAATTCAAACATTTTTCATTGTTCAAATTTTTTATATCTATTGTTTTTCTTTCTATATCTGACCCCTACCACCAGTGACTCTTTCCTTTTCTGAGTTTTATTTTTATTTCACTAAATATTTTCCAATTGCATTTTTGAAAAAAAATGATATTTTGAGTTCCAAATTTTCTCCCTCCCTCCCTCCTATAATTTTCCCACCAATTGAGAGGGTAAGCAATATGATATTAATTGATTCCATATTAGTCATTCAATGCCAATATTTGACTGGTATTGTTACATGGAAGCAATGTATAGAACATCACTGCCTTCAAAAAATTAAAAATATGTATCACACAGAGGGAAATTGAGTAGCACCTGATGATTTGTGTATGCAGGGTACAATAGATAGATGGTAGAGCATATTTCTGTGTATTCATTTGTGTATGTTCTTCCCTCCTTTGACCATTTCAGATGAGAAAGAGGTATGCCTTCTCCCTCAACATCTTTTTCCATGTTGTTTATATAAATTTCTACTTGCACACTCAATTATTTGAGATAATCAATTATATTTTTATTATTATTCTTATTTCTTTTCTATTTATCATTTAAGATCATTACCACATAACATAATCATTCTCAGGCCCTTTGTCTAATTAGATTTCTTCTATGAACCAGATCTAATTATAAATTTCTGGAGGGACTTATATGTCATGTCCTCATATTAAAATGTAAATTGTTTATCCTTGTTTAGATCTTCATAATTATTTATTCATGTTTACATTTTTATTTCTCTTGACTCCTATGTTTGCGCTACAGAATTTCTACTAAGATCTATTTTTTCCTTCTTCAGGAATGTTTGGAAATCCTCTATTTCATTGAAGATATGTTTTTTTACCTGTAAGATTATATTCAATTTTTCTGCATGTTATTCTTCCTTGTAAGCCTATATCCTTTCATTCTGAAATATTGTATTCCAAACTCTTTATTTGTTCATATTGGTGATAGCCAAATAGTGTGAGATTCTAACTTTAGCTCCTTTGGTTACTTGAATTCTTTCTTTCTCATTATAGCATTTTAAAAAAATTTCATCTTAGGCTCTAGATTTTGTCTACAACTTGTCTAGAAGTTTTAATTTTGAGGTTTCTTCCTACTTTTTCCTCTGGTTCTAAAATGTACAGTTGATTTTCTTTCATGATTTCTTAGAATATGGTACTTAAGCTCTTTTTTGGTTATAATATAATTGTAATCACACTCCACAACTCTTAAATGATCTCTCTTCAAAATATATATATATATATATATTCTATATCATCTGTTTTTGCTAAGAGATACCTTAAATTTTCTTCTAGTTTTTCCTTTCATTTGATTTCCTTTTAATAAGTTTCATTTTTGCTTGGAGTAATTATTTTCAATTTGGACTATTCAAATTTTTAGGGAGCTTGTTGTTTGAGAAAACTATTTGTGCTTCTTTTGCCAATTTCATAATTTTCTTCCCAGTTTTTTCTCTTCTTTGCATTTCATGAAAAAAATTATACTCATTAATCTCTTTTAAGAATTCTAATTGAACTTTAACCTAAATAGTACTTTTCTTTGAAACTTTCATTTTAGATCTTTTGATGTCATCTTCTTCTGGGTTTGTGTTTTGAGTATACCTAATCTATAATAGGTTTTCATGGTGAAATTCTTCTTCTTTTTTTTTTTCATTTTTCTTCCTGATTTCAGGGACTTCTGAAGGGAGTATCTGTTGAGTCTGTGTCCTTGGGATTTTGAATACTGTGTAATTCCAGAATTTTGGGAAAACAGTCTGGAGACCTACAGACTTTCAGTATTCCCAATGTGGTCTGCTTTAGGGCAAATTCTGATTGATTCCTTACTGGAGAACTGCAATTTTCCAATCTAAATTTGGATCCAAGCAAAAAGTCTATGAGCTTACTGTGATCAAAGTTCCAGCACCAGCTGCTGGATTTGGCTACTATTTAGCCAACTGGAAAGCTCTGTTGGTTAAGAGCAACAGAATTTCAAGTTTCCCTTTGGTCCAGGAATTCTGCCCTGGTAACTCTGCTGTAGGTTTCAGATAGATGGAAGCCGGAGCTGAAATTTCTGCTTTGTTCCTCATTTTAGAAACAAATAAGCTTGTCTCTGACTGCTCCTTGTTCTGTTCAAACCATAGTCTGGCAAGCACTCCTCATTCTGGAATTCCATCTCCTAGGTATATATATATATATATATATATATATATATATATATATATATATATATATATATGTATATATATATATATATGTATATATGTATATATACATATATGTATATATATACATATATATATGTATGTATAACCCTAATCCTAACCCTTACCCTATGTATATATGTGTGTGTATATATATATATATATATATATATATATATATATATCCCCTTTAAAGTACAACCTGAATCTGTGACCCCAGAATTGGATAGTGAGCAACAGAACTGCCCATTATCACTTATTCATGCATCCTCCACAAAGATTATGCCCTTCTGTGCTGGATCTGGAATGTCTTATGCCCTGGTGTATAGCTCTTCCCTGTGCTGACATGCTCAGCCAAGTAACTTTGGACTATACCTTGTCTCCAGCATCCACAGACCACTCTATTGGTTTCCCTTTCTTGGCTTGGACTGAAAAAAAAATGAAGCATTGTGATTTTTTTTTCTTGTATTTTCCAAATAGGATTCAGTATGGCACATTTTCTATATTTTTAATAGAAGCTTTAGGATAGAACTCTGCTTTATTTTTTTCCCCAGCTGCTCTTGCTATTTCTATAATAACCTTCTTCTGCTTCTAATTCTAATGTTTTTTTTTTAATTCTACTTGGGGAAGGCCACATATAAAGAGGGATGGTAAAAGGAACAGGGATGTGGTGATCTATATCCTGACAAAATAAAGTGAAAAGTTTCCAATCAGAAGCTGGGGTAGCTTCAAGTATGGAATCTGAGATTTAAGAGATGAGCATATGGAAATGATTGGAGACTGAAGAAATGGCATAAAGGAAATTAAGGGATTATATGATGAGAAGGGAAGATGATCTGGTTATATGGCAAGAGTAAAAGTTATCAGATGGACAACCAGAATTCTCTACTGGTAGTCTTGAGAAATTATGAAAAAGCAATGGAGACCTCCAGGATATTGGGTGGACCCCGGTGAATTTTGGGGACACCATGGACAAGACTTAAACAGGCTGCATAGTCATAATAAGTTGGGATCTCTATCACTGGAGGGAACTCTTGCATCAATGAGATCACAAATCCCTCTCAATATTTGGATACATTTATGTAATTATTTATGTAATTTCATGTAATAATTTATGTATTATTTATGTAATCATTATTTGTCTAATTCTATAAAATGTCATCTTAGACAAAATAATAAAATTCATTTGTTGGAACTGGATAAAGAACTACAGACCTCAAAATAAATCCCAAGGCAGTAAACATCAAAATATTTGTTACTGGTTTAAATACATAATACACAATATACATATGTGTGTATATATACATATATATGTATATTTGTGTTGTGTCCTTCATTCTCAAAGAAGACCATGACATCAGGGAAGTGATGCCATGATGTCACTGCACAATATCATCAGTCTCACTTTCTCCTCCAGAGTCATCTAGGTCCAGTGGCCAAATATAAATCAGGATGACTGGAAATGGCCCTGGATGTGAGGCAGTTAGGGTTAAGTGACTTGCCCATGGTCACATAGCTAGTAACTGGTAAGCACCTGAGGTTGGATTTGAACTCAGGTCCTCTTGACTTCAAAGCCAGTGTTCTATCCACTAATATGTATGTATATAGTTCAGTGAAACAAACTAAATAATCAAGAATCAGTAACAATCAAACATAATATACCAAAAGTAATATACTTCTTAAAGAAGGCTTCCTTAAGTGAAAAAGAACTGCTGGGAAAACTTGATGTCAATTTAACAAAGCAAAACAACCCAAAATTTAGACTAACATCTCATACCACATAATAAAATAAGTTCCAACTGTATAACTTGGATATAAATATAAAATAAAATAAATATAACTTTGCATCATTAAAAACAGTTTAGAGAATTATCTTTCACAGTTATGACAAGGGGAAGAATTCCTAACCAAGCAAGGGACAGAAGAGCTGAGATATGATACTAGAGTTACCCTAAGTAATTATGTTAGGTTCATGTTTGATGAGAAAGACGATGTTGATCATGTTTGATGAGAAAATCCTAAATTCATAGTCAAATTCTACCCCTGGAAGAGTAATTATGAGATATGGAAATGGGTAGTGATTATGAGCCAGTTAGAGATTGAAAACTGGGGAGCCAGTATCCCCAGTTGAATGCTAGGAAAAGTCATTTTATTCTGTATGGTTCCCCAGGGTTATCCCATGCCTTCTTGGCACAAACAACAGAACCCAAAGAAATACAAGGATAGGAACAACCCCAGGTCCTATAAAACTATGATTTGATCAGTCAAATACAGTCTTTGATAAAAGGACTTGATTAGGAACAGGTGACAGCACCACTCACCTGGAGTAAGGCAAGAGTTAGAAACATTAGGTTTTGTTTTTGATTTTGTTTTCAACATTGGCCTTTCTCTCAGTGCTCCAGCCACTAGAATCAATACTCATGGTTGCTTATTTTTTTTAAAAGACATAGTTGAATAGCTTTACACTTGTCTATTCACAGGGAGACTTGAAAAAAATATGGAATCATCATGGATGATCCATATTTTGGGGAAAGATCCTGGCATCTCCCTTTTTTTCCTCTTCCTCTGTAAAAATCCTCATTATTCTCATTATAGGGAGAAAAATCTTTTCATCAGTCCTGATCTTGTGTTAGCATTCTCTCTTCCAAAGTTGGGAACTCCTATGGTTTTTGTAGGTAATCCAAGCCTTATCTGAGAAGGACTTTTAAGTCAAGGTGATTTGCCCAAAACCACACAAGAAGTAAGCATCAAAGCTAGAATTTCAGCCCAGGTCCTCTGACTCCATAGTCAATATTCTTTTCACAGCATCAACTGCCTTCTAAGAATACTTTGATTACATGAAATTGAAAACATTCTCACAAAGGAGTGGATAAAAAGGGGGTTGTTGAGTGGGAAAAAATTTTTTGTACCAAATATCTCTGGTATCTGAGCTATATAGAAATTAACAAAAAATGAAAAATACTAAACAATTGTCTGATAGATATGTGATCAAAGTTTATGAACAAATCAGAATCTATTAACAATCATAATGAAAGATTATTCTCTCTCCTCCTGCTCATTCTGTGGGTCCAGCAGCAACAAACCTCAGGGAAACCTTTCTCCCCCCCCCCCAATCCAGTCACCATTTCCCAGTTTTCACTAGGTGATGGATACTTCTTATCACTCATCCCCAATACCTACATCTGGAGAAACCTGAATCCTATTCCACTTCAACCCTTGGGGCTGTAATCTCTTTCTTAATACTTCTGCATCAGTGATATGGCCACTCAGACCACTTGGAGAAGTAGGGAAATCACCCAACCACAATCTTCTGGAAAGCCAGTGACCTCCAGACTTTGCCATTTTCTTGCTACTATGCTCTGGATGGACCTCAGACATTGCTATCTACCCATTCATCTTATCCTTTCGATATGTATTAGATTCCCCTCTACCAGGGTGTGGCTGCTGTGATTGCAAAAGCTTCTTGGAGTCCCAGATAAGAGTTAAGTGGCTCAGGTGGACATCAAACTTGAAAAGCAACCCTGAAAAGAACTTGGCTGTCCTTATACCAGAAGTACTAGTCTTTCTTGAACACACTGTCTACAGAGCTGTTGTGCAGGACCAGGAAAAACAATATATGCATGACTATAAAATGGGAATGAAAAATAAACAAAATTGAAAAGTACATAATTATAAAGATCAAACTTGGTTCTGGAGAAGAGATCAGAAAATATCTTTTTTTTTCCTTGTGGGATTATGAGTATGAGTGTGCAAAAAGGTGGAGTTAATCTGTAGTTGGTTCTGATGCACTCAAAAAGAAATCTTGGGCAGGGAGTAGTAGGGGAACCTGGAAATGCTTTCTGAAGGAGATGGTATATGAATGAGCCCAAAGGAAATCAAGGATTCTAAGAAGCAAAATTGAAGGAAGTATATTCCATGAATGGAGGGGCAGGTGGTACAAAGAGAAAGATGGAAAATGAAGTGTCATGTATTTGGAATATTAGTAAACAAGTATAACTGGATTGTAGTGTGCAAAGAAAGAATTAACATGCAAGAAGGTTAGAAAGATAAAAATGGTCTGGGTTTGTAAGAACTTTAAATGTCAAACAGAAGAATTTATAATTTATCTTAGAGGCAATGGACATTTCCATTGAAATTTGTTTAGTAGGAGAAAGGTGATATAGTCAGATCTGAACTTTAGGAAAAATCACTCTGCCATCTGTGTTAGATATGAGTGGAAAGAATCTTGAAGCAGGAAAATCAAATAGGATGCTATTACAATAAGGTAAGAGGTGATGATTGCCTGAACAAAGATGTTTAATATTTCTACCTTTCTACATTTATTTATGAGTTAACTATGCTTTATGAGGCACATGATCAATTTTTGTAAATGTACCAGATAATACTGAAAATAATTTCACTCTTTAGTATTTCCCTTTAATAGTCATGATGTTCTGTCAAAAGTTTTTGCAACATTCTATTCTACTCAATAATTTATTTCTTGCTTATCCTTCTGTTAAATTTCTCAAATTTTGAAAAAGAAATGTTAAGATCTTTTAAGATTTGACTTAGTTTTTCTAAGACACTCAGACATTCTGATATTCAGTGAATACTAATCTTGCAATCTTTACATTATTCATGGAACCATTAAGCATAAGTAGTTTTCCTTTTTTCTTGCTAATATATTTATTATTATCTTATCAAAAATAGTGCTTACAACTCCTGCCTTTTTAAAGCATAATAAAGCATTCTATTCCCTTATAATTCTGTCTCTTTATGGTGCCAGTATGTTTTTATACAGGAAGCTAATTGTTGAATTCTTTATGGAAGCATTAACATTTTAAATTTGTGTTACTCCCTTAAAATTCTGATTTTTAAATCAGAATTCAAACTCTGAATTTTAATTTGCCTATTTATAAAGAAACTGAAAAGTATATACTGGAGAGGGAAGGTAATAAGCATTTTCTGCAATGTGTCAGTCACTATAATAAGTTCTTTTAATGTATCTTATTTTATTTGATCCTTACAACAATCCTGAGATAGGTACTATTGTTAAATAGAAGTTAATTGGCCTTCCCAACTTCAAAAAGTTAATGAGTGTTTGAGGTTAAATTTAAACTTAGTTCTTCCTCATTCCAGTTCCAGAGCTCTATCTACTTAATTTCTAAAAGTAGAAGTTTTATATTTACTGGTATCAATTGTTTTGCCAATCTGCTTCAGAGTTTTTTGCCAAGACAATGTGGCATAAAGCTAGACCTGTTATGCTTGACCAGGAGTCAATGAACATAGGTTCAAATCTTGCCTAAGATCAGGAATCTTTAATTATTTTTTATTAGGTTTCTGAGGCTGAATTTGAACTCAGGTCTTCCTGATTTCAGGGTCAGTGCTCTATCCACTGGGCCACCTAGTTGCCCTTCCACCCTGGATTCTTTAAACTTTAAAAATTCTGATACCTATGATTCAGTATAATTGATTTTCTTTATAATCCTACACATGTTATCTCCTGCATTTAAAAATGTTATTTTGAGAGAGTATCCAGAAGTTTCATGTTAAAAAAAATTAAGCTTCTACACCTTCAATACTGATTAGCTGAGTAATGATAGTAACCAAGTAGAATAAAACTTACAGTTTCTACCTCTTAAGTACTTAAAGGAAGTACTTTGCAAAGGTCAAAGCACTATGGAAATGTGTTAGTTTTATTAAATTAGTCAATCAGTGAATAAATATTCTCTACATGCCTACTCTGTTCCAGACACTGTGCTAAGCACTGGTGATACAAATGTAAATTTAAAAGATTTCATTGTGATCTAGGAGTTCACAATTGAATAGGGGAAGACAATACACAAAAGGAAGTTAAAAGGGTGAGAGGGACATGATTGAATGTTTCAAAGAAGTCCAAAACTAGTATTCATTATTGTTCAGTTGTGTTCTACTCTTCATGACCCCATGGATCGTACATGCCAGATCCTTCTGACCTCCTCTATCTTTTGAAGTCTATCCAAGTTCATTTGTTTTAATTGTTTCCATGACACTACATTTCATCCTTTTGCCTTCATTCCTTCCACAGTCTTTTCAAATTGAACTCCAACTTCTCATCCTGATGAAAGTATTTGAAATTTAGCTTCAGTATTTGACTTCCTAGTGAATAGCCTGAATAAATTTCTTTAAATATTGACTAATTTGATATCCTAGTTGCCCAAGGGACTCTCAAAATTCTTCTCCAGCACAATTTGAAAACATCAATTCTGCAACACTCCACTTTATAGTCCAGCTCTCACAGGCATACATTACTGCTAGAAAACCCCAACTTTTGACTATACAGATGTTTGTCAACAAAGTGATGCCTTTGTTTTTAATATGCCGTCTGGAGTTAAAAATTGAAGAGAAACACTATGTTGAGTCTCCTTTTTAAATAGAGGTTCTGGAGTTCATGGCCCTGCCCTCCAATCAAAGGGACCAATCAGAGTGGCAGAGAGTACTGATGAGAGGTTAGTATCAGACAGATTCAATATTTCGGCCTCCCCATGTGAGTTTCCTAGGGAAGGAAAACATGACAGGGAGTTACAAAAAAAGTCCAAAAGCAGTGTAGTTGTTGGAATTGGGGGAAACTTAAAAAGATTCCCTCCTTAATCCATTCCATACTTGCTCCATTTCTAATCAGCAATTCCCTGAATTAACTCTGCACCATGTTTTTTCTATTTATCTTCCTTTGAGAAAACTCAGTCTGAATGCATAATGCCTGCCATCTTCTTGTTCTGCTTTTCTTCAATCCAGATTCCCATGATTACATCTGCAAATTATAGGCAGTAGTATGCCCTGCCATTTCTACACAATCTTTCACATATTTTCCTAGGACAGTTTTTCTTGCCTGTTTTTCCACCCTTAAGAAAAAATCATTCAGAGAAAAAAGTTGAAACCAAAATCACCATTATACATACCAGTAACAATGGAAGGTAACATGAAACCCCTTGGAAAACCCTCAAGTTTGAGAATGAGATTCATTTCAGGTTATTATATTTTGTAGATTAGGGAGCTAAAGGACTTCAGCTGAGTCTAGTCTAGTCCAGTCAGTCCAGTCTATTTATATAAATAAGGCTGAAAATAATTCAAGAGTAAGTTGTGATCTAAGTATATTTGAAGTCCTTGGGATAGAGGTTCCAACCCCTTATCTGTTATGGAATTGTTCTCCAATATGTAATTTAGAAGCCTATATGGTCCAATGAAGTATGTCACTGACCCTTGTCATCTACATGAATCCATGTATTTATAAGGAAATTTCATGGCCTTTCCCCTTTCTCCTGATATCTCCTTCCTTTGTTTCCATTCCATTCTACTATAGGTTCATGGATTTCTGATAATGAGTAGAATAACAAAGCCCTCCAAAGTTTAATATATCTGACAGGTTTTTACCTAAACCATTCAAATCAAACATCTATCCATTTTTAACACATCTTCAGGGGACTTGATTCCACAATCTGCTTATTTCCAATCATAGTGTTTCATTTTCATTATAACCCAAAAGTCCTCCTTTATGTCTAATGAAACTATTAAAAATGAGAATTAAACTCTATTTTTTGTTAGTTTTTCAGTGTGAAAATTAGTCAAAAGACTCTTTTACTAACATTTTATATATTTAATAATACATTTGTTCATCTTTCTGTTTCAAAAGTAAATATGGCCAAAATATTCATCATCTAATGGCCAACTTTTAATCATTAAATCTTTACAGGTTGAGAAGATATTGGTAGGTTACAAAGTGCATTGATGATAGAGGGAAGTGTCATATCCATGTGATCATGTTATGTATTTCTAGTGATCAGCACACAGATGCCAACAGGCTACATTACAGGGGCTGGTGACCTTTGACAATATCTATCCTTTAATTGTACTGAAGGTATATTGTTCTTGGGGTGGCCTTTTTCAAAAGGGAAACTAAGGTCCTCAATATTTCAAATCCACCTAGAACTAGACCTCAAAGGAATAATTCTATTTTGGGTTTAGTTTAAAGTTCTCTCCAATAGTAGTTGAGAGGGTAGAGCAAAAGGATACCAGGTAGAAATATGAATGAGGTGTGGAAGAACTAGTTTTATTTTTATACAGAAATAAGAATACAAAGCAATAGGAATCATATCAGTGCAAACAGTTGAAAGACTAAAGTTTAAGTTTTAATTGGACATCCTGTTAGAGAGGCAACTTGATCAATGCCAAGCGAACTCTTTCTTTCCTAAGATCTACCTTTGGACAATGCTTTCTCTTTTAGTTAATCTGCTTCTGCAACTGATCCCAGAATGGAACACAATGCTTTAAATAAGTTCTCATCAATGTAGCAGAAAAAAGTATTACCTTCAGACCCTTCCAAATGATATTACTAAGATAGGGTTTTCAACAAGCCTAATCAAGTTTTTTTAAAAACTTTAACATTTCAAGAATTAATACTGACATAGTGAGGGAAAAGGTCTTCATTCCATACAATACGAATCCATTTCTATATCTCCTAACATCTATGAATGTTTCCTCATCTGTAAAATTGGAATAATACTATGTGTTCTGGGTACTGACATAATGATTGTGGAGCTAAAATGAAATAATGCAAATAAATTCAATATAAATTTTACTGTAAATTTGCATTAACAGTCAATAACCTGTACTATTTCATTTTTTCTTTTTAAAATGCATTTTAATTCAATTTTATTTTAATTTTCAGTTCCAAATTCTCTCCCTATTTCCATCCCATTGTGAAAGCAAATGCATTAATCCTTGCAAAACAAACATCTATCTTAGTTATAGTCTGAAAAAAAGGCAAAAAAAGGAGGAAAAAAATGTTCACTCTGTACTTCAAATCTATCAGTACTCTATGTTTATATGGATACCATTTTTCATAAAAAGTCCTTTGGAATTGTGATGAATCTTTGTGTTGAGTTACTAAACTTTTCAGAGTTGATTATATTTACAATATTGTTGTCACTAGGTATATTTTTCTTCTGGTTCTGCTCACTTCACTTTATGTCAATCCAAATAAGTTTTCCAAGGTATTCCCCATCATCATTCTTTTAATCACACAACGGTATTCCATCACAATCATATGCCACATAATGTTCAGTCATTCTCCAATTGATGGGCATCCTCTAATTTTTCAAATCTTTGCCAACACAAAAAGGACTGTTATAAACATTTTTGGACATAGAGGTCCTTTTTTTTCTTTTTTTTTTTATCTCTTTGGAGTATAAACCTACCAGGAACATTGATGGATATGGGTATGCATAATTTCACACCTTTTAGGGCATAATTCCAAATTGTTCTCCAGAATGAGTGGATAAGTTTATAGGTCCAAACAAAAGTGCATCAATATACCTATATTTCTCTCTAGTATTTGTCATTTTCCTTTTTAGCCATCTTAGCCTATCTGATGAGTATGGGGTAGTTCTTCAGTTTTTTTATTTGTATTTCTTCAATTATTAGTGATTTAGAGTATTTTTTCACATGACTGTCAATAGCTTTGATTTCTTCCTCTGGAAAATATCTGTTCATTTCATATGCCCATTTATCAAATGTGGAAAGATTCATCTGTAATGATTTAAATAATAACATTTCAGTTTTTCAAAGGAACTAAAAATGCCATTAAGAATATACTCCTGGGGGGCAGCTAGGTGGCGCAGTGGATAGAGCACTGGCCCTGGAGTCATGAGTACCTGAGTTCAAATCTAGTCTCAAACACTGAATAATTACCTAGCTGTGTGGCCTTGGGCAAGCCACTTCACCCCATTTGCCTTGCAAAAATATATATATATATATATATATATATATATACTCTAGGGGCACCTGGGTGACACAGTGGATAGAGCACCAGTCCTTGAGTCAGGAGGATCTGAGTTCAAATATGACCTCACTTAACAATTGCCTGTGTGACCTTCAGCAAGTCACTTAATCATATTGCCTGCAATAAAATAAAAAAGAATGTACTCCATTCAGTGATATAAATCTTAACCCACCCAGGCCTATCTATGCCATGCAATTTTTGTCCATGTCCTCACAAATATCTGCCACAGGAAGTCCACATAGTAAATCTGAGTAATTCCTTGAGATAATTGTACATTATATAGATTCTTGATACCTTAACTCAAGAACTGTTACAGAGAGCTCATAGTCTAGTTACATGATCAGTCCATCTTTTTTTATGTTCATTTGTCTCCCCAATAACATCCTTTGCTTTATCTTCCTATGCAATTTTTTTTGTTAGCAAGGTATATTTCAGTCTGTTCATGTCTACCATGTGCCTTTGCATTTCCTTTTCAGTGAAAAAACCTAGGGCATCCTATGACTTGAAGTCATGTAACATCACTGGAATAATCTTATTAAACGGGCCTCCATTTCAAGAAAAAGCTTGGAGTCATTAAAAACATTGAACATTTGCCCAAATGCAATTTAGCCATCTCTCCTAATCAATGCTAAGCCCAGTTCATAGTTCATTTGCAAAGTCTGTACAAGATATAAGTATTGATGGGCCAGCTCTATATAAGTTTCCATTCAGCTATATCTCATAGACCAGATACTCTCATTTTGTTTTTCCTATGTCAATATGTCAATATTGTCAATTTTCCTGTCAGTAAATAACTAATCTCTTTGGGATGGTTATGGATCTCATTTAGGAAGCCAATATGTATTCTGGGGTACAATGCTGTCACCAAAATGTCATTAACAAAGAGGAGTGTGGATTATGTTGCATATCATCTAAGACAATGAAAATCAACTCTGATGAGCATATATCTCTTATTGGAGGCTTTATTTGATATTCATAATGACTTGACAATCACACAAAGTTATCTCTATTGTCATATCTTTCTTGGAATCTTATATGATTTAGAAATATTCATGAGATATACCATTTTGGAAGAGAACTTCTCAAAGGTTCTACTGATTCAAATCTTCTTTCAAGTCAACAGACATTAAATATTGTTATCATATGCCCTTACATTTGTGCAAATGTAAAGATGTAGTTTATTGTAGAATATTATTTTTGCAGATTTGGCTGTTTCATTATCAAATATTTTACAAAGTTATGACCAATATATGAGTAATTATTTTCATAAAAGCATTTTGGTGTTAAGTAGGTAGTTATTAATATTCTGTTACAAAGTTCAAAATATTTCCAAAGCCTTGATACTCTTCTTTCATAAAATTTGAGAATTTATTCCCCTCAATACCCTTAAAATTATTTAGCTTCTAGACAAGATGTGCTTTTAGTATTCTTTTTCTAGTCTACCTGTATTTCCAGTCTTTGTTTTCTTGACTGTCATTTCTACTTCCTTATGCAGCACATGTGGCATTGTGATATTATGGACCAAATGTAGTGACATGCCTGTCACTCTTGGTGGAAAGAATTTGTTATTAAAGTCCTAAAAGATCTTTTTGATATTTTATCTATTGTTCTTCCAGTTTAATGCTTAAATATCCTCAATATGACTCAGTTTAGTTATATCTGTCACCAAGAATCTTCTTTTATGTTTCTCACTGTTTTCTGAAACAAGGCTGCTCTTAGTTTTCTACCACTATGCTTTGTAAGACTGTTCAAATAAATATATATTCTAAAGTGATATTGTCCTTGGATATATAGGAATCAATTAATCACTCAGTCAATAAGCATTTATTAAATACTGTACACTAGGTTGAAATACAAAAAAAATTTAATAGTTCCTGCTTTGAAGGAACTGATATTATATTGGGGTATAGATAGACAGATAGATATAGATATAGATATAGATATAGATATAGATATAGATATAAATTGCTTTTGTTCATCCTTCATTCTGCAAGAAGACCAAATAAATATAAGTGCCATATATGCAAAGAAATTACAAGGTAACCAAAGAAGGGGAAGCAATAGCATAAGGGGACCAGAAAAAGTCTTCTGGAGAAGCTCAGGCTTGCACTTAGTCTTTTTGTTTTTGTTTTTTGCAAAGAAAGAGATCAAGAGTGACTTGCTCAGTCACAGAACTATGTAACTATTAAGTGTTTAAGATCAGATTTGAACTCAGTCAGTCCTCCTGAATCCAGGACCAGTACTCAATCCACTATGCCACTGAGCTGCCCCCTTGCACTCCATCTTAAAAGAAATCAGGGATTCCAAGAGATGGAATCGAAAAGAGAGATTCCAGGCAAGAGGGAACCAATCCAAAGGCATGAAAGAGGGAAATGGAACATCACATGTGAGGAACAGTTAATAAGCCAGGATTATTGACTCACAAAGTGTCTGATTGAGATATGTTGGGTGAGCAGAAGGGAGAAACTGAAGTTAAGCTAGTTTGCAAATCTAAGTGACTGGAACTCTAGTGGTTCTCTTGATAATAATATGGAATCTGGTAGAGATATAGGCTTTGGAGAACAATTTAGTTTTGACTCTGTTGAGTTTGAAATATCTATGAGATATCCAGTTGGCAGTTGGTAATGTAACTGGAGTGCAGGAGAGAGACTAATGATGAGTGTATAGATTTACAAGTAACCTGAAGAGAAATGAAAATGGAGCTCATGGGATATAACCAAATCACCAAGTAAGAGAATATAGAGTAAAGAAGAGATCCCACCACAAACTTTGTTGATATTTTCTCAGTTAATAAGTATAAAGATCCAGAAAAGGAGGTTAAAAAGGAGTGTATAATAGATAAGAGGAGGGGAGAGAGAAGTGTCATGAAAATTCAGGAGAGAAAAATGATGTTCAATAGTGGTCAATGATGCAGTGAGGCCATATTGGATAAGGATTCTTATTTTTGACAATTAAGAGATTATTGATAACTTTAAATAAAATAGTTTCAGTTGAATAAGAGGTCAAAAATAAGATTGCAGAAGTTTTAGATGAGAGGGAGAGGAAAAAGTAGGCGCCTTTTTTTGAGGAATTTCACTGAAAAAGGAAGAACTATGATGATAGTGGGAATATGGAGATCCAGCTTTGATTTTTGAAGGGTAGACTTGGGTGCATGTGTATGCAACTTAGAAGGAACAAATTAAATATGAAAAGACTATAGATTAAATAGAAAGGGATGATGATAGTCAGATATTCCGCTGGAGAAGACAGAAAGGATTGGGTCCAAGGGTTTTTTTGTAAAGGATTTGCCTTGACAAGGAGAAGGGTCACTTCAGGAGAAAATAATATGGAATAATGTCAATGGTGATAGTAGAATGTGAAATGAGGAGAAGAGGAGGAAGCCTGGGGTGAATAGCCTCCATTTGGGGGAGGCAGCAAAATATGAAGTAAGTGCCTTAGGTAAAAGGATGAGGGAAGAAGGATTATAGGAGAAATCAAGAGAAATGAAACTCCAGTAACAATAATGTTTGTCCTTCATTTTTGAAGAAGACTACAACATCAGGGAGGCAATGCCATGACCCATGTGAATTGGATTCCAGCCTCACTTTCTCCTCTAGAGCCATCTGGGTCCAGTGATCAGGTAAGAATCAGGATTGGAGATACCCTGGATGTAAGGCAGTCAGGACTTGCCCAAGGTCACTCAGCTAGAAAATTAAGTGTCTGAGGCCTGATTTGAACTCAGACCCTCCAGATTTCAGGACTGGTGCTCTATCCACTGCACCACCTAGCTGTCCCAGTTCCAGCAACACAACACAATTTGAAGTTTGAGAATGAGAGTAGAACCTTTTTAAACTTATGTAACACTCCTGCCTGTCCTCAGCTAATCCAAATAGGGTACACTAGGCATATTTTTCCATATCCTCATAGACTCCTGGAGAAAATTAAGCATTGTCTTTTCAAGTGCCTTCCCCAGTGGTTTGTACCAAAGGATTACAATAAAATCCATGTGACTAAATTCTTGTTTAGCTCTCAAATGCCAAATTAAAAACAAACAAACAAATGAAATTCCTACAGTTCTTCAGTACAGTTTTTTAGACAACCCTAAAATTTCAGGCCTCTGGTTTGATTTGCATTCTCTCAGTTTTAAAGTTCCTCATGCTTTCTTTGTCAATATACAATTTTAAAATTGAGAGCTACTTGTTCAACTTGTCATTTCCAAAAGGCTAATCAAAACCAAACATTTCTTTCCTAATTCATACATAAATATGACTCCTTTAAAATTGAGAGAATTCATCTTATAATAGGCTAACTGGAGTTAATTGGGTGATGATCACCGTTAGCAATGCAAAAGCATCTAGTTCCAACAAAGGCAGAACACAACTACTTCTAAATTAGTCCCTTTCTAACAAAGGGAAAAAATTGACTTAGATTTCCCCAAATTCAATCCCTCCAAGTCGTTTTGAAGGTAAATTGAATTCTGAGGAAATACTCTAGTTGAACTTGAAGAAAACTTAAATTACCAGGCTAGAAGGCCTAGGTACAAATAGATGAAAAACCTAAAAGATGTTTGACTGCAATTATTTTCAATATATAGTTATTAAGGACACTGAGAATATCCCTATCAGTTTATGCTGGCTGAATGACCATAAGAAGCTTACTCTCCTATCTCCTAGGAGTAAATGAACTCTCATAGTGAGCAACCACCATCTCTAGAAGCACCACAGAAGCATCAGGGCCAATCCATGCTCACCTTCTTCTGCACTGGTCATTCCTCCTCTTTTAAAAGCTTATCATATTCTAAACTTGCAAGATTGTTCCATTTGTTTTGACATATCAATCCCCTAGGAATTAGTTTTGATACGAAGACAAAATGAGATGCTTAAAGACCATTTAACAGTTAGCAAAAAGATATTGACTTACAGTCATAATAGGAGAAGGATATAATAGGGAATAGTGTCAAAGGTTCAATTAGAGTAGGTATGGATGATATCTTGAATTGAATCAACTGAATGACATTCTTTTTCTTGAGCTATCCATTATGATCAGTTGGCACTAGAGAGATCTCCTAGAGCAACTCATGGCTTCTTTTAGTCTCCTGAGCCATCAAACAAGTCTCAAAGATAGTTTTAATACATTTTCAAGGGAAGAAACTATTCTAATTTATATGAGAAAGAGAGTCAGTTGTGCTCCTTCTATACTTTTTAATGGGAAAAAAACTGTGTGGTAGACTTGGTGGATACTGCTCTACCATTCTTCAGTGACAAGGAGGGAAGTACTTCTAGGAGACTTTCCATCACTTAAATGGCCTTAGGACCATTACCAGTATTGAATAATCCTTATCTCAGTATGAGAAGCTCCAGAAATCATATACTTTGCCTCCCTTTTGAAAGAGAGAATCACATACCAAATCTCAATACTCTGGCAAATGTAGGGAGTTGGGGGCATGGGGAAATTATTTCAAGGGCAATTCATCCTGTATCTCTCAATCTAAGAGATGAGGGTAAACAAACTAAGCACCAGAAATCTCACAATCCTCTTGTTTTTAGACAAAGGGAAATTCAAGTAAATGAGGTAAAAGACTCACCAAATGTCACACAAGTAGTAAGTGATAGAGCTGAGATTCAAAGTTTAGTCCTCTTATTCCAGTGTCAGCATTTTTCTATCACAGCACAGTTCCTATCTAACAAATCTAACAATTGCTTATGTCTGAGAAAAGCAAAACTCTTCCCAATAATGACTTTTTATACATTTGAAGATAAATAACATATCCTACTTCCTCTCCTCCTTCCCCCTTCTCTTCTCCAGGCTAATCATCACCAATTGCTTGGTTGATCCTTATATGGTTTGATCTCAGCCTCTTAGAATTCTTGCCTTCTTTCAAAGTTCAGTTCAAGTCCTAATTCCTTTATGGGACCTTTCTTCATCCCTCTAGTGGCTAATGCCCTCTCCTCCAAAGTTACTTCCTATTTGTAGTTATGAGTATGTATACATAATGTTTGGTATCAATAGAATGTAAATTCTTTGAAGTCTGTGACTATTTAATTATTGTGTTGGCATCTCCAGACTCTGACAATAGGAACTTAATAAATTTTTGTTTATTGACTTATGGTCTTTAGTACTCTCTCAATATTATTTATTCTCTCATTTGCACTATACTAAAATATATCAATATTCTCCCTAAAATGTGGGAACCAGGAGAGAATATTTGTAATGCTACCATTTCTAGAAGAAACTGCATTTTAAGAAAAAATTCTAATTCTTCATGTGCATTAAATATCTTCTTGCAAAAATGATCCTGTGATGAGTTAAGTGTAAATGAAACTAACCATATGTATTAAATTCCTGTGGAAATAAATACAGATTTGTAAGTTATAGGGGAAAGTACTTGGAAAAAATAGTTTTTGGGATTTGGTCAAAACCAAAGTATTTAAAAGAAATATCTGGAGAAGTTCAGCAAACCCCCAAAGCAGCCAAAGCTGTCGGCCTCTAAATTGTCAGACCCAAGCACATCAAAAACAGCAGGATGGGACTTGAAAAAGTTTCAGATTCAATTGCTTAATAAATGTTGTTTCCAGACTTTTTCCCTGTGAAGGCCAAGAGATCCATTTAAGAAAATAAAATCAGCCACCACGCCATTCATAGGTCTGGAAGAAGACAAAATGGATGATGAACAAATGCTGTGTTTATCTTTAGCAGACTCTTTGTAATTGCAAAATACATGTGTAATAATTCTAAATAATACTGATAATGAGCCCCATTTTCTCCTTCCAATTCCTCTGAAACCATGTGGGGGAAAATCTTTCTAATGGTTTCTGAATGGCAGAGGCCAAATGTGTGACTCCTGTAGTTTCAGAATACTTCACCAGGCAAATTTACACCAGCCAGGTCCCTGAGTTTCTGGCCAAAGATCTGGGCCCAATTAAATCAACTATTTGTAATATTTGAGTGGAAATGGGCCATTTTCAATTTTTAAAAATTTCATTAGCCCATCTCTTCCCTCTATCCATCTCCTATCAATTTGCTTGAAAAGTTTGTTCTTAGCTATGCATTTTTTAAGACAGTGAATGCTAGGGTTGCACTTCATGTTTTGTTCCTTAACCTGCAGGCAGAAAACTGGCTCACCCTTAGGTATTATTTGTTACCATCTCTTTTGAATAATAATTATTTAAAATAAAAGTCAAGGCAGTGACTATTAACCTATAAATATTCATCAATTTCATTTACTTCAACATTTCAGGTTTAATTAAGCAAAGGTATCTCTTCTACTAAATCAAATAAAAATCCCCTTTAGGGGGCAGTTAGGTGGTACAGTGTATACAGCATTGGTGCTGGAGTCAGGAAGACTTGAGTTCAAATCCGAGCTCAAGACACTTGATACTTACTAATTGTATGACCTTGGATGAATCACTTAACCCCATTGTCTCACTTAGAAAATGCCCCCCCCAAAAAAAATTACTGGTGGTAAACTTGGTTAAATAGCTTTTCTGCCCTTAATTCTAATGCCAGACCTGTGCCTAAGTCATTCTAGTTTGGTAAGACCTGAAAGATTTTTAAAGATCAAGAATAAAGGCTTTATGTTACCAAAGGGTATGACCCTGATCAGAACAGGAGGAGGTGGTGAAAGGAATGTGGGAAGAAAAATGCTGGTTTTGGAATCAGAAGACCTGATTCAAATATTATTTCTACCACTTATTGTGTGAACTTGAACAAGTTACTTAACTTTCCTGGGTTTCAGTTTCCTCTCTTATCAAATAATTGGCCAAAAGTATGTTTAAAGGAGTGGTGTCCAAATTATTTTGATTGCAACTCTTAGCAATAAAACATTTTGAAGCACCTACCCCCAAAATATGCATTTTTATTAATTATATATTTGTAACTAAAGACATTTTAGAAGATGAAATAAATAATCTAAAAATATTTTTAAAATAATTCTCTATCTAGACCCCATGGAAAAAGAGAGGACAGTCCCTGAGGAGACAAGAATTTAGTATTTACAGCACTACAATCATAAAGTTCTTTTTTATTGTTTATTTATTTTCATAATATTACAATAATATTGTTGTGAAAGTAAATGTAATTCCCCCTCCCCCAAAAAAGATAGCAAAATCTCAAGAGAAATGAAGTGAGAGAAAGAGGGAAAAAAAGTGAATTTCAGTCTGGGTTCAGATTCCATCAGCTCTGTCTCTGGGATTAGTTGCCTTCTTTATCATAAGTCCATCAGAGAAGTTGTTTCATTATTTTTTCCCACAGTCGCTATTACTAGCTGTATTTCCCTCCATTCTATTGTCCCCACTCCCATTTATTCTATTCTCTCTCCTTTCACCCTGTCCCTGCTCAGAAGTGTGTTGTATTTAACAACCCTGTCCCACAATCTCTCTCTTTTATCACCTACTCCCCCCTCCCTCCCCCTGACCCTTTCTCTCATCCCTTTCCTCTAATGTTTCCTCTAGGGTAAGATTGATTTCTTTACCCTATTAAGAGTATATGTTATTTCTTCACTGAACCATTTCTGATGACAATGAAGGTTCACTCATCCCCCCCCCCCCCGCTTCCCCCCTTCCACTCCATTGAAAAAGTTTTTTCTTTACTCTTTTATGTAAAATATCTTAACCTATTCTACTTCTCCTTTCCTTTTCTCCCAGTACTTTATCCCCTTTATCCCCTATTGACTCCATCCTTTTATTATTATATTATATTATAACGTTAAATTTAACTCCCTCCTGTGCCTTGTCTATAATGCTCCTTCTAAATATAATTTCAATTTTTATAAATGAGAAGGTTCATATGAGATATCTGTATCATCTTCCCATGCAGGAATACAAGCAGTTCAGCATCATTAAATCCCTTATAATTTACCCTTCTCATCCACCCTCTCTAATGCTTCACCTCAGTGAAGATCAAACTTTCTCTTTCCAATAGGAAAGTTTAAAAGTCCCCTGTTTACTATTTTACCCTCTGCTTCTAGGATCTGATGGTGGTTTTTCTGCATTATTTCATGAAAAATGAAGTCCAGGCTCTTTTCCTGATCATGACTTTCAGGTAGCCCAATAATTTTTAAATGATCTCTTCTGGATCTGTTTTCCAAGTCAGTTGTTTTTTCCAGTGAGATATTTCACATTCTCTTCAAGTTTTTTACTATTTTTGGTCTGTTTTATTGTTTCTTGATTTCTTGCAAAGTCTTCAGCTTCCTTTAGTTCTATCTTGCATTTGAAGGAGTTATCTTCTTCAGAGAGCTTTTTAATTTCTTTTTCCAGATGACCAATTCTGCTTTTTTAAGGCATTCTTCTCCTCATTTGCCCTCTGTGTTGCCTTTTCTATTTGGTTTTTAACTAAACTGGTTTTTAACATGATATTTTCTTTAGTATTTTTGGTTTCTCCTTCTCTAAGGTGCTAACTTGGTTTTCATGCTTTATCTACATCATTCTCATTTCTCTTCCCAATCTTTGCTCCACTTCCCTTACTTGTTTTTCAAAGTCTTTTCTGAGCTCATCAATAGCCTGAGTCCATTTCCTATATCTCTTGGAGGCTTTGGATACAAAAGCTTCACCTTTGTCATCTTCTGAGTGTGTATTTTGATCCTCCATGAAACCAAAATAATTTTCTATGGTCAGATTCTTCTTTTTCTGTTGTCTGCTCATTTACTCAGTCCAGGACTTATTTATTGCACTTCTAAAGCTTTGGGAATTTTTGGGACACCACACAGGGACCTTAATTCCTCCAAGGTCTGTGGATGATCACAAGCCCTCCCTTCCTCCCTGGAGCTGTGAGGTGGGTCCCTGCTTCTTTATGGTGGCATGGGGGGCCCAGACTACAACCTGGATCTGAGTGTGGGAAAACAGCTGAGTCCTGCCCCAGGAGGAGCAGAGAGACCTCTGCAGTCTCCCCTGACCCCCTTGCCATCTGTGGGCTGAGTGCTCTGGAAGAGCTAGGTGGCCCCATAATTTCCGCTGTAAGGTCCCACTGCAGAACTACTCTGAGGCTGGTGCACTCTGTTCTCACTCTGGTATGCCAGAGTTCATTCACTGCTCCTTCAATCTGTCCCTGCAATCCCTGGGCCAGGGATCCAGAAACCACCCACATTATCATGGACACAGTAGTGCCCAGGGACCCAGGCACCCCATGGTCTGTTGCTAGAAAGTTGCAGTTGGTTTGTTATGGCTCAGCTTGGCTATGGCTGGCTTCACTGAGTCTCAGCTGCACTGAGGCTCTTCCCAGTCCCTGGTCCTAGTGAAAAAGACCTTTTCTGCAGATCTTCTAAGTTGTTTGGGGCTGGGAAATTGTAGCATTCAGTCTTTCTGTGAGTTCTGTCTCTCTAAATTATAACTGGAGTCATAATTTTATGGCTTTTGGAGCTTTTGGGGGACTGAGTTTCTGGGAAATCCTGCCCTCAGGTCACTATCTTTGCTCTGCCCATCATAAAGTTCTCAGGAATAGAGGGCAGTCCTAGCTTGTGGGAACTGAATGGTTGGTGGTTTAAGCTCATTCTCATTACAGGCTCTGCACTAGGGATTAAGGAAGAGAAAAATAGGGTGGAATTAAAGGAAATAGTCAAGTTTTTGGCTTTTTTTTAATGTGTTAGAGAGATGGTTATATTTAAAGAAGGTAAGGCTGTAATTGATAGAGAAAGGTCAAAGATTTGGATGGTAGGAAAAAGAGGTGATTGTGGATACAATTCTGGTTGAGAATATAGGTGAGAAAAAGAGCAATTGCATGTAAGGAAGGATTGGCCTTGACAAGAAAGGTCACCTATTTGTCAAATACCAAAAGAAAGGAAGGGAAGTTGTTATTGAATGGTCTCAGTTTTCTCAGTAAGAGGAAAGATCTCAGCTGAGAGGAAGAAATGGGATGAGACTTGAGGAAATGAGAAATCTTTTAGAATAATTTCTTTTTTTTTGACAAGGCAATGGGGTTAAGTGATGTGACCAAGGTCACACAGCTAGGTAATTATTAATCTGAGGTCAGATTTGAACTCAGGTCCTCCTGACTCCAGGACCATTGCTGTATACATGGAACGGTTTCAATGGGGAATAACATAGAGAATCACTCAGTGGAGAATAAAAAAGACTGCCTAGCTATAGTCAGGAACAATTTGAAGAATGGATAATATGAAGTTTCTCTTGTTGAATTCTCTTAAGTAATAGCTGAGAAGGTATATGGTAGGAGTAATCCAGAACTGATGTTGGCCAAAGAAAAAAGGTGATGGAAAAGGGGACAAGCAATTTGAAAACAAAGGACAGTGTAGAGTTGACATGCCTATCAGATTGAGATTGGAGAGTGAGAGTAAAATCAGAATAGGAATAAACTTCTGAGAAAGTACTGAGTGAATGGAAGGATTGGAGGTCTTGAAGAGGAGTAAAACATAGGGAGACACGGAATAATAGAAGGTTATGGACAGAGGAAGGGCACATCAGAGTTTCTATTTAGGAAAGAATATTTACCATAAATGTCAATATTTAATATGTAACAATCCCTGTATGTGGCTAAGATGAAGTGAACAAATAGTTCATGAAATTTAAGAAAGCTGAGAAATTTGAAAGCTAGAGGAGGTGCATCTAAATGAATATTTAAAAATTCTAGTATAAGGGCAGAAATTAGGGAGAAGTCAAGCATAAATGAAACTAATAGATAGAAAGAATGTAGAAGAAGCAGGCCCAGGATGAGAGTTTTAATCATTCTGGAATGGGAACATCAGACACAATGGAAAGGATGGTCAGCATTAGAGTGGGCATAGGCATTGTGGAAGGAATAACATAGGAGGAGGGAACTGAAGGCAATTTTCTCCTAAACAGTAGAAGACTGATTAAAAATAAGATGGGGGAGAACCAAGAAAAACCCTAGGAGTAGTAGTGAATGGCAGATAGATAAGAGACTCACAGCCTCCAATGACTGTTGCAGAGGGAGCTAGCTGGTCCTGTCCTGGGTCTATTTCTTTTTTTAAATTTTAAATTTTAAATTTTTTTTTTTACAATTTTTCGCCTAATCTTGCTTTCCTCCCCCTCCCCCCACAGAAGGTAGTCCACTAGTCCCCACATTGTTTCCATGGTATACATTGATCCAAGTTGAATGTGATGAGAGAGACATCATATCCTTAAGGAAGAAAAATAAAGTATTGTGCCTGATTGTTGCACTAATAGAATGAGCATGTCCATCAAGGTTGATCATCACCTCCATGTTGCTGCTCGGGTGCACAATGTTCCTCTGGTTCTACTCATCTCGTTCAGCATTAGTCCATACAAATCTCTCTGGGCTTCCCTGAACTCCCATCTCTCCTGGCCTCCAATTGAACAACAGTGTTCTATCATAGATATAGATATAGATATAGATATAGATATAGATATAGATATAGATATAGATATAGATATAGATATAGATATAGATATAGATATAGATATAGATATAGATATACATTAGATATAGATATAGATATATAGATATATAGATATATAGATATCACATTTTGTTGAGCCATTCTCTAATTGAAGGACATCTACTTAACTTCCAATCTTTGCCACCATGAACAGGGCTGCTATAAATATTTTTGTACAAGTAATTTTTTAAATATACATTACTAGAATATTCTTGTTTAAGAGGAAACATAATACCCCTTCCCCCCAAAGATATAAAACCTTATGAAAAATAAAGTAAAAGAAAGAAAAAGAAAAATGTGCTTCAGTCTGTACTCTGATACCATCAGCTCTGTCTCTGGGGTGGATCACATTGTTTATCATAAGTCCATCACAGAAGTTACTTCCATATTTTTCCACTGTTGCTGTTGCTAATATTAATTCCCTCCATTCATTCCTCCCCACTAGCACACACACACACACACACACACACATATATATATGTATATACATATATATATATATATATATATATAAATTATATTTTCTCTCTCCTTTCACTCTGTCCCTCTTCTAAAATGTGCTGTAGAGTAGCTGAGTGGCACAGTGGACTGATCACCAGCTCTGGGGCCAAGAGGCCCTAAGATCCACCCCTGAGATCCAGCAATCACCTGACCCCATGGTCCCAGACAGGCCACCCAATCCCAGCCCCTTTCAAGAATTAAAGAAGAAAATGTATTATATCTGACTATTCTCTCCTATTATCTACCCTCTCCTCTATCACCTACATCCCCTTCACCTTCCCCCCTTCCATATCATTGCAAAAACTCATTGGAATATATATATATATATATATATATATATATATATATATATAATTTTATTATTATTTTTTGCAAGGCAAACAGGGTTAAGTGGCTTGCCCAAGGCCACTCAGCTAGGTCATTATCAATGTCTGAGACTGGATTTGAACCCAGGTACTCCGGACTCCAGTGACAATGCTTTATATACATACATACATATATATATATATATATATATATATATATATATACATTTTATACAAAATATCTTAGCCTATTCCTCCTCTCCTTTTTCTTACTCCCAGTATATGTCCCCTTTTAGCCACTGACTACATTTTTACAATATATTATACCTTCAAATTCAGCTCTCTCCTGTGCCTCATCTATAAAAGCTCCTTCTACGTGCTCTATTAAATGAGAAGTTTCATATGAGTATTATCAGTATCATTTTTCTATTCAGGAATACATGCAGTTCATCATCATTAAGTTCCTCATATTTTACCCTTCTCCTCCTCTCTCTATGCTTCACCTGAGTCCTGTATTTGAAAGTCAAACTTTCTGTTCAGCTCTGGTCATTTCAATAGGCACATTTGAAATTCCCCTGGTTCATTGAAAGTCCATCTTTTCCCCTGGAAGACAATGTTCAGTTTTTCTGGGTAGTTGATTCTTGGTTGTATTCCAAACTCTTTTGCCTTCCAGAATATTACATTCCAAGCCCTACAAGCCTTTAATGTAGTTGCTGCTAAGTCCTGTGTGATCCTGACTGCAGTTCAACAATATTTGAATTGTGTCCTTCTGGTTGGTTGTAATATTTTCTCTTTGACTTGGGATTTCTGGAACTTGGCTAAAATATTCCTGGGGGTTGTTTTTTTGGATCTCTTTCTGGGGGAGATCCAAGGATTCTCTCAATTTCTTTTTGCCTTCTGCTTCTAGGATATCAGGACAATTTTCCTGTAGGAATTCTTTAAAAATGAGGTCAAGGCTCTTTTCCTAATCATGACTTTCAGGTATCCCAATAATTTTAAAATTATCTTTCCTGAATGTTTTCCAGATCAGTTGTTTTGTCAATAAGATGCTTACATTTTCTTCTAATTTTTCATTCTTTTAGTGTTAAAGTATTGTGTCTTGACTTCTTGTAAAGTCATCAGCTTCCTTTAGCTCCATTCTACATCTGAAAGATTTGTTTTCCTCAGAGAGCTTTCTTATCTCCTTTTCCATCTGGCCAATTCTGCTTTTTAAGGCATTCTTCTCCTCAATAACTTTTTTTTTAGGTTTTTGCAAGGCAAATAGGGTTAAGTGGCTTGCCCAAGGCCACACAGCTAGGTAATTATTAAGTGTCTGAGACCGAATTTGAACCCAGGTACTCCTGACTCCAAGGCCAGTGCTTTATCCACTATGCCACCTAGCCACCCCCCTCAATAACTTTTTGAACTGTTTTATACATTTGACCCAAGCTGGTTTTAAATATGTTATTTTCGTCAACATTTTTTTGATCTCCTTGACTAAGCTGCTGGCTTCTTTTTCATGTTTTTCCTGCATCTCTCTCATTTCTTTTCCAATTTTTTCTTCTATCTCCCTTACTTGATTTTCAAAGTCTTTTTTTTTTTAGCTTTGTCATAGACTGAGCCCAACTTCTGTTTTTCTTGGAATCTTTAGATGCAGAAGCTTGTACTTCATCATCTTCAGATTGAGTATTTTGATGCTTCTTGGGACCATAGACAAAGTATTTCTCAATGGTGTTCCTCTTTTTTACTTTCTGTTTACTCATTTCTCCAGCCTGTGCCTGGTTTTGGGGTGCTTCCTGAGCTTTTGTGTATTATTGGTACAGTCCCCCACAAGAATCTCAATATGTGAATCTCTGACTGCTCTCCTGGTGTGTGAATGACCACAAGCACAACCCTCTGCCACGGGGCTGAGGGGGTAGGGGCTGTTCTGTGTATGCAGGGCCTAGACTGCAATCAAGATCTGAATATGATCAGAGCCCCAGAGTCCTGTTCCAGGGACAGAGGACAGACCTCGGAAGTTTCTCTCCACTCCCTTACCTTCGGTGCACTGAGCACTCAGGGCTCAGCTGCCTGGAGGCTCCTGCTTGCTGGCTCCATGTTTGCTTCCATTTCCTGGAACTGGACTGCACTGAGTGCCCTGAAGACCTGGGTTTCATGCTCACTCTGGCAGAGGTCCCCCTACTGATTCTCCAAGTTGTGCCCAGTGCTCCCTAGGGTGCAGGTCAGGAAACTGCTTCTGTTGCGGGAGCTGAGGCTCCCAGGTGCCCTGGGATTGTTTCCAGTAGGCTGAAACTTCTTCACTCTGGCAGGGACATCACTCTAACCCCGTGGAGCAGAGTTTTTCTATTATTTTCCAGGTTACCTTGGGCTGGAGAATTAACTCACTGAATCTTTCTGTGGATTCTGTCACTCGAAAATTTAGTTTGAGTCATAATTTTAAGATTTTTGAAATATTTTGGAGATAACACCTAGGAGAGGTTCTTCTCCTTTCACCATCTTGGCTCTGCCCCTCCTGGGTCTATTTCTTTATAGAGGTTGCTAGTAGATGGGGATCAGGTGAATGGAAGTGGGAGTGGTTGTCCTCTGAGGGGTAAATGTCACTAGTAGTATCTGAGATCGAGTATAGATTTTGCCTGAGCCTGCTGGATGTTGGTACTCCTATTCCTCCTGAGAAGATCTGGGTCTAGCTACAGTTTATTTCAAAACTTTGTTTTAAAGGCTGCCATAGCTAAAATAGGAAAGATTTAAGAACTATTTTCTAATTGCCACAACTATACAGACTACCATTCTTAGATAATAAGAAAAGTCACTATTTTATTCTCCAATTCTTTTTTTTTGCTAGGCAATGTGGTTAAGTGGCTTGCCCAAGGCCACACAGCTAGGTAATTATTAAGTGTCTGAGACCAGATTTGAACCCAGGTACTCCTGACTCCAGGGACGGTGCTTTTATCCACTGAACACCTAGCCACCCTTCTCTAATTCTTTATACTCAGTTTTCCTCCCTAATCCTGAAATGACTTGTAACTCAGAAAAAAATGTCCTTGGTTCCTAGAAGTGAGAACTCTAACAAAAGACCATTCCATATCTCTTTGTTATTAGTATTCTTCCTCTAGTTTTCTCTATCCTCTTTGTTTTATATGTATTTCACATTAGCTCTTCTTTTTTTGTGTGTTGTTTTCCCCAACAGAATATAACCTCCTTAAAGGTGGGCCTTGCTTTGCTAATATTTTTGTATGCACAGACCCTGGTTCATGATTTATTGTTAATTCAGTTGTTTTTTACATGTCTGGTTTTTTTGTGACCTGATTTGGGATTTTCTTGGAAAAGATATTGAAGTAGTTTGTCATTTCTTTCTCCAGTTCATTTTACAAATAAAGAAACTGAGGCAAAAAGGGTTAAGTGACTTGCTCAGGGTCACTTAGTGTTTGAGACCAAAATTGAACTCAGGAAGTTGAATCTTCCTAACTCCAGTCATTCTTCATTATGGCACCACTTAGCTGTCTGTGGTACATAATAGCTGTATTACAAGTATGCGATAAATTAATTTGAAGTACATTCCATTATCTATTATTCAGTCTTTACTTGCATTCATTACCTGACAAATTAGTGACTATAAATACCAAGGAATAGTCTTTCCATTCTGTTTGTAAAAGAAAGAGCTGTGAGATATCATACCAATCAAATCAAACAATCCAAAAAAAAAAAACAAACCCTGAGTTCTGCCTTGTATAGCTTTTATTTTTTCCCCATTTTGCACCTTTTCATCCTACCAATGTTAATGACTATTCCACTACCATTCCCCATCTTCTAAACATATTTCTTCAGTTCCCACAGGAAACAGAAAACAACTGAAGTTTCCAATCATTCTAGGATTCTCTCCCTGACCTCGCCCTAAGCATGCAAAGTCCATTAGCGTGGGTGGAGTGGAGCATGCAGAAAAAAAATCAGAAAAGGAGGGGAAAGGTGTCCTTTAGTGACCGAGGAGAAGGCAAGGTCATCAAAAAACAATAATATCACATTTCAACTCACATTCAAAGCTTTCACTATCTTCTTTCTTTTCCCCTACAATGGCAAAAATTTCCTAAGTACTTTATTGGTCTGGTAAAACTCTTTGAACTCAGCTTCCTCTCCCCATGCAGCTTTGTAAGAAACATGGAGCCAGCAGAGTCCAGTTAGGGGTGGCTAAGGATGGTTGTCTCTTCTTCTTAGTAAAGGACTAGAGTAACAGCAAGGCTAACTTATTCTATTCAGTCTATTAAAAGTTTCTTAGGAATGGCAATGGATTTTGTACAGTCTACTTTATCCAGGTTTCTCAAACACCAAGTCATCAGGGGAAAATGATATAACACACCTTATAGTCTGACAGACAGACCAAATGACAATATCCACTTCAATTAGTATATTCAATATTGGTGAGGCTTAATTTTCTGATTTTAAAATAAAATAAGGATAAACAACAATATTTTATATTGCTTATATAATGTTGTTTGTCCTTCATTTTAGAAGAAGAACTATGACATCATGATTGGGTGCCATCTTGAGCTGTGTTAAGTGAAGCAGAGTTATGTAAATTTGTCAGCCTTGTTTTCTCTTCCAGAGCCATTGATGTCTAGTGTTAAGACAAAACTCAAAGTGAGTGGTGATGGTCCAGAATGCAGTGGATGACTTTAATGTCTTTGATATCTGACCAAAGTGCTTCAGCTACTTTCATGGCTGTTGGAACAAATTGTTCTCATTTGCCCATTTCTGCCAGGGGAAATCTTCACATGCTTCAAATAGACATTTCTCTAACTTACCAATAAGTTTAAAGCTAGTTACCATCAACCTGTATTATATAGGGTGTTCATAGAAAACCAGCACCCCTGGGGTGAGGGTTGCCAGGTCCTTCAGGGCTGCTCATCTACCTTTGTTGTCCACTTGTCACTCAACTCTTATCTATGGCTCCAAGAAGCTATGGGCATATGCAGCAGCCAAACCTTGGCAAAACTGTCTCAGCCTACATAATAAAATGAAGATATATAGTATTTCTTCTGATATACCACAATCATTTTATGTCTTAGATGGCTAAATTAATGTATAATTCTTAGTTTCTTGTCTATGGAGCAGATATATAAAATTTTGTCAAAGATCATAAGTAATTTTTAGAAGAAAGTCATGATGTGGGCCATGTTTTTGATTCCAATTCTAGAGCAAAACTGTCTAACAATAGGTTGATCCCTACTATTGTAAAAGGTCATTCAGTCAATCAATAAACCTTTATTGAGTATTACTGTGTACCAAGCAATGTGCTAAATTCTAGAGTACAAATAAGGAAAAGAAAGACAGTCCCTTCCTTTAAAGAGTTTACAACCTATTAGAAGAAGACATTATATATGAAGAACAACCTGAAAACCAGAGGAAAGGGCATGATATCTATGAGGCTAAATCCAGGCAGAGTAGTTAATGGAAAATGAAGATGGAAAAAATCCTTTAAAGGCATGTTTTTGGAGGAGTCATTCTCTTCTATATAACTCTCATGACACCAAAAAAATGGGACATAAGACCTTGTAAGGAAAGGGGTTTTTGAGAAACAATGTTAAATCCAGCAAATACAATTTTATTTTATTTTATTTTATTTTTTAGATTTTTTGCAAGGCAATGGGGTTAAGTGACTTGCCCAAGGCCACACAGCTAGGTAATTAGTAAGTGTCTGAGGCTGGATTTGAACTCAGGTACTCCTGACTCCAGGACTGCTGCTCTATGCACTACACCACCTAACTGCCCTGCAAATATAATTTTCAACAAGATTTTTAAAAAAATCTATACAGAAGTAAGAATGGGACCTCCAAATAAACAGGGACTTCCTACTTACTTGAACCAGGTCAAGACTGACTTTTCTCACGCCATACTCCTGCTATTGGAATGAACAACTGTGTTCTAAAAAAAAAATTAGCACACACCTTTCCACTTGTCCATTTAGAAGTCATCTCCTATGGTCTTGAAAAAGGGGTACTATAAATGTGGCAGACATTGGCTACTATTGTGTTATCATTGACATTAAAGAACTGCCACCTCTACATTCTTTTCCTCCTTCTCTTCCTCATCCCCTGTATGTGGGAATGCCTCTACCCTCTCTTGCCAGAGGACAAATCTTATATTTGTTTCCTCTTTTCACAAAATGGTAAGATTTAGAAATCTTTTTTTTTGGTGGCCAACTAATTCCTTGTCAGAGATTATTACAAATGCAAAAACATTTATTAAGAACTTACTTGATGCATATTATTCTGCTAAGCTTTTCAGGATGCAAATGAAAAAGTAAAATAATCACTGTTCTCAAGAAACTCTTATTCTAATGGCAGACACCCTGCTTTGAAGACCAATGGAATAATATATAGAAATTTGTCTTTGGAGTCAGGAAGAGCTGAATGTAAATTGTCCCTAAGTAGATGACCATACTTAGCTTGTCAGTGTCCACCCATTTCAACAGCTTTCTAAGATAGTGAGTCGAAGATGATGTGTTGCTCTTCATCAGTGGAGGGTTTCTTCATGGGGAACTTAATATCCCAATTAGATCATAGGTCTACCAGCTATACCCTTCTAGATTTCTCCATGTGCCCCCTGAACCTCCTCATCTTGGAAAATAATTTCAGTCCTTGGTCTTATACATCAGTACCCTCTGCCCCTGAGGATCTTTCCTCTGATTTGGATATAGTGGATTCATTTAAGGAGGGGGTCCAAGCTAGCTATCATTTCATTTCCCATAAGTTGTTTTCCTAGAGCCTAGGATTCACTTAAAAAATATTTGTTGACTGACAAATTACAAACTAACTCATGCTCCTCTGGATATGCTCAGGTTCAATTGGGGAATGCCTTTAAGAGAAACCTTTTCCATATTGTCTAGCATGGAGTATACCACATGGTGAAGGAGCTTCCTTTGATTGGTCACTTGTGTCAATAGTCACAATAAATCCCTTGATCCCTTTAGGCAGGATTATAAGTTTATCAAGGAAGAGGTTAAATAAGAAACTGACTGGTATGCCATAGTCAAAGCTCAATGGGAAGAATACATTTAGAGCAATTAACATTTTTGAAATGGCAGTTTTAACATATGGCTTTAGTATAGTAAAAACAAAATCTAAGAGTTCAAACAAAAACCCATACAATGTTAATGAAGCACAGGGTTCATCATACTAAGGTACCTATAGATAGATGAATAATTTCTCATCAAAGGGAAGGCAATTGATTGATTGATGATAAAACTTGCCCACATGTAAAATTTTTGTCACAAAGACAAAAGCTATGAGGGACAGAATGTAGATCCAGGTTTTTCTGACTCTTAAGCTGACTTTCTATCTTTGAACGTAACACCAGCAGTAGTACCACCAGGCAGGCTGAGCAGTTTCTTAAAGGATAGTCCTATAGGACTAAATACTTCAAGTGAGGAGGGAGACATTAATCTGTATTGGTCGAGTGATCTCTGAGCCCTCAAAGATGTGGAAGGTAGAGAGACTTAGGAGAGATAGGCAAGAGGCAAGGTATAGACTTTTGATTGACTATGCTGAACGCTCAGAGTCATAGGCATGTGTGGGAAGTGAGGTTCCCAACATGTTCTTTGATCCCCTGTGCCCAAAAACACCCAGAATCTATTTAGAGTACCCTTCCCTAATGAGAAGGTTATTCTATCTTGGTTAAGTTGAGGATTTATCTTGCTCCTGGCTAGAAGATTTCATTTATTTTTGAATAGTCTATCACCAAAATATATAAAATTTTCCTGATCTCAGTTTTACTATTTGTCTTGTCTTTTATGTAATCTGCATTTGAAAGAAGGGAGCTAAATTGGAAAGAGAGCAATGTATTCCCCACCCCTTGGTGGGGATAGGGAAAGTGGCTTCTACTCTGAACTTCCTAAAAGAGATTGCAGTATTCCTCCTCTACAATTATCTAAGTATAGTAGATAGAGATAATCTAACCCTAATACCTCTCTCAAAGATAGGAAGATTCCCCCAGCCATACTTGTTCTCTATCCTGCCTGTCCTGCTCCAATTAGGTCTCATTTATCTCTGTTCCTAATCCATCCAAAGTAGAAATCAGTATCTCATGGAGGTAGGGTAGATCAAATCTATAAAGACTTATCATAGAAGGCCAACTGATCTATATAAGATAGACCATCCATCTACATTCCATAAATATATATATATATGTATATATATATGTACATATGGAAACATGAATGAAATATTACCATTTCTCATCCTTCAAATGGAAAAGTGGTAGTTGAGAAACTTTTCCTATACTTATTATAAAGGAAATATTTTTTTCAGAAGGTGAGGGAAGAGAAGGCTGTATGAGAGAACAAAGAAAGGCATTGGAATGAATTAGAAAGACAAAGACCCCTGTATTTAAAACAAGAGGATCAAGATTTTAATCCCATCTCTGCTATTTTACTACACACATGAAGCCTTAGCCACATTCATATCTTTGGATCTTAGTTTATTTATTATAAAATGAACAGATTGGATTATGTGACCTCTAATCTATCTTCCAGATGTAGAACTATCAATGGCAGAGGCAGGATTGTATGTAATCCAGCCCTTCTGACTCCAAGACTCTTAACACTACCCCAGACTGACCCTTTTCTTCTTGTTCTTCAACATTTAAAGAACTAAGTGCTTTACATCTTTTGTTTTGTTTTGTTTTTTAATACAGTGACCTAGTGAGGAAATTCAGAACCCTCAAAGCAGGAGGGTCTGGCTAGTTTGGGGCCCTTGTTGAAATTTCCAAACATAGCTGTGGCCTCTATTTCTTTAGGGACTTGAGTATTTATCATTGCTTAGGGGTGGGAGGAGAGAGAAAGAGTACCCTCAGAGTCAAAACATTTGGTTTGGTTCAGGAGGTTGAAAGTATCCCTCCTGGATTAAGACATTTTTGTTGTTGTTTTGTTTTGTATGTCCTTGTTTTTCTACATAAAGTAAGCAAACCTCGGAGGGGGCCTCAGAAGCCCCAGGTGTCTGGCCCCAGTTGGAATATTCACGTATACTCCAGTGACCTGGAGGCTTTTGAGACGCCCAATTCCACAGAAAAAAGACTTGGCCAGAAGAACAAGCTCTGCACTTCCCAGGCCAAAGTAAACGGAACGGTTGAGTTCCACACTCCCCTAAGGAGATGAAGGCTGCAGCACCATCTGCAATATTCTCTCAGTACTCACAGTCTGCAGGGAAAGCCCTGGTTCCCAAATGGACCACTGCCCTTTTGTCTTCCTTTCTGTCCCTGGGGTGCAGAAAACTGGGCTGGGCAGGGGAACCTGGGGGAACTCGGAGCCTCAGATTCAAATGAAACTTCCTGTGTGGGCCAGAGCCAATGGTTTACAGCTCAGTCTGAAAGTGTGGAGTGGTTAGGAAAAAAAAATAACAGACCTGCCTTACTAGCCAGGCTAGGGATTAGAGCCCCTAAATCCTTAAAAACTGGTCAAGCAAAAGACAAAGGTGGAGTGTTGTTCTTGCTCCCCAGGGAAAGTTCCAGGTGAGCCTCAGATAAGGCAGACTCTTGTAGACCAAGTCATTAGGACTGGGCTAATTGAAATCACTCTATTTGTCAGAACCAGTGAGTGGACCAGAAAGCAGACTAGGAAGTCCAATCAGGGAGGAGACAAGAAGGATTCTCCTTGTCTCCCTGTCTTTTCCCTGTAATTAAACCACAGTTGCCCATAGGTACAACACAGGTGGTCCCCAGTCTGAGGTAGTGACCTGGGAAAAGAATTCAGCTGCAACCAATCTATTGAACTACCAGCCTTCCCTCTTGAAACTGTCCAGATTCCACTTATTAAATATATTAATCTGAACTTAACAATTTAGGGTGGTTTCACTAAATGGTTTGGAGGAATGGGGCAGGAGTGGGCAGATCTTAGGGGAAAGGCATAACTCCTTATGTGCTAAGTGACTTTTATGACTCCACTCTAAACCATTTTTAAATGGAAAGAGCCATCTGCAGATCAGAAGAGTCTGCAGCTAGGTCTAACTAGAGTTAAAGAAACAAAAACAACTACATCCCTCTCTTCTCAGTATTCACTCCCTCCCCCTCCTTGTTGCTCCAAGAGCAGTTAAGACTGCAATGACAGCATTTTAAACAGCTGCCCAGAAGGGTTTTTAATAGACTTGGTATAATACAATGAGTTATCTAGCACTTTTACCACAACATCAGTGTTGAAATGTCCACAAACCAAACTTCTTCCTCCAGAATGACCTAATCTAGACAAAATTATTCTCTCCTGTTTGGCTGTGAGGAATCTATTGACCTTCAGTAAGTTGTGTTGGATAGGATCTACATCCTTTTAATGAAAAGGTAAGCCCTCCCCCCAAGCAAAAAATACACACATAGATTTCAACAACTCTATGTTCATGAAAGGCATCACAGTGACCGGCTACCAGAACAATCAGCTCTGGCAAGTATCCATTAATAACATATTCTATCTGAATATGCAAAGAGATTACTCTGAAATATGCACAGAAACACAGCAGCTGGTGAACAGCACATCTCCTCTGGTTGGTTAGGTAAGCCACAAGTATGTAAACTTATTTTGTAGTCTTAACCAATAGTTACCCCATGTGATGGTCTAAGAGTAGGCATGGTTTGCATTATAAGATCACTTCCATTCTTCTGTTACATATAACAGCTTATTGGAAGGACCCATATTTTCCCAATCTTTATCCACCACAACCTCTAAAGAAAAAAAAACAAGAAAAAGTTGGGTATCCAGTGGCTGTGACAATTTTATCTGTGTCAAATATAATGAAAGATGACAGGTAATCACATTGTCTTGTAACACGATCTTTTGCTCCAGAACTCTCTTAATTTGGAGACAGAAAAAATTCTTAAATACCATCATTAAAAACAGAAAGAAAATACTAGAAAAAACAATGGACATTTTCCCCCTTAAATTCATTGGTTTAAAAGAATTGAAGGGGGGGAAGGGTGACATTATGTCTAATAACTTTTTTTTCCAAATTTCAATTTCCAACGATCTTCAGCTTGAAATATGATACATGCCTTGTAGGAAACAACAATGAAAATAATTCAAACACTAATAAAGCAGCATCTGTATATAGAATAATAACTATTTCTATTTCAATTTCTCTACCTTCCAACAATGATGAATACTTTCATTCAGGATAAACCAAAAATATTCATTTCTCTTCCCCTTCCCCCAATCTAAATCAAATTGACTATAGACCTAGGATTAAATTGATGAGATTTGCAGCTTAGCTTCATACTATCAAGTTGACTGAAGTAGACCACAAGGAGAAATGAATTCATAAAAAAATACTTCTTCACTTCAGAAGCTTTGGAGATAGAGTGAGTGTGGTTTATTCATTCAAAAGAAGAGAAGATAATATTACAAAAATTTTCTTTTACAGATGGACAAAGGGCAAAGTAACACAAACCTTTCTCTTACAAACACTGGTACCAAAAGCCAGGCACTTAAAACTCAGCCTTAGGCTAAATGGATGTTTCCCCAGATGATTCTTCTCTTTCCCACTGAATCCCAAGTTATTTTCAGGTCAGCAGAGCTTCCTAATAATAAGCTGTGAAGAGTCTGGTTTAAGTCTATATGATTTTATTGCTAGTAGTTGAATAGTAGAAGTGTGAATATTCTAACCAGCAGGTGTAGCTATGGAAGGCAAAGTTGAGTTGAGGAAGATTTTAACCACCTACCAACTTAAACTAAGAGGGACTGATTCCTTCCAGACTCCATGCATCCTCCCACTGGGTTGGCTTTAAGAAGGATTTGCTTAAGGCAGATAGGTAGCACAGTGGATAGAACACCAGTCCTGAAGTCAGGAGGACCTGAGTTCAATCTGACCCCAGATACTTAATAATTGCCTGGCTGTGTGACCTTGGGCAAGTCACTTAACTCTATTGCCTTGCAAAAACCTAAAAAAAAATTGGTTTTCTTTCTTTCTGTCTTCTAGCATCAGAGGAAATCACCTGGGAGTCCCACATTCAAAGAGACCTGATTCTGACTTGCTTAATCTAGGGCAAAAGAAAAATCCTGGATCCAGTGTAATTTTTTATTGGGGGGGTAAAGAATTATTAACAAAACATATATAGTATATAAGTCATAACATGGAGGTCTGAAGCCTTCAAGGGAAAAGAATGATGGTCTTTATTATAATTTTGCAATTTCAAATTAAATAACTTCTTTGGATGAAAAAAATACAGCAAAGCAGTTGGGATGGAAAAGCAGTTTAAAGGAATGGAAAAATATATATATTCACACATGCATAAATATGCTATGTATATTTTATACTGTGAAGTCTATTAATATATATTAAATACATCAATAAATTCAAAATTTATATGCTACCTGAGTATAAAAGGATATAATTACATATATATATATATATATATATTTTTATATGTCTATATATATATACATGTATAGCTCCTTTTAGCACACATGGGTACAAGAAAGTTGAAAAGAGGCTAAAATCTTTTAATATTTTTCTCAAAGTTCTTTCTTACAGAAAGACTGCCTTTCAGATTGATTCTTCAAATAGATAGATCTGTCAGCAACAAAACAGACTCCCAACTGCTCAAAGCCCATCATGAGTCTTCATATTGCTATTGATTCCTAGGTTCTCTTTGGCATCTTCTTTGTCCCTGTTTCTTTGATTGACTCTCTCTCTCTCATAGAGCAATTTAAAAAATCACACAATAACAAAGTCTTTCCAATTTGAGAAAATTTACAAACCTATAAACCTCATCTCTGGAAAGGTCCTGGACCTGCTCATGAAGCAGCCAGTCTGAAATTTGGACAAATAGACTTCATACTGGAATGATTCATTTTAACAGAATGCAAGGACTAACAGTGAGGATGGTATAGAAAAGGGTTTCCTTCTCAATTTAGATTAGCATCAGCAGAAGAAGTCATAACAGGAGAGAGAATAAGGAAATATGGAAAGCATAGACTATGATGGGATGAACTTTTGGTTTCACATTCCATTACATTTTTCGAGGTTTTCTTGAGTGAAGCTGTGGTTCTCCAAAGAATGTCTCAGGGCAGAAAGATGTCTCCCTTTCCTGAATGCTTTTTTAGCAGAATACAAGGGAGGGTGTGATTCCTGTTGTTTGTCAGACAGAGGGCAGAGAATGGCGTGAGACATTTTATTAGAAACAGAAAGGTCTGCTTGGCATAGTAGGTACATAACTACAACTTGCCTCTGACATACCTGATCTTTCAACTTATCTTTGTCTCTAGAATGAAATTAGCTTCCCTCAAGTAGAATGGCTTCCTCAGCTTCTAAAGCTTCTTCTCAGATAGGAGTTAGATTTTTGTAAGGCAATAACTTTCTACAACAACCCTGAGTGGAAGTGATTAAAGATTCTATAAAAGATTACCCTGAGGCCTGATTGCTGTTCCCCTTTTTCTTCTCTGGTAGTGTTCTTATCTCTACCTTGACTACTCCAAGATAGCACAAACTTAGTCTGGTACAGTACTCAATTATCTTTATTATGCTACATAGTTCTCACAAAGAACAAATAGTATACAGTTTGTTAAAACTGTCTTCCATTTGCTCAGTAAGTTTTCAGATTTACTGCTTGATTTTTTCTCTTCCAGACCAGACTCTTTCATCTTTGCTTTTCTTCCCAACCCTTGGTGGTTGGAGTCATTTCTTCTTTCTAACTAGTAACTTAGCCTTATTTTTTTAAAAAATGGTCAAACATGTTAGAATATTTAAAACTTTCTTCCAACCTACAAATATTTCCTAGCAATATTTGCTTACTAAAAATCCTTTCTTTAGATGTTATCACAATTATCTACCAATTTAGGTTTTCTCACCAGTCCACAAGTACTATAAGAGATTAAGATTTTGGGGGCAGCTAGGTGGCATAGTGGATAAAGCACCAGCCTTGGAGTCAGGAGTACCTGGGTTCAAATCTGGTCTCAGACACTTAATAATTGCCTAGCTGTGTGGCCTTGGGCAAGCCACTTAACCCCATTTGCCTTGCAAAACAAAAAATACCTAAAAAAAAGATTTTGTCAGAATCTTAATATCTGTTACTAACAAAAGGTTGAGAAGTGCTTTAAAAAACGATTTTCCTGGTATTATCCCATCATATAAACATTATTATTAAATAATGTCCTTGTTTGGTCTCCAAAAACTTCAAGATGTAAAAAAATGCAGGGGCATCTAGGTGGCACAGTGGATAGAGCACTGGCCCCGGAGTCAGGAGTGCCTGAGTTCAAATCTAGCCTCAGACACTTAATAATTACCTAGTTCTGTGGCCTAGGGCAAGCCACTTAACCCCATTTGCCTTTCCAAAACCTAAAAAAAAAAAAAAAATGCAAAGAAATTGGAATCTTCCATAAAAATATACCCCTTGTGGTACCCCCCCCCCCACCTTCAGGATCCTTCCTCATGATTTTCATTGTGTTCATCATGTGCCTGGACTTTCTGAATTTTTCTTTGAAATATCTCACTTCAGCCTCCTCCTCTCTGCTATCTTCCCTATCATTCTTTCCAGTCCTATTATCAATACAATCTAATAAACTAAATGTTTATTATGAGCAAGATATTGTTAGTTTGGGGAAATATAAAGACAAGAAAAATAACAACTAACTGTACCTACCCTCAAAGAGCTACATTCTTGGTGAAGGGCAGGAATCTCAGGAATCTTGTTTTTTGTAGAATGACCAGGGTGATAAACTAATACTTCTGCTGTGTGTAATGAGTAATCTATTATCCCTCCCACATAATAGGAATTTTTTAAAGCAATTCTCATTGAAATATTATGCTTAGTACTGCTAGAAAATTATAAAACAATCAATCAGCAATTAGAGCAATATAAAACCACAATAAATTCAAATTTAATATGCTAGTTTATATCATTAAAAGAGAACAAGAACAAGAGCAAGGAAAAAAAGAACAAGAACCACCGCCACTACCACAACCGAAGTGTTGGGAAGGAAAGCAGAGTTGAAAGAATTTGGTCTGGAAGAGAAAAATCTATGCTGTAAGCCTTCTATGATGAAAAAAATTCTTAATAAAATAAAGAATATATATATATATATAATATTATAATATTATATATATATATAATATATATAATGACTAAAAAGATCAGGTAATTTTGATTACATAAAATGGATGAATTTTTACACAAACAAAATCAGTGCAGCTAGGATAAGAAAAGAAAGCACTGATCAGGTGAGGTAATGAGGTTTAGTGACTTGCCTGAGGTCACACAGTATCAAGTGTCTGAAACCAGATTTGAACTCAGGTCTCCTGACTCCAGGGTCAGTGCTCTATCCACTATACCACCTAGCTGCCCTATGAAACAACCTTGAATTATAGCCTCTAAACAGATCCTAAAGTGACAGAACCCTCCAAAAAACAGTGAAAGAACTTTACAGTGAGATATCTTGGAGAAATTTCAGGAAAAGTTTCATTGGGTGGATAAAACGGGAGTATAGCCCAGGATAGGCAGGAAAACTGGGAAGCCAGTGAGAGACTTTTAGCCACAACAATTGCTAAGATCCTAGGGCAGCTCTGTTGGCAATGAGGGTTCCAACCCCAGTTCTGAGAGCAAGATTTCAAGCCCTTGGGAAGCTGGTGTGACATTGTGTTACCTAGCATAAGGAGCAAACCAGGAACACAAGAACTCCAAAGAAAGCCAGGGATTAGAACCCTGCCTCCCAGCAAAAAAAAAAAGCCTGGAATTATATAACATATACTACAGGAACAGAACTCAGCTGACAAAACAACTTAAAAAAACAGAAAAGGAAAAAAATATTGACAGCTATTATTATGATATGGGTGATAAAAAGGCCATCTCAAAAGAGGAAATCTGATAAAATACCTATATATGAAACCCCTAAAGGATTGGTGAACTGGTCACAATTCCAAAAAGACCTCATGGAAAAGCTCAAAGAGGATTTTTAAAACCAAAGAAGAGAGTAAAAAGAAAAATTGAAAAAAGAAATGAGAGTCATGCAGGAGAATTATGAAAAATTAACTGAAGAAAAAAATAATGTTAAAAATAAAATTGACCAGCCGGAAAATAAAATTAACCCACTGGAAAACAAAAAAGCTGACTGAAGAAACTAAAATCTTAAAAGCTAGAATTGGATAAATGGAAATGAATGACTTTGAGAAATACCAAGATTCATCAAACAAAACCAAAAGGCTAAAAAAAATAGAAGGAACTATAAAGTACTTCTTTGGAAAAATATTTGATCTGGAAAAGAGATCCAAGAGAAATCATTTATGAATTATTGGTCTACTGAAAAACACAATCAGAAAAAGAGCCTGGACAATATATTTCAGGAAATTATCATGGAAAACTGCCCTAATTTCCTAGAACAAGGAGATATAATAATCCTTGGAAAAAATCCATCAATCACCCCCCGAAAGAAAGCCCAAAATAAAAACTCCAAGACATATTGTAGCCAAATTTCAGAATTCTTAGCTTAAGGAGAAAATGCTACAAGAAGCCAAAAAAGAAGCAATTTAAATACCAGGAAACCGCAGTCAGGATTTTGCAGGACAAAATTCATCATATTTTTTCAGGAAAAGGATGAGTTTTCAACAAATTAGAGGACTTTCAAACTTATCTGATAAAAAGACCAGAACTGAACAGAAAATTTGATATTCAAATACAAGACTCAAGAGACATATATGGAGGTAACCAGAAGGAGGATAGGAATGTTAGTTAACTCCTTAGAACTGTCATTTGAAAGGTCAATTGAAAGGAAAATATTTAGACAGAAGATATGGGTATAAATTGACTGTAAGGTGAACAAACACTGAGCTCTTAATGATTATATTTATATTGGGAAAGTTGGAGGGATTATTCTTGAAAAAGGGGTGTGAGTTTAAATTGATTATGATGTAATGATGCTTATGGCTCTTGAGAATTGTACTTCTATCAGGTCAGTTGAAAGGAGTATTCTTTGACAGAGGGTGTGGTTACAAGATATGCATAAAACAATTAAGACATAAAAAGAGGATTATATCAGGAGAAGAAGGCATTAGAGGATCAATAACATCACATGATGAGGCACAACAGAGCTATTATACTAAAAGGAAAAGAAAGGAGAGTATTACCTTATATTCCCAAATGATTTAGAAATTTATCCTACCCTATAGGGAAGTAGTGGGGAAGGGGAAAGGAGAAGGTGAGACTGATAAAAGGGAAGGGATAAGTTTTAAAAAAAGTAAAGTAAAAAGGGAACTGAAGAAGAAAAGGGAAGAGGGCTGGTAGAAGGGAGAGGCAGAATGAGAGATGCAGCAGTTGGAAGCAAAACATTAGTGAAAAAGGATAAGGGGGAAAGAAAGAAAAAAGTACAAAGGGGGAAGACAGGAAGGAGGGAAATATAGAATTAGTCATCTTAACTATGAATGTGAATAGGATGAACTCTCCCATAAAATAAAAATGAATAGCAGAGTGGATTAAAAACCAGAATCCTACCATATGTTGTTTATAAGAAACACATTTGAAGCAAAAAGTTACTGCACACAGGGGAAAGGGAAAAGACTGGAATAATATATTATGCTTCTATTGAAGTAAAAAATAGTTGAGGTATCAAATCTAAACTTAGACAAAGCAAAAATAAAAATAGATCTAATTAAAAGGGATAAGTAAAGAGAAAGACATTGCAAAGCTAAGGCTAACTAAAAGATGTATTTGTGAAATACTCCTTGTAATGCCCATTAATAGGTATTGACTGAATTGGGGAATGGCTGAACAAGCTATGGTATATGAATGTTATGGAGTACTATTGTTCTATAAGAAGTCAATAGAGGCCTAACTTCAGAAAAAGGCCTGGAAAGACTTGTATGAAATAATGCTGAGTCAAGTGAGCAGAACCAGGAGAACATCATACATATAAATAGCAACATTATGAAATGATCAACTATGATGGAAGAAACTTTTCTCAGCAATTCAGTGATCAAGAATGATCCTGAGAGACATGTTAAGGAAAATGCTATCCACATCCAGAAAAGATAATATGGATTCTGAATAAAGAGCAAAGCATACTATGCTCAATATTTAAAACTTCTTTTATGTTTTTTCTTTTCTTTTTTCAGGGTTTTCTCCCATAGTTTTAATTCTTCTTTCACAACATGACCAATATAGAAAATGCTAAAAACAAATTGCACATATACAAACTTTATCAAATTGTCTGCTGCCATGGGGAGGTGGGGAGAGAAGGAAAGTGGTAGAGAAATGTGGAACTCAAAAGCTTGCAAAAGGATGAATGTTGCATGTAAATCAAAAATAAAATAAAAAAAGAAAAACATCAAATATGTCTGTTAAGGGTCTGGCATCTAAGATATATAGGAAATTAACATAAACTGTAAGACAAAAAGCTAACAATAATTAATAAAGGATATGCTCATTTATTTGATATGGCTAAATCAGTTATGGCATGAGCATAATGAAATATTGAAGGAAATCATGAATATAAAGAATTCAGAGAGCACATAAAAGCTTGAACTAATGTAGAGTAAAATAAGCAAAACTAGGAAAATACTAGATCATATGATTACAAACTAAATGGAAAGAATTTTTAAGAAGGAAATCAAATGCTGTAATTATATTGATCAAGCTTGATACTAGGGGAATTTTTTTAAAGTATCTTCACCCTTCTTTGCAGAAGGTCTGTGGATGTGGGATATGGTATGTACTGTGCTGTCAAATATAGATTCTGTTTGGTTGTGCTAAACTATTTTTTTCTCTTTCTTTTGAAATCTGTGCCTGGCATATAGTAGACAATGAATTCTTATTGATTGATCTATTTGATACAAAAGGTAACTCCCTGGAAAGGGGAAAGGGAATATAATTAAAATTAAAGATGATATGATAAATCTATATAAATAAGGTTGTTAAAGGAAATAAAATATTTTAAACCAAAGACCTCCAATGATGGGAGTAGGTCAAAAGGTCAAGAGAAAGACACTTTAGGAACAAATTTTCTCCAATCATATGACTCCTAAAAAAGCCACTAAACAGTTACTTCATTGAAAATATCTCTAAAAATGTCAATTGGCTCAATGGGTATAAATTGTTAATGTGTGCCAAAGAAAACTAAACACTGAGAGAAAATCTGAAGCCAAGTTGAACTAATTGATGAAGGATGATGGCACCCTGAAGTCAAATCTTAAGAGGAATGGCACATTTTGAGTAATTTACACTTGTTCAATACCAATCTTATTCATATTTTGGCAGGGTAAGATGGGAGACAATGTATCTAGAAACAAAAACACATAAAATGTTAATAAAACATTTGGTTCATCACCCCCAAGAGAGCTCTAAAAAAAAGAGAAAACTTTCTTGTCAAAAAGGAGAAAAAGGGGCGGCTAGGTGGCACAGTGGATAAAGCACCGGCCCTGGAATCAGGAGTACCTGGGTTCAAATCCAGTCTCAGACACTTAATTATTACCTAGCTATGTGGCCTTGGGCAAGACATTTAACTCCATTTCCTTGAAAAAAAAAAAACCTTAAAAAAAAGGAGAAAAAGGATTAGCAGATATAGAGCACAAGATGGAACTATTGGAACATAAAGACCTGACTTTACAAAACAATAGTGAAGGTTGACAGTAAGTATATTTCAGTTGATTTGTCAATTGTAATCAAAAGTGGTTAATCTCTTGAAAGAGCCTATGAATTGACTAAGATACAAGAGTGAAACCAAAACTGTGAAAAACAAACCCTAAATACACTTGGTAGGGAAGAAAGTGATGGTGGCAGAAATTCCAGGAAACTGTAAATTCACCATTAACTGAACTTACAATATGTCAGCAAAGAAAAATCAAATGACTGAATCATCTGGGCTTATTTATAAAAATGAAGATCTCATCACTGACATACATTATAGAAAGTTTATTCTTATAGAACCCAGACTTTTTACTAGATACTTATATAATGGGAGACTGGCTGCCAAAATGAGTACCCAGTCCTTAGAGTAGATACAATATGGCTTGCCTGGTCCAAATATTTGTAAGAAGTCTTAATAAGGTTACTTCCTAGCATGTAAAATGGAATAGCTCTTCCCCATTCTTTAGAGATGGTGCATTTCTATTTCCTGATGGCATACTGCACTTCTGAAAAATCTTTTCATTGGCTCACTCCTGAGTCAGAATTAAGAGTGCATACAGAAGGTTAAAGATGAAGTCTTTGGTCTTTCCTGACAACTTTGGAGGAGAAGGAAAAATTGCTGTGGATTCCCATTTGAGGAAAGAGCATAGGACTCTCTTATTTGGCTTGTACATGTCCTTGAATACCTGGCACCTCTGTTTCTTTTATTTCTTTGTGTTTATTCTTTCCTAACCTTGGGTGAATGCACATCTAGAGACTGAAAAGAGGATATGATTTTGTGAGATTTGAAAGGGCAGAAGAATCATTAAAAGTCCCCTAAGCAACTGGAATTATCAAAATTATAAGTTGAGTCTGATAAGGAGCAAACCTTCAGAGACAGCTTTCTTGACTCAATCTAATGATCAAACATCCAGTCAAGAAAACAAGCCCCATCAGCAAGAGTGTCCACAACCATACGTAAATTTGGTATTGACTCCTCAAAGGGGCTGGGGGATGATTTCAAGTTCTCTAAAACCCCTTCCTGGGCTGGGGGAGAGCAATTACTTTGTGTTTGAGCTCACTTTTCTCTGAGACCAAGTCGGTATGTGGAAGGGAGAGTGTATACTCTTTCAGGGGTATGGCTGTTTTTGGATTTTTTGCTATGTCTTTTCAAGAATTATCTATTTGTATAATCTAAATGATGTTAATTTGATGATAAATTCTAGGGAGATGTTAACTGGTTAAATGATACAGAAGAAAAATTCAGATTGTAAGTAATAGTATTAGTAAAGTCACAATTCTTCTGTATTACTTCTAGAACATTGAGGAGAGAAGTAAAAGCCATCTTTCAGGGATTCAACCTGATAATCCTATTGTGAGTTTAGAAAGTGAACCCAAAAATTATGTACCGAATTTCATTGTCTTTTGTAAACCAAAAGATGGCAAATGTTAAAAAGACTACAAATATGAATCACAAATCATCCTTGAGAATTCAACAAATGAACTGTCCTGCAAGGAGGGTTTCAATATAGATAAAAATATTGCCTATAACTTCCTAGTCACAATATTATTCCACAAAAATTTAATAACTACATTTTAAATAAATGTTACCAAACCAAACACTCATAACATACAAATGAAAAAGTTTTCAAAATAGAGATGTAGAAGAGAAAATTAATACCATATGGGAATTTGTCAGGTTCCATATTATCCTTTTCCTTTCTGCTAGCAGAATTTTTCCAGATATAACCAAATGTTTGTGAGGTTCATTCAAGGTGAAAAACCTCACCTGGTGAACTTCTGCAGAAGGAAAAAACCAGAAATTTCACTCCCTTTCCTGTAGCACCCACTCTTAGAACATGTTCTGATTCATCTGCTCCCCATCTCCTCTCACCAGGTAGACTATCTGTTTTCTGGTCCCTCCTTTCCCTACTTCCATCTGTTTGGATAAATTTGTCTCTATCTCTGACTCTCTGTCTCTCCCTCTCCAATGTTTAGTAGCAGCTTCAGCGTCATTCATTGATTTAAATGTGAAGAGGATACCCTGTGGGAAAAGAACCAACTCTCTGGTGAAGTAGACTAAAGAAGATCCTTATATCAATCATGCCTAGCAGCCTTCTCTAGCTTCATTGGAAAAGAATTGATGGGTTTTGAAGTAAGATAACTATTTCCAAGAGATTCTAAAAAGAGAGGCAAGGATTTCTTGGAGCATTCAGGCAAGCAGGATCTACCTTCTTTTATTTGTGCTATAGGCTCTTCCATTATGTTTGTCAAAGAACTGTTCCGAGGAATTATTGTGCCTGAGACAAATTCAGTTGTGCAAAAGATAGTCTAACCATGGGTGGAGCCTTGCCAAGAGGAAAGTTAGTTTTTTAGGCACCTAGTCTGGCACCATTTGGGGGCTGGAGGGGAAGGGAAGCCTTAGAAAAGAGGCATTGTGGTGACAGAATCCTAGTAATGATGACTCCAGTTGTGCTGTGCAGAGCCTTCCAGAGGTCTATGACATATGGTGATCACAGATGTTGTGAGGATGAAGTATATATCCTTCCATTTTGGATGTTAGTACCACAGAGCAAAGCCCCATTTGTTTCACAGTAGTCATGCTCCTGTTTTTCTACTGCTGTGGATGTTCCTGGAAAGACCAGGGAGGGCTGCATTATATTTGTGATATTTATAACTGCATTCTCATTGTGTATGAGCTATATTTGATAGATCTAGAGAACTCTAAAGAGTTACTCTTATGTCTTACTGTGGCATAGTAATGACCCTACATTTTTAATGACTATGTGAATTAAAGCTGTAACAGGTTCTTAAGTTGGAAGAGAATTGAAAATGGGCCTAGTGATCAGAGCTTATTTAGCATTTATAGCAAACTGTGCAAAACAAACCCTAAATACACTTGGTAGGGGAGAAAGTGATGGTGGCAGAAACTCCAGGAAATTGTAAGGTTGCCACTAGAGAAATCATGTGAAGGAAGGCAATCAAGGTAGAACCAGATCATGGCTCATAAGGAATTTCTGTTAACTTCCTATTTTAACTAAGTATGCTTACAAACTAGGTGCTAGGTTCAGTTATTCTTATGCTGCAGAAGAACTGCTACTAGAATCCTCTAAATTTTAGTGCTCTATGGCAAAATTTTTGTTGTTATACCTATTTACAACTCTAATGGTGATAGACAGAACCCAATTCGTTTGGACTGCTCAAGTTGAACACATGTATGAACTTTTCGGTCACCACATTTTTTGAAAAGCATCTAGTAATTTGTAGCATGGTCAAGAGAATCTATGTCATTTAAATTGCAAGTCATAGAATTATTTTATATTATATTTTGAAAAAAGTATAATGTATATCTGGATGAGTATTTCAATGAGTCAGCAAGCTTTATTAAGGGCTGATCATGTGTCAAGTGCCAACTATATGAATGATAATAGACAAGGCATGAACTATTTTTCCTTCTAATGTAAGTAAGAGTGCTTAAGTAATAGGATGTGTCATAATTCTATATCTGCCATATTCTCAATGATGAAGGGAAATGAAGTAGAGAATGTAGCTGTGGACTCAAGTGGAGAGATCTCAGCACCATTGTATCTACAGTGCCAAGGGACCTTAGCTAGGATACAGTCCAACCCCTTTCCTAAAGATGAGAAAATTAAGGGAAGGGATAATGGTGCTTTTTTAATGATAGATATACATATATTGAATACCTACACAAAATATTGAAAAGGGGAAAGAAGAAGGAGGAGGAGGAGGAGGAAGAGGGAGGAGGAGGAAGAAGAAGAAGCAGAAGCAGAAAAAAGAAAAGAGGAAGAAGCAGAAGAAGCAGAAGAGGAAGAAAAGGCAGAAGAGGAAGAAGCAGAAGCAGAAGCAGAAGAGGAAGGAAGGAAGGAAGGAGGGAGGGAGGGAGGGAGGAAAAGGAGACTAGCTAGCATTAACAGAGCACCACATGTGTTAATTCAACTGATTGTTACAACAGTCTTATGAGTTAGTACCTTTTATTAATATCATCCCCATTTTACAGAAAAAACTAAGGCTGAAGGAAGTTAAATGACTTGTTCAGACTCATAGTGATCCAATGTCTTATATGCTGCATCACCTAACTACCTAACTGTTTTAAATAAAGGTTGATTCAGATGATGCATCACATTCCAATTTTAGAGTTTTATGTTTAGAGGGAAATTCCAATGTGATTTCTCTGTATAAGTTGAACTATGATTTCTGACCTTTCAAAGAGTTAAGAATGAATTAAGACAAATCCTGTCTCCATATTAGAAGTTATAATTCCTCTTTGTTACTTCTAGATCAGTATGGTATGGTATAGTAACTTTATCGTTTCATTAGATTCCAAATATATATGTATATATATATACATATACATATATATATATATATATATATATATATATATATATATATATGCACACCACTCAGGAAAGCATTTTGGAAAGGTCTCCTGGGACTATAGCTTATCATTCCATACCATCACCTTCAAAAGAAGCTTTAATAATAAGGAAAAATACTTTGCTAGTATTCTTCTTCTTTTCTCCTGGCCAGTTTTTAGAGAAACACAAATTTTCACTTTGAAAGTTGAATTATTTAGGACAGACATATAGTGTTTTCTATACCTGTATGATACAGTAATAAGAGTCTTGCTTTTTAAAAAAAAATTACTTGAGGGATTTGGGATTCAGGTTGACTTAGATTTAAAGGGCTGGTATGCAGTGAACCAGCCAGCTGCAGTTCTTTTGGAGGAAAAGAAAATAGGGGAAAAAACACCCTAACTTTGGGAAAGTGCAATAGAGCATGTTAAGGTGTGTGGTGCTGTGCCAAAATCAGAAAAAAATGTTTCGCTACAACCGCAAAACCAGTCATATGTTATTACTTACGATATGGTTGACAATGCCTGGCACAGGGCATGAAAAAATAATTTCAAATGGATTTGGCATCCCTCTATGTTAACAGGAAACTGTGTGTTCTTTGATTCCGTTGATTGGCTTCCTGCTGAAGGCCATCCATGACAGAGCCAGGAGTACACAAGGACTATTGTCCAATGTTCATTTTCCTCTTAACCTCTGGCTTCTGGCATGGGAAACACGCAGTCTTTATTCGATGTGATCAGAAACCAACAGAGCTTTGTAGGTACATGTTAAAGACTGCAAAGCTGGTTGTAAATTTTGTGTTTAGCAGGTTGGTGAAGGAGGAGGAATGCAGTGAAATGTATAAATATATGCACGAACAATCTTAGATGAAACACGATTCATTCAATCCTATATAAAAGCATAGATCATGGGACAAATAAAGTCTTCTCCCAGTAACTGGAATGTAATCTCCTGAGAGAAGAAATACTGAGATTAGTTGGCACAAATGTATGACTGGATGTTACTCTTTGTATTATAGCTTTAGGGCAGAAGTTTACAAATCTTTTTTTAACCCCTTCTTTTTTAGTCAAGAAAAAATCAGCTCCTCTTCATGTAATATTTATACTTTTCATAAACATATACTTTTCATAATCTAAACAAATGTTTTTCTTATTTCATATCCTATTAAAATAAAATTAAGAATCAATTGTTTTTATAAAACAAGATATAAATTAAAAAAAAATAAATGCAATGTAAATAATTTTGAGTTTCTACTACACATCTCTCAGACTAATAAAGATGACAAAAGAAGGTGATGGGCTTTGGAGGAGCTGTGGGAATTCTGCTCCACTGCTCTATAGATGATAGAACTGTGAACTGGTTCATACATTGTGGAGAACAATCATAAAATTTCCCAAAAGATTATTATAATATGCATAGCTTTTGATACAGTTATACGACTATGAGGCCTTAACCCAAAGAAATCAAAGAAAATAAAAAGGATCTATGGGGGGTGGCTAGGTGGTGCAGTGGATAGAACAAGTGTCCTGGAGTCAGGAGTACCTGAGTTCAAATTTGGCCTCAGATACTTAATAATTACCTAGCTGTGTGACCTTGGGCAAGTCACTTAACCCCGTTGCTTTGCAAAAAAAAATCTAAGGAAAAAAGGATCTATGGGTGCAAAATATTCATAAAACTTCTTTGGTAGCCCCACTCTAGAAATTTAAGGGATATCCTTTTCTGATAGAATGGCTAAACAAATCATGATGCATTAATATAATGGAATATTTTGCTATAAGAAATGATGAAATGAATAGTTTCAGAAGAAAATGGGAATTCAAACTGAAGCAAAGTGAAGTAAGCAAACTTCAGGGCAATTTAGACAATGATTAAAATATTTAAGAAAAAAAATCTTATAAGGCTTCAACATTTTGATTAACACAAAGATAAACCAAATCCAGAAAAAATGTACTTACTTCCTAACAGAGAATTAATGAATAGGGGAAATTTCTTTATTAAATACTTTTTGGTTCTAAAACACTGTATTGAGCAATGGAGATACATAGAAAAGTAAGATAAACCCTTCTCAAGGAGCTCACATTTGTAATAGGGGAGTCAACACATTAGAAAGGTTTTAGCAGCAAGTTGGGTTTTTTATAGTCCTTAGAGAGCACTGAAAAATTGGTTAGTAATACCTCTTCTTTAATTCCATTTAGACTGACAAAATTATATCCAGTTCTGATTTTGAATCATTTGACAATGCCAAGGACTTTGGTGTCAAGGACTTTCTTTTCTAAATTTTAGTGGTTTTAGCACCTGCAGGAGTCACTGCCAGGTTGCATCTCCATAGGGTGAGGGTACTTTGCTATTCCAAAAAGCACTGAGACTCAGGGTCCTAGACTGGGTCCATTGGGGTTGGAAAGAAAATGATGTTTCAAGTAGTATTAGAGTTTTACCTACTTGGAAGATGGTGCTGTTTCTTCTCTCTCCCTCAGGATACCTTGATTCTTCTACAAGGCTGCACTACCTGCAGGTTAAGTGGAAATTCTTCAACAATTTGATGGGGAAGGTTGGCCTCTTATCCATAGAAGTTGCTTCTCTAGATGATCTCTGTGAAATTTGGTCTGGAAATAAGACAGGTAATCTAGGAGATGCTGCCATTCCCTGGGTCCTGTGCTTATTGGTCTGTTGGTGGCAGGGAGTTGGTAGATGTTGCTGGTTGTGATAAAGAAGATGGGCCCCACGAGAATTTCTCCCCTCACTTGGGTGAAGCCAAGAGGCTAGAAGAGAAGTGATTAACTTAAAATGCAACAAGGAACATACTTGTTTGAACTTTATTTATGTGATCAATTAATTTCACCAGACTGTGAGTACTTTATTTTGAGGAGTGTTTTTTTTAATTTTCTCAATGTAAAGAAATAGGAGAAACAGATTAAAATATGAAATATGATAGAATTTTTAGAAAGAATTTCTATTATTTTATTCTTTACAATTACATGCAAAACAATTTTAATGGTTGTTTTTAAAATTTTTGATCTCCAAATTCTTTCTCCCTCCCTCTCCTCTTCTACCCTCTCACTGAGATGGCAAACAATTTAAAATAGGTTATGCATTGTACAATCATGCAAAACATATTTCTATATTAGTAGTAAGTTTGTGAAAGAAAAACACAACAAAAAACAGCCCAAATCTCCATTCAGACTCCTAAATTCTTTCTCTAGAGATGGAGAGAATTTTTCATCATAAGTCCTTCAGGCAATTAGAATTGTTTTAAATTGTTGTATTGCTGAGAATAGCTTAGTCATTTACACTTGATCATCATACAATATTACTTTTACTGTGTATAAATATTTTTGTATTATAAGTCCTTTTCCTCTTTGTTTTTTCTCTCTCTGGGATACAAACCCAGCACAGCCTAAGCAGTTCTATGACCTTTTGAGCATAGTGGAATTGTAAGTCTTTCTGATGAAAAAACCAGAGCTAAGTAGAAGCTTTGAAATGTAAACACAGGAGTCAAGAGGAACCCAGAAAGTAGATGAATTTGAGTGTTTGGAAGGAACCACATCTTGGTAAAATGAAAAAATAAGGAAAAATTAATGAAATCCCCCCCCACACCCCAAATCCAAATTCTTCAAGTCATAAAAGAGGAGTAATACAACAAACAGAAGGCATAGGGGTGCTTTCTTTTGGTCTTGATGGTCTTAAGAGAAGAAATAAAATGGAGGTAAAAAGGAACATATTTGGGAAGAAAGGAAAGGGATGATAGCTACAATTTTGTATAACAGGGTTACACAAGATGAAGAATATACAAACAAGGAGAGGAAGAAGCATCATGTGAAACTCTCTCTAATCTGAATGAGACAAAGGAAAGTTGAACACATGCATGCAAACAAAGAAGTTGGTATAGAAATACATTAAGCATAATGAGAAAATAAACAGAGATGGGGAAGAGGAGATGGGGAATTTAAGAGGTAGGGTAGGATCAGTGAGAGATTAAACAAAAACAAAACAAACTCCAACATCATAAACTGGATCATGAAATATGTAATGAAAGGAAAGAATGAGGAAAAACCTGGCTTTGGAGGGAGGGGAGAATAAAAGGAAAAGATGAGGATTAGTAGAACAAAAGCAATTTAATTATAGATCTCTAATAGTAAACACATATATATTTAATCATTTTCTTCATCTTTGTAAAGAGAAGATCAGGGGAGTAAAAATGAAAAAATGTATAAAAAAATATGGGATAGAGGGGGAAACACACAATTAGCTATCATAATCATGAACCTGAAGGACATGAACTCACCAACAAAATGGAAAAAGCTAGGAAAAATGAATTAAAAAGTTGACCCAACTTTATGTTGTTTATAAGAATACACTTGAAATATAAATATTCACATAGAGTTAAAATAAGATCTTAGAGCAAAATCTAGTTTTATTCAGGTAGAAAAGTAGGGATAATATTTATGATCTCAAAAGGAATAATAATAAAAATAGAAACTCAAAATGATAAACAAAGGAAATGCAATATTCTTAAATGTATAAGAGATAATGAATTAGTATCAATACTTAGAATATCTGTGATAAATTGTTTAGTATCTAAATGTTTCAAGTAAAAATCAAATTGCAAGGAAAAACATGAGTATAGGAAAATTTGTGAGGGATCCACATATATTCCTTATGGATATAAACAGATCTAATATAAAGATAAAAAAAGTAAGAAGTTAAGGGTCTAAATTGAATTTCAATTAATTTAAATATGTGGATCTCTGGAAGCTAATGAAAAGAATAGGAATATAAATATTTTTCACATGTATTTGGCACCTCTACAAAAATTAACTATGTATTAAGGCATCAAAAATCTCTCTGAAAAGAAGAGAAAAGCAGAGACATTAAAAAAAGACTCTTCAATGGTCAAATATAAATTTTAAAATCATATTCACTAAAGGACAATTGAATATAGGAGTAAAAGTTAATTGAAGATTAGATAATTTAATCCTAAAGAATTTGTGGATTGGCAAACAAATTATTGAAACAATAGCAAATTTCATAAAAAAGGAAACAATGATATAACACAAAAAGATAAAGGGGATATAGATCAAACATTCATATATGTCATATATATCATATATATCTGGAAAATAATCTAACCCACAAAAAAGGAAGAAAAATCTCCAAACGAGATTAATTTACAAACTAATTCTATGAAAAATTTAAAGAATGATTCATTCCTATATTATGTAACCCCTGGGAAAAAATCATGAATTCATGGCCAAAGAATAATCATAGAAAACAAAATGAACAATCTTGACTACTTAAAATACTTTTCCACAAACAAAAACACTACAATTAAAATTAGAAGAGACAATTTTAACTGGTACTTTTTGCAGCAAATTTCTCTGATGAAGATCTGAAGTTAAAGTTATAAAAGAAATTGATCCAAATATATAAAAATAAGAGCAGTCTCCAACAGATTAGTAATTGAAAGATTTGGAGAGTCAATTCTCAAAGGAAGAAATCTAAGCTATCAACAACCATATAAAAATGCTTCCAAACACTAATAATTAGGTAAATGCAAATTAAAACAATTTTGAGGTTCTACCTGGCTTTTTTTGAGACTGGAAAAGATAAAAAAAAGGAAAATACCAATAATTGGAAGATAATAGGCATATTAATGCATTTTTGGTGGAGCTGTGATTTGGTTCAATAATTTTTGAAAGCAACTTGTAATTGCAATGTTGATAGTATGATAGGTGTGTTAGGTGGTTTATTTTGCTCCATGTAGATTATGTACATCCATATGGGACTGTCTACAACAGGCATGAATAGACATCTCTAGCATCTCCTTCCCCCATCCTCCTTCAAGAGAGAAACTGATTATTACTTAGAAGGGGAAAAGGTAATTGGCTCAGAAGCTAGCCATTCTATTCTTCTCAGAGAGAGAGAGACATTCTAAGCTAAAATTAAATCTACCTGTCCCATTAAATATTATTAGGTTAGGGGATATATTTTTTTTATGAGGAAGTTAAATAGGAAAGGAGGTCCACAAATTTTTAAGGTTTGACTTCCCATCAAAAACAGCAGTTTCATGGGGCAGCTAGGTGGCGCAGTGGATAGAGCACCTGCTCTGGAGTCAGAAGTACCTGAGTTCAAGTCTGACCTCAGACACTTAATAATTACCTAGCTGTGTGGCCTTGGGCAAGCCACTTAAACCCGCTGCCTTGCCAAAACCTTAAAAAAAAAAACAGTTTCACAATGAACTCACATAGCAAATAGCAAAGAAATTCATTTATTCAAGTCAATAGCAAAACAGAAATCAAAGATAATACACATATGAAAATATACACCCAACAATACAGTTTAAAAGAATTCTCCAACCTAGCAGTAGGATAACTCATCTCATCTCAACCTAGAGAAAGAGTTCCAGTTCTCATGCAAGAAGAAAATTCTCTCGTCTCTAGTATAGCAAGCTGGGAATTGGACTTTAGAGAGACTGTCAGACAATCAAGAAGACTCATCTTCCTGGCCCCAGACACTTATTAGCTGTGTGACCTTAGGCAAAACACTGAACCCTGTTTCTCTCAGTTCGCCTCATCTATAAAATGAATTAGAGAAAGAAATGGCAAATCAGTTCAGTATCTTTACTCAAGAAAACCCCAAATAGATCACAAAGTATGGAACAAAATTGAAAATGACTGTCTACTTTTCTATATACCAGTTTCTTCCCAGAGTTTTTCTGTACCTTCTGTGACCAAAAGAGAGATTAGAATTATGGATAGTCTTTCTCAAAGTTGAAATTCATAAAAGCCTTTATATCTCTTCTCTGTTACCTTCATTTATTCATGACCACTTCATGCAGACATGGGACAGTCTCCCCTAATAAGGAGAGAGTCCCTTACAACTGTCCTTTCAAGTTAAAAGTTACATAACTGTAATTTAAAAAGTCACTAAATTTTACCTTTAAAAGCAATATATACAAAAATATTTATAAGAACTGTTTTTGTTATACTAAAAAGCTATAAACTATATAGATACATGATAAGCCTCTAAACTCACTTTCTCCTCCAACTAGATCCAGTGGCTAGATATGAATCAGGATGACTGAAGAGAGTCCTGAATATAGGGCAATCAGGTGACTTGCCCAAGGTCACACAACTAATAATTAAAATTAATGATATTTTAATAATAATAATAACTAATAAGTTTCAAGTATCTGAGGCCAGATTCAAATTCTCATCCTCCTGACTTCAATTCATGAACTTGTCATGGCAAAAGTTCTCTGATACTTTGGTCTTCTTCAAGAATGAAGGACAAGGGGCAGCTAGGTGGCACAGAGGATAAAGCACCTGCCCTGGAGTCAGGAGGACCTGAGTTCAAATCCATACCTAGTTGTATTGACCTTGGGCAAGTCAGTTAACTCCATTGCCTTGTAAAAATAAAAAAAAAATGAAGGACAAGTATCAACATCAAATAAGTAGTGTTTTGCAACTGAGAAATGACTAAGCAAATGATGGCATATGAATATAATGGAATTTTATTGGATAATGAGAAATGATAAAAGGAATCTTTTCAGAGAAACATATAAAGATATGAATTGATGCAGTGAAGTGAAAGAAACCTGGAAAATGACTTTATAAAGACAATTTGAAAGACTTTAAAACTTTTTTTTTTGGCTAGGCAATGGGGTTAAGTGGCTTGCCCAAGGCCACACAGCTAGGTAATTATTAAGTGTGTGAGGCCAGAGTTGAACTCAGGTAATCCTGACTCCAGGGCTGGTGCTCTATCCACTGCACTACCTAGCTGTCCCTAAAACTCTTCTTAATTAAATAAGGGTCAAAGAAATGAACTCCTACCAAAGTCACACAAGATGTTCAGCAGGGACTAGTATCTTAGTTTCTTGACTCCCAACCCATTGCTTTTTCCACTATGTCAATATCCATTCCTTTTACTCTCCATATATTTGGAAGATGACTACAAATGGTCCCTTATTGTCCCAAGACTAACAGAAATAAAGATTTGTTTTTATGCTATTTCCTACTTGATATTCTTTTGATCTTTGTCTCTTTTAGTTTGTATTTATGCGCCCACCCAAAGTTTGTATTTACAAGCCCGCCCAAAGAGATCATGATTTAATCCCAGAAATTTTGCCTCAATTTTAAAATGACTTGCACCCTGGCCAATCAGTTGAACACTAAAATATGTTAATCAGTTTGCAAATCCCCTACCAGGCAGAAATTCACATCCATACCTGCTGAGACTTTCAGGAGAGAAGAGTATCATAGATTTCTTTTTGAATATACATGAAAGGATGTCCTCTACATTCAGGAAACCAAAGCTAATCTCTCAGTTTTTAAAGTGCTCAAAGTTAGCACTATTAATCCATTTGAATTTCATATTTTCTCTCCAACTCCAAAGTGAGAAGTTCTCCCAAACCCCTACTAATCCCACAGACTCCTTGTAGTGTAGTGGAAGCTCAGAGGCATAAGAGTTAGTCCTAATCCTGACCCCTTCATTCACTGTGACCTTTAATGATGAGAGAGGGAATTCTAATTAAAATTCTTAAATATCTGAACAATTGTCGGAACAATTGAGAAGACTGCCCACTGTGCTAATTTTATTTTACTATAAACATAAAGTTTTGAGCCCTTTTCATTTCTAAATTTTAGTAAATTTTCCTAGACAAGGAGAGTCCAGTGCAGTTCAGTTATGGCAAAATCAAAATAAAAGACAACAGAAGAAGTGCGAATTTAATGCAGGAGAGACTTCAAAGCTATTTTAGTATTCAAGTTACTAAACAAGGTAGACCTTCTGAATTCTAAAAGTTTTTTAAACACCCAGTGTTAATGGTATTTAGCCATCATTTTCAAGATCAGAATATTGAATGGGACTTGGAGAACTAAATTTTATTACTAAAGCTACTTCTGGGTCATTGGACAACTTTTCTCTTAGTCCTTGCTTGAGTTATTCCATTTCCAAAGTAGGTACCATGATGTTGGTCATTCATCTACTTTTTTTTTCACTCATCTACTTTTTAAGATATTAACTCCTCTATTAACTTTAATTTAAAAAACATTATCTTATTATATAATCTTACTATCTCATATATTTGATTTTTTTTCTTCTTAAAGGATAAGATTTCTCTCTCAACACATTCAATTTAGATCAATGTATAGCCTGGAAACAATGTAAAGACTAACAGACTTCCTTCTGGGGGGGGGGGGGGGAGCAAGATTAGGGGGAAAATTATAAAACTCAAAATAAATAAAATCATTCACTTAAAAAAACCACATTTTTTAAAAAAGATATTAACTTCTCTTCCCCCAAAAAGACAGCAGTGAAAGCAAAGGAAAAAAAAAAACCTGTCTTAACCTTGAAAACAGCAAAGGGAGGGAAGCATTAAATAAACACTCTTGGGGGTTGCTGAATGACATGGAAGTATAACCATCTTATAATATCCATAGACCCTTTTGGATTAATGTAAAGTAGAAAGAGTTCAATTTTTGGTATATTTTAATAGTATTAAACTCACTTCTGCCTTATGCCAGATGAAAGGGTAATTTTTTTTTAAATCAGTTATCCTGCTTGGTTTTGATCCAGAACACCATGACTCCAGCCCAATAAACTCATCATTAAAACTTCATTCCACCCCTCTCCACCCTCTGGCAGTGTCCTCCTCTCCTTTTCCAGCTTCCTCTTGCCCATTGTCTTCCTCTATTAGATTATGAGTGTCTTTCTTTTCCTTAATTAAATTCCTGGTGTTTAGAACACTGCCTGGTTCAGAATAGGCACTTAATAAATTTTGATTGACTATTGACTTTGATCTTGCTCAAAAAAAAACATACCAGATCTAGACCACTGACTATTTTAGACTCTAAGATCTTTGAGTCAATCTCAAGAGTTCAGAACCATCTATTAGTGATATAAATTATAATAATAACAAGAAGAACAACTTACATTTCTCCAGGGCCCTTAGGCTTGCAAAATACTAGTGTTGTCTCATTTGAACCTCACAATTCAGTGATGTAAATGTTACTTTTTGTTGTTCCAATTGTTTCAGTAATTGATTCTTTATGATCCCATTCAGAATTTTCTTAACAAAGATATTGAAGTGAATCGCCATTTTTCTTATCCAGCTTATTTTACAGATGAGCAACTCAGGTAAGTGGGGTTAATTGACTCGTCCAAGATCATACAGTTAGTGTCTGAGGCCATATTTGAACACAGAAAGGGTCTTCCTGACCCTAAGTCAAGCACTCTATCCCCTGCACAACCTCATTGTCCCAAAATATTATTATTACCCCACCCATTTTGCAAAAGAGACTGCGATTCAGAAATGTTAAGTGGCTTGTCCAGAGTTACACAGTTTATGAATATTTGAAGTAGATTTGAACCCAAATGATTCAAAGTTCAAATTGCCTTTAAAATAAGCAGTAAATTCTCTCTCTCTCTCTCTCTCTCTCTCTCTCTCTCTCTCTCTCTCTCTCTCTCTCTCTCTCTCTCTCCACACACACACACACACACACACACACACACACACACACACATACATACACAAAATAGCTTCCATGTCCCATACCTCTATGGCATGATAATATGGGACTGATAATTAGATTATACTTTACAACACCTATCTCTTGAGATTTTTAAATTTGAGGGTGTTGATGTTTTGGTTGATGCCATTGATACCTGGGACTCTAGAAACATTACACCATGGACAGGTCACACCAGGCAACTTCTTTCCATATTCTCGGGGGACTCTCACACCCTACTTCTGTTTTGTCCTATCTATGACTTCCTCTGCTCCATAATCTGAACTCTTCTTCCAAGTCTGTTCTCTATAAAGAGAGATATGGAGGAGAAAGTGAAGCTGGTGACTTTGCATAGTCGTCCTTCATGTAAATCCAATTCAAGTGCATATCATGAAATCGCCTCCACGATGTCATGGTCTTCTTTGAGAACAAAGACAAACAATAACAACAATAATACAGGTATAATATCTCAGAATTTTCTAAGTCCCATTCCAGATCCCTGCAATAAAGTGAATATGTCAATAAAGCAAGTCACAATTATTTTTGGTTCCCAGTGCATATTAAAGTTATATTTATTCCATACTGTAGTCTATTAAGTGTTCAATAGTATTATGTCTAAGAATAATATATAAACCTTAGTTAATAATACCTTGCTGCTAAAAAATGCTAACCATCATCTGAACCTTTAATGAGTCATAATCTTTTTGCTAGCGGAGGATCTTATCCCAGTGTTTATAACTACTGACTGATTAAAGTAGTGGTGGTTGTGATAATTTCTTAGAATAAGATAACAATGGGGGCAGCTAGGTAGCTGGAGTCAGGAGGACTTGAGTTCAGATCCAGCCTCAGACACATAATAATTAGGTAGCTGTGTGGCCTTGGGTAAGCCATTTCATCCCATTGCCTTGCAAAAAAAAAAAAAAAAAGATAGCAACGAAATTTGTCATATCAGTTGACTCTTCCTTTCACTTGATTACAAATTTTTCAAGGGTAGGGCTATTAATTGACTTAATTTCAATATTATTATGTCTCAGGGAATAGGGAGACCCAGAGAGGCAGAGAGATGGGGAAATAGTGAGTGGGTAGAGCAGTCAGAACATATACAACATTTATTGAATAAGTTTCACCATTTTATATGGACACAAATCATAAAACTAATACAATATAAGAGTACATAATGAAAATATTTGCAATATTGTGAGAATTACCAAAATGTGACATAGAGACACAATGTGAGTACATGCTGCCGGAAAAATGGTGCTGAAAGACTTGCTTTCCACAGGGTTGATTTTTTAAAAACATGTATATAAATTCAATTTCTAAAAAATGCAATATCATCAAGGCACAATAAAATAAGGCATTTTTGTATTACTTCATCAAGGCACCCTGGGAGTCTCATGTCCTATGACTTGGAGTTTTCATGAATTTATAGAGTTCCACCCCTGTGGGAACTATGGACAGTTTCACTGTGGAAAGTTTGAATTCAGGGCAGAGGCAGTCTGCCCTTGTTTTCCTCTGAAGTTCTAAGGACTTCTTGGAAAATAATTACAAATATGACCTTTTTAAATATAGTCAACATCCATTTAGATATGATTTTGGAAAATTGATCCAATAATCTTAGTCTGACAGCTCATTTGACAGGTAGGTAGGTAGGCTGGTTGTAATGAAATCCCATTCTTTAGCATAGACCTGATTGCTTTTTCCCCCCATCTTTCAATTTTACTTTCTAAAAGATACAATACACTTTTTGAGTTTAGGGGCTAGAGATACCCTCTCCTAACTTATGTATTTATAAGTCCCAATGAGAAGATTACCCTAGGTTTAAGGTACCCTGTAGTTTTATATCTTCTCAAAATCAGAATTCAAGAGCCCCTGGTACATAGCAGGTAGGTAATAAATGCTTGGTGACTGTTTACCTTTATTAGTCAGATAGAGAATTTAAATCTAAAGTATTTAAGGAATAATAAGAAATGTAGCAATAAAACAGTTTTTTCATAAATCTGAAGTATAACCTCTCATAAATATATCACCATCACTGGGAAGAGTAAATAAATTTAATGTTTTAATATCTAATGAACAGTCCATATCTAATCAGCATCCACTTTATAGATTCTACTCTCAGTGCTCTCAAGGTCTATGAATCCCTAGTTTCTCATTCACAAAACCCTTCCACTTTCCCATAGATGGGGAAAGACACTGAGACAAAACTAAGTCCTGTGAGCAAAATCATTATCACCATCACCCCTAATCAGTGACATTATTACTTTTATCAAGTATATCTATCTGGTATAATCTTTCTAGGCTTTGAGTTCCTTATACAAGGTCTATTCATTTCTTTTACTTTCTCCAAAACACCAGTTCTAAAAAGATAGAAATATAAAATTATGTATTAGAAAAATTGAACGATGGGCAAAAAGATTGCTTTTATGAAAATCATAAAGGATTTCATTTTTATAATTTGATATCATTTATTTGAAAAATTAAGATATAAACCAAAGAAAATTCTTTCTAAAAGTTTTCTTAAAAAACTATTATTTATTGTGTTGATATTTTTAATATTGTGTATTGGTTTGAGATATTGGTACTAACTATATACTCAGTACTACTCATAGGAAAAAAATATATATTTTGCAGGTATTTTATTGAGTTTCATGGGTTGAATTTATAAGATGATTATTATAATTACTAGATAATTCCACATAAAACTAGTGCAAAGAATTAATTTTTAAAATCAAACAACTATAGGAAATAAAACATAACCCTTTTCACCAATTCATTTTCTTCTAGCTTGACATTTTTAAAAAGGATCTTTTCAAAATATGTGACTCACTGTTAAACACAGTTTTTGTTTTCAGAGATTTGAGGGTGCAGGTATGTGTGCATTAAGCATGGCCTTTTACACTGAAAATGGAAGAATAGTGGAAAGGGATCAGAGAATGACAAGATTCATCTATTAGTATTAGTCCTTTTTCATTTTGTCTTTTTAAAATCTGAGTTAACTTCTGAACTTTTTTGTGCATCCACATTTACCTATTTTTATAATTTCATTTTTCTTCCTTGTCAGATTAGTACTTTTTAGGGTTTCCCATCCCACGTGGGACAACTTCTTCTATAGGATTTCTATACATGACCTCTCTTTAGTCTACTATAAATTCTAAGATAGAATGATTACTTCATCCTGGAGTTTTCATCATTTCTACTTCAACAACTATTTCCTCCTTATGGATCAGAATCAGGTTCAAAACAGAGCCTCTATGGTTTTTTTTTAGGTTTCTTTCTTTCTTTCTTTCTTTCTTTCTTTCTTTCTTTCTTTCTTTCTTTCTTTCTTTCTTTCTTTCTTTCTTTCTTTCTTTTTTTGTTAGGCAATGGGGTTAAATGGCTTGCCCAAGGCCACACAGCTAGGTAATTATTAAGTGTCTGAGGCCGGATTTGAACTCAGCTACTCCTGACTCCAAGGCCAGTGCTTTTTATCCACTGTGCCACCTAACCTCCCTCTCTACATTTTGAAGAATTAAATTATCATTCAAATAAAAGTCAAAGAGGGCAGCTAGTTGGCAAAGTGAATAGAGAACTTGCCCTGGAATCAGGAGAGCCTGAGATCAAATCTGACCTCAAACACTTAATAATTACCTAGCTGTGTGACCTCGGGCAAGTCACTTAACCCCAATGCCTAAAAAAAAAAATCAAAAATTTACCAGTTTGCTTTTAACACATACAGAGAGATTTTAAGCATATGTCTGGACCAAAGTTGTCAAATGGGGTCACAAAACTCCCAAGTGTTAACTAAATAATAACAAGGTATAATTAAGAAATATTTAATAAAATAAATAAAACATTAAGGTAGAATATAGATAATGTTCGTATGTCATTTTCTAAGTCATTAGGTGGTATTTGAGGATTCTTATTTATGTGTAATCGTTCTCTAATACCAATAGTTTAGACCAGATGATATCCCCATCATGTCTATTTCATTGCTCTTTATTAACTTTGTGATCTACTTTTAAAAAAATTTTTGATCTTTTTTAATTTAATTTTTTTCCAATTGCATGTAAAGATAATTTTCAACATTGATTTTTTAAAAGATTTCAAGTTTCATATTTTTCTGCCTCCCTCCTTTCCCTCTCCCTCTGCAGAAAAGCAAGTAATCTGATATGTTATTGTATATCTATGTTATTTTATATAAAGACATATACACAAATCATGCTTAACACTTCCATATTGTGAAAAAAGAATCAGAACAAAAGGGGGAGGGGAAACATGTGAAAGATAAACATATAACCAATTTTTAAAAGTGAAAATGTTATGCTTTGATCTACATTGAGACTCCATAGGTTTTTCTCTGAATGTGGAAGTGATTTTCCCTCAGAAATCTTGTAGAATTAGCTTTTGTTCACTATATTATTTAGAAGAGCTAAGTTTGTCATAATCAATCATCACACAATGTTGCTTATAATGTCAGAAATATTCTCCTGGTTCTGCTCACTTCACTCAGCATCAGTTCATGTTAGTCTTTCAAGCTTTTTCTGAAATTTTTCTGAAATTCGTCTGCTCATGAATTCTTTTTTTTTTTAGGTTTTTTTGCAAGGCAAAAGGGGTTAAGTGGCTTGCCCGAGGCCACACAGCTAGGTAAGTATTAAGTGTCTGATACTGGATCCCTGCTCATGAATTCTTACAAATTCTTACAATTTGTATAGCCCTTCTCCAACTGATGAACTTAATTTCGATTTCTTTTTTTTTTTAGGTTTTTGCAAGGCAAATGGGTTTAAGTGGCTTGCCCAAGGCCACACAGCTAGGTAATTACTAAGTGTCTGAGACCGCATTTGAACCCAGGTACTCCTGACTCCAAGGCTGGTGCTTTATCCACTACGCCACCTAGACGCCCCACAATTTCAATTTCCAATTCCTTCCTAACTACAAAAAAGAGCTGCTATAAATATTTTTGTATAAATCCTTTTTTAGGATCTCTTTGGGATACAGATCTAGCAGCTGTATTCCTGAATCAAAAAGTATGCAGTTTTATAAAACTTAGACATGTTCTAAATTGTTCTCCAGAATGGTTGGATCATTTCACAACTTCACCAATAATGCATTAATGTCCTAGGTTTCCCACATCCCCTCCAACATTTATGTGATCTACTTTTGCAACTCATCATCTATTTCTTTCTTTGTAGAACTGAAATCACTCTATTTGTCAGAACCAGTGAGTGGACCAGAAAACAGACTAGGAAGTCCAATCAGGAAGAGACAAGAAGGATTCCCCTTGTCTCCCTGTCTTTTCCCTGTAATTAAACCACAGTTGCCCATAGGTGCAACACAGGTGGTCCCCAGTCTTAGGTAGTGACCAGGGTAAAGAATTCACCTGCAACCAACATTACTTCCATTTAATTATTCATCGAGCCTATACAACTTCTGTCTAATGTGTTTCTCTCATTCTCTTGCTCATTTATAAAATAATTATTGTAACTCATATATATATATATATATATATATATATATATATATATATATATATATATACTGCTTAAATTTCTAAAAAAAATCTATAATTTCTAAAGTGCTTTCCACATAACAATTCTATGAAGCAGAGAGTCTAATCATTAGCATGCCCCTCCCCCATTCTACAGAGGAAAAATGTAAAGTTCAAAGGAATTAAATGATTTGCCTGAAGTCACACAATTAACAAGTGGGAAATTCAGGATTTGAACTCCAGTCTCCTCGACCCAATCGTCCTTCCACTTTATCACATTTCCTCCAAAAATTAAGGAACTCGATTCCAGCTTTGACAAATTATAATGAGATAATATTAGTTTGGAATCATAGTATAGACTCATAACAGCTAGGGAGTAACAAGAAAGTATTCTATGCTTGAGAAAGAATATAAATTCCTCTAGGGTAGAAACTACTTCAGTTTTGCTTTTATATGCCCAGGAACTAGCACAGAGCCTAGCACATAAATTCTTTCATTGATTGATTGATTAGGAGGAGTGTCTATAAGCAGGTAATGATCGAAAAAAAGAAGTATAGGAAATTCCTGATGATAAATTTTGCCTACTCTGTATTTTGCCAAGGCTAATCCTGCATCATCCAATCTTCAGTGGGGCCAGTGACCCACTAAAATTTTCTTGAAGTTTATGCTTATAGAGTTTGAAGATAAATGTCATTTTCTTATGAAACAGTGAAATTTTCTCCTCAAGATACACTGAAATTTCAAGGAGCATACTAGAGCAGATTTTTATTCATTTATGTAATTTCAAGAAAAAGTGCTTGAGATCACATTTTTGACTATATAGTTTCCCTTAATGGGAAAATTTGTTTTTCAGATACTCGTGAATTCCCAAATATGCTTGGCTAAGTTCTTAATCATTAAACCTTTGGAGACAATTTAAGGGAAATTCAAGTCATATACTTCTGATTCATTTAGATTGAAATCATCAAAACATTGCATAAACAATTATTTGATTGCAAGAAACCTTTAGTGTATGCTTTATATTCTGAAAATAGGAAGCTCCATTCTGCAAAGGGCAAACATATTCAAACAATAAATGGTTCCAGTTTGTTCTGAATTGTCTAACCCAAGGAAGCTTAATGGCTTCTAATCTTTGAAAAATGTATTTTCTTTTCCCTGCCAGACTCATTATGTGAGATGCAAAAAGCCACAAAATGCTCTAGGAAAAAATGAAAAGAAATGCTCTCAATTTGTTTACAATGCAATATCCCCATATTAAGTTGTAGTAGAAAGTTTAGAAAACATGAAAAGTTTCCCTTTTTAGTTTGTGATTTTAATCAAAATTTTTCATAGGTTTTAACCAGGCTCTAGCCAAACATCATTATTTTGCTTAGGCAACATTCCACTAGAGAGTGAGAAACTGAATCTCTAGTATAGCAACCTTTGTACATTGAAACATTATCTTCCCAGCTTTCAGAAATCAAACAATATTCATTTGCTTAGTAATTAATGATAAAAAGTAATCTGCAGGATATTTTGCATCTAAAGGAGAGGGCGAGCTTCTCTAAACCTAATGAATCTCTACAGTCCTGAAATTCTTCTCTTTCAAATTAAGACTCAACTAGGCTGGTTATTGATTGTGTGACCTTGGATAATTCACTTTACTTCTCTGAACTTTAGTTTCTTTAGTTGTACAATGGAATGTGTTTCACGAAATTTACTCTAATATTCCTTCAAAAGTTAATATTCTATTTCCTTGGAGATGTTGAGGCAGGAACTATATTTCACTATCTTTCACTTGGTTCTCTTTTAATTTCTGGGTCTCTGCCCTGAAGAGACAATGAACTTGCTTATTGCTGACACTGAAAGAACTAATGAGTTTAAGAAAAAAAAATAACATTTTGTTGAGTAGATTCACATAAATATTTAATTATAACCATTAGTCTTTGGGGCATTCCAGGAAATTAGACTTATGGAGCAGTTGCAAGTGGCTTTGTCCAAAGTCATGCCCAAGACATCTAATTGGTAGTAGAAATCATAACTTTTTATTGATTATTCAACTCCAAGAATGGGGAATATCCTATTTAGAATATATTAAAGACTTAGAGTTTAAAAAATAATTAGTAGTAGTAGTAAAAATAATAATGCTTATAAGTTTTCAAAGCACTTTATATATTATCTCATTTGACCTATTTTAAAAAGTCCAAAATGGGTGCAAACTTTGCAAGAAAGACTTTCTTCAAGATATTCTTAACACAGAAGATATGAATTTAGATAAAAGAAGGAGCTGGGAGATCCTCCTCATTGAATAAATAGGGACAGTTAAAGTGATATAAGGAAGAAATGCTACATAGGTAATAATTACAGGAATTAGAAAATAAGGGTTTTTTTTTTTCTTTCAGACAGCACTGACAGACTCTATAATCATAAGTTATATAAGTTATATAAGTAATCAAGGATATATAGTTCAACTGAACCTGAGGATCTGAATTCCACGAAAGTAGCTAAGTACACTCTCACTATCTCTTAGTTTCTTCATCACTCATTTCTTTTTATCATTCCCATAGAATATATTCTTATAGAATATAGTGATGAGGGAATGTCCCAGTATCATTACCATTAGCCTTTTCAGATTTTTAGTGAGTCATTTTAGTTTCAGCTTTCCCCCTTCATCATAGTAACTTATTTGAGTAATGAATCAATGAAAAGATCTTTGAACTCCTCCTTTAATTACTATTCATATTCTAGAATGTGAAGACATCTTATTTGAGTCTATGAGCAATGTAAAGAGATATCTGACAAATCCCTGCTTTCTAGGAGATTGCAATCTAATGGGGTAAGGGAAAGGGGGAGTTAAGGCTTCTTTAGCCTATAAAGCTATATTTTTTTTATTTTTTTTAGATTTTGCACAGCAGTGGGGTTAAGTGGCTTGCCCAAGGCCACACAGCTAGATAATTTTTAAGTGTCTGAGGTCGGATTTGAACCCAGGTACTCCTGACTCCAAGTCCAGTGCTCTATCCACTAGGCCACCTAGCCCCCCCCCAAAACATTATTTTTAGGGTTTTGCAAGGCAAATGGAGTTGAGTTGGCTTGCCCAAGGCCACACAGCTAGGTCATTATTAAGTGTCTCAGGCCTCATTTGAACTCAGGCACTCCTGACTCCAGGGCCAATGCTCTATCCACTGTGCAACCTAGCCGCCCCTAAAGCTATATTTCTAAGTACCATCCACATGAGTTATATAAAGTTCCAGAAATGTTAAGAAGGTAATTATTTTCCACATGTCTGATTAGAAAAGAAGACTCTGTGAAGGCTGGATTTGAACTGAACTTTGAAGGATTAATAGAAAGCAAACTCTTTTTAAAAAAAATATTACTTATTTAAGACAATTAGGTTTAAGTGACCTAGCCAAGGTCACACAGCTAGATAATTATTAAGTGAGGTCACATTTGAACTCAGGTCCTTCTGACCTCAGGGTCTCTATCCACCGAACCACCTAGCTGACGCCAGTAAGCAAACTTTTTAGGGGTTTGCAGACTTGAGTGTTATATTGTTCAGGTTTCTTAAATATTCACCCAAAATCAATGTACATTTAAAAAAATATATATCTTGTAGCAAGGCCTCAACAAAAAATGAAACTCCATGTTCCAGTGATAATCTGTGGACAAAATGTAGTGTCTGCATGTGGTTTTCATGTATGTAGCATGAAGAACTCTGCTAGGTTGGAAAACCCATTTGTGGGACCTCTGATTAATGTCAAATAGAATGAAGTTACAAAACTGGGTTGCCTCTCATCTCAGGAGTTTGAGATTAAGTTCAGCTGTAAGTAGAAATAGAGAAAATGAATTTTTGGGCTTTGTCTCCATAACCTATGGATGATATTAGACCATGTCTCCAATTCATGATACAATTAGGCATTATTCTGATGTAATCAGCAATTAATCAAAAACATTTACTAAGTGACTGTGATTACCAGGCTATCCTGGGACATAACTGTAGAAAGTTACCGGTGAAAATCAAGACATAAGAACTCATTGGGGGAGCTGCTAGGTGGCATTTGGGGGCAGCTAGGTGGCACAGTAGATAGAGCACTGGACTTGGAGTCAGGAGTACCTGGGTTCAAATCCGACCTTGGACACTTAATAATTACCTAGCTGTGTGGCCTTGGGCAAGCCATTTAACCCCATTGCCTTGCAAAAACTAAAATAAATTTTAAAAAAAGAATTCAAAAAGAACTCATTGGGTGCCCAGGACCATGTCCAGATTATGCTATGTCCTGGAGTAGAAAAAAATTTCAGGCTAAGAGAGAGTTTGAATTGAATGGCAAAAAGATGTGGAACAACATACAGAAGCTAACATATATGGTAACTTCATATTCACTTAGCACAAAAATGCCAGCTTTGGGGATAAGGAATCACAATCTGGGGAAACTGGACAGCTATATGGAAGCATGTATTTAATATGAATGTAGGTCATCATCTCACATCTTGTACTAAGATTTGGCTCCAAATGGATACATGACTTAGAATAAAAGGTCAAATATCATAAACAAAATGAAGATATATGGAAAAAATAAATATTTATTAGATCCAAGGGTAGGGGGGAAAGTTCATGTCAAAAAGGGGATAGAGAGAATCAAGAAGATAAAGTAGATGATTTTTCATTTATTTGTATAAAAAATTTTGTATTTAAAAAATCAAATAAATTAATTCAATTTTCTAGGAAAAGCACTTTAGAAGTCTTAAATAAAAGTCATTCCCCAATTGACAATGGGCTAAGGATATGAACAGAAAGCTTTCCAGAAAAGAAACCCAGACTAGATAATTTCTATAAATAAACTATATTAATAGTATGAAAAATGTTCTCCAAATCATCACTATTAGAGGAATGCAAATAAAAGCATTTCCAAGATTCTACCTTATACTTATCTGACTGATAAAGATGTCAAAAATAAAATGGCAAATGTTGGACAGACTATGAGAAAAGTCTAAATGATACTCTTTGTTGTGGACCTATGAATAGGTATAACCATTCTGGAAGGCATTTTGAAATTATATAGAGAAAGTTACTCAACAGTGACCCTTTGACTTAGCTTACCACTTCTAGGCCTTTACTGAAAGTGAGGGAATAAGTATTTATTTTTATATATAAGATCTTTATAGCAATTCTTTCTATAGAGGAAAAAGAAGGAAACTAAAAGGATTGCCCATTAACTGAAGAATAAGTTGGAATACGTGAATGTGATGGAATACTATTGTGTTATAAAAATAAAAAATTAAATAGATGATTTCAAAGAGTTATAGAAACACTTATATGAACTGAAGAGTGAAATTAAGTAGAACCATATATATAAAAACTGACAATTCTGAAGACTTTTATAAACTGATGAAGAATAAAATAAGTAGAACCAAAAGAATGCTTTATACTATAATAAAAATAACTGAAATCTGTAAGAATCATGATCAAATACAATGACCAACCACTATTCCAGAGGACTGATGATGAAACTTACTACCTACTGATCATAAAGGTGATTGATTTATGGTAAAGAATGAGGATATAATAAATATGTATATACATGTACATATATATATACATGAATGAGGATTTGATACATATATATTATGTATGTATATGTATTCACATACACACACATATATATGCATGTATCCAATGAGAGAATTTGCTTGATTATGTAAATCTGTTACAAGGAACTTTTATTTTAGTTTCAATGAGTGAAGAGTGGGAAGAGGAGAAAATAGATTTCTGTTCTTTGTTTAATAGAGAGGTTAGGGGTTAGACACTGCTATAGATAAAGAATGTTGCATGCACTTTCAGACAAGGTCACTGCATTTAGCTTGATTTTTTATTTTGTTACAAGAAACCTTTTATGGAGTAGAGATAGTATGTAAATGTTTGTAATATAATAATAAAGTATATCAATAAAGCTGTCTTTAAATTTTCTCCATCTATAAATTGGGGATACCTACTTCATCAAGATATTATGAGGAAAGCACTTTAGAAGTCTTAAATTAAAGTACTATGAAAGATGAAAGCTAAGGTAAGTCATGAAGGGACTCTTATCCAGCCCCTGCTTAGGGGTGCAGAACCTCTTAAGGGAGTCTTTCCATCATAATCATTCTTTAGACACAAAAGCCAGATTTCATTAGAGAGTCCCTAGAGAATTGTCATGCATCTGCTGAGGGAGGGATTTGTTTCTGTCAGTAAGTACAGTTCAAACTAGAAGCAGAGGGGGAAAAATAGTGATCATTTCCAGTTCCTTCACCTAATGACATAAGGGAAAGGAACTCCATTGGTTGTCTGACATTTCTGATGTAGACAAAAGGACATTGTATGGAAACAGAGTACAAATTGGTGAGCATACTTGCTCTAGGTCTCCCAGTGAGAGAGTGGTGCAGTTAAGAATAGGCCCCAGGTTTCCTGTAGTCTCTATCTCTACTGGTCCTCTGACTGAATCAACAGCTTAACCAATACCCTCTCTTTCATGAACCTCTACAGAACTGGAAGGTCTTCACCAAAGAGATGAATTTATATATGTATATTTATATTACATATACACACCTATATGTACACACATGTGTGTTTATGTATATATTCATTCATTCATTTATTTATTTATTTATCAAGGACAGAGAATTTTAAGAATTGGAAAGCTTTCTCACTCTTGATCTAAACTAGTTACTCATGGCACCCGTCTTTTGTCAAACTTCAACAACACTATTGCTGGTTCTTATCAACCATCACACTTTCACTGAAAAAAAGTGTGTTGAAATATTAGCCAGGAAATGTCTTAGTAAAGATCTGGAATTTTTCAACTCATCCGTATTAATAACTTCCTATGTTTAAATCAGCTGAAAGGAAACCCAGGGTAGCTCGTCTATTTTTGTAATTAGATAGACTCCTTTAGAAAGTGCAGGTGGATAGACCACAGAGCACATTTGCCTAGGTGTAGAGTATGGCTGTTACCAGAGAGCAGATAATAGCAGCCATATTTTCCTCTCCTGGCATCCTATAAAAGGGCTGTACTGTTGACAGCTGCAACGTCTGGTTCAGACTTTCAGCTCAAGTTAAATTTTGGACTCTGTCCCATGAGATGAAAATACAAAAGTGATTTGCTTTTGCACTTTTACCCAGTTCCTGTTCAACTATTATTGTTAATAATTCCAGGAGAAATAATAAGTGAACTTTAAGAGTGTTACATAATTTCCTTGAGGTGGGAATTGGGATTAAGCAGATATAGCCAGAAGCTAAAATTGTTAGGGTTGTGATCCTAGTTCCATCATTTTCATTTAGTAACCTGGGAAAGGGGAAAAAGAAAAATTTTCTAAAACTTCCTATCTAGTTTTCTTTAGCTAAAAATTGGGCTAACACATTGATGACAGTCCTAGTAATTGAGCTGAATAGTTCAAACTAAAAATATTTGTTTGCCCAATTTTTCCAAATTTTCTGTTGGTACATTAAAACTCCAGAAGACACAATATACAAATTTCCACTTCAACTTGATGGATGGACACCTATTCAATTCCAAACAGAAAAGATAGCAATAATAGTAATACTATAGAACACAGTTGTCTAGTTTTTTCAGTATTATGCTATATATATATATGATGGCAAGTTTAAATATTTGTGGTCATTAAATAATAAAGGCTAGTTAAAATGAGTTGTTTTCAAAGGAGTTAGTTTTTTCCCATACAAAACTAAGGAATTATATTTAATAATTTTTATTAAATACCTATTATACACAAAGCTTGGTGTTGAGGAAGATAAAAAAACATAATTCATCATCTAGCAGATGAAATGACATTTAGAAAATCATTATAATACATAATATAATCAGTTCCTTCCCTTTACCAATTATTTCTACTATATATATAATATACACATAGTTTTATATATATATATATATATATATATATATATATAGAGAGAGAGAGAGAGAGAGAGAGAGAGAGAGAGAGAGTTTATTGGTACTTAGTTGTTTTCATGTTGTCTACCTCATTAGACTATGAGTTCCTCAAGGGCAGAATTTGTCTTTCCCCTTTCCTTATATCCCCAATGCTTAATAAATTGACCAACTAATAATTCATAGGAGATAACCAAAGTGTTTGATATAAAAGAACGGTAGTTCTGCATCCAGTGAGGAGCTTCACTGAAAACTGAACAAGATAAGTCTGCATTTCCCTCTAAATTTTATTTTTGTTGTAGTAAAATGTCATAGTAGCTTTAAGGATAATGGCTTAAGAAACTGAATTATGGAACTTCCATTTTAGATGATAACACAGTCAGGAAGAAGTCTAGTTCTCCCATATAAAATCTAATAAATACTTGAAAAAAAGCCCCTAAAGACTAATGATAAGGAAACAAGAAAGATTTAGAAGTTCCTCCATCCTAGTCCAGAACTCTACAGAAAGACAACAGAAGTCAGCAAAGGTTTCTGCAAAGAAAGCCAATGCAATCACTGGTAAATGGCCTGGACACCTGCAGAGACTGGGGAGACTGGGAGAGGAGTAAGGCAAGAAGAATTAGACTTGGAACTGACCGGATATTGACCTAGGCTGTGAGAACAGATCTTAAGGGGAAATTCAACATAAAACTTCCAGGAGAAATGTCACATTGTTTATTTCTTATATATGAAAATAGTATCAGTACTCTTATGACTGTCAGCATCATTTGTGTCTTTTAAAAGGAAAGCTTGGGCTAAGCTGAGTGTGATGATTCTAAAAACATTAAGGAAGAGATAAAAAAAAGGAGTAATTATCTCCTACAAATGAGGCATAAAAGGAAAATTTTATACAAAAGAAGCTAGTGGGGGAGAGGATACATAGTACTGGAACCTTACTCTAATCAGGAATAGGTTAAAGAGGGAAGTTATAATATGTACATATGGATATGGATATGGATAAAAGTCCTCTATATTCAGAAAGAACCAAGAGGACAAGGGGATAGGGTTAGATGTAAGGATTATGCTAAACCCATACCCAAAAAAGATGAAAGAAATAGAGAAAAGTCCTATACATACAAAAATATTCATAGCCATTCTTTCTGTGGAGGGAAAAAAGTGGAAACTAATGGGATGCCCATGAATTGAGGAATGGATGAATAAATTGTATTTTCATGATTTGAATGTAATAGAATACTATTGTGCTGTAAGAAATGAGGAAATAGATGGTTTCAAAGAGACCTGAAAAAATTGATATGAATCAGAGATCACAAGAGACAAAAGAAACAGAAGTATCTTGTGTTTCCAGACACGTGGTGGCCAAGTGAGGGAATTACAAACAGAGATACTGTCCATTGCCCCAAAAGCCATCAGTGAAGAGAGCAAGACATCAAGACATCAATTAAAAGACTTTTCAACATCATATAGTAGACCAAAAAGAATAGTCTGTATGTTATCATTGCATACTCTGGAGTGGAATAAAGAGTCTTTCCAGAATACATGGTCAGAAGCAGATTCACTAAGCCTCCACATGGATTAGTAATAGGCAGAACATATTGCCCTAAGGACATGTTCTATATACAAATCACCATAGATGATATCACTTATTTATCCTTATCATCTATCTCTCCATTGCTTTTGAATTAACAGCTGTTTTGATTCTTCAGATTCTTCAGTGTAGTATTATTCATCATATATTGCATCTCTAGTTGAATATGCGTCTACCTCTACAATAGTCTTATAGCCTTCACCTCAGGCAAGGAGTGGACTGATCTTCAACTAAGTTCAAAGGAACTTGGAGTTTTTGCTCAGCTTCCTAGTCAAGACCACAAGACTATAAAGGGATTACTCAATGTTGTGGGAAGTTTGAGAGAGGTAGTGAGAAAAGGAGAGGGAGACAAAATCAAGGACTTGGGAGCTACCAGAGAATTCTGGTGTTTGGAATAGTGAATTATTGCTAAAGTTTTCTCCAAAGCCTTGGATTTCCAGCACATCCTCCAACTCTGCCTCTCTTTCCTTGTCAACTTTATTGTCTCTCTTAAAGTTTCCAAACTGAGTTATCTCTCCATAATCTGGTGGTCATGGCTTAAAAGCTGAGTAAAAATTCTAAAGTCCCAAAAGGATCATTACATGCCTTCTAGGAGAAGATTGATTCAACCCATGACTTGTTAACATCAGGAACTCTCAAAGTAGGAACTCCTTTTGTTGTTGGTTTTTTGTGGGGTTTTTTGGTCCTTTTTTCAAAGAAGACCATAACATCAGGGAGGTGATGCCATGACATGCATGTGAATTGGATTTGAGTAAGGGGATGCTGCACAAAGTCTCTTCTGGAGCCATCTGGGTCCAACAGCCAGATATGAATCAGGATGATTGTAGATGGCCCTGGGTCCAAGGCAATCAGATTTAAGTGACTTCAGGGTCACGCAGCTAGTAAGTGTCTGAGGTTGGATTTGAATTCTGGTCTTCTTGACTTCATACCAGTGTTCTATCCACTATACCAACTAGCTGCCCTTTTAGCAATTTAGACAAGAAAGAGGAAATTACCAGGGGCAAGTCAAGTTTAAAAGTCTCACCATGGTCACACAACTAGCAAGAGTCTTCCTGATTCCAAACCCATCATTGTATAGACCATAAAACCCATATAATAGAGCAATATCAGTATTATAAAGTCATTTTCATCTATTTGATTCAAAGATCATTAAAAACCTTGCACAATCTTTAAAATATAATACAATTTTTAAGTATAATTAATTACAAGCGTAGCTAGGAGTAGGTTAGATGGTGCAGGGGATAGAGTCCTAGGCCTGGAATCAGGAAGACTCATCTTCCTGAGTTCAAATCCACCCCTAACACTTTTAAACTGTATGACCCCAGTAAAGTCATTTAACCTTGTTTGTTTCCTCATCTGTAAAATGAGCTGGAGAAGGAAATGACTCCAGTATCTCTGCCAAGAAAATTCCAAATGTGGTCACAAAGAATCATACATGACTGAAAAATGACTGCTTAACAACACAGTCTGCTTTTTTCCTTCTATTGTATTTTATAGCCAGTTTGGTCTCTGTCTTCAATGTCTGTCCAAGATATGCCTATTGATGGAATAACTCCATTGACTATTCCTCCAAATACATATTCCCTGCTCCAGAAGCAGCCTCCCCAACTGAGTCTGCCCACAAGGTAGTTTTGTCTACTTGGCTTGTCTTCAGTTATGAATTCTCTTAGGAAACTGTCATCTTGGGATTTGATGCAATCAGCTCAGTGTCATTTGTAAATAAGAGCATCCAGAGGACCTTTGAATCTATTGGTCAATCCCTCCATTTGGACTCTGTGCTAAATATTCTCCACAAGAGTGACAAATACATTTGACAAACATCAAAGTCATAATAACAGTGGAGTGACCAAGGCTTTGTCCTATGGTGCAAAAGAGCAAGAATAACCAGTTAAAATAAAAAGCTCCCAGTTGGCAAGCTTCCTCCCTCAGGCAGTCTTCTCCCCAGACCAGAAATGCTTTGCCCTGCTCTCTGCTCTAACAGCAGTCTCACCTTTCAAAAGTATCTTTGTAGTATCTTGGAGTTTCTGCCCACAGGGAAAGTATCCTGGAGATTCTTTCAATACATAGCCCTGTAACTCCTGACTTCAGTTCTTTTGCCAATGGATTCTCCCAAATATAAATTTGCCTTTGGAGGTTCTTGCCCCAGGTACCAATCCAACATAGCCAGGATTGATATATATTTCTGTTTTTATTCACTTTAATTTTCATACATATTTCTATTTTTATTCATTTAATTTTGATAATCATGGAATTATAGGACAAAGTTATCTCTATCGTGGTTATTAAGGAATCTTGTCTAACCTTAACATGAGAAATACCTTATTGGAAGATATATGAGGAAATGAGGAAACTAGAGATATGTTGTTCACAAAACAAAACTATCAGTCTGCTGCTCTCCTGTTCATGTATTCATTGATTTGTCCATGGGTTCATGGATTGTAGGAACAATCATTACAGATTGTTATTCTGGTATATAACAATGCATGTCTGCCTTGGTCCCTCAGTATGACATGTTTCCTCTGGTTCCATTCTCTGAGGCCACTTGTATTATATTTCACCCTTCTCCCAGGATTCTCCAATACCTTTAGGGATTTTGGAGTATCTCTCTTCTCTGTCCCTGATTAGAGTTCCCACTGATTGTGTTTTCTTCTTCCCATTTTAAGGGATCTATGAGTAACAACCCAGATCAATTTAACTACATAACATTAGTTGTGCTTTTTTTTTTTTACAAATGAATATTTTCTTCAAAGAGATAGCAAAAAAACCACATAAACATTTCTATAGATATCCCCAACAGACTGGGGGCATTGCCCCTCCCTATATCACCTTGGTCTCTGAGAAGAAGAAAGTAATTAGAGATTATAGCTCATCTCAGGCCCAGTATAGCACTCTTCCTGAGTTCAAATCCATTCTCAGATGTGTTATCCTAGGCAAGTCATTTAACTCTGATGGCCCTAGTTTTCTCAGCTGTAAAAATGTCTGGAATAGGAAATGGCAAACCACTCCAGGATCTTTGCTAAGAAAATCTTAAAAGGGCCCAAAGAGTCAGACTCAAATGAAAAAATGACTGAAATACAAAATTAGTCCTACTAAATTCAAGCTGAAAATTACTCCTATTACATCCTATGATCTTGGCCTCTTAAGACTTCCCTGAAGAACTAGCTACAGCATCTGACTTAGAATCCTGGTCCCAAAATCATTTTGGCTTGAGTTCCCAGGTCAAAGAATTCAGTCACTGCACCTAAAGCAGAAAAGGACAAAAAAAAAACCCCATCAAAACTGCAGCTCTTAGAGCCATATGATCTAAAATAAGGAAAATAAGGAGGGAAGGTGGTGCTCAGGTCAGGTCCTTGCTCCATTCTACATGATATTGACTTATGTAAATGGAGTCCCTTACTCTTCAACATAAGCACTAGAAAGATCATGACTATACTTCAGTAGTTTTTAAAATATAGATAATTCTAGCTACTTAGTCACCAGTACATGGCTCCTCTCAATGACATGGTAGGCCAATAACTATCCATGCATGTGCTGGCTCTTCTTTTTCTTGAAAGCAAATTCCAAGTGTCTCCTGAGGAGAAGACACTATTTTTTGACATTATTTGAGGTGTCCAAATATGTGCAAAATTCCCATTATGCTAGTAAGAGCAGAGTTCTTTTTTTCCCATTTCTAAACTCCTCTGATGGAGGAATGAAGTGTTCTTTTGACCTTTTCTACACTCCATGTTACTGTTGACATCTGCAACTAATTGATGATCTGTAAGTCATCACTGTGACCAATGTGAAAAATCTTTAGTAAAGCATACCCAAACTAGGCTGATCCTTCTTGGTGTATTTGAGATTAAGAATAAGACAAGTTTACCTCTTTACTATGCAATTAATACCATCCAGTAGCAGCAAATGTTCATTCAAATATCTAATATTAATATGATCAGTGTGCTAAGCAATGAAAATCAAATTTAACCCATTAAAAGACCATTTCATAGAAAATTTTAAGATCTAGGAATTTTTGAAAAGCAACATTGTATAAAGGGCATTATATAATAGGGCAGCTAGGTTGCTCTATGGATAGAGTTCTGGACCTCGAGTCAGGAAGACTCCTTACTGAGTTCAAATCTAGCCTGACACTAGCTGTGTGACCTTGAACAAGTCACTTAACCTTTTTGCCTCAATTTCCTCATTTTTAAAATGAACTGGAGATGGAAATGGCAAACCATTCAAGTATCTCTGCAAAAAAAACCCCAGATGGAATTATAAAGAAGCATACATAACTGAAAATGACTGAACGATAACAAAAATAATTAATTTCATAATAGAGCATGTGCCTGGAAATTTATAAGACCTGGGTTCAAGATCAGATTCTTCTATATTCTAGATCCAGAATCTCTAACCCCTCAAAAAATAATCCTGCCATCATCAAACAATTTCATATAAAGAGATTCTAAGGTATCAAAGCAGCAAACTAAGTTAAGAATATTATCTTTTAAATTTTATTTATTAGGTTAACTTGACTAGTAAGAGCAGATAGATAAGTAGCATAAAGGGAGAGCCTATATATTAAAAAACAAAACTATTTCACACATACTAGAAGCAAAATAAGCAATAAAATGTATAATTGGGGATTATTTGTTTTTCAATTTATTCTTAGAGTTTAAAAGGAAATACCTTCAAAAATTTTAAGATAGTATATAGCAAGAAACGTTCATTAAGCACAAACTATATGCTAAGAACTGTGCTAGGGCAGCTAGGTAGCATAGTGGATAGAGTATGAGTTCTGGAGTCAGGAAGACCTGAGTTCAAATCTAACCTCAGACACTTAATAATTGCCTAGCTGTGTGACCTTTACAAGTCACTTAACTCCATTGCCTTAAATAAAAATAAAAAAGAAATTTTAAAACTGTGCTAAACACTTCAAAAATATTATTTCGTTTCATCTTCACAACCCTGGGAAATAGTTGTTATTACTACCTCCATCTTGCAGTTGAAAAATCTGAGGCAAAGAGTGGTCAAATGACTCGCCCATGGTCTGAAGTAGGTTATTAACTTGGGTCTTCCTAGCTCTCAGCCCAGCACTCTATCCATTAAACTACCTAGCTACCACTAATTAAATAGATGAGTTTTAAATTTAAAAATGCAAATTTCTTACATGTTCACATCCTTGGAGGAAAATATTTTTTTCTTCAATATTTTCATTTAATTCTACTCTAGAGATAATGCAAGATGATGCAACTTGGTAATAGGACCCTGATGTTAAAGCAAACAATAAGTTAAACAGTGGATCACTAAATCAATCAAGTAATCAATGGGCATTTATTAAGTTTGAAATCATATGCTAACTTCATGAACAGCACTGTGAATACAAAGACCCTACCCTCAAGAATCTTACATTCTATGGAAGGGGACAACACACACACACACACACACACACACACACACAAACACGCACACGGCACACGCGCGCACGTGTGTGTGTGTGTGTGTGTGTGTGTGTGTGTGTGTGTGTATAAATGCAATGATACTGTCACCTTTCTGATGTCGTGGAACAAAGGACAAATGTCATCCTCATCGGTACATAGGGCAGTTAGGTGATATAGTGGATAGAACCCTGGGTCTGGAGTAAGGAAAACCTGAATTTAAATCTGGTCTCAGACACTTATGGGCTGTGAATCCCAAGACAAGTCACTTAACCTTATTTGCTTGAGTTTTCTCATTTGTAAAATAAACTGAAGAAGAAAATAACAAACCACTCTGTATCTTTGCCAAAAAAACCCCAACCTAAATGGGGTCCCAAAGAGACAGACACAAGTGAAAATGATTGAACGAGAAGAACATCAAAATAAATACAAAGTGAGAGGGAAAGTTTAATTAAGATAGGATTCATGTTGATTATGGAGCCTTCTCTGAATCTTGGAGGAGGCTAGAAATTTTAAGAGGCAGGGGTCAGTCAATCAACTAGCATTTGATAAGTATCTACTTTGTGTCAATTGGTAAAGATGCCAATAGAGGTTGTAGGTAGGCAGGAGTGGCAACCTGCATCCTTCCTTCCTTCCTGCCACAACAAAACCCTGCATTGCAGCTTTGGGAGAGAAGCTACATCTAAGGAGGCAAAGCTATACTCATATTGCCATTGGGCATCCAGGGTTGACATCACAACAATCAGGTCCTCGTCTTATTTTTAAACAGGACTGCATTCCCTTGAATGTAACAAATATTTAAATAATTTATTATGCATCTAATATATACATATGTGAAAGTGCAAACTATTCTAGTTTCTGTATGTGTTTACATACTATAGGGGCATGGGATTTATAAGGGGCCCTAGAGATTACTTAGTCCAACTCCCTCATTTTATATATGAAGCACTTTAAATTCAGAGATATTAAGAGACTTTCTTCTAAAACCATTAAGCTAACTAGCAGCATAACTCAGACCAGAGCCCAGGCCATGTGCTCTTTCCATCAGATTGTAAGACTTCCATTGGGAGACTTGAAAATTTACATTTTTATTATTATTTACCACTGTCATTCATGTTAGAAAGAATGTCATAATGGATAGAGTTCTAGACTTGGATTCTAGATTTGAGTTCAAGGCTATCTTTTGGTTATTATTAGCTGTGGGACTGTGGGCAAGTCATTTAATCTGAACATCAGTCAGCACTCTCACATCCTAACTTATGGGTGGTTGTGATCCATATGGAAGGAGGAAATCATAACACAGTATGATAAAATTTTAAATTGAATTAATACTAACCACTATGACTCACTTTACAGGTCACAAAAACTCTGGCAGGAAGGCAGTGTAATGTTATTTACCCCATTTTACGGGGGAAGAAACTGAGACTCAGAGAGATTTGCCCATGTTCAATTTGAACTTCTCTCCAAAACCATCCTGGTGCCCTCCTTTAGTATTAAATTCATCAAGAGGATTGATTTTTAACAAAACAAGAAAAAAAACAAGGTTCTTTATCTTTTATGTCTTCGGTTAGCTCATCATAAGAATAATCACAATTGCCCTGGCACAGTTCCACTGTGAGGGAGTCAGCAAACTGGTATTTGAATCCCTAGAGAGGGAAAAAAACACCCAGAGCTTGTTCATTTTCTGACAGGTGTTGGAGCCTATGAAAGGTCAGATTCCAGCTCCCAGTCACATCCTGGGTTAGCTGGTTTTCAGACACACAAAAGCATTTCTGTCTAACACAGAGCATGGTGGAAATAGAGGCCAAGTGCTTAAAATGGCCGTCTGATGGCCGGCTCCTATCAATTAAGTCCTTCACGGACGCCTGCCTAAATAAAGCATTATGAATGCACAGCTGCAGAGGATGTGCAAAACAGCTGAAATTGGGAGGAATGTAGGGTTTTTTCTCTTACTTTTAAATGCAAAATTTCAGCCCATGAATCCCTATTCTGATTTGCCAGGCATGTTTCACAGACAGAGCTTTGCCATATTAAAAAACTAATAGAATACACCCTCAAGATTCTCTCAGAAAAACTGGAAAATGAATAATTCTGGTTTTTCAACACCCAGGGATGAGTGATTCCAGCATTTATTTTCCTTTCTGTACATAGTTGGTCAGGTCCAAAAGTTCTTCCTGACTTCATCTACTTAAATGCTATTGCAACACATGGTACTTGAGGTACCAGGGGGATAGCATTCAAATATAGAATTTCATCTCTGAAAACTATGGATAGCTATAGAAATGTCAATAACTCCCTTCTACTTCATGTCTGTCATTATTAATAAACTCTTATTTAGGCATCTTCATAAATCTAGAACTGAAAGAGACCTTAGAGATAATCGGGTCCCACCCCCTTCATTTTACAGATAAGGAAACTGAGGTCCAATCACAGAAGTACTAAGTGGAAGAGCCACGATTTGATTTTCAGATTCCAGATCTAGCACTCTTTCCATTGAATTGCACTATCTCTTTGTATCCCCCAAAATTAGATATACAAAAAATATATGTACAGTAACTGAGGTACCCCTTTATATGTGGGCTACCAGAAAGCAATCTTAGATTTTTTTAGTGATCAGGGTGTTAATATTTATTCAAATCAAAGATCTTGAGCCCCAATGATATTTATGATGATGATTTTTCTATGAGGTAAATGGAGCTAAAAACAAAAAGCAACAACAAAATAAAAAAATTAAATCACACAAAAGAATAAAATAAGTAATGAGAAAAAATATTACCCCATGACCTCATTACCTAAACATTATTCTGCTGACCTGAAAGGAAGGGCACACATATAGGGACCACATATGTCCAGTGAACACACATTAAAGCTAAAACAGTATAAAAACATATATGCCAGGACACATGCAAGGGCAGGATAGGGAGCAGAGAAATTGAGATATTAAAATCATGGCAACTCCCACCTTTGATAATATAGTTGCCAATATCCTCTAGTAATATCTCCACTTTCGGTGAGCCATTATATCATCTTTGATGAGTCATGTGCCATTTTTGTGGGTATCTCTACTTGTCTTTTTGCTCTCATTTATTAATTAAAATCCTTATAAGATTTCCTAATGGATACAATCAGAGATCAATTTTTTATCAGTATTTGAGTATAGGTATCAAATTGATCATAAAACTGATGTTCTCCAGCATCATGGAACATATCCTGTCCAAAACTCAAATAGAATAGGTTTTATTTTGTATTGATGGTAAATGCTATTATTTGGAAATGCTATCATGTGGATTGCAACAAGGTCAGTATTACTGGGTCTTCTCAATGAAGTCCAGAAAATTATCAGATTCCATTTCCTCCTTCCACTGAGAAGAGCACTCCTCAGATATATAACTCCAGTTCTCTGAACATCTCATTACTTTTCTGTATCACTACTATCCAAACATTTTTTCCCAGTCCCTCCCTTGGATCTGGCACTCTTACCTTGGATTTCTAATTGATGAGTTTATATTATCTAATCTACTTCAGTCTTAGCATGCTTCTCTCTAGTCATCTTCATACCCAGCCTCTAAGGACAAATTTTCCTTCTCTCTGTTCCCCCCATCATTCTACCTCTGAGAATAGTAATCAAATCACTATCATTCCCATAAAGAATGTATCAATTCATTGTTTATGTCTCTATTCACCATCCTTGTGACTTTCCAAAACAAAACACCTGCCCTTTGAATGTATTATTTTTCCTTAATGGAACATAAAACTATTGAAGGCAAGGATTGTCATTTAAAAAATTCATATAACAGACCCTTAGGACCATGCTGGGAATATATTGTTTAAAAAATGATTTCTCACTCATTCATTCTTTCATCTGGAGCTACTCAAAAGAAAATTACAAAAGCATTCATTTTTAATGTTATTTTATTTTTTCCAATTGAATGCAAAGATAGTTTTCAACATTCATCTTTTGGTAAGCTTTTGAGATCCAAAATTTTCTGCTTCCTTCCCTTCCCTCCCCCCGCCCCATGTCAGTGAGTAATCTGATATAGGTTGTATTTGTACAATCATGTATCATATATTTCCATATTAGTCATGTTGTAACAGAAGAATCAGACTAAAGGGAAGAAAAACTATGAGAGAGTAAAAAAAACACAAAACAAGTTTTAACAAGTGAAATTCTGCATTCAGATTCCAGTTTTTCCTCTGGATGTAGATGGCATTTTCCATCACAAGTCTTTTAGAATTGCCCTTGCTCACTGAACGATTGAGAGGAGCAGGGCCATCACAGCTGATCATCTCACAATGTTCTCCTGGTTCTTCTCATGTCATTCAGCATCAGTTCATGCAAGTCTCTTGAGGATGATTAAGGATCTTCTGAAGTCTTCTAGGCATTAGTTCTTTCTTTAATTTGTTTTTATTAACTACATTCAGTGGTAGTTTTTACCAGTCATTTTTTTGCAGAGTTTTGAGTTTATATTTTTCTTCCTCCCTCCCTTCCTTTCCTCCTTCTTCCCCTTGAAAGAAAGCAATCTGATATAGGCTCTACATTTATAACCATAAGCATTCATTCTTGGGGAAAAAATGGGTAAAGAATGACTAATATGCTTATTAATCAATCAATAAATATTTATTAAATTCAGGCACATCCCTAAGTATTCAGGATATTAGATTGTTTTCTGTTGGGGGGAGGAGGTAGGGGAAGGAGGGAGAGAGAAGAATATAAAGCTCAAAACCCTGCAAAAAAACTGATTGTTGAAAATTACCATTGCATGTATTTAGAAAAATAAATTTTAAAAATTTAATTAAAAAAATATGTATGACCAGAAAAGGAAGTGGGCCAAATGAAAAGCAGTAATAAGGCATCAGTTCCACACTGTTATCCACATTCCTGAAAAATACCAGGAGAAATTGTCTAGCCTGTTGGATTAGGTAGGCTTTTCAGAAAATATTAGTAAGAATTGAACAACATTAAAACAACTATGAGGTATCATTTCACACCTATCAGATTGGCCAAGATGAGAAACAGGGGAAATGATCAATATTGGAGAGGTTGTGGGAAGATTGCTGGTGGAGTTGTGAATGGATCCAACCATTCTGGAGAGGAATATGGAACTATGCCCAAAGAGCAATAAAAATGTTCATTCCAAAGCAACAATGGGGGAAAAATTGTAAAACTCTAAATAAAATCTTTTTAAAAATATGTTCAGGGGCAGCTAGGTGGTGCAGTGGATAGAGCACTGGCCCTGGAGTCAGGAGTACCTGAGTTCAAATCCAGCCTCAGACACTTAATAATTACCTAGCTATGTGGCCTTGGGCAAGCCACTTGACCCCATTGCCTAGCAAAAACTAAAAAAAAAAGTTAATTCCCTTTGACCCCAGCAATTCCAATTCTAGCACCATATCTAGAAGAAATCATAAAAAAATGGGAAAAGTCCCACATGTTCCAAATTATTCATTGTAGCTCTTTTTGTAGTATAAAATATTCAGAATTGAGGGGATGTCCATCAACTAGGGAATGGCTAAACAAGTTATGGTACATGGATACTATGGAATATTATTGTTTTATGAGAAACCTTAAATTATTGAACTCTAGAAAAGCATAGAATGAGTTACAGGATCTGATGCTGAGCAAAGGGAGCAAAACCAAAAGTACTATGTACACATAAACATTGTGAGATGATCAACTTTGATGGAAGAAGCTCCTGTCAGCAGTTCAGAGAGCTAGGACAACCATATTAGATCAGCTATGGACAGAAGAAAAACAAAACAAAACAAAACAAAAACACTCTTCAGAATCTGATGAACACTGTGTATAAATTATCTTATGTATCTCTTTCCCTTAATCCTAATTCCTCATACTGAAAATGACTAACCTATAAACATATTTATAAAAAATATGTATATACAATGCTAACCTGACTGTTCACTGCTGAGAGGAGGTGGGGTGGGAAGGAAGGATAGAAGGAAATTTTGTAACATAAATATACATGTGTATATGGATGAAAAAAATAAAGATGCTTTTCAAAAAAAAAGAATTGAACATGAATAGGCTGCAATCTACACCAGCGAAGGAAATGATCACCTTGATTGTTATGAATCCAATGAAAAAAATAAGGTACGAATTGGTGACATAAGTGAACATTTTGCATTTAGAACAGTTTGTGTGTTTTAAGAGCCTTTTTTAACCCACTTCTTAGTTCTGCCCACAGGAGTCAGGGATTAGAAAGTTACGTGTGGGGGGGGGGGGCGGGATACTTACAGACTGGGATATTTCTCAAGTTCTAGGGAATCTGCTATCGACTTCAACCTTGAAAACACTCTTAGTAAGAAGGAAAAGGGATATCAGGAAGTCAGCACAGTTTATCAAGGAGGAATTGTGGTGGCATGATTGTGATGAGTCTCTCAGAGATGATGAAGGATCATTAGGACCTGAATTTAAATTTGACCTCAGACACTTAATAATTACCTAGCTGTGTGAGCCTGGGCAAATAAATCACTTAACCCCATTGCCTTGGGGTTTTTTAGTTGTTGTTGTTGTTTGGGGTTTTTTTTTTTTAGGTTTTTGCAAGGTAAATGGGGTTAAGTGACTTGCCCAAGGCCACACAGCTAGGTGATTATTAAATGTCTGAGACCGGATTTGAACCCAGGCACTCCTGACTCCAGAGCCGGTGCTTTATCCACTGCACAACCTAGCCACCCCTCACCATTGCCTTGTTAAAAAAAAAAAAAAAGAATGATGCAAAATGATGAAGAAGCATGAGTAACCCAGAATATGAGAAGATAACCTTCCCTTGTCCCCTGCATGGAAAAAAAAAAAAATCAAGCTTTCCCGATATCTTAATTTCTTGCTCCCACTGATCTCTCCCAGCCACCGTGAGGCTGTTTGAATGGCAGCTTCAGTTGGGTGACCTTTTATATTTTCCTCTGTTCTTTGTTTTCAGCTTTGTCATCAAGCTTTATTTAATGTTAAAATTGTTGCCCAACAAAATTCAAGTTGTTTTCAATGTTACTTGATGCATAGCTAGAGGAGGATTTTCCCATAAAAGAAGGCATGAGGCAATTTTCTTAGTAAGAACCATAGAACACATATAGAGGGATAAATATGATAATCCAGAGCTTCATAATACTAAGACTAAATATATAGAAAGAGACCCTCTCAGATCTATTTTATTCCATATCTTTAAAAAAGGAGAGTAGAAAGCAGTAATGCTGGGGCTTAGGAAGGGAAGAGAGTAAGGGGAAGGAGATAATTTGGAAAAGGCTTTCTGATTCAAAGACTAACACCTGAGTGAAAAGGACAGGTCAAGACTTTGCATCTGCCCAGTAGCCTAGCTCAAGATCTTCAGTTATTCCCCAGTGGTTGCCTACATAGCAATTCTTTTAGCAGCAAAGCAATATAACAAAGGCATGACCTTCCCAATGAGCTCCCTCTAGAGCTTACAATTAAATCCATGGTCATTTCTGTGTGTGTGTGTGTGTGTGTGTGTGTGTGTGTGTGTGTGTGAACTTGAAGAAAATGTCCCTAAATTCACAATTAACTCAAATTCCAAAGACTAGATTAATACATTTGAATTTACCATAACCTAAGGATGCTTTTGAGCTCCATGTAGAGTTTTATGAGTCAATATATTAGCTCTTCCAGATCTAAAATTTCTCCCTTTTGATATTGTTTTATACCATACCAAAGCTCACAATCACCATGTAGCTCTTCAGGCTAATAGTAATTTTGAATACAATTTCAGTCAAAGAACTAAGAATGACTATTTTGTTGTTCAATTGTTTTGGTCATGTCTGACTTTTTGTGATACCCATTTGGGATTTTCTTGGCAAAGATGCTGGAGAAGTTTGCTTCTCTAGTTTATTTTACAGATAAGAAAAATGAGGAAAACAAAGTTAAGTGACTTGCCCAGACTTATACAACTAGTAAGTATTGGAAACCAGATTTGAATTCAGGTCTTCCTGACTCTAAGGCCAATCCAGGGTGCCAATACAATTTATCTAATTAAAACTCTTGATGATGTTCCACAAGTTTCAGTAAACCAAAGACATCCATAGAGATTCTATCACCTTTTTAAAACATTGGTCATCTAGTAATAAGAATGGCATCTAAAATTCCTTTTTAAATTCTAACTAGTGTGAACTCAAATATTAAAAACAATTCAAAAATGATGTATTCTGTAATAGGAAGAATGCTAGTCTTATTGATAATGAACACTTTGCTTTTCTGAGCCTCAATATTCCCATCTGAAAATGAAGTGTTTAGAGGAAATGACTTCTAAATTTCCTTCTGGTTCTATGATCCTAAAGTCTGAAATTTTTCCAATTTAATATCAGCTCTTGGTCAACAGAAGCTGATGGATTCTTACTTAAGGTAATTGACAAAACTGAAAATCAGTGTTCTTTTTCTTTTTAGTTACACCATTGAGCTACTGTGGGAACCTATTAGTACTATTCCTTTGAGTTACTGTGGGAATCTATCAAATCTATCAGTACTACTACTACTACTACTACTACTACTACTACTACTACTACTTTGAAGCATCTGATACTTTTCTAAAGAACAGATAATTGGTAAATTCAAGAGACTGAGGGAAAAAAAACTTTGCCATTGTCCAAAAATTTAGGGATGTCACAAAGGCTGTCACAAATCCCAAAAGTTCTCTCCCTGGAAATTTTTTTGCCATGAAATTTTACTCTTGGAAATTCTAATCAGTCATCTGGCTAATGCTCATGCCATAATATATGAATTTATTTTTGCCAGCAGGGAAAAGGTAGTCATCTCTGAGAGGACTGAGAGTCTGCACAGAGTCACTCAGTTTCCTTGGCTTTCATCATGAATAAAAAGCACTTATGTTAACTACAGGAGATGTTAAGAATAAGTAATTCTCAACAATCCTTGTAAAGTAATATTTAATAGAAAATGCTATGTAAACAGCTAGTTAAAAATAGATTCAAAGCAAGATCTCAACTAAAACTTAGAAATTCAATTTCATGATGCACAATATGAATCTGACAACATCAAAATTATTCACCATTATATTTTAGTATTATTATTATTAGAAATATTTATAATAATAGTCTTTATTGAATGCAGAATGCTAAATGCTATTTGTTTTGAAAGTTTCCTGCTGTGATGACAGTCTTTCAGATATGTGATTAATGTTATTTCCTAGTCTACTTTAGACTTGGCATGTATATTTGTGTGTTTGCATGGGTGTGTACTCTTTTTCCTACAGATGTTCTGTCACACTACAGGTAGTTTTTCTTCATTTAAACAGTCAGTTAATGACCACTTCAGCAGTTAGTAAGTAACCTCGCCTCCTAAGACTTAGCTACTGTCACAGCAGGACTTTAATTTGATAAAGAGCTTTTAAAAAAAAGATGAACAGAGATCTAGAAAGTTAATTAAAACTCATTCCCATTCTTATTTTAAAAGTATGCCTTCTCTGTTGAGAAGACTTTGTTATTTTTAAAATATTACAAAATGTCCTGTACTTATATGAGAAAAAAGAGATCTGCCATAGCCTGGCAAAGTTATGCTTGAAGTCTCAATTTCAGCATCAAGTCAGTCTTTGACCAAAAACAAATGAAAGAAAAAGAATCCTTTTCATTCATTGGTATGGAAGCCAGGGTTAGAAAAGGAAGATGAGAATTCTGCTTTGCACTGATCTCTAGGCTGAAAGGAGACTGAGGCTGTCATATCAAACTCTACTTCTCCCATTTCTTCAAAGTAATCTGAGAACCAGATGGGTTGTATAAACAGAAGAGGAGGTTCCAGTGAGTTCACTGACTTAATGAAGCCCGTATGTTCAACTCATGTAATAAGTATTTAATCATGCTGATGAAATTCATTCAAACCTCAGCCACACACAGTGCTGCTGAAGCTCTGATAATGTCATACATAGTCTCCAAATAGAGGCACTGGAACAAAAGTGGGACTCAACCCAATGTTGGTGACATCTCACTTCGGTAAATGAGTTTACAGAGGATGTTTGTGGCCTAGACAATGAACCAGAGGAAGATAACATAAGGTGGCTGGTTGAGAGCATTAGAGTATGTTCTATCCAACATCTAATACGTAATTAGGTGTACAAAGCAGACTGATCACTCAAACGAGTTTTCAATACTATACCTATCAATATCAATGTGACTGAATCAAAGAAAAGCTCAGTTAGCCCATCACTCTCCAGATAAAACAAAGCAGTTTAGAGCTGCACAAAAGCTAAACAAATGGAAAAAAAACATGCAATCAAATGCAAAAAAAAAAAATTAAAACATTTTCTTATTTCAGGTATCTTGAAAGAATCTTCTCTTTTTTAAAAAAGTACTTTACTCCTTGAACTATTCCCTTCTTCTTATGAGCCCAGATTGGAAAACTCTTTACAGAAAGACAGAACAATTGATTTGTGGAACAGAAAGGCAACAGCTGTAGACAATAAACCTGATGGATGGTACCAACCTTTCTTCTCCTCCTTAGGCTGTCTACAATCTAACTACAAAGATAGAGCAAGTGTAAGTTTTTTGGTCTTGTTAAGCAATCTTTCATACTGCAGTGCTAACCATATTGGCAGGAAAGAGAAGAAGAAATCCAAATAAGATCTTGGCATGACAAAACTCTAGAAATCTAGTCATTTGAATGACTTCCCTTGGGTATACATGTTTTTGTGTGTTTTGTGTGTCCCTGGGGAGAGCTGCTACATTGCAACTTCTGGAAGTGTTAAAGGATAGCTTTTGCCAAAGGGAAATGGAAGATACATCTTTGTCAACACCTTCTAAACCTTTATTCTCTCACATATTGTAGTATCCTGACAATTAAATAAATTCCTTTTTGGAAGGGTCATTCTAACCCATAATACAAATGGTAATTTTCCCAGTAACCTATGAGGTAATTCAAACTTTCTGATATCCAGGGAAAGGAAAAGAATTCACCAAACATCTCCCTTGAACATAAGATTACAACTCATCAGGCATGATCTCCAAACTTGATATGGTCAGTTAATGGAATTTTACAATTTTAGAGCAGGAAAAAGTCCTTGGAAATCATCCCTTTCATTTCACAGATTTTGAATAACAAAAAAGACAAGAGGCAACTCACCTAAGCTACAAAGAAAGGAAACAAGCATCTATTTATTGCCTAGGTGTCCTGCAGGCAACTAATTTACAAATATCATGTTCCTTGCAACAATCCTGAGAGAAAGGTGTTATTATCCCCATGTTACAGTTGAGGAAACCAAGGCAAGCAGAAATTTGAGTGACTTGCTCAGGGTCATACATCCAGGAAGTAAATGTGTTCAGATATGAACTCAGGTCTCCTGACTCCAGATCCAGTGGTCTTTGCACTGTGCCACCTTGCTGTCCCTAGGCATCCCAATACAACATGGGCTGTTATATATAACTATTTCCTTTCTTATGAAATTTAGTGGTTACTACTTCTCCTTTCTCTAAGACTAAAAAGAGATTTCCACTGTGAAGAGGGAAAAACATGGCAGCCAATTATTAACAAGCAGCAGCATGATATATCATATAAAGGAGTTGTGGATTTAGAATCAGAAGAGTAAAATTTCTAATTTTGCAGATTATTACCTATGAGACCTGATACTTCATCTGCAAAAGGAGGAAGCTGGACCATCCAATAATAATGATAATGTTTGTCCTTCATTTCTGAAGAACCACCACAGCATCAGGGGAGGTGATAACATGACAAGCACATGAATTGGATTTGAGCGGGGGTTTGGCTGTGCTAAGTCACCAACCTCACTTTCTCCTTCAGAGTCATCTGGGTTCAATGATCAGATATGAATTGGAATGACTGGACATGGTACTAGATACAAGGCAATCGGGGTTAAGTGACTTGTCCATGGTCAAACAGCTAGTAAGTGGCTAGTGTTAGAGGTTGGAATTGAACTCTTGCTCTCCTGAGTCCTAGGCCAGTCCTCTACCCACTCAGCTGTTCTGTGGACCATCTAATAGAAGATCTTTTGGTAGTTTTGGGGAGTAGTTTGGGAGTTGGGGAGTTTCACTTAAAACTTCTAATACACCTACTTAACTTCTAATACACCTACTTCTATTTCAATAAGTTATCATCAAATTTTTTTAAGCTTTTCATAAGAAAAGGCTAGAAAGTCCTAGCTAGAAAGAGACTTTTTCTAAATCTGCTTTTATGGAAATTGTCCAAACCTAATCCCTTCCCCATTTTCTCTCTTGTCTGGATGTAAAATATTTCCAAGTAAGGTGGCCTAAGTGTGAACTAGGCAGAAGAGGCTATTACAGAGTAACAAAATCTTCCTCATACTTCAAGGTTGCTTTGATACAAAATTGCCATAATTATAACTAGGTCAGAGTAAGTAGGGCTTTGACCTAACATACTAAATTCAGTGGGCAATAATATTTACAATCCTATAGTAGTGTAGACACAACAGAGTTTAGCATCTAGTTAGAAAAAATAATTGGTTAAAACAAAAAGCTACCCATAATATTTTATCCTTTCCCCTGTAGCAGCAGAGAAAATAAACTCCTTCTTGGCTCAATTTCTTCCCTAACCCCAAGAGTTTGACCCAAGTGTAATTCCAAGTTACAATTCTGGACCCAATTTGAAACTCCAATCTAAAGTCAATAAGTCAGGATGATTGTTAGAGGAGACTTTGGGATTGGAGCTGATGAAGAGGGACCTTCTAACAACGCCTCATTGCCAATATATTTCCAGTTTCTCTATCCTATTTTTATCCTTCTATCCTGGGTTACCTTTCTATCCTCAGTATTCACTGCTACCACACCTTCTTCTCTCCTGGAATTTCTATAGGGAACTGAAGTTTCCAATTTTTCTACTTTGGTCTATAAAATGAGCACAAGTCTTTTTCGTAGATTTTTAAAAGTTTTTACTACTAGTTTGTTATTGTACTATCATTTTTCAGTCAGATTCAACTCTTTGTGACCCCATTTGGGATTTTCTTGGCAAAAATGCTGAAGTAGTTTGTCATTTCCTTCTCCAGATTATTTTACAAGAGGAAACTGAAGCAGAGTTAAGAGACTTGCCCAGGGTCATACAGATAATAAATGTCTAGTTTGAACTCAGGTATATGAGTCTTCCTGATTCCAGGTTTGGCATTCTATGCACTATGGCGCCACCTAGCTGCTAGTACTACAAATGCTATTTACTACTGGTAACTACAGGTAAACATACATTTGAAATAAACAAAAAGTTATAAGAAATATTAACTTATGGATACCATATATTGCTCAAAGAAAATTAAAAGAGACCTAGGTCTTGATCTTCCTTTACTCATTGACTTTTAGTCATTTTCTTCAGGTCCAATATCTTATGGAGGTAAGTTATGAGTGGAAGAGATTATGGTAGAATTTTCAGCCTTTTAGAATCTCCTTTGTCTTGTCTCTGGATGTCGGTCCCTTGTATAAGAATGGTACTTTCATCTTTGGTGTTAAAATTTCTCTCAAGGTCAGAGTTCTCCAGAATGTGTCCCTGCAGGCACTTTCCCCCCTACCTCCTAGAGATTTCTACAGCTCTGTATCCTTGGAAGTCTTACTTTAACCCTGTCTCCCTGGCCAAGAACGACACTTTCCTGGATGAGAAATGTTTATTCAATAAATGCTAAATATTATGAGTTAAAAAAATCCTTTCCTTTCCTTTCTTTGGATTCAAGCATTCCTATACTTACCTTACACTCACACTGCCTTTGCTCAACCTGTGCAACTCAGTTGCTCCAGAAATCCTATTATTCATTCTTTTCACCATTAAGAACATCCTATAGTCTGAGTGTTAAAGTTACATATCCCATGCCCTCAAGGAGCTTACATTCTACTGAGGGAAAACAACATAAACAGAGATCAGTAAATATAAAATGTACTTCTAGAATCCTGTCATTACAACTTTATCAGAAAATTCCAAGTAATAACAAAAGCATATTAATCAATCATTAACAATTTCTGCCTCAGGGATCCTAGTTTAATCCCCATTAGGGCTGCAAAGTCAGGGCTTCTAGGCCATTAAGGCCTCTTCCTGCCTCTAAACCCTGCACTTGTGGTTTCTAAAAGGATGCATTTTTGCAGGCATGATCATCTTTCAGGACTGGAAGTTCCCCTTTGTGGTCCAATCTAATTCCAGTTCCATGTTGCCAAACTAGATGTCCTGGAAGGACTTGATACAGAGAGAAATTTCACTCTTTCAACATTTATTGAGGGTCTGCTGTATGTAACTTACTGTGTTAGGTGCTGAGAAAGATTTCTTAAAAGTTTAGACAAGACACAATTACTGGAGTCAGATTTTACAGTCTAATAAAGATATCAGACACAAACACATACAATAGAAGATATAGTATTAAGTGATATGGAGATAATAGAAGTATAAAACTCTCTCTTTCAGTGCAGCTCAGAAACCTGTATTACAGAGTCAATGTAATTATAGACTTGGATCACTTCCTCCTCTCCACCTCCCAAAATTCCCTCCAGAAAAGAGCTGGTGGCCTAGCACAGCCTCCTCACTCAAATCCAATTCATGTGCTTGTTGTGACATCAATTCCCTGATGTCATGGTCTTCTTCCAGGATGCAGGACAAACATCATCATCATCAATCATCATCATCATCATCATCAAAACATGGATAAATAATCCATAAGCACCTACTACATTTCAAGCCAACTATGTATCACCACTGTTAGGTGAAGATAGGAAAATATAAATGAAACTCAAGGAGTTTTTATTCTATTGGAGGAAGCAATGTATTCACATGCAAATATGTATGTAAGTAAAATAATTATACACATACAGAATATTTATACAGATATTAGGAATTCAAAGGGATAAGGAAGTTGTTAAAGGTATATCCTGAATTGATCTTTCAAAGGAACTTTGGTTTTTAAGAGATTGAGGTGAGGGGAACATGCGAGGCATAAAAGGTTAACATGCCTTGGTGAAATCTGAGGAGGAACATGGTTACCAACATGTGGGGAATGTGGAAGGCAAAAAGGAAAGAAAGAGAGAATTTGAACACTGTGGTCAGAGATGCTAGGTTTGAGTCCTAGGGTATACTTGTTCTCCTTGGCCCCGGAAAATACATTTTAACATTTGGAAGTAATAGTTTTAGTATTGCTTTCTTCCCCTACTTTGCTCAGTGACAGCTCTGATCCAACAACTCTTAGGTGTGTAAACTTGACTGGAATGAGTAGATAGCACACAGCCAATTCTAATTGTTATCACTCTTAAGTCAGACCCCCCAGGTTGGCTGTCTTTTTGGCTTGTTACTCCTGCCAGGGAGACTGTCTTTAGATTCTAAGCTATAGTATCCCCCCCCAAACAATGATTTATCATAGATCAAATCCCCTCTTAGATGAATCAAGTCATTGATAATCTTGTGCACAGAAACCACTGATATCTTCAACTCATTGGAGAGAGGTTGCATAAAATTCTTGAGCTTTTAATCCAGAATTATATGAATTTTGAAGAGAAGCATTTAGAAAATAAACTGATTTTGTACCCCAAAATCTCATTTAAAAAACAAAATGGCCTGGACAGAGACATTTTTAGTTTTTTTTTTTGTTTTCATTCTGAGCTTTGTAGTATTCTTCAATGGGTTAAAATATTAACTCTGTTGCTCCTAAATCAGAGTTATTTTCTCAATTTACTTTCCCCTAACTCCTTCTCACCTTTCTCATCAATGGTATTCCTTAGTTGTCTCCAACTTACCATGATCCCAGTGACAACAGGATTCATGGGATTTTCTTGGCAAGTGATTTGTTATTTCTTGTTCTCTAATGAATTAAGGCAAACAGAACTTAAGTGACTTATCTTGAGTCACTTATCTAATAAGTGTCTGAGGCCACATTTGAACTCAGGTCTTTCTAACTCTAGACCCAGAGCTTGATCCACTAAGTCACCAAGCTGTCTCCAGGTCAATTATAGAAACCCAGAATGCAATAATTCTACATGACCTTTGTGCGATGATCTAATCCTAACCCCCCCCCCAAATTATAGATAAGAAAATTGAAACCGTGAGATGGAGATTTTTCCCCCCAGATCACAAGGCTAGTAATTGATGGATCTTGGACTCAAAGCCCAGTACCCTTTCTACATGTTTCTAAATAATAGGAATATAGTTCATTTCCTCTTGATATCTACCATTCAGACAGGTGAGACCAGGAAGCAATGAAATTGGTGGTTGAACTGGCTATGGGAGAACCATCCAGGGAATGAGTTAGGGTTTTCTTTCAGCTTTGTCTCAGATCATGCTAATTGTTTTGTTTTGTTTTCAGAGCAGACTAAGGCTCTAATGGTTGATTTAGACTTATTTGCCTAGACAATGGTCCATTCATTACATTTTGATTAAACTTTCACAGAAGGCCTTTTCTCCAGGAGTAGAGGTTGCTGAATTCATCAAAGCATATCCTCTTTCCACAAAATGTTCTTTGACAAAGAAAAGAAAAACATTTTTAAATAACCCAGAGCTTTTATACTCACAATATTTAAGCTCTTTTGGTTGACAAGTAATCATCCATTCAAGTAGTAATACCTCACTTGCAGCTCTGTACAAGACCATTCAACATCTGAATATATAAGTAAACATATGGTTCCTGACATCCTCTCTAGCTTTCATATTCTATGAGTCTCTGAGCTTATGGTTTTATGAACTATGGGGAAACAACTTTAGACAACTTTCACTTTGGGGGAAGGGAGGGAAAGAACACTTGGCCAAGATTTCTTTCCTTGCTCTCCCTGACCCACATCAGTGGGCTACAATACTATTACTACATTTCAACATTTGGAGCTATAAGAATATCAGTGTGCATGATTAAAAAGGAACTTTTGATGGACTTGCCTAAAATCAAGAGGTTTTGGCTAAAGTTTGAAAGTGGCTATGTCTTCAATTTTCCACTTTTGGGAGCATGAGAGACAACAGATGGCTACCCTTAGTGCAGCACTCTGGTACATCCAGGATATTAAAAGAATAAAAAAAGGCCTCCAGCATGTTGGCTGGGTCTTCCTTGAGGATCTATGAGAAAGCATGCTCAAGAATTAAACAAGTTAAGAAGTCCCGGGAAAGGTACAACTGATAGCAGTGAATCATTAATCTATCAAAAACACCAATATGTATGTGGTACAGAAGGTACTTTTCCTCCCTTTTTCAAAAATTTCCTTTGTTTTTAATTTATGAAATAAAACAAACATTTATAAGATATAGCGTAATAAAAGGTGATTGTACATGAAACTGCAAATCTATTATATACAACTTGCTATTCCTTTTAAATATATAATAAAGCTAATATATAAAGTTCTTTTTTGTGTTTTCCTTCACCCATTGATGACCACTAGAAGCAAATAGGTGTATGTAAACATAATATATGAAAATATATGTATGTGAATATATATATACATATATTACATATTTATAAAATTATTTTATACATATTTCTATTTATCAGTTCTTTCTCTGAGTGTAGGTATTATTTTTATTCATATATCCTTTATTGTTAATTTGAATATTTATAATAATCAAAATTACTTATTCACTCAATTGTTCTCAAAACAATATTGCTGTTACTGTCTACAGTGTTCTTTTGGTTTTGCTCATTTCACTCTATTATTTCATGCATTTTTTCCATGTTTTTCCTAAGATCACTGAGTTCATCATTTCTGGTAGAACAATAGCATTCCATCATAATCATATATTACAAATTGTTCCACTTTCTCAAGAGGTTCCTTGTTACCTGTGTTGCTTTATAACTTTCCATAGTTGCTAACTTCTATTTAGAGTCATGCCATTAATGATTTCTGTTAAGCACATGAGTGTTTATATTCTAGTATTTGAGGCAAAAATAAGCTAGTATTTGTGCAGCATAAAGGTGACTAGTCTCTCCCAGCTTGAGGATATCTTAATGGAGCCGATCCCTGGCCTTACAACAGAGAGAAAAGCTCTCAGAGAAGTAATCTGAGAAAAAAATAGAGAGATCACAATTTTCTTGCTTATGGGGCTGAGTTCCAGAGCAAATGCACTTTAAAAAAATTTACTCTCCATCTATCATATGGTAAAAAGAAATATTCATAGTCTAAGTCAAATGCCCAGTCCAGAGACAGTATAGAGTAGGAGGCTTTAAAATATGCTTCCCTCCTATTGCAGAAAACTTTAACCCACTAGCTTTTCATTCAGAGAGTTGGAAAGTGAGTGGCAGTTGAAGATTTATGGGCTCTTGTGAAGAAAATAAGTCAGGAGAAAAACTTGACCTGACAGTTTGAAGATACGCCTGCCATAAATAACCAATTGATCTGGACAACCAGCAAAGCCATTAGTGAGATCTGAGTGCCTGCTGCTGGGATTCAAGTGCTGCATAAAACGCTAAAGGTGCCAGTAAAATGGATGTGACCATTGACTAATGCCATCATCTCTCCAGCGGAATGCACAGGAGTCCTGAGAGACAAATGAAACTCCTTTCATCTTTGTCATTTTATGCTCCTGTTAAATTACACACAATAATACGAAACCCGTTTGTCTTGGAGGGAGAGGGGAAGAGAAGGGAGTAGGAAAAAAATGACTCCCTTGCTTTGGAGTCATAAATCATTGGAGAAGTGAGAACTTCTCCAATGAAGTTGAAATTTCTGCCTGGAAACTCCCAGACAATGAGCCTGGGGTGTCATCAATCACCAAGACCCTGTGGATGACTACCAGACTTACTGAGCATAGAGCAGAGGTAGTATTGCTTACCTTGGCTTAAGCAAATTCTGATATTCCCTAGGACTATTACCTACAATGACAGTGGGTTTTTGGGTCTTAACTCTTAGGGGAAATAAAGGATAGGAGTCAAGTCTGCTCCACTAATCTTAGATTCTTTGTCTAAGTCACAGGAGTGGGGAATCTTTTTTCTGCCAAGGGTCATTTGAATATTTAAAACCTGGACTGTATTTGGCCAAACATTTAATTAATTCACCCCTAAAAACCTCCTAGATTTATTGAATTTCCAGTCCTGCCTGCAGTTGCCTTGGCAACAATAGACTAATACAGACTGTGGCCAGAGGTTCCCCCCATTCCTGGTCTAAAAATTTGGTGGAATGGCAACTTCCTTGAACTGTTTAATGTAGATTGAACAACTAAGAGCTTTCACAGCTGATTCAAAGAAAGTCAAGAATTGAGTCTCATAATCAGATTATGAGTGTAATCTGTCAATAAGCATTTATTAAGGACCAGATATAGCATTAGGCACTAGACAAAAACAAAACAGTCCCTGAGTTCAATTAACTTACATTTTGTTATGAAAAACAACAGTACACATAAGTAAATAAGAAGGGGTGAGAAAGAGGTGGGAGAGAAATGAAGAGCAGTTGGTAGGATCAGAAAAATTTGGGTTAAGCCATTAAGGAAACTAAGGGATGTTCAGGGGCAGAGGTGAGGAGGAAGTAGAGATGAGGAATAGACTATGCAAAGCTAGGGAGAAGAAAAATGGAGTCATATATAAAAAGAAGAACAAGTCAGTCAGTTTGACTAGTCTGTAGAATGCATGAAGGGTAGTAAGGAATGTGTGATAAGTTAGAAAAGGTAAGCTTGTGCCAGAATGGAAATAGCTTTAAATGCAAAAGAGGCATTTCTATTTTGAGTAAGGACACAACTATCCTACAGGAATATTATTACTTTGTCAAATTATTGAAAATATTTTGGAAAGCAGAGATACTGGAGATTGGAAGATCAATTAGAGAGACTGTAAGAGTCTAAATGAAAAAGTAATAAAAGACTAAAAGTGGTAAAAAGGAATTTTTTTTTCTTTTTCAGGGTTTTGGTAAACCCAATTGCCTTCATATAAATGCTGGGTTTGGAGCTGGCACATATAGGTTTAAGTGACACTGATACTTAATAGCTGTCTAATCAACTCTCTGAGCTTCATCTGTAAAAGAAGGATAAGGACATATATTGAGGCAGCTAGGTGGCATGATGGATAAACTGAGTTCAAATCCTACTTCAAGCTATGTGCACATTACTTCACCTTTTTTTGCCTCAATCTCCTCTCCCATAAAATGGGAATAATAATAGAACTTCCTTTCCAGGATTCTTGGAGGTCAAAGAAGATAATATTTGTAGAGTGCTTACCAGTTTTTGATACATAGTAAAAACACAATAAATGCTTGTTTCCTTCCTTCCTTCCTTCAACTGCTCTAAATATTAAAAACACTATTTCTTGTGTCAAGCCAAAAATCTGCTACTTTCTAGCCTCTTTTCATAGGTCTTGAGTAATACAGAATTACTTCTTGGTTTAGGGAGGCTAAGGTATTTGTCTTCTACTTCTACACTCATTTATTCAAACTAAGTTCAGTCACAGGAAGCCTGAACTCCAAATAAAGGACTTTTTCTTCCTACTTCCTTGTACTTTCTGGTTTTTTTATATCTATACTCTACAAAGAATTGTTTAAGGCTTAGGTTTGGCTGAAATCCAGTGGTTTCCCCCAAAGGGAATAGAAAGGTACTCAATGTACAATGTAGATCATGTGTAAGACAGCTAATTTATTTCTTTTACACAAAAGAAATGCTTAACACAGAAGACTCAAAGCTGTATGTTGACAAAGGCTTAAATATGAAGCAGTAACTTATGACTACTATCATATTCTGCTGGGAGGTTAATACTTTAAAAACATCAAAGCATTAAGCTTTTTGCATGACTGCTGAATCAGTATTTCACCTTCCCCTCAGCTCTGCAATCTCTTCTTTAAGGTCCATTTCATCTGTCAAACCTGGCCAGGGTTTGAGATCTTCCTCCAAGACCATGAAAAGGGGAGGGGGAGTGGAGAGGGTTACCTCCTGAGGTGTAGCTGGCACCAGTTGAAGGACCGAAAAGATCCCAATCTCTTATACTCACAAGATTGGCTTCCAAGGAGGGAAATGTCCTCCTTAGCTATGCTTTTCATTCATTTATATTCGGGGGAGGAACACAAAACAGAAGTTTAAATTCAAGCTAACCAAGATGAGTTTCTAGTTTTGCTGACATGACTGGACAGTGAACATTTTTGCAAAGATGAGAAAAGTCACCTTCTCTCAGAGCTCATGGGAAGTCCTAGGGGAAAGAGTATACTTCATGGCATGTGTTCAGGAGACAGAAAGGAAGAGATAGCCCCAAAAAAACAAATTCACTCTTTTTAAGGTGCACTGAATAGATTAGGTTGGTGGCCAATTCTCTTTGATGCAATTTTAATATTATCTCCTTCTCCTACAGTTGTCACCACTGGATCCCATTTGGGATTTGCTTGACAAAGATACTGGAGTGGCTTTTTATTTATTTTTCTAGCTCATTTTACAGATGAGGAAACTGAGGAAAACTTACTCAGGGTAGGAAAGTGTCTAACACCATATTTGAACTCAGGAAGAAAAGTCTGCCTGACTCTGGATCTGGTAGCTGCCCAGTAAACACAAAAACTGTCTTCAAATCAGCTAGCAGATTTGTTCTATGTAGAGTCAAATAACTCTATCCCTTTATCTATGGGAGCCTGAGGCCATTTCCAATGTATTCTGGCTCAGTTCTGAAGGAAAAGAAACTTTTAAACTCTAAATATTCCCTTCTGTGACAACAACTGGAGAACAACAACTCAAGCTTCTTAGTTTTCTCTTAAACTAAACATGCCCATTTCTGTTAAAAAGTTCCTTGTATGTTCTTTCTAGACACCTTTCTGGACATCATAAGCTCATTGAATTATGGATTTAGATTTGGAAAGAATCTTAGAGATCAACTATTCCAATTCCCTTCTTTTACAATATAGAATTGACTCAGAGTGATGAAGAATCTTGGTTGAAATCAGAGATAGAAAATAAAAAGGACAGATTTGAACCCAGAGTCTCTTGACTACAAATCCACTGCTCAGCTGCTAATCAAAAAAAAAAAAAAAAGCCTCTCTTTTTGGTTCTATTCTTTTCTGCTTTTAATTAAAGGAGTTTTGGAGATGGTTATGACCTTGTGAGTTTTGAAAGACAAAAAAATGAACCAGCAAAGGTCCATATCAGAGTTTGCAGGAAGCCAAGTCCAGTTTACCAACATAGCTTAGAGTGACCTGCCTGACCCAGCCCTGCAAGAAGTAAACAACGAAGTGCTGCCACCAGGAAGTGACTCATTCAGCTATGATGCCACATTCAAAAGTGAACTTGAGGCAGCCAAGGCTTTGTAGTGACCACTCTAAGAGTGAGCCAACTCTCCCCAGGGGCTAAGGTAATACTGTGGAGAGTATATCCTAATTTGAGATAAATGTTTTTGTAACTTCTGTTTTTACTATGTTTTCTAGGTAAATATCCCTTTTTCTTAAGATATTATCATTTACATTAATTGCTTAAATGATGGTGGGTAATATTCACTGAATAAACATGTGCTCTTTCTGATTCTATTTCCCACCTGGACTTTAGGGTACAATTCAGGTACTCTTTGATCATTTGCTCAGACATATTACTAAATTGGTAAGTACATTGATTGATCAACAACCAATCAAATCAATGTTTTGTTTTGTTTTTTCTTGTCTAAGGGACAACTGAAGGAAGGCATGCTTAAGCCTCTGGATGGGGAGAGAGATCAGTGATAGAGGAGAGATATTAAATGTAGCTGATGATCAATATTGAAGCTGATCCTGAACTAAAGTGCCACCTCTGATACTCCTTCTATAGAGATGGTCAAAAATTTGACTTTGAGCTGCAAATCCATCATCTGTAAAAATACTGAAAATCACATAGGTGACTAGGGTTTTCTGTAAGAAAAGTGTTTTGTAAACATTAACTCATGTTTAAAAAACATGTTACTGATACTGGGGTTAATCCACTGAAGTAGGTGCTTGAGCTGAGAACAATGGAAAAAGATACAGAGCCCTTCAGGGGTACCCCTAGAACTCTGATGGGGAAATGGAACAAGTTAGCCTTCTGGGGCCAGTTTAGTGGCATAGCGGATAGAGTATAGGACTTGGAGACAAGAAGACTTAATTTTAAATTTGACCTTAGATATTTATTAATTCTATAACTTTAGTTAAATCATTTGATCTCTGTCTGCCTCAGTTGACTCACCTATAAAATGATGATAACTTATCTCCCAGGATTGTAATAAAAATAAAATGAGATAATGTGTAAAAGTACTTTATAAACTTTAAATTACTATCTAAGTCAGATGGTTCAATCTGTGGCCCTTAAAACCCATTCATGCAGCTTGGAATCCATTTGTACCAATTTTATAAGTTTTTATTGGAACATGTGGCACAGAAAAGCTAAAAGGTCGAACACCCATGTATTAGATGTTATTATCTTTATTATTGTAGTTGTCAGGGAAATTTGGAATTGGGATAATGACCCCTAGAAACCATAAAGGGCTTCTCAAAGAAAGACGATAGTTCCTACCCTCCTGGAGTTCAAATTCTTTTGGAGAAGACAATATGAAAATAACTATGTACAAACAAAATGTGTACAGAATAAGTAGATAGCATTCTCTGAAGGAAGACATTGGGAATAGGGATGGGGGAGGATATGGGGCCTGGGATTTGGAGAACTAATTTGAACTGAGCCTTAGAGGAAGCCTAAGGAGGCTAAGAGGTAGAGGTAAGAAAGCATGGCATTCCAAGTATGGGAGACAGCCAAGTGCAAAGGAGTGGAGTTGGGGAGAAAGAAGTAGAGGTCTCCTGAATATACAAAACATCTTGTGTAGTGTGAGGAATAGGAGAAGTACAAACACTTATGAAACACATATTATATTTTAGGCACTAAGGTGCTCCACATATAGAAAATTTAATTTGACTTCTTAGGGAAATGATCATACTCTCCTTATGGGAACCAATGAAGAACTTTTGGACCATCAATGGGGCTCATAGCTTCTAGAATAGCCTTTTGGTTTCTCATCCTTACTTCCCCCATGCAGGTGTTTTCCATAGTTTTAAATAGATGAAAATTCTGAAAAAAAAAAAGCTTAGTGTTTGATCCAGGAGAATTTAATCAAGTAACATAAATAAGAGAAGTAATACTAATAAGTACAAAAGTATATGGAGGAAAAAGATATGAGGGAGATTACACCGGTGGGTTGTAGAAATGGGTGGGGTTATGTGGGGGAAAATGTACTTGGGAGACTAAACTGTAATTTGGGGGAGGGATGTGGTCAGAGGGTAGGAGGAAAGAAGGGATTTTATTATGTGTATTTTCTATCTGACCCTGGGTAGTTGCATTGCTTATGCCTCAAATAGCTCCACTGACCCACTAAGTCAATTTTGGACCTCAGTCAACACTGTACTTTTTTAAACCTTAAAACCCTTGGACTCTCTCTTTAGCTTTTCTTATGGTTACAGTCTTCTCCCCTTCTCTGTTTGCCGAAAATAGGTCCCTTTGTTCATTCACATTTCTCCCTGTTTTAGGTATGAGTTTTCTCTTCAGCTCCTGCCATCTGGATCATCTTTTCTGTATCTGACCACTTCATCACCTCTTCATCTATTCAGTAATCTTATCTGAAAATTTATTCTTTCTCCTCTACCCCTTCATTTCTCTCTCCCCCACCCCCAGCTATTTTCTCTCTCTCATGCTTTTTTTTCCCCTTCAAAGCTAAATCATTATTATTTTATAGAGCATCAGGGGATAAACTACATAGAAAATATGCACTATAAAATAAACACAAATGGTGCTATCTCTGAGTTGTCCAGATCTAGTACAGCTGTTACAACTTAACAAGCACAGCTGTTTACTTGAACACAGCCCAACCACTTTATGATACAGTCATTGTCCTAAAAGCTACTACATTGTAGGTGAGGTATTTCAAGGGCACATCAGTATTAGATCATAATGGTGGTTAGTCAGGGAAAGACCTGTTAAATCAGCCAAAGTCCTTCTCCCTGCCAGGTTTGTGGAGAGGCTTCTGTTAAGAGGACAGAGCAGGTATTCATTCCAGAGAAAGCAGGAACTTTGCAAACTCCTCACTGCCTAGGGTGTTTCATAAGCCAAGACAGTTCTTCACTATTGTTTGAGAGAAAGCAGGGGATTGTCCTTTGCAACCTTTCTTCTGTCTTTAATATCCCTTCTCCTTTAGGGAAAATTAATGCCTCATCTCAATCTCCTGGTTTCCCTGGCTTCTTTCAATTTTCAGCTAACATTCCCCCTTCTGCAAAAAGTGATTCTCCATCCCCTTTAATCTTGATGCCTCCCCTCTCATTTATCCTGCATACAACTTGTTTGCACAGTTGTTTGCATGCTGTCTCCCACATCAGATGGTGGGTTCCTTGAGAGCAGGGACTTTACCTTTTGCCTTTCTTTGTATCCACAGTATTTAACTCAGTGACTAAGCATCTAGTAGATTCTTGCTTGTGGACTTCAATTGACTTAACTTTTGCCTACAGAATGAGTATGGGGGAAATAATAATACAAAGCACTAAAGTGGTTAATGAAAAGAAAAATTCCTGTGAATCTGCATAGATTGGAATCTGGAAAAGAGATGTGTCTTAGTCATTTGGTAGCACTGTTAATTAGCTTGTTTTGAGTAACTCCTGGGAATGAATAAGAAAAGCAAAATGACCCTGTCAACAACTCTATCTATAGCAAAATCCTCAAGCAAAGTCATCCTTCACATAGGAGCCTAAAGGCGCCAATTGCACAACAGGCTCTGATGCTGCTACTGCTCAGCTGTGCAAATCAATCATCCTCCTTCCAGATCTCATCATTCAGCAGTTGTGGGACCTCATCTATTTTTAAAGCACCAGGAAGCCGGTGGCAGAGGGCATGCCCGGCCACCTCCAGGGGAGAGGTGTTGCTGCAGTAATGAACTGTGGATTGTCAGGACAACAGAACCTTGGCCTCAAGGTGAAATCCAATGCATCTGTCGGGGAATGAAGTCACACTTGATCTTCTACTTCAAAACTGTAAAAATAAATGCAAGACAAGGAGGAAGGGAAGGAAGCTGGAATGTTATAAAAATCTGAGTGCCTCAATGAATGTGAGTTAGCCAGTCAGTATGTTTTCTAAGACAAAACTATCCCCAACAAAAACAACAACAAAAACAAAAACTATGAGGCAGGCTCTACTAAAACCCAAACACAGTAGCTAATATTTCATGGAGGAGACATTGGATCATCCTAGACTGTGCTAGTGGAATGCAAACTCTGGAAGTTTCTAGGAAGCTGGAAAAACTTTGAGTGAGGGGGAGGTTGTAGGACGAGGAACTAGCAACTGACTGTGTCTGTCACCACATAAACAGTCAAATTAAGGTTGAAAAGACTTGCCAGATGGTGAATGTTTTCAAACAAAAGTTATGAAACCATGTACTAAGATGTAGAGGAGTTGTGATCTGTATCAGTGAAGGGTTTATCCACAATAACAAGACATATAAGTAATAGCGCAACACAGTGAGTAGGAGCAGAATTATAGAGATTTGGAGGCATAACAGCAAAAACTGAACTAAAGTTAGCCACCCTAAAAGTCAGTCTAAAATGTTCCCATGCCCCACCTCTTCACTCTCCCCACCTCTACAACCTAATCTTGTCCAGAAAACTTTCCTTAATTTTTTTCCTAAACAACACATTTTCCATGCCTTCTTCATTTTCTCTATTCCAAAGAGCCACCTTAACTTTCTTTGCTCTTCTGATTTTATAGCTCTTTTCTGGCTTTGTTTATATATGGGGGGCCAACTCTTTATATCTAGGCATAGCAGGTGACTCTGAAACCTTTTTATATCTCTGAAGTACTACATAGTGACCTAAATGTGTTTATTAACCTCACTACAACATTCTGAAGTCAGTCGATATTTTTAGACTGTTTCATAAATACAGGACCCAGGGCAGGAGGCTCAGATAGGTCTTACAATTTGCCCAAGGTTACAGGAGTCAGTGATTCAACCAAGACTCAGACAAGTCTTTAGACATCCTATTGTGGTTGTAATTGTGTGTGTGTGTGTGTGTGTGTGTGTGTGTGTGTGTATCTGTGTGTATGTTGGGGAGGGTTATTGCTTTTCATGAGACTGAATCAAGTCTCTGCCTTGAAAATAACCCCTACTTTAGTTACAGGGGGAGGTATATAGGAGTAACACAACTGAATAAGCCCTTCCTGACTTTCTTCCCCTCCTTTCTTTGTGGTATCTAGCTCCATTAGTCTGCTTACTCTTCCTCATACACAGTACTCCCTCTCTCAACTCTACATCTTTGTACCAGCTGTCTCCCAGGTCTGGTATGCTCTGCCCCTTCACCTCTAATGATTCCCTCTAGACTCAGATCAAATCCTACCCTCTCCAGAAGCCTGTCTTGGTCCCCTTGAATGAACTTTTTGTCTTCCCTATGCCTTTCTCTCTAAACTGTATATATCTTTACCATACACATTTGTTTTTATCTTGTCTTTCCCATTCAAATTGAACTCCATGAAGCTAAGAGACAGTAAAACCAAAGCTTAACACAATCTCTGACCCAAAGTAAGGCAGTTGGGCTAAACATTGGAGAAAGATAGAGTATGGCACCTGGAGTCAGGAAGTTCTAAGTCTAGATCTGACTTGAAGTACTGGAAAGCTCTTTGACCCTGGACAAGTCATTTAACCTGTGCTTACCTTGATCTTCTCATCTGTAAAAAGGGGAAGGAAGCATTAGCATATATCTCTCAGGATTGTTGTGAATTGTTGTTCAATAGCATCTGACTTTTTTTGACCGCATTTGAGTTTTCTTGGCACTGATACTGGAGAGCTTTGCCATTTGTTGCTTCGCTCATTTTTACAAATGAGGAACTGAGGCTAACTGGGTTTGACTTGTTCAGGGTCACACAGCTAGCCTAGTGTCTGAGGCCAGAGTTGAACCTAGGTTTTCTTGACTCCAGACCTTATACACTATCCACTGAACCACCTACTGATATTAGAAGATCTCTAATCTAATCTCTAAGGTTCATTCAAGCCCTAAAACTATGATCCTTCAAATTTTTGGACCCCTGCAATGGGAAGAAATTTGATTTTTTTTTAACTTGGAAGCTCTAATACCATCACTATTAAATAAACCATGTAATCTAAAGCTATGATTTGCTCACTTGCAGAATTATAATATAGTTATATGTGTGGTGTACATATATGTATATGCATATATATATCTGTGTGTGTACATGTGTGTGGATAGATAGATATAATTTGAGATCTTGTCTTTTCTCTTCAAAGAAGACTGAGATTTCTTCCTTTACATGGGGAAACAAGAAGAGGGATCAAGTTGGGCACTTGTTCCTTCCTTAGCCTATCTCCAAGTGGGTTACTGAGCTAGAATTATACCTCTTCACTATCCCTTAAAAATTAGTAGTATAGTGGTAAAATACTTTGGGATCCAAAATAAATGCCACTTCTACAATTGCTCTCAAGGGGAGAGTAATACCTTATTATCAACAGCTTAGCTCTCTCCCACTAAATGCTAGTTACACAAAAGACCATCAGAATTTGCTAGTATACTTCTTTATCAAATTAAACAGTGAACAGAACTTGAGATAATTTATAATTACTGGAATATACTAAAGAATAAAGAAGTGAAATAACATACTAGCTCCCAAGGAAAGGGAACAATCCCACCAAGGGAGCCAACTCTTGGGAAAACTTACATAAAGTAAATCCTAGAAATCAAAGGTCATGGTCCTGACTCCCAACATGTCTTCAACTCTTGAAAGATCTTGTCTACTATTCAAAAATCTGACCCTTGCTTCTCTCGAAGTCCTCTAAACATTTATTAGAAAATCTTTCTCCTCTCATCCAGAGAAGCAGCAACATAGCTGAGCATTCTCTCAATCACTCGGAAGTCACAAGACTTCCTTCAGAGCATATCTCCTACCAAATAGGAAGAATTGTTAAAAAAAAAATTGAATAAAGTTCCCCATGAATTTGAGAAAAATATCTCATACTTATGCTAGCTCCATGCTGGCAGCAGAGGTGTACTATATAGAAGAATGATATTTCCCAATTAAGTGACTCTTAATCTCTGTGTTCTTTAAAGTGACGCCTCAGGATTTATCTACCAAGACACAAAAGCTGGCAAAATCATAAAATGCTATTGATTAAAATTGTGATTTTAATGTGATTAAAAGCAATCACATTTATTAAGAGTGCTACTTCTGGACTTCCAGTGCCAAGATAGTAGAGTAAGGAAGAAATCCTCTGAAAGTCTCCAAATTTTTCCTCCAAACAATCTGAAAACCTCTTCAGGAGCAGGGAAGAGCTTACCCACCCAACAGAAAAGGTCTGTCTCACGGGGGTGGGAGGGGGAATGTGATGCAAGAGCAGCAGTACCAGCAGCAGCAGCTAGCCTCACAGCCCTGAACCTGCAACAAGTTTCAATCCTGGGACAGTCCACCAGTGAGACCCTGCCCTCCTACAAACCAGCAGCCCCCTAGACAAGTGAGCAATCTGTGCATCATAGCAAGGACCCCACCCACCAGCAAGGCCCTGACCCCATTGCTGATCAACTGGAAGACCTGCCCCAGGGATCTACAGAGAAAGTTTGTTTCCATAGCAACCCAGAAGTAGGTGCTCATCTCTGGGTTCAACTGGCAACAAGATCCCTCTTCCAAGACCAGTCACCTAAAAATCTTTTACCATAGCAAACCAGCAGCAAAGCCCTATGCCTAGAGCAGGCCAGCAGCTAAAACCCACAGCCAGAGTAGGCCAGTAAGGAAGCACAACCCCACCCAGGACAAGCAGAAGGAAAGCCTATCCACCAGAGAAAGTACTCAAGTCCAGTGAAAACCAACAGTAAGATCCAGAGTCTCAGTATAAAAAGCTTGGCACAGTACAGAGAACTCAACTCTCACATTAAAACACACACACACACACACACACACACACACACACACACACACACACAAATTTTAAGGTAGAAAAAATGATAAAAAAATAAATAGAGCTTGAGTTACTATGGTTATAGGATTAAAACATAAATTTAGAAGAGGATAACTGTCAAAATGGGCAAATGCAAACCTCAAAGAAAAATATAATTTTGTCTCATGCCCAAAAATAATTCTGGGGGGGGGGGGCTTAAAAAAGATTTTAGAAAGCAACTTAGAGAAATAGAAGAAAAATTGGGGAAAAAATGAGAGAAATGAAAGAGAATCATGGAAAAAAAGAGTCAATAGCATGGGAAAAGAGATATACAAATTTACTGAGGAAAATAACTCACTAACAAAAAAGAAATTGCCCAAATGGAAAAGGAAGTAAAAAAGTTCACTGAAGAAAATAATTTCTTAAAAATTAGAATTGAACAAGTAGAAACTAATTACTCTATGAGACAGTAAAATAGGATAAACAAAATCAAAAAGGGTTAAAAAATAGAAAAAAATGTGAAATTTCTCATTGAAAAACAACTGATCTAGAAAATAGAACTAAGAGAGATAATTTAAGAAATAATGTACTATTGATCATTGCTCAAAAAAAAAGTCCTAGACAACATTTTCAAGAAATTATCAAAGAAAAATGCTCTAATATATTAGAACGAGAGGGCAAAGTAGATATTGAAAGAATTACCACTGAAAGAAATCTCAAAATTAAAACTCCAAGAAACATTATAGCTAAATTCCAGAGCTCATAGATCAAGGAGAAAGTATTGTAAGCATCCAAAAAAGAAGGAATTTCAAATACAGGTACTATAGTCAGAATTACACAGGATTTGACAGTTTCCACATTAAAGAACCAGAGGTGTTCAAATACAATTACCAGAAGGCAAAAGAGTTAGGATTTCAACTAAGAATTACTAACCCATCAAAAGTGAAAAAATCTTTTGGGAGGGGGAAAAAATGGCAATCCTCAACTAAACACCAAATTGGAAATACTGCAAAATCAAAGGAAAGATTAAGAAAAATGAAGATATAAAAACTATTGAACTAATAAATAAAACTAGAAGTTGTTTCTTTGAAAAATGCAATAAAATAGATAAACCATTGGTTGATTTGATTAAAAAGGAAGGAAGGAAGCAAAATTACTAGTAATAAAAATAAAAGGGGTTAATTCATCACCAATGAAGAGGAAATGAATATTTTTATTAGGAGCTATTTTGCCTAATTATGTGCCAAAAAATTGACAATCTGAATGAAATGAATGAATATAAACAAAAATATAAATTATTCAGATTAACAAAAGAAGGGGGAAAATGCTTAATTAACCCAACCTTAGAAAAAGGAAGTAAACAAGCCATCAATGAACTTCCTAAGAAAAATTCCACAGGACCAGACGGATTCACAAGTGAATTCTACCAAACATTTAAATAGCGATACTATGTAAAATATTTGGGAAAATAGGTAGAGTACTATCAAAATACTTTTATTACCCAAATATTGTGCTGATACCTAAACCAGAAAGAATCAAAATAGAGAAAAAAAAATTGTAGGCCAATTTCCCATGCAAAAATTTTTTTTTAAATACTAGCAAAGATGGGGCGGCTAGGTAGTACAGTCGATAGAGCACCAGCCCCAGAGTCATGAGTACCTGAGTTCAAATCCTGCCTCAGACACTTAATAATAACAACCTAGCTGTGTGGCCTTGGGCAAGCCACTTAACCCCATTGCCTTGCAATATATATATATATTATATATATAGTAGCAAAGAAATTACAGGAGGCAAGATGGAGAAATGAAGTTAGCATGCTCCCTGAGAGTTTTCCCCTAAACAAAGTTAAATGAAGACTCTGCACAGACATTAAGGCTACAGATCCCAACAGAAAAAGACAAGATCCAAAAAAGTTTTGAATGGTAGGCATCATGGGGGATCTTCCTTTGGGGTGGGGGGAGTAAAGCCTAAGTAGATGGGAGAGAGGGAAAGCCAACTTGAGGCTTTTAGCCACAGTGATATCAGGGTCCTGACAGCTGTACAGCAAATCAGCAGGGAGAGTCCCAACCCCAAACAAAGTCTGAACCTGGGGAACTTTGGGACAAAAGACAGTACTGAGTTGGGAACAAACCACTGCATAGCCAGAACCTGTATATAAAGGAGGAAACAAACTTCTGCAAAGGCAAGGTCTGGTCTGCACAGGAGAGATTGAACCCCAGCCCCAACATAAAAAGCTTGTTTCTCTTCTCCCTATACTCCAGGATTAAAGCTCAGACATTTCAAGATGAGCAAAAAAAGCTAAAAGAGTACTCACTTATATGCAGAAAAAAGATGATAACATTGCCATCTCAGAAGAAAACAATGAAAAATTACTCACAGGAGAAGTTTCAAAAGAGTCTGAATTGGACTCAAATCCAAAAACTCACAGAAGAGCTTAACTGAAGAAAATAGAACCCTAAAAATTAGAATTGGACAAATAGAAATCAATCAATCTATGAGAATGCAAGATTCCATCAAACAAAGTAAAAAGGCTGAAAAAAATTGAGGAAAATGTAAAGTACCTTTTAGGAAAAACAAACGATCTAGAAAATAGTTTCAGAAGAAACAATTTACAAATTATTGGACTATCAGAAAGCTTAGATTAAAAAAAAACTTGGAAACATTTTGCAGGGAATTATCAGGAGAAACTGTCCAAATCTGCTAGATTAAGAAGACGAAATAGCCACTGAAAGAACTGCTCCAGAAAGACACCCCAGGATTAAAACTCCCAGGGCCATCATAGTCAAATTCCAGAATTCTCAAATAAAGAAGAAAATACTGCAAGCAGCAAAAAGAAGCAATTACAAAGGAAACACAATCAGACTTATAGGACTTATCAGTTTTAACACTGAAGGACCAGAGGACCTGGATTATCATATATCAGAAAGCCACAAAGGATCTTAGATTACAACTAAGAATTTACTGCTCTACAAAATTCATCATATTATGTTAGGGGATGTCTAATGGATGTCTAATGAAATAGAGTACTTTCAAAATTTTCTGATAAAAAGATCAGAACTGAACAGAGAATTCAATCTCTAAATGCAAGATTCAAGAGATGCAAAAAAAAGGTAAATGAAAAGAAGAAAAAATAAAACACAAAATAAAACACATTTTAGTCAAGAACATCAAATTGTATACAATCCTATAAGGGAAGAAATAACACTTGCAACTCTTGAGAATTGTATTTCTCTCAGGATAGTTAAAGGGTTCAATATAATTGACTATAATAGGATTTAGAGGATATGGCTATGGTTGGTTCTTCTCTTTCCATTGAAGAGAACCAAGATGACATCACTATATCTGAGACTAAAAGTCTAGATGAAAAGCAGGGGTGTTTACTCTAGACTTATGTCTCAGTTTCCTTTGACCTACTTTAATTCTGCTTTGCTCATAAAGCTTAGCACTTTTTTCTGATGAGGGCATCCTATACTGGGGCAGTCTGCAGTCAGTGATTCTCATACCTTACAAACAAGTGTAAAATTTTTAAGAGACCTTCTGGGTGTCCCAAAGAGATTCTATAGTTAATAAAATCAGAAGTGACTTTAGTGGCAGAGGGTGGGACCCTACTTAGAAGGTTTAGACTTAATTCATACTTCAGTTAACAAGGGTTTAAGCATCCTGGTTGGGTAGCTAAACGGGGTGAATATGGGAGATAGTATTCTTGGGAGGGGGTAGCAAATGATTCATGAAATATTTGGCTTTGAATGATATTTTGGCTCATGGGGATCGTGTATCCTTGTAGGGTACTTGGAAAAGGGGGTAAGGTATAGAATGATTATAATTTGATATGATTCATGACTCTTGAGAAATGTATGAGACAATAGAGGGGAGGGTACTTAGTGTCACTGAGGAAATACTGTTTATAAAACAATCAAACAATCTTTCTGTGATTATACTTTGATAGTACTTTGAGCTCATCAAGCAATCAAGTAATCAATTAATCAAGCTTTTATTGATAGTAATTCATTTGAAGGTATACAGAGATTTATTATATTAGAAGGCAAGAAGAAAGAGTGAGAACACTGAACAAATTCTATTCAATAGACTTGATCCATAGAGGAAAATAGATACATTTCCAGTTGGGTTTAAAAATCTATCCTATTTTATAGTGAAGTGAGGTGGGGAAAGAGAAAGAAAAGGGAAGGAGGGACTGATAAAAAAGGGAAGGCAAAAGCAGAAGTGAAAATAAACTGAAAGTTAAATTTTAAAAGAAAGGTTAAAAAGGAAAGGGAATAAAATTTTGGTGACGAGGAATAAGAGGAAAGGAAAGAGAAAATTATAAATGGGGAAAGATAACATGGAGGTACCCTAGGTAATGAAATTATATTATTATTAAACATGTATGCACCTAGTAGTATAGCATCCAAATTCCTAGAGGAAAAATTGAGTGAATTACAAGGAGACATAGACAGGGAGACCTCAACTTTCCTCTTTCAGAAATAGATAAATCTAACCACAAAATAAACAAGAAGGAAGATGATATGATAGACCTCTGGAAAAAATTTAATGGGAATAGAAAAGAATATACTTTTTCCTCTGAAATACATGGCACCTATACCAAAATTGACCTTGCTCCAGGGTATAAACAAATCTTTAATCAAATGCAGAAAGGCAGAAATAATAAATGCATATTTTTCAGATCATTATTCAATAAAAATTACATGTAATATAGGGTCATGGAAAGATAAACAAAAGATTAATGGGAAACTAAATAACTTAATTTTTTTTAGGGTTTTTTTTCAAGGCAATGGGGTTAAGTGGCTTGCCCAAGGCCACATAGCTAGGTAATTATTAAGTGTCTGAGGCTGGATTTGAACTCAGGTACTCCTGACTCCAGGGCTAGTGCTCTATACACTGTGCCACCTAACTGCCCCTAAATAACTTAATTTTAAACAATGAGTGGATCAAACAGCAAATCATAGAAAAAGTCATTAGTCAAATCCAAGAAAATGATAATAATAAGATATCATACCAAAATTTGTGGGATGCAGTCAAGGCAGTTTTGAGGGGAAACTTAATATCTCTAAATGCTCATATGAATAAAATAGAGAAAGAGAAGATCAATGAATTAAGTATGCAACTAAAAAAAATCTAGAAAAAGAACAAATTATAGATCCCCAATTAAATACCAAATTGGAAATTTTGAAAATCAAGGAAGAAATTAATAAAATTGGAAGCAAGAAAACCATTCATCTATTAATTAAAACTAAGAGTTGGTTTTATGAAAAAAACAATAAAATAGATAAACCTTTGATTAATATGTTTTTTTAAAAAAGAAGATAACCAAATTACCATAATGAAAAATGAAAACGGTGAACTAACCACCAATGAGGAAGAAATAAAGAGATAATTAGAGCTCTTTCACCAAACTGCATGCCAGTAATTTGATAACCTGAGTGAAATGGATGAATGTTTGCAAAAATACAAACTGCCCAGATTAACAGAAAAGGAAATAAAATATTTAAATAATCCCATTTCATAAAAAGAAATTGAAGAAACCATCAATAAATTCCCTAAGAAAAGGTATACAGATCCAGATAGATTTATAAGTGAATTCTACCAAACATTTAAGGAATAATTAATTCCTATTCTACACAAACTATTTCTTAAAATTCCTTTTATGAACCAATATAGTGCTGATACCTAAACCAGGAAGAACCAAAAACAGATAAAGAAAATTATAAACCAATCTCCCTAATAAACATTGATGCAAAAATCTTAAATACAGTTTTAGCAAAGAGATTATAGGGGCAGCTAGGTGGCACAGTGGATAGAGCACCAGCCCTGGAGTCAGGAGGTCCTGAGTTCAAATACGACCTCAGACAAGTACTAATTATCTAGCTGTGTGACCATGGGTAAGTCACTTAGCCCCATTGCCTTGCAAAAACCTAAAAGATAGAGAGAGAGAGAGAGAGAGAGAGAGAGAGAGAGAGAGAGAGATTACAGTAAGTTATTACTAAGATAATACACTATGACTGCATAGGATTTATGCCAGGTAGGCAGAGATGGTTCAATATTAGGAAAACATTTGACATAATTGAACATATCAATAACAGAACCAAGAGATTATCACAATAGATGCTGAAAACATCTTTGATAAAATACAATATCCATTCCTATTAAAATAGGAACATGGCAATAGTACTTGGGAATCTAACTCCCAAGGAAAACCCAGAAACTTTATGAACACAATTACAAAGCACTTCTCGCACAAATAAAGTCAGGTCTAAATAATTGGGAAAATTTCAATTGCTCATGGTTGAAGTAATATAATAAAAATGACAATTCTATACAAATTAAATTACTTATTCGGTGCTACCAGATCTAAAACTATACTATAAAACCTAGTATTGTTTAAGAAATAGAATAATGAATCAGTGAATTAGGATAGGTTCAAAAGAAATAGTAGTAAATGACTACCTTATCTACTATTTGACAAACACAAAGACATTAGCTTCTGGGATAAGAATTCACTATGTGACAAAAATTGTTGAGAAAACTGGAAAATTTTCCAGTTGTATGGCAAAAACTATGTATAGACACACATCTCACACGCTATACCAAAATAAGATCAATATGGGTGCAGGATTTAGACATAAAGTGCGTCACCATAGATCAATTAACAGACCAAGAGATCTATGGAAAGGGGATAAATTTATGACTAAGAATGAAATAGAGTACATTATAAATTGCAGAATGGATGATTTTTACTATATTAAATTTAAAAGTTTTTGCAGTAATAAAAGCAATGCTGACAAAATTTGAAGGAAAACAGACAGCTGGTAACAATTTTCATAGTCAGGGTTCTGATAATAGTCTCATTTCTAAAATATATATAGAATTGCATCAAATTTATAAGGTTACAAGTCATTTACCAATTGATAATTGGTTAAAATTTCAAATGAAGAAATTAAAGCTATATATTATCATATGAAAAAAATTTTCCAAATCATTACTGATTAGAGAAATGCAGATTAAAACAACTATAAGGTATCACTTCACACCTATCAGATGATCTAAGATAACAAAAAGGGAAAATGAGCAATGTTGGAGAGGTTGTGTGAAAACTAGGACATTAATATACCATTGGTGGAGTTGTGAACTGATCCAACCACCCCAGAGAGCAATCTGGAACTATGAACTATGTCCAAAGGGCAATAAAACTTCATTGCCTTTGATCTAGCTGAGGGGAAGGGCATGAGAAGGGAGATTGGAAGGAAATTATATAAGGCTAAAAATATGCATATGCATATGGATGAATGTTGGAAAACTTTCATAACATATAATTGGAAAAATAAAAGAAATTATCAATTAAAAAAAGAAATTACAGCAATATATCACAAGGATCATATACTAAGAACAGGTAGGATTTATAACAGGAATATAGCATCAGTTAAATATTAGGAAAACCATCAGCATAATTGACCATATCAATAACAAAATTTAAAAAAAGCTTTTGACAAAATACAGTAACTATTCCTTTGAAAACACTAGCAAACAAAATCAAACAAACAAGCAAACAAAATAAAATACTATTGAGCTTAGGAGTAAATTAAAATGATAAGTAATATTTTTCTAAAACTATCATTCAGCATTATCTATAATGGGAAATAAGCTAGAAGCATTCCCAATATAATCAGAGATGATGTAAACATGATCATTATCACCTCAGTTATTTAATGTAAGGGGATAATAGACAGAGTATGTGGCCATGAGGAGTTCATCCTGAGAGTCATTGAGACCTGGGACAACAGGAATGTCCATACCAGAGTGCTCTGAACTCAGGAAGGAGCTCTGGCCCTTCTCTCTCATTGTTCTCCTGCCTTTCATCCTTATCTTGTTGAATATTCTCAGGAAGGACCTTTTGTCCTTATCCCTCTGTCTTTCATCCTCATATTGTTCAACTGTCCCAGGAAGGAGTTCTGGTACTTATCTCTCTACCTTTCATCTTTATCTTGTTGAAGATTCCACATTTTTCCAGGATACAGACCTTTTGTGGCATACCCGTTATACTTCCACAGGCCTGGAGATGAGGGATGCTGATACAAGGGGACTAGGCTTATATATACCCTTATTTCAACTATGTAAGTCAGAGATGTAGCATATACCTGCAATAAACTCCTTGCTTATCTCTCACTGGCTGACTTTCATTATTGAACATGCGGGACATGTCCAGCGGAGCTCCCCGAAGAGTTGTGTGAAATAAACTGAGACCCGGCTGCCCAGAGTGGACCGCAACAATTTAATATTGTACTAGAAATTGGCTATAGCAATGAGAAGAAAAAGAAAATTCAAGGAATAAGAAAAGGCGGTGAGGAAAGAAAACTATCACTCTTGGCAGATGACATAAATGTTATACTTAGAAAATCCTTGAGACCCAACTGAAACACTGCTTGAAATTATTAACAACTTTAATAAATTGCAGGATACAATATAAACCCATTGAAGTCATCATAATTTGTATATATTACCAACAAAGCCTAGCAGTAAAAGATAGAAAGAGAAATTCTATTTAAAATAACTGTAGATGGGACAGCTAGGTGGTGTAGTGGATAGAGAGTACTGGTCTTGGAGTCAGGAGGACCTGAGTTCAAATGTGACTTCAGACAATTAATTATCTAGCTGTGTGACCCTGGGCAAGTTACTTAACCCCATTGCCTTGCAAAAAAATAAATAAAATATAAAAATAAAGCAAAATAAAATAAAATAACTGTAGACAATATAAAATAATTTGAAATTTACTTGCCAAATCAAACCCAGAAACTATAAAATACTTTCATACAAATGAAGTCATATCTAAACAATTAGAATATATTAATTGCTCATGGGTATACCAGGTCAATATAATAAAAATGAAAATTCTCAATCTATTTATTTCATGTCATACCAATCAATCAAAAATTATTTTATAGATCTAGAAAAATAATGAAATTCATCTAGAAAAACCAAATTTGCTGAAGGATATCAAGGGAATCAATGAAAAAATGCAAAAGAAGATAATCTAGGCATAATAGATCTGAAACTGCATTTTAAGATGGAAATTATCAAAATAATCTGATAGTTTGAGGCAGCTAGATAGAGCTAGATAGAACTATAGATAGAGAGTGGATAGAGCATCAGGCCTGGAGTCAGGATGTGTGAGTTCAAATCTGACCTTAGACACTTAATAATTACTAGCTATGTGACCTTGGGCAAGTCACTTAACCCCATTGCCTTGCAAAAAAAAATAAAAACAATCTGTTACTAGATAAGAAATAGAGTGGTAGATAAGAGGAATAGATTAAGTACAAATTAAACTTTAGTAAATGACTATAGTCATCTAGAATATAATCCAATCAAAGATCCAAAATTTTGGAACAAAAACTTATCATTTGACAAAAATTGCTGGATAAAATGGAAAACAGTATAGTAGAATCTATGTATAGACTACTCAGCTCATACCATTTAACAAGAAAACATCAAAATGTACATTATTTACACATAAAGGGAGATGTCATAAGCATCTTAGGAGAATATAGAATAATTTACCTGTCAGATTCAAGGATAAGAAAAGAATTTAAGACCAAAGAAGATATAGAAAACATTACAAAAGTGTAAAATAGACACTTTTGATTACATCAAATGAAAAAGATTTTACATGAACAAACCAATGTAACAAAATTATTAGGAAAGCAAAAAACTGGGGGCAGGGAAGTCTCATTTCTCAAATATATAGAGAACTGGGTCAATCTTATAAAAATACAAGTCATTCCTCAATTGATAAATATCAAAATATATCGAGACAGTTTTCAGATAAAAAAAAATCAAAGCTATCTATAGACATATGAAAAAATACTCTAAATCACTATTGATCAGAGGAACTCAAATTAAAACAAGTCTAAGGTCACCTCACACATTTTAGAGTGACTAATATGACAAAAGAGGAAAATGTTGAATGCTAGAGCAGATATTGGAAAACTGGAGCAATAATACCCTGTTGGTGGTGTTGTGAACTGGTTCAACCATTCTGGAAAGCAATGAGTTATGCCCAAAAGATTATCAAACTGTGCATATCCTTTGATCCACCAATATCACTGCTAGAGCTATATTTCAAAGATATCCAAAAAAGAGGAAAGGACCTATTTGTATAGAAACATTGATATTTTTATGATAACTAAGAATTGAAAATCAACAGGATACCTATCAATTGGGAAATAGCTAAATAAGTTGTGGTATATGATTGTAATAGAATATTATTATGCTGTAAGAAATGACAAACAGGATAATCTCAGAAAAACCTGGAATGACTAATATGAACTGATACACAGTGAAGTAAACAATTATACACAGCAACAATAGTGTTGGATAAAGGGCTGTGAATGACTGAGCTATTTTCAGCAGGACAATAATTCAAGACACCCCCAAAGGACTAATGATGATGTATATTATCTACCTCCAGAGAAAGAACTAATATTGATTGAATGTAGACTAAAGCATGCTATTTTTACATTATTTTGAGTCTTCTTGTATTAAATGACTAATATGGAAATATTTTACATAATTGCACATGTATAAGCCATATCTAATTGCTTACTATTTCAGGGAGTAGGGAGGGAAGGAAGGCAGGAAAGAAAGGGGGGAGAAGGACAGAATTTGGAACTCCAAACTTTAAATAAAAATGTTTTTAGAAATTTAAGTATATTTGGTCTACATTCATATTCTATCAAGTTCTTTTTCTAAGATAACATTTTTCATCATAAATCCTTCAGAATTGTCTTCAATCATTGTACTGATGAGACTAGCCAGCTGATCATTGTACAATGTTTTTGTTACTGTATACAATTTTCTGTTTCTTCTCATTTCACTTTCAATTAGTTCAGATACCCCATCATATACCCCATCTTGTTTAGCCATTCCCTAATTGATGGGCATTTCCTCAATTTTTAATTATTTACTACCGACAAAAGAGCTACTTTAAATATTTTTGTACAAAAAGGTCCTTTTCCTTTTTTTCAAAATAGAACCATCAAACTCATATCCATTAAAGCTAATATCTCTGATGAGTCATTCTGTCACTCACTATATTATTCCAGTAAGTTCTATTTTCAAGCAATGTCTTTAGGGCTAAGATTAAGGCACTGTGTCTATAAAAGCCAACCTGTTCCTGCAAATTAAGAAGTCCTGAATTCCAATGCAACTTCAGATACTTATTATCTGACCCTGAACAAGTCACTTAACCTGATTCAATTTCTTCATCAGTAAAAAAAGAGAATAATGATAGCACCTACCTTCCAAGGCTGTAAGACAATATTTTTAAAGTGCTTTGCAAACTTTAAAATGTTTTATAAGATGTTAGCTCTTATTGAATATAATTTGAGGAAGAGAATACAAACAATAGCTGTGCCTCAGGTTATTTTGCCTTCCTTTGATCTCCTTTATTGATATTAGCCTGCTCAAACAGAGATAAGCATCATTTATCAACTTTTAAAATATGACATGCTGATCTTTCTCTTTGAAATACTACCATGTTAGCTACATTGTAGGGCTAGTTTTCTCAATTTGTAAGTATACTTCTGTGGGGCAGGAGATGAACTGTGAAGAGCAATAATCAAACATCAAAATTCTGATAGGCAAAGGCAACATTTTAGACCTGAATCATTCATCTAATTGAACACAGTAATACTTCTGTTATTGTTGCCCTTGAAGCTACCTGTGTAATAGAAATATGACCAGATTTGGAAGTGAGTTCCTTCTTATAGAACAAAGATCAGATAAAGAGTAGCAGAATTATACAGATATATCAATTGACTTCAATCAATCAATATTTATTAAGTGTCTACTTTGTGTCTGGCAAGGACAATCTCTGCCCTCAAGAAGATTACAATCTTAACGGGGGAGACAACATGAAATCAAATAAGTACAAAAACAAGCTTCACTAAGGATAAATAGGAAATAGTTAACAGCAGGAAGGCACTGGAATTAAAAGGAGTTTTATGAAAGGCTTCCTATACAAGGTGGCATTTTAGATTAGGAAGCCAAGGAGATCAGCAGTTGGAATAACTGACAGAGGCATTCCAGACCTGAGGGACAAAGAGAAGTCCAGAGTGGAGAGATGAAATGACTTGATAGCAGAGCAATCAGGAGGTCAGAGATACTAGATGGAAGAGTATGTGCAGGAAGTTCCTTTATTACTCCTGTGAGAGGAAGAAAAGAATAGAAACCAATTAGGAATCAGCTCCACACACAGTGGGGTAGCTTTCAGACATAAAACCATGAAATCAGAGGTTCAGAGACCTGCAGGGATCAAACATGCATGAAGCTTTAGACAAAGAGCCATCTTGAAATCAATAGAAGGCTGTGCTGTTCTAAAAATGACCAGTAAAGTTAGGGCATTTTCTCTTGACTAAAAAGGAGTGAAGAATCATGGACAAGGACAGAGGGAACATAACTATAATAGTATCTTTGCTTCAGGCAGGATGAAATGAGGAGTAGGGCAGGGCAGGGGTCACTCAGTCTCTAGGTTTATCTGTCTTGACATGCATACCATCCTTGGGTGATGGGACTATAGCAGGCAAACAAGTTTTCATTAGCACACACTACTCCATCTTAATATTAATTTGTGATCTTGAACAAGTCACTTAATTTCCCAGATCACAATTTTCTTATTTGTAAAATGCAAGTTCCCTGTGCCTCTCCTGCAGTCATGGAAATCAAATAGAGATGACATAAGGTAGAATGTTTTTAAAATTTTAAGTCCTTGATAAATATTTATGATGTACATAAAATGCTATATAACCATAAAATGCTATATAATATTATCATTATTAACAATAAGAATTGTTATTCGAAAAGGGAAGAATTTAGAACCAAGTGTTTGGAGAATCACAATTATCCTGACAGATGCTTGATACTCTAGTTAATAGAGAGAGAAATCTAGAAATTTTCATTATATACCAATTTCCAAAGGACATGTGAGGTAAATTATATTTAATAATAGAATTAAGGATTTTTCTCTTTATTTCCACAGTCAGGGACGAGTCCCTATAAGTCAGTCTCTCAAGGACATTTCTGATAGATGATATTGCCCCAAATCCTCCAGGCATGCCCTGCAACCTTGAGCAGGACCTCACCCAACTAGAAAGCTTTACTTCTGCCTAGATGTAAATGGAATCTAATCCAGGTAAATTCCAGTCCTAAAACATTAAGCCTATACCCTTACATCCCCTCCATTAGAGTTTAGAGTAACCCAGCTCATGAAGAAGAAAATCAACCAGAGATGTCTGCTTAGAGATGAATTCTTCTGTCCAGATTGCTAGAGATGTCTGAATCTCATGATCTAGCTATGTTCTCAGCAGTAGGCAAAGACTTTAAGTTCACCCCCTCATTTAAATGCCCATCCTCTAATTATTCACCAATCAAAGTTGACCACCTCTCAGGGGCATTCTCTTTCCCAAAATAAAAATATTTAAGTTATTCATTGTCTCCAATAGGTGTCTGGTTAACAAGTGAAATCACTAACCATCAATTTATTGATTATCAGCTAGTTTAATAAATTTATTCTTAATTTCTCAAAATTCTGTCTCTTAAGTTTTTCATTTATCTCATATGTCAGGTTGCCAGGCTTCAAGTGCCCAAAATGACATTGGGATAAGAGTTGCTTTGTATTGGAGAAAGCTCTAGAATCTCAGAACACTGTGGAGACTTGTGTGTGAATGTGGGGGGGGCGGTTAGAGGTACTGACTTGGAAAGAAGATAAAAGGATCATTGATTTAGAGCTGTGCATTAGGAGGTCATCTATTTTAACCCATTCATTTTATAAATGAGGATACAGAAACCCGAAAGAATTGAGACCAGCCTTAGATCATACAGGAGGTAAATAGATAAGAGTTACAAAGAAAGGGGCATCCTTAGGTGTTCTTGAGCCATCAGGAGTAGAGAACTAGGTAGTCTGATGCTATGGGATGTATTCTACCAAGCAAGAAATGCTGGCATCATAGCCTAGACTCAGAAATAAGTTTTTGCCAGGCTTGGTGGCACATGCCTGTTATTCCTATTGCCAGGAGGATGAAGCCAGTAGTTTGCTTGAGTTCAGGAATGCTGAGCTATGATATGGCTAAAACTAATTGGGTAACTGCCTTAAATCTGGCTTCACCATGGCCAGCCCCTGAGAACAAGGAGCCACCAGGCTACCTAAGGAGGGGGAAACTAACTGAAGTCAGAAACAGAGCAAGCAGGACACATTTCTGTGCTAATCAGTAGTAGCTAATGCACTCTTTCCCTGGAAAGAAATAAAGACCTTATCTCAAAATAATAATAAAAATAATAACAACAATGATAAATTTTGCTTCTTCTTAACCTGTGCTTATTCCCTCATTTTCTTTTATTTTTGTCTTACCATAATACCCATTTCTGGAACTATCAAAAGAGGTATGTACGAAGCATTTGCAAACCTTTTAGAGCTATATAAAATGAGCTATATTGTCACTAACTATATATCAAATGTAACACTCTCTACTGGAGCCCTCACTACTTAAAGGCCAGTGGGTTGCATTTGACTTTTTATCCCTCCCCAAGTTCTCTGGTATTCTTAAAAGGATTGAGGAGTGTCTAGGCTCTCAGCAAATGGCTCCAGCTCCCAATCATGTTATTCCCTCAATTGTAGAGGGAAATATCCTGTACCCCTATATTATTGGTTAATCAATTAATTGATCAATAAATTTTTATTAAATATTTACTCTATCCCGGGCATTATAGCACTTGGGATACAAAGAAGATTGATTTTCAGAATTACTAATTTGATGTTTAGTGGGAGGAGTCATCTACTGTATCTGTAGTTCCATGCCCAATTCATCTTTCTCTTGTTGATAAAAATTTTTAGATATGAAACTTTCCCTCAAAATTGCTTGACTGTATCTTGAAATTTTTATTTTATGATCTCATTGTTTTCATTTTCTTTGACAAAATTATCTAATATTTTTCTGACTTGTTCTTCGACCCATCAATCTTTAAGATTCAACTATTTATCTTCAATTAGTGTCAGTCAGCAAGCATTTATTAAGCATTAATATGTGCCAGGCACAATGCTAAGCACAGCTTAATAATCTTGTCAAAACATGTAACTTGACATTTCTGCTAGTTTGCTTTTCTATTTGAGGTTTTTCATGCCCTGATACATAAGATTTTATAAATATTCCAGAAACCTCTTTCTAGTACCACTAAGTGATTGGCAGAGAATCACCATTATAAAAGTGTATTAGTGTTCCTGACTTTTATATTGTTTATCTGTTTTTGGTGTTTTTTTCAGTCTGAATATAGTTTTCTTTGTATTTCTCCCCAAAATTCAATTAACCTTTAGCAATTACTTAAATTCCTATTTGTTAAATAATTATTTACAATGCTATTATTTACAATGTTATTTGTCACCCACACATATTCTGCTAAATTTTTTCCTTTCACAATTATACTTTTTTCAGGGTAAATTATTCTTATACTTGTATATCGTCTTTTGCTTTTTATAATAAATTGTTCCTAGATTGTCTCTCTTTTAAAATGCTCATACTATTTTCAATTTTTAAAATTTGCTTTATGTTTTATGTTTTTCTTTTCATTTTTACTTGATTCTTCTTTCACAACATGACTGTGTGGGATAAAAATCCACTTAAAAAAATATAGAGAATCCTCTGAGCAAAAGGAAAGTTTATTTTGTCTTTTCTCCAGAAAAGGACACCCCCCCAAGTCTCACAAAGGTAGTGAAGATCAAGGAGCTGCCCCCAGGTGACAGTCAAGCAAGATTATATGGCCTAGCATGATTCCTCCCTCCCTAGCCCCCTCTCTCCCAACCTGATTGGTTAAGATTTTCAGAGTTACAATCTTTATATGAAAAATCTACCCAGAAACAAAGAGAAGAATAAAAGGTTTTCATAAAATATTACTTTACCATCCAGATGGCAAGGGTATTAGAAAATTTCTAATGAATTCTAATGGATTAATGTCTGAATATGCAAGGTCTTCTTAGTTTAGCACTTATCAAACAAGAAAAGGCAGGCTACTGTTCTCATAGTCCATTATCAAATAGGTGGCTAACTAAGACTGCAAGGTCTCTTCTCTGGAAGTATTTCACTATTTCCCTCCCTAACAGAATCAATGCAAGATCTTTCTGGAAACAGTCCACTGTTTAACTCTCTAGCAGAATCAGGAGGGTGTCTGATTGGGAATGCAAGGCCTCTCTCCCTCTTCTAAGAATAGTCCAAGAGTAATAGTCTGTCTTGTTTTAATGATATTTTTAACCCTGAGAGGACTTCACTAACTCTTAAGAGGGAATATTCCACTCATGACTATGGAAATATGTTTAATATAGTTATAATGTATAACCTATATCAGATTACTTGCTGTCAAGGGGAGGGGGGAGGGAGAAAAATGTGAAACTCAAAAACTTACCAAAAAAATTTAATATAGAAAACTAAAAATAAAATGGTAGTTGCTAATAAAGTGGTAGCTATGTGATCTTTATTGTACTTGAACTTTTTTCCTGATTTCTTGCTCTATTTGGGGAGAGAAGAGATCTGAAAACTGAATTTTAGAAAGGACATGCCTGGGAGTTTTATTTGAGGGGTTTTTCCAAGAGGTGCCAGCAGATCATATTAGGCAGTGTGATTACATAGTACCTTAGATTACATCTCTTTTACCTGTTTTCTGGGTTTATGATAATATATACTTTATAATTTCTTTGTTTTTCAAAATTTATTTCATTTTAATAATTTTTGCTGTTTTAAAGAGTTTTCTTTCTGTCTAGTTCATTCTAATTTTCAGAGGTTTTTCACATTATGTTCTAAACTATTCACTCTTTCCATTCTCTCTTCAATATTGCTCATTTTGTTTAACACTACAATTTTATATCTCTCTCTCTATCTTTTTAAAGTACTCTTAGTCATTGTGGTCAGGTCACTTTTTTTCTAAGTGTCTATTTTTATTTCATGTAAATTCTCTCTCTTCTTCAGGAAATATATCTCTCTCAGTCCCTAGTAATGCTTCATTCTATTTAGTAATTTTTCTGTTTATTCATATCTGTAGCCTCAGTTTCTGAACTGGAGCTTTATGCTTGTGTCATATTCTGATCCCTCCCATAATGGACAGGCTCTACTTAGTCCTGAATATGGTAGCTAAAAGTAAGCTTCACCCTCTGCAGGAATTTTTGAGTTTTGGTTTACTTACTTTGTAACTCAACTTGTATTTTACTTGTCTCTGCTCTATCTTCCCCTTATGTAGTCTTGAACTGGGAGTTGACTGTATTTTGTACTGGGCCTATGCTAAACAAAGATCTTGTGCACAACCCCAAGTGTTTTGCTTCTAAGTCTGTCCCTCTATTTTTCTGTGATTCAGATTATAGGTTGTTTTGGTCAGGTATGAGCTCTCTAGTCACTGATCTGACCCTGTCTCCTGCTATAGCTCTGAGCCTGTCTCGGGGCCATCCCCTTTGGTGGCTCAAGTAGAGAACACTTAGGTCTGGATATTAGTTGCCTGTGACCTATGCCTTCCACCTACCTTTTGGCATCTTGCCTTTTGATCCTTTAATGTTAGCTCCTCCCATCCTTGTGAATCAGAATCAAGGGATGGATTGTCTATGAGTTATAGGGAACATGAGCTGGGATTAGACCCTCTTGGGACTCTCCTGATCATGGATAATTGCCATACTAATATCATACTAAGAGGATCTGCAAGTTCAGACATTTGGCAAAGATACTTAGCTTGGGTCAAGAGGTGACTTGATTTTCTATGTTCAGAAGCATGTTTATGATAGTTTTCTTATGCTGGATGGAGAAACATACTTTCTAAGGGCTTTTCCCCTCATTGTTTCTTCTTTAATAATAAATTTATTTATTTTTCCAACTACATTTAAAAGATAATTTTCAACAATCATATTTTTGCTAAGATTTTAAGCTCCACATTTTCCCCTCCCTCCCAATCCTTCCCCCCTCCAGTAGACAGAAAGTAATTTTAATATAGGTTGTACATGTATAACTAAATTAAACACATTTCCACATTAATCATACTATGCAAGAATAATCAAAACAAAAAGTACAAAAAACATGAGAAGAAAAACCATTAAGCATAAAACAAATTTAAAAAATTGAAAATAGTATGCTTTGGCCTTCATTCAGACTCCATAGTTCCTTCTCTGGATGTGAATAGTATTTTCTATCACAAGTCCTTTAGAATTGTCTTTGACTATCATAATGCTGAGAAGAGCAAATCCTTCATACTTGAACATCACACAATGCTGCTATTAGTATGTACTATTAGTTCGGATTCTGCTTTCTTCATTCAGCATCAGTTCGTGCAAGTCATTCCAGGCTCTCATTGTTTCTTCTGATACATTTGTAACTGGATTTGGCACATACCTAGACCACCGAAGAGAGAAGTTCCCATGTGGGAAATACCAGGACCTCCTTTGCTGGGAAATAGTAGAACTGGCATCTCCCAGGGAATACCTCCTCTTAGGTAACCTGGGAATGTGCCAAACCCATTGCATAGTTTTAGATCTTTAGTGGTGTGTTTTGGGGAAATCTAAACCCTTCTAACTTCTAACATACTTCCTCCTCATTCAGAAATTTCCCCCTGCATTCAATATAGACTTTGTCCTCACATTTTCAATGTAAAACAACATGATATTCAGTCTTTCTAAGGTCTTATGGCTAATATCTCCCATTCAAGAATCTCTGTTCTTAAGAGAAAAAAATCAGAGAAGGAATAGAATAGACTTAAATAGTAGAAATCTTAGAGATTGATTTGACCTGATTTAACCAGATACTCAAGGTTTTCATTTTTAGTGTTTCTTTAGGTTAAGAATCCAAGGACCATGTCAAAGAAATGATCTAAAGAAGGAGAAATGATTTGAATTTGAAAGACAAACTAACAGTATGTAGTGGAAGATTGGAGTAGAAGAGAGGAAAAGATATCATGAATTAAAATTAACTCAAAACAATAGATATAATCTAGGTGAGATAACCGCCCTTAATAAGAACATGGTCATGGTTATGGATAGTGCTAAGAATTTAATGATCTTACTCTTTAAATAATTACAATTGATCCCACACAGCACAGGGATACTTCCAGAAATGATGACTTACATTACCAAGAGCCTTTTTCTCTCCCTTTTTTCCCCTTTCAGAGTCAAGCTCTCCTTTGAAACAGTAAGAATGTTTATTTAACATCCTGAGCAAAAATGTCAGACTTCCTTAATTTACCAAATGAATATAATCAAATTTCCAGACAAGAATAGGTCGCCACTTTTACTTTTATGCCAATCAATTACTACTTAAGAAGTAACCACACTTCTATAAATATGTTGCTGTGTCATATCCTCCAACTTGTTGTCTAGCTATAATACAGTTATGTCATGTGTGAAACAATTAAGGTTCACATAGTGAACAAAGAATCCAAAATAAGATCTTTTTTTAGTGCATAGTTCCCATAGCTATAAACTTTTTTCCATCTTTTTTAATGTTATTTTTAATTTTTTGGTATTCTTAACTAGATTTTTAAAAACCCAAATATGAATATTTCTATATATAAAGAACAGAAAAGGAAGATTGCACATGAAACCACAAGTCTCCATTTTGAACAGCTTGTTGCTATTTTAAAATATATTTATACATATATATATATATATATATATATATTCAACACATTGGTTCCAAGGCTATCCCTCTTGTCTATATTTCCCTCTGAATCTTATTTTCTATCCTCTTTTTTTTAGGTTTTTTTTTTGCAAGGCAAATGGGGTTAAGTGGCTTACCCAAGGCCACACATCTAGGTAATTATTAGGTGTCTGAGACCAGATTTGAACCCAAGTACTCCTGACTCCAGGGCCAGTGCTTTATCCACTGCGCCACCTAGCCGCCCCTCTATCCTCTTCTGTACATCTTTTTAATTCCTTCATTGATACCTTTCACTTCTTTGTTGTTATTATTGTTCAAGTCATTCAGTTTTATCTGACTCTTCAAGACCCTGTGGATCATAGCATGCCAAACCATTCCAGTGTCTACTTTCCTCTTCAATGGGTTAAGGTAAAAAGAGGTAAAGCGACTTGCCCAGTGTCCCATACCTAGTAGGTGTCTAAGACCAGATTTTGAACTCAGGTTTTCTAGACTTTGGGTCCAGTATAACTGTCCACTGAGTCACCTAGCTATCCATTTCCTCAAATTCTTGACAGCCTTCCCAACGCCTCTAAGTCCATCCACTCTAGGGCCCCACTATTCTCCCTGCCATAGCTGGCCCAGCCCTGCTTCACTTCCTGACCATCTTCTCCACAGCCTTGCCTACCTGCCATGCTGTGGCAGTCACTGATCTCCACATTCATCACACTTTCTGATCTCCAGTACCAAAATTATGTTCAAATTAACTCTGCCATTAGTCTTAGAAGGAGCATGTCAGACTATCCTTGCTAATGACCTCATTCAAAATCCCTGTAACTTTCCAGAGCAAGGTTCTCCTCCCTGGCCACCAGTCCCCCATATGCATAATCTCTCCATTAGTGAGCAACTAGAGTTCAAGGTCATGACTTACTCATGCACAACCATCCTATAAGACCTGGTCCATGTCTTCCCAAAAGTTAATTATGAGGGTCTACCTGACAGTGGAGGTTTTCCCTTATCTCATTGCAAGATATTGGTCTAAATCTAGTTTTTGCCAGACTACTTTCTAGTGAAAAGTTTCATCTGTTTGAATTTGATACCACTGCTCTAGTCCATTACAAATTCATTCCCCCCTTTCCAGTATTATATTTAATCTCTCAGTGTCATTATTCTTGATTATAAGGCTTTTTATCTTTTCTCTTTTACAATATTGTATTCTAATAACTAGGAAAACAATATATGCTAACTATAATAATGAGAAGGAAACAAAACCAAAACTGAATTCTACATACTTAAGATAACCAAATTTGACCCTCCAGAAAAACTGAGAAAAATGTACTCTCCAGATATGTATTGCTCACATCAGCTTTCTAGAACCAATTGTAAAATTTTATACCTCAGAAGTTAGAAAACCTACAAATCATAACTAGATTTATTGACTTGTTTGTCTAGGCTTAAAAAAGTGACTGAGAAAATATTTATAATGTAAATTAAATGTAAAGTACTCATTTTTTTCAGGGAGCTAGTTACATATTTACCAGAATACCTCTTTTTTTCGCACTGATAAGGAAAATGGGCTTGGGATAGTGCATATACTCTTGGATATTGTTGTTGTGTTGAATGATTTTGCTAAAATAGAGGGGGGTTTTTCCCCTCTTTAATACATTGTAACAAAGGATGGCCTGCTGGATAAGGGCAAAGGAGGGTTATCTTCAGAAATGAAGACGATATTAAAATTTGAAATATTAGTACAAATGTGTTTCATTTTTTTTAGCTCAAACTCTAAAGATAAAAATTAGACAAATTGAGATCAAATAACATGTCTAAGGTCACAAAAAAGCATTGTGTCAGAGAAGGATTTGAACCCTGGCTATCTAATTCCAAATCCAGCACTCTTTTTATTAGACTCAAATTGTCTCTTGTAACCATAATATTTTCCCTATTTTCTTTCCCTAATCCTTTAGTCAACAATATATACCTGGAAGTCTAGAACCACCTCTCTGATCAAAGTTCAATACGCTTCTTAATGACTTCTCTGGCTCATGCTCCCAACCAGGATTCCCCACTATAAACATCATAATAATATGAGTCAATATCTCTGTGCTCTTCCTCCAAAAAAAAAGACTAATGCCCTTGGCTCTCATGTACATACTCAAGCTAGTATGTAAAACTTCAGTGGATCTGTGATCTCATTGATGAGGGCATGCTGCAGATTGCAGCATCCCAACCATCCATACTTTCTCATCCTGTCTAGTTCTTGTTCATGTCTATCCCAGAAAATTCTCACCTGGGTCTTAGATTTTTTTAAAAATGAAACAATGAAAAAAATTCCAATAATTCCAAAGTTACATAGTTGGCAGTGTTTTCATTCTCCAGATCAGCTGATAATACACTTTATTACTCCACACACCTTCACCCAATAGTATAAGGTACCATCTATGACATCCCTTTAAAGTAAGCTTTTCATAACTTCCTCCTAAGGCTGTTGATTTTTTTATCATCTTTTTATTCATATCCCACATTCAGATTTGATAATTCAGATATGCTGCACAATGGGGAATGGGAAAAAATACACTGAAAAGATTTGCTTGGGCTGCTCTTTTTAAAGCCAAAGTATAACCAAAAAAGAGCTAGAATGGCAAGCAAGACAGTAGAGAGAATTAGTTCCAAACTCCTTGTCCAACTTTATTCTATATCATTTCCTTTTATTTATCTTTCATTCTAATTGGTCTGACCTACTAATCATTCCTTGAAAAAAATTTAGTATCCCACTTTATATATTTACAGAAGCTATCCACAATTTTGTAAATCAATCCATCCACTTCTCCACCACTCAAAATCTTTGTCTTCCCTCAAGGCTAAGCTTAAGTTTCAATTTCTCTAGTATGCATATCCACTGTCTCTTGCCTCAAGTTACTTTGCTTTTCACTTATTTGTGTACTCACAGCCTTCCCCCTCTTTGAATGTAAGCTCCTTGATAGCAGTGACTATGTTTATCCTATAGCACAAAGTCTCGTAGATTGTGGGCACTTAATGATTTTTTGTTGTTTTTGTGAATTGAATAGTAGTTTTAGTGATTAGGGTATTGAACTTGGAATAAGGAAAATAGGTTCAAATCCCACTTGAACATCTCATTCTGTGTGATCCTGAGTAAAACAATTAGCCTCTCTGTTTATTTTTTCATCTGTAAAATTAGGTTAGACTCAATGATGTCTAGGGTTCCTTCCACCTCAAATCATTGATTTTATTAATTGGTTGCAGAACTGATTAACATCAGTGAAATCTAAAGTCTTGATGGGAAGGTGGAGGGGATATCAAAAGATGGAATTCTAAGGTAAGATTGTTAAAAACCTCAGGAAACCCTAATACTGTCAGCTCAAATTGGTATCAAGTAAAGTATTGGCAAAGTAAAAAATTAGTATCAAAAAGTATCAAGTCGGGGGCAGCTGGGTGGCTCAGTGGATAGAGCATCGGCCCTGGAGTCAGGAGTAGCCGAGTTCAAATCCAGCCTCAGACAATAATTGCCTAGCTGGGCTAGTCACTTAATCCCATTGTCTTGCAAAAACAACAACGACGACAAAAACACCAAAAAGAAAGTATCAAGTGGGATATATTAAACTTATTTTTTATATTTGTTCCCACTTAAAATTTGTTCTCACTGCTCTACCTCTCCCTTTCAATTTGTAATTCCTCCTGTGATCACATACTACTCAGATTGATTTATGGAGAGACCAAGGTCTATAGTGGCAAGGCATTAGAATTTATAGTCACAAGATTTGAGTTCAAATCCGCCTGTCTAATTTGGGCATGCTAATCCTTGAGTCACAGTTTCCTAACATTTTCAAAGAGAAAGGTTTAGATCTAGAAAGTTTAAGTAGCTTGCTAGTGTGGTGGATAGAGTACTAGACCTACACACTCACCAGTTATGTGATCTTGGACAAGTCACTTAGACTCTGCATCAGGCAGATCATTCTCAGACACACCACAAGGTTGACCACCCCTCCTGGATCAGTTCTCCTTGTTAAGCTGCCTACAGAATAGCCAAGCCATGGAGAGCAGAGCCTATCTACTCTCCCTATGATCCTATCCCTAATAAGAGAGGGCTTAAATAGTAACAATTGTGACTTCTTCCATCTACATATATCATACTTCATGTTTGTACCTGTTCTGTCATAAAATTAACAACTCATTCAGCAGTTGAGAAGTCTGAGTTCTAAATATTTTATTGCAAGGGGAAAAGAAAGGACTTCTTTCCTCTTGTCCCATACGTGTCATATCATTGAAGCTACTGGACCAATTTGGAACCTAAACATAGAGCTGGAAGCAGAGAAACAAACACATCTGAAAACAGAGATAAAAAGTAACTTGAGAGAGGAAACAGGTTCAAAGCTTATGACCCTTCCCAAATGAGCAGAATACCAGAATACCAAGAAGGGACAGACTCAGGCAAGACAGTTGAGTGATCCACCCAGCAGAAATATGGCTAAAGGAAGCTAGATGAGGGTTTTATAAAAAGAGAAAAAACTTTCATGTCATACCAGGCATATGCCACACATGTGCATCAATACAATTGTACTCTTATTTGAGTTCAATGAATTTGTGAGTATTTGTGGGATAGTTTGTACTGCAGAAAATGTTTTTTTTTTCCTTAGGGGGCAGCTAGGTGGCACAGTGGATAGAGCATCAGCCCTGGGTTTAGGAGGAGCTGGGTTTGGATCCGACCTCAGACACTTAATAATTACCTAGCTGTGTGGCCTTGGGCAGGTCATTTAACCCCATTACCTTAAATAAAAAGAAAAAAAAGAAAATGTTTTGTTCTTATTATATTACCTTAGTAATGCCCTTGCTAAAGAGTTAGGTGACACAGAGGATAGAGCAGTGAGCTTGAAATTGGAAAAACTCTTCATCATAACTTTAAATCTGCACTAAGACCCCTTACCAGCTATATGACCTTAGGCAAGTCATTTAATCCTGTTTGTCTCAGTTTTTCATCTGACAAATGAGCTAGAGAAAGAAATGGCAAACTACTTTCATACTTTCAAACTACCAAGAAAACCCCAAATGGAGTCATGAAGAGTGCAATAAATATAACTAACAATCAGACAAACAACAAAAAAAAATAATTGATCTATTGGTTGATTAAGGAAATAGGGACTCATAAACTACATTATCTCCTAGTTAGGAATTATCCTATTGCTAAGATCATCCCTAAAATGCTATATCATTGAGTTATCCTGCCTTGAGGCAGATATCTAGACAGTGAATAGGATACTAGACCTGGAATTAGGAAGACCCGAGTTCAAGTCTTATAATCTTACTATGTGATCCTAAGCAAGTCATTTAACCTCTGCATCATTTTCCCCAAAAGTAAAATAAGGATCATAATCTCACCTACTCACAGGGTTTTTTGATCAACTGAGTAATATTTATATTACTTTCTATATTACTCATGGGATCTGATACACAGTGAATACTCAATAAATGCTTATCCTTAGAATTTTAGGTAGTAGCTACTCTCTTGAGACTCATTTCAGAAATTTAAATACAAGATTGGAGGAGTACTCTAGATTAGAGATTACCCAGTGATGGCTTCCAGGCAGTAACAGAGACTTAAGATTTTTGACTTATTCTTGTCTTTTATCTAAAGCTAATCCTGTGGAAAAAGTTGAGGAGTATAGTGGTTCTCTTCTGCTCTAATCTTCTGTGGGAGGTAGTCAGTGGGTTTAAGGCTACCCAATACCTGAACAAACTGGATCTCCTTAATCTCTCTTGTACCTGAGATCCAAACCACACAGATAGGGCCAAATTCAACCACAAAGACAAAAAATTGCAGTGTCCTGCTCAGGGTATATTGGATAGGTGAGGGAACAGAATGCCAACAGTTGTAAAGAGCAATTGTTCAGATGGAGCAAATGTGCTGTGAAATCAGCCCTTGGAAAATCATCTGGAGTTCATCTTGGAGAAATCCAAAAACAATAACCCACCCTCCCCCAGCAGAGCTCCAAAGGGGGAACCTCTCTATCTCCCCTCAGTAAGGAGCCCGGAAAACAGCAGCAGGAGAGAGGTCCCAGGGTCTCATTGACTCTGCCCTTGTTTATTTACCAACCGGCTTTCATTTCCCACCTCCATGGTATCCCTCCCAGATGTCAGCCTTGTTTGCTGAACAAGCTGAAAGGATCCATCACTCTCCTCCCAGCTGCTGCCGTAGCAGGCAGCCAGCGGCAAATCAAATGGAAAGACAATTAAGTCCACTCCTAAGTACAGGAGAACTGTGGGCCTGGTTCCAGGCTCAGACTGGGCTCTGGAGCATATGCATCTCTCCCAAATAAGCTACTGCTTGGGCTGCATGGGTGGGAGGCCTAATGAAACCCCTAGTGAACTTGTGACTTATCATCTTCCCTACATAAAAACAGATAAGAAGGAAATCAGAGAGGGAACAATACAAGAACAAAGGAGAGAATGACCATTGGGCATCAGTCCTACCATCCTCCAGGAAAGAGATCTGGTTCACCATGCTCCAATGCTGCCCTGTTCCACCAGCCCCAGAAGCAGCAGTAGGGAGCAGCTGATCTCTTCCTCCAGAACTCCAGGGGCTCCCCAATGCTCAGAAGCAGCCCTGCAAGGAGCTATCACATAAAGGGTAATTACAGTAATTGCTCCTACAGATGCTGTTGGGAGCCTATGAGTAATTCAGGGATTAGTTGCTATGTGACTAGCAGGGGGTTTGATAGGGGAAATATGGGGCCAGAAGGATGTAGGACTTGCTCAAGAAGTGAAGATTCCTGTCTCCTAACCTCAGTTCTGACCGTGACACTCTCCCGTGGCCTCTGATAAATCACTTGACCTCTCTGTAACTTGGTTCTCTGAATAAAAAATGAGTTGGATGGAGTGGAGGAGGTGGGGAAAGGTGTGGTGGAATGGGAATTAGTCAGCTAATATGTGTAAACTGCTTTGCAAAAGCAACCATTAATGGATATTACAGTAGCCTTCCTCTCCCTATGGCTCTGAAGTAGACTAAAAATTCAACAGAAGACAGTTGGATTCCATGCTTTCCCCTCTGGGGCCTATTTTGGCCCTAGGCACTATCATTAGTGTGGCTTTGAGTATCATACTGTGGGGACTTGAAGAGATTAGGGGGTACAAGTCCTGGCAAATAGTAATATATCATCATGAGTGGCCACAGGGCAATCATAGGATTGTGCTGTACCAGAGGTCGGCAACCTTTTAGAAGCAGCATGCCAAATTTTCTTATTCTAATTTAAGTTTTTGCATGCCAGCAATGCACCCCTACCTACTCCTCCCCCCTCCCCCATCATCCAGGTCTAGAATGGCCCACAAAAACCAAAATATAATTGTATTGTAGATGTGTAGTCAGTGAAACTCGGGCGGGAACCTTTAAAAAAACCTGGAAACTTTTGGGGAATTGTAGTTTCAGAAATGGAAAAAGAAACTGTAAAAGTAGGAGTAATTTCCAGAAAAAGGAAGGAACTGCTAAATTCCACTTCTTTTCTAGGCTCTTCTCTGTGTGTGGCATAGACTTTGGTCCAGGAGTTAAAACTCTGGGTCCCAGTTTCTTCACCTGTAAAATACATGACTGGCTTTTGTTGTTCCTCATAACAACCCTATGAAGTAGGTGCTGTCGTGACCCTCATTTTTCACTTGAGGAAACTAGTAATGGAGGTTAAATTACTTTGTCCAGGGTAATAGAGCTAAGTAACTAAGGGTCTAATGAACTTGGGTCCTCCAGACCCTAGGCCCAGAGGTCTATCTCCTGAGTCACCCACTGGATGTGGACATTGACTCTACATTAGCACTCTCATTTCCTGAGGCAGGAATGACAAAAGATTTCACTGATGCTGTTGAAGGGGTTTCAGAATGGGAAAGACTGAGTGATCTTACCCCTTCTTTGAACTCTTATAGAATATGTACTTATCAGAATCCAATAAGTATCCAAAATCTGGCTCTGCTTCTTGCTATTCATATGACCATGGACAAATTTTCTCTGTGATTAAGGCTAAGAAACATCTTTCTAGTCTCTATTTAGCAAAAAGATATTCCTTTTCTACCCTGAACATCATACTTCTCCCATATATCTGTTATATTCCATAAATGACTAGTTGGTGCAGTGGATTGAGCAGTGGACCAGGAAGACCTGATTTCAAATCCAAACTTAGACACTTACTAGCTTCATCTCAAACCTCATTTTCTTCATCTATAAAATGAGGACAATAACAAACAGGGTTGTTGTGAGGATAAAAACGAAATAATATTTGTAAAGTGCTTTGCAAACATTAATGTGCTATATCAATGCTAGCTTTTCTTATTATCATTTGAAACATTTCCCCTTGTTTCTTAGGGGCCCAAGAGCTGTAAAATGCAGTTCAAAAATTACATTCCCAACCTAATGGAGTTGTTGTAAAGAAAGCAGTTTATAAAATTTAAAGAACTATAAAAATGTGAATTATTACAAATAGTAAAAACACCATATAAATATTGGCCATTGTGACTATTCATTTGGCAATGCATGATATATCTTTGCATTACCACTTAATTTCTCAAGCATGTATGTCTTTGTCTGCACCTCGATTGGAAACTGTGGGTTGTGTCTTTTCCTTCTTTATCCTTCTCAGCACCTATGCTCATAGTAAATCCTGAATGCATTCAGGAATGGAAGGGGTGACAGTGATGGGTGCAGTCACTGGAAGACTAATCATCAGGAGTATTTCCTGTCCAGAAGCAGAGCCAGGAAAAGGCAGCCCCTTGAAACATGGGGCTGAAATGTTGTTCAGTGCCTAGAAATCTGACAATTGAACAGCAGCCAGGAAATTTTATAGGAGACAGTGAAAATGCATCCTGCGTGTCTGGCCCTGTTAAGTTAGTTCTGGCTCTGGCCTCTGTCCTGCTGCTGCTAGTTAGATCAGAGAGCAAGGGGAAGGTTTCACTTTTGGAAAAAGACATCTCAACAACTACCACTGGCCAGAAAGTTAGTGCCATAGCAACTGGCCAAATAAAGAGGAGAAATTGGCTTTAATTTGGGAAGGGAGAATTCAGGCCAAGTCTAGAATCTGAGGGGTCCCAGAGGCAATATTTGGCAAGGGTGCAGACATCTTGATGAGGTTTTTGGAGTTCCCATTTTCTTGAAGACATTGGGGAAGGGAAAAAGCAGCAACACCTTCTCCTCTGGGGGAAAACCTCTTAAAGATAATGTAAACTTTCTATTCTGGAAAACAGGGAAGGTGCCTGGTTATAAGCTTATAAGGAACCTTTTGCTGCCAGGGCATTGGTTCCCTGCTGTTTTCATCTTAAATCAGTTGTAAGAGTACCACTTGTAACAATCCTTCAGGGTGAAGAGAAAGTTTACTGCCAGGAAGAGAAACCCCAGGGGAAGCCAGTATTTCTTTCTTCTCTTTCTTTCTGTTTTTCTTTTTCTTTCTTCTTTCTCTTACTTTCTTTGCTTTCTTCTCTCTCTCTCTCTCTCTCTCTCTCTCTCTCTCTCTCTCTCTCTCTCTCTCTCTCTCTCTCTCTCTCTCTCTCTCTCTCTCTCTCTCTCTTTCATTCTCTTGTCTCTCTCTCTCTGTCTGTCTCTCTCTCTCTGTCTCTCTCTCTCTCTGTCTCTCTCTCTCTCTCTCTCTCTCTCTCTCTCTCTCTCCTCTCTCCTCCTGTTCCTATCTGTGTCTGTTTCTGTCTTTTTTGTGTCTTTGTCTATTTCTGTCTCTGCCTCAGATTTTCAAATAATGATTCATGTTTGTTGTTAATTCATGATGGGTGGCTGAAAGAGTCCCATTGAACATATTGAAAATCAGTTAAGTGAATTTGTCCAGCAGCATGACTCAGAAATAAAATTGCACGTTATGGTTCTATTACTGCTAAAAAACAATTGGAAAACAAACTAGAAAGGATATAATTCCTGGCACTATTTAAGTGAGCCTATATAGTCAAATGTGCCAGAAGCATCTGTCCACAAATAGGCATTTATATTTTGCATGTTTTTTGTTATCACTTCTTTGCTAGGAATCTAGTGTGCAAGCATGTCCACACATATGTATAATTTTGTCTTTGGTTTTCTTGACTTCCTTGTAGAATTATAGACAGCAGTAGGATTGCTAGATTAAAAGTATGAAACATCAATAATAATAGCTAAGTAATTTACAATTATTATCTCATTTGATTCTCACACCAACCCTGGAAGGTAGGTGATATGTTATCCCCTGGTCCAGAATAAGACAAAGGTGGACAGTTTATCCTCTCCTCTATATTCTTTCTGTAGCCTCTTGTGGTCTACACCTCCTTGAGCAAAGGTTTCCAAAAATGTCAGCTGATAGAAGCTGGGAAATGTAGAGAACATGTGCATTGATTTGATTCAGACCTTTTTCTATTTTTAAAAAGTTTCATTGATATCTTGTTTTTCAGTATATGCTGCTTTGTCATTACAAAATCAAATTCTCCCTCATAACAAAGAAAGACAATTTAAGATAACTGATATAATAATGTCATGAAAATATCTAACAGTGTTTACAACATTCTGCCTTCCTGGTATACATCCCTCTGCTAAAAGACGGGCTATATGTTTCATTATCTGTACTCTGAAAACATTATATATTTTTTAGCTAATCAGAATTCCTTTCCAATTTCAGTGAGCTTTTCTTCTATGTTGTTGTAGTAATTTTGTACATTGTTCTTGTTCTGTTCACTTCAATCTGTACCAGAGCATACAGATTTTTCCATGTTTCTCTGAATTCCTCACATTTGTCATTTCTTATAATAAATGGCTTTCTTCAGTATTCCAGTTGGTGGGTATGCATTTTGCTATCAATTCTTTGTTATTAGAGCTAGTTATTGAATTTTTCTTGGCTTTTTTTACTTACATGGGGGTCTCCAACTAGTAGTAGGATTGATTAAAAGGTATTAAGAATTAATAATCATAGCTAAGATCTATATAGTGCTTATTATGTGTGTTAGGCTTTGTGCAAACAATTATCTCATTTGATTCTCACAATAATTCTGGGAGCTAGGTACTATTATCATTCCTATTTTACAGAGGAAGAAACTGCGGTAAACAGAGGTTGTCATTTTCCTACCAACTGTGTACCTATCCTGACAGTATTAACTTTTTGGTCATCTCTGAAAATTTGAATGAAGTAAGAGTTTATTTTAATTTGCATTTCTCTTTTATTAGTGACTTGGAGCATGTTTTCATATGGCTGGCAATACTTCACAATTCTTTTGAAAACTGTTTGCTTAAATCCTTTGACCAATGACTCAAAATATTTCCAGGAAAACTCCCAGAATGATCCTGGTATAAGTACAACAACCACAATTGTGGGAAAGGTTATGAATTTGTAACCACCAGCTAAGCTGGCTTATATAGTCATAAAATCATAGGATCGAAGCTTTAACGCAAGAAGGGATGTTAGAAACCATTGAGATGATCTCCCTCATTTTACAGATAAGAAAGCTGAGGCCAGATAGGTTAAATTACTTGCTTAGTGTCACTACAAGGGTCTGAAGCAGGATTTCTACCTAGTCTTCCTGATTTCAAGTCTAGACCCTCATCCACTATCCAACACCACCTCTTATGTCAGCTTTTCCATTCCCAGTGTTTCTGTGTCTGAACAAACATTTCCTAAGATCTCTCCCAGTTCTAACATTCTACCATGATGCTGTGTCAGGAAGTGATAATGACACTTTAATAAGATGAAGTAACTTAGCCCTGACCAAATAAAATATAGAAGGAATCAGTGCTGAAATCATATAATAAAAAAGACATTGCAGAATTAATTCACAAGCTATCTAAAAAAAAAAGGGAAAGATTCTTCCCTTAAAAAACCACCAACCCACATGACAGTTTTTTCCATTTTTATCTTTAAAAGAATAGTTTATCTATGCCCCTGGTAAAAATAAGAGGAAGAGCACAGATAGGTTTTCCCAGAAGTTCACATATAAATGCACATATATATGCTTGTGTGTATGTATTTATATGTATTTCAATTCACATTGAAAGGTCACATGTTATAGTGGGTAAAAAAACTAACCTCAAAGCCAGGAAGACTTGAAATCAAATCCTGCCACTGAAACATGCTGACTATATTCTCCCTGGGCAAATTGCTTAATCTCTCAGGACTAGGCAACACTAAAAAAAAAAACACGAAGTTTCAGAGAAGGTATCTTCAAATGGCACTGATAGAATGAATTTCCTCACCTAATATTTCCCTGAATCAATGGAATCTCAATTCCTGATGATCATACCACAGATTGAAAGTAAAAAACTTTATTTGTTGATGTTTTAAAAGCAGTTCCTTTATTACTATTTTTATTAATATTATATATTATATTCATTATTTTGTTTCATCATTTCTGCAAAGGAGAATGATCCTTAAGAGAAGACTTGCAATCAATCAACAAGTATTATTAAACATATTGACATGAGTCAAGCACAAAGTACCCATGTACTGTGGATTCAAGTTCAAAGAATGAAAAACTCACCAGTTTCAAGACAATAAGAACATATGAAATAAAATGTATCTAGCAAAAACACAAAATTAATAAATATACAAGTATGAAAAGTAGTTTGATGCAAGGTAATTTGGGGAAGAGGAGCCTAGCTATCAAAGTGATCAAGAAAAAGAGACTCTGTTAGGTGATGGTGAGGGGAGAGTATATTCTAGGCTTACAGTACAGCCCTTGCAAAAGCAAAGACATAGGAGATGAGTGACCACTATGACAGAGATAAAGAGAGCTTCTGGATTTACTGACCAAACCCATGACAGAGTATGACTGCTATCCCTCCCCCAGGTATACCCCTGAGGGACAGTGGGGTTTTATTATTCTATCAACTAAACATCCTATTCTTGTGTCCCCTACCACTATCAACCACCAAAGATTAGTTCCCAATATTTACAATTTTTATCGTACTTCCATCATAATAATTATCCTTACAAAGGGTTATTTGCTGAGTTGATATAACAAAACTGAAGTACAGACATCCCCCTGAATTGGGGCACTCTCTCTTTTCTATGGGCAGCTAGGTGGCATCTTAATGCACAGAGTCCTAGGTTTAGAATCAAGAAGACTCATCCAATTGAGTTCAAATCCTACCTGAGAGTCCTTGGGAAAACTATATCACCCTCTTTGTTTGTTTCCTCCTGTAAAATGAGCTGGAGAAGAAAATGGTAAACCACTCCAGTATCTTTGTCAAGAAAACCCATGAGGTCACAAAGAGTTGGACCCAACTGAAACAACTCAACAACAAACAACTCTCTTCTATAGCTTATGGTTGTGAAGAGTAGGCTCATACTTGAAGAAGATGCTAATAAACATCTGGTCCATTTGAGTTCATTTCTGAATATGGCATGGCTACTGCACTAGTCATTCCATCTATAGAGTTCATTGACTGCTGGGCTGGGTCATCATGCAAGTGACTTCTTCTCAGGGCTGTGTTGGCTCACTAGGCTTGTTTGCTGACATTATGGCAGTCTCTCTATCATGGGCTGCTATCACTTTTAGAGGCTCTTCTCACCTTTCCAACCTTCTAAGGTGGTATTATTTACTTTCCCTCAATCAAAAGTACAAAAAACTGAAAAAACAACAGAGAAGAGAGAGATATCTCTTTGACCTTTTTTATGTATCCTCAGTTCTAGTTCAATAACCACTCTAAAGGCTATGGTAAAAAGACAAGAAATAATCCCAGAAGACCTGTGCTCTGAGCCAAGGAGAAGGACCTCTCCCTTACTCTACCAGCATTCTGCACTTCCAGAAGTCTGTTTCCATGACTCATTGGCCAGTCCCCAGTGGAACTTGCAGATGACAGGAAGGGGCCCAGTGAAGCTGTAAAAAAAAAATAGTTGAAACAATGTTGGGTAGGGCTTTAAAAGTTAAATAGAAGAGTTATCTCTTGTGTTAGAGGCAAAAGAATGGAGTTGACTTTGAGTAAGGGTGACATTTCTACATTTGAGAAAAATTAGATTGATTGCAGTATGCAAAATGAATGCAAGTGGTAAGAGACTTGAATATGTTATATTAGTTGTTATTTGTCCTTTATTTTTGAAGTAAACCAAATGACATCACAGGACCATTGCAATTGCACAGTCTCATTCTCTTTTCCTGAGTCTTTGAAGTCCAGTGACAAGACAAAAATCAAGATGATTGACAATGGTTTAGGATGCAGTGACATCCAAGACCTTGACATCTTAGATGTCTAACTAAGCTCTAATGCTATATGCCCATACTGCTAGGTGGGGTGGGGGAGAGTCTTCACAAGCTTGGGGTAGATAACTTCCTAAATCAAGTCTGAGACCTGTTGGTTACACTCAACTTGATTTAACCCATCTGCTAAGATTGTTTACCAGGGTGTGTCCACTGTACATGCTACAGCTTTTTAATCAGGTGGATAACAACAGTACATGAGAAGCCCTGAAAAGGACTTAGCAAACCCTCACACCAGAGGTGCTAGTCTTCCTGAACACCCCATACATTAGGTAATGACAACTTGAACTAAGATGGTAGCTTTGGAGAAGAAATAATGAGTTGTATGGAAGAAATGAAAACATAAGAAAATACAGGGATGAAAGCAAATTCAGAAAGACCTAGATTCAAATTCTACTTTGAGACTGGCTGAAACATAACCTGGATAAGTCACTTAAACTCTCAGTGGTCTGAAAACTTTATAAAAGTTGCAGAAAAGGTACTGGCCAGCATTGGTATAGGGAAAATTTCTTTTCTATACCAATGGGTTTCTCTACACCATTCCCTAGAAATGGTAAGATTTGGGAACTGATTTTACAAGTTTAAAACTTTATAGAAAAAAAAGAAGAGGGGAAAAGATCAAGATAAACCAGAATATTTTATAGAATCTTTCCATCCCACCCCAGGCAAAGGCATCTCATTATTAAGACTTATTCTCATTTCAGTTTCAAGTGCAACAATGCTGTGATTAATTTGGCAGTGACTATCAATAATCACTGGTGTCACTAACAAAATAAAGTCAGTTGTAATGAACCATTGTCCTTCTACATTGAATATGTTTTCCATGGAAAGAATAAGTCAGTAAGTCAGTTGATCTCTTTCTTTACATCACAACCAAAGGAAAATGATGCCTTCAGCATTAGTTCTTCTGATTTTTCTGTGTGGTAATACTTTATTCTAAGAATAAGGTGAAAGATCAGAGAATAAAAATAGAAATGACACTTTTGCAATCGGATCTAGTGAATGGTGAAGGGGAAAGAGTCAGTTAAGGATTTGGGTTCTATTAGTTTCCAGATCTACTTAGTTTACATTTATGATTCACTGGGCTTCTATTTCCTCATCTACAAAATGAGGAGGTTGAACTGGACAATCTCTTGTCAATTATAAATCCTGTTATTCTAAATCTCAGTATGTCATCCTTTTATTTTCTTTTTAAAATTTTTATTTAATATTTCATTTTTTCTACTTACATGTAAAAACAATTTTAACATTCTTATTTAAAATTTTTGATTTCTGAATTCTCTCCCTTTCTCCCCTACCTTTTCATTAAGAAAATAAGCAATTTTACATAGGATGTACATGTGTAGTCATACAAAATATAGTTCCATAAAAGTCATTATGTGAAAGAAAACACAGAAAAACCACCTCATGAAAAAATAAAGAAAATAAGAGATCACAAAAAGGGTAAAAAGCCTATATATATATACAAAAAAAATTATAGCAGCTCTCTTCATAGTGGCAAAGAATTGGAAATTGAGGGGTTGCTCATCAACTGGGGAATGGCTAAACAACTTGTGGTATATGAATAGGACACTATTGTTCTATAAGAAATCATGAGGGACAGGATTTCAGAAAAGCCTTGAAAGACTTGCATGAATTGATAAGGAGTGAAATGAGCAGAACCAAAAGAACATTGTACATACTAACAGCAACATTAAGTGATAGTCAACTATGATGCACTTGTTCGTTTCAGCAGCAAAATAATCAAAGATAATTCTAAAAGACTTGTGATGGAAAATACATCCATATCCAGAGAAAGAACTGTGGAGCTTAAATTCAGACCAAAGCTTACTATCTTCAATTTTTAAAAGATGTCTTAGGTATCATATTTTTCCTCTCTCCAATTTTGTTCTGTTTCAATTTGATTCTTCTTTCATGTTTAGCATGGTTATACATGAGAAGGCTATATTAGATTGCTTTCTGTCAAGGGGAGGGAGGAGGGGAGGGAGGGAGAAAAATATAAAACTCAAACCTTATAAAAATTATCATTGAAAGCTACCATTGCAAGTAATTGTAAAAATAAATAAATAAAACATTTAAAAAAAAGAAAATAAAGAAAAAATTTCTCTGATTTGCCTTCAAACTCCATTAGTTCTTTCTATGGAGATAAATTGTACCTTTCATCATAAGTCCTACAGAATTGTCTTGGATGATAGTGTTGCTGAGAATAACTAATTTACTCATGATAGATCATCATAAAACATAATGTGTTCAATGTTCTGGTTTTGCTCATTTTACTCAGCATCAGTTCAAATAAGTCTTTCCATGTTCATTTGAAAGCATCCTGATCATCATTTCTTAAAGCACAGTAGTTTTCCATCACAATCATATACAACTTATTCAGTCATTCTCAATTGATGGACATTCTCTCAATTTCCAAATCTTTGCCACCACTAAAAGAACTGCTATAAATATTTTTGCACACATAGGTCCTTTTTATTTTTTATCTATTTGGGATACAGACCTAGTAGTGATATTACTTGGTCAAAATATGGTTTTATAGCCCTTTGGGCATAGTTCCAAATTGCTCTCCAGAATGGTTGAATCCATATACAACTTCACCAATAATACATTAGTGTTTAAATTTTCCCACATCCCCTCCAACATTTGTCATTTTGTTTTTCTGTCACATTAGCCAATCTGACAGTATGAGGTCAGTGGCTCTTAGTTGTTCTAATTTGCATTTCTCTCAGCAATAGTGTTTTAGAGCATTTTTATATGCCTATAGATAGCTTTGATTATTTTGTCTGAAACCTGCCTGTTCATAACCTTTGACTACTTACTATTTGAGTAATGACTCCTATTTCTATAAATTTGATTTAGTCATCTATATTTGAAAAATTAAGAGAAACTGGAAAATGAAGAGAAAATGAGACTAATTTTTTCACAGTAATGATTTTCCCTCTATCTCCCCCATTTATCCCTCTCTTTCTCCTTTTTACTCTGTTTGCAAAGTGATTTGCCTCTGACTTTTACCTCCCCCCCAAAAAACCTCCCTTTTACTATCAGCTTACCCCCTTCTCTTATGCTTTTCCCTTCCTACTTTCTTGTATGCTAATACCAAGTTCTACAACTGAACATGTCTATTATTTCCTCTTTGAGCCAAATCTGTTGAGAATAAGATTCATATGTTACCCTTCCTGCTTCCCCTGTTTTCCCCTCCACTGTAAAATCTCTTTAAGAAAGATTTTGGGAGTTATAATTATCATCTTCTCAAGTAGGAATATAAACAGTTTAAACTATTGAATTCCTTATGATTTCTCTTTCTTGTTTACCTTTTTATGCTTCTTTTGCATCTTATATTTGAAAGTTTAATTTTTTTATTCAGGAAAGTTTAAAAGTCCCATATTTCATTGAATGTCCATCTCTTCCCCTCAAAGATTATGCTCAATTTTGTTGAGCAAATTGATTGTTGGTTGTAATTAAAGCTCTTTTGCCTTTCAAGACAACATAGCCCAAGTCCTCTGATCCTTCAATGAATAAGCTCCTGAATCTTGTGTTGGATTGACTGTGGCTCCACAATAATTGAGTTGTTTCTTCCTGGCTGCTTGCAATATTTTCTCTTTGATTTAGGGGCTCTAGAAGTGACTATAATACTCCTGGGAGTTTTCATCTTGGAATCTCTTTCAAGAGGTGATCAGTTCTTGAAGATGATATCTAGGCTGTTTTTTTAATCATGACTTTCAGGTAGTCCAATATTCTAAAATTATCTCTCTTGTTTTCCAATAATATATTTCATATTTTCTTCTTTTTTATTCTTTCAATTTTGTTTAATTGTTTCTCAGTGTCTCATAAAGTCATTTGCTTCTGCTTGACCAATTCTAATTTTTAAAGAATTATTTTCTTCAGTGAGCTTTTTCTTTCCTTTTCCATTTGGCCAATTGTACTCTTAAAGAAGGTCTCTTCAGTGAATTTTTGTATATCTTTTTTTCCATTTGGTCAATTCTGCTTTTCACGAAATGTGTCCCTTCAATGGATTTCTTTTTCTTTTTTTTTAGTTTTTGCAAGGAAAATGGGGTTAAGTGGCTTGCCCAAGGCCACATAGCTAGGTAATTATTATTAAGTGTGTCTGAGGCTAGATTTGAACTCAGGTCCTCCTGACTCCAGTGCTGGTGCTCTATCCACTGAACCACCTAGCTGCCCCAATGGATTTTTTTAATGATTATTTTACCATTTGGCCTATTCTGTTTTTTAAGGGGCTTTCTTCAGGTTTTTTTGTGCCTACTTTACTAAGCTGTTGACTTTTTTCATGATTTTCTTTCAACACTCTCATTTCTCTTCCCAACTTTTGATCTTTAAAATCCTTTTTGAGTTCTTTCATGGCCCTGAGGTAAATTTATATTTTTCTTTAAGGCTTTCAAAGTTTTGACTTTATTATGAGTATGTTTTGATCTTTCTTTGACCTTCTTTTTCTTTGGTCAGAAGTCTTCTTTTGTTTGCTCATTTTCCAGTCAATTTTTTACTCTGAACCCTGTGCTAAAGTGACACTCCATTTCCCAATTGTAGAGCATGTGCTCTACAATTGTCCCAAGTTTCAAATTTTTTTTGTGCAGCTGTTTTCAGAATTAAGTTTTTGACTCTTACAAGGTGATATGATCTAGGAAGAAGTGAGCTTATTAGTCTCTTGCATTAGGTAGGAACTGGTTTGTGAGTAATCAAGAAGATTCTTTTCAACCCTGGAACTGTGACTAGGGTCCTGTATGCTAGAACTCCTCCTCCTCCTAGGACTAAGACCCAGGACTGTGACCCAGATCCAAGAATAGGCAGAGTCCTGCCCCTTGTGCCAGTAAAGGGATCCCTATAAATATTTTTCTGAACTGTTATTTATTCCCCTTACCATCTGTGGGCTGAGAGGTCTGGAAACTGCCACTGCTGCCACTGACTCAGTCACCCTGAGGTTTGATCATGATTTGCTTGGACCAGGACTGTGTTGGTCTGGCCTGTACTATAGTGCAACAGACCTTTCCTTCTAAGTTTTCTTGGACTGGAAAGTTATTTCACTCCAGCTTTTTGTAGTTTCTGTCACTCTAGATTTTGTGTAGAGTGTTTATTTAAAGGGATTAGGAGGGATTTGGGGTAAGAGCCCAAGTGAGTTCTGGCCTTTACTCTACCAACTTCATTCCCCCTATGTAACTCTTATCATAAAGAATAGGGACCACTGCTTTGACTTATAAAGTTTTTTTAAAACTTTATTTGGCACTTTCATAATCAGACTCAAGTTGACTTAAAATATCCAATCTTTCAAAGATGCCTTATTATAAAAAAACTTGTCAACTGAAGACCTTATATTTTAGACACATTAATAATGTATAGTCAAAGACAGAATTCTAAACAAAGAGGGAATTGAAGAGCTAATGCCTCCTGAAAACTTTGGGACACATTCAAGCATATGTTTTGATTAAAAAATTTTTAAATAATGAAGAAGACTATGACACTAAACCTAGTTTTGGCTAGCAATAGAGGCAGCTGGTAGTATACTGAATAAATACTAGAAAAACTCATCTTCCTGAGTTCAAATCCAGTCTCAGACATTTCTAGCTGTGTAACTTAATCTTCTATCATCTCAGTTTTCTCAATCATAAAATGAGAATAGTAATAGTAACTATATCACATGATTGTCATGAGAATTAAAAGATAGAAAGTTTGTAAAAGCACCAAGTACAGTTTCTGACACATAGTAGGAGCTATATAAACTCTAGTAGGAACTTTATAAATATTTATATTCTCTCTTCTCTTTTTAACTAGATAAAGATAAAATTGGAAGGAGGTTGGAAAGAGGAATTAAACTGAGAGGAACTGAAAGTTATAGCTAAGGTAAAGAGTATAATTGAGTCTGAAAGAGAGTAGGAAATGTGGAAGAACAGGAACTTGTGGTTCTGAGTGGAATTTCAAAGTTCTAGATCTTAGCAAAGGCTTATGTGTGCATTTGGTTCTATAAATGAATATGGACTTTTTTAGAAGTTGTGTGTGTAGGTTATCCAAAATAAATGTTTATATATTGTGATGAAGGTTCATTAAATGATTGGTCAATTAGCTGAGTATACCTGGTTTGACACTTGTTTTAAAATATTATTTATTTCACTTCTAGCTTCACTAGGGATCAATATCACCTTGAACTGGTCATGGTTTATTTGCTAATCCACATAAAATAATAAAAAAAATTGTTTACTCTTTTTTTCTGAGAGTTAATTTTATTTTTAAATATTTCTTTTGTTTCTTAAAACTCTTAACTGGGGGTATTTGTAGAGGTGAAATAATCTGCATAGACCATTGTATCTATGTAATGTATTTTTATCAGACTGTCATTATCTTTTTTTTTGGTTTATTTATTTTATATTATTACAATAATCTTGTTGTGAGAGTAAACATAAACCACCTTCCCCCCAAAAAAGATGAGAAACCTCAAGAATAGTGAGAGAGAGAAAAAATGTAGTTCATTCTATGTTCAGATTCCAATGGCTCTGTCTCTCGGATGAGTTGCCTTCTTTATCATTAGTCCACCAAAGAAGTTGCTTCAATATTTTTCTCGGAGTTGCTATTACTAGCTGTATTTCTATCCATTTTATTCCTTCCAACTCTCATTTATTCTTTTCTCTCCCTCCTTTCACCCTGTCCTTGTTCAAAAGTGTGTCGTATCTGAGTACCCTCTTCCATGATCTTCCCTGTTCTATCACATAATTCCCCCTTCCCTCCTCCCATTCCCCCTTATCCCATCCCTTTCTTTTCATTTTTCTCCAGAGTAAGATAGATTTCTATACCCTATTAAGTGTGTATGTCATTTCCTCTCTGAGCCATTTCTGATGAGAATGAAGGCTCACTCATTCCCTCTTACCTTCCCCATTACACTCCATTGAAAAAGCTTTTTCTTGACTCTTATGTGAAATATCTTAGCTCCTTCCTCTCAGTACTTCCCTTTATCACCCATTGACACCATGTTTTCACTATATTATACCATTATATTCAGTTCCTTCCTGTGCCCTGTCTATATATGCTCCTTCTAACAGCTCTTATAAATAAGAAAGTTCATGTGAGTTATTAGTACCTTCTTCCCATGCAGGAATACAAACAGTTCAACATCATTAAGTTCCTCCTAATTAGTGCTTCTCATCCACGCCCCCCTCTATGGTTCCCTCCAAGTCCTGTACTTGGAGATCAAACTTTCTGTTCAGCTCTAGTTGTTTCAATAGGAAAGTTTGAAAATCCCCTGTTTCATTGAAAGACCATCTTTTTCCCTGAAAGAGGATGTTCAGTTTTGTTGGGTAGTTGATTCTCAGTTGTAAACCAAGATATTTTGCCTTCTGGAATATCATTTTCCAAGCCCTACAAGCCCTTAATGTAGATGCTGCCAGATCCTGTGTAATCCTGACTATGAAGCCTCAATAGTTGAATTGTTTGTTTCTGGAAGGTTTTAGTATTTTTCTCTTTGACTAGGGAGTTTGGTAATTTGGCTATAATATTCCTGGAAGTTTTTCTTTGGGGATATCTTTCAGGAGGGGATTAGTGAATTCCCTCAACTTCTATTTTACCTTCTGCTTCTAGGATCTCAGGACAATTTTGCTGTATTATTTCTTGAAAAATGAAGTCTAGGCTCTTTTCCTGGTTGTGAATTTCAGGTAGCCCAATAATTTTTAAATTATCTCTTCTGGATCTGTTTTCAAGGTCAGTTGTTTTTCCAGTGATATATTTCACATTTTCTTCTAATTTTGGAGTTTTTTGTAATAGTTGTATTTCTTCCTGATTTCTCACAAAGTCAACAGCTTCCTTTAGTTCTATTTTGCATGTGAAGGAGTTATTTTCTTCAGAGAGCTTTTTTATCTCCTTTTCCAGTTGGCCAATTCTGCTTTTTTAAGGCATCTCCTCATTTGCCTTTTGTGTTGCTTTTTTCCATTTGGCCTAAACTTATTTTTTTTTAGGTTTTTACAAGGCAAACGGGGTTAAGTGGTATGCCCAAGGCCACACAGCTAGGTAATTATTAAGTGTCTAAGACCAGAGTTGAACCCAGGTACTCCTGACTCCAGGGCCAGTGCTTTATCCACTACACCACCTAGCCGGCTCCTTTAACTGCTTTTCAAAGTTTTTTTTAGCTCATCCATAGGCTGAGCTCATTTTCTATTTCTCTTGGAGATTTTAGGTACAGAAGTTTCAATTTTGTCATCTTCTGAATCTTCCATGGGACCAAAGTAATTTTCAGATTCTTCTTTTTTCTGTTGTTTGGTCATTTCCTCAAGTATATGAATAATTTACCACACTTCCAAGGCTTTGGGGGATTTTGGGGACAACCCACAGAGACTTTAATTCCTCCAAGGTCTTCTGAGAGGCTCTGACTACTCTTTTGCCTATGCTTTGGTGTAAATGATCACAGGCCCTCTGCCCTGGAGCTGTGAGGAGGACCTCTGCTCCACTATGGTGGTATGCAACTTGGATTTGAGTGTGGGCAAAGAACTGAGTCCTGCCCCAAGGATAGCAGAGAGACCTCTGCAGTCCCCCCACCCCCCCCAACCCCTTACCATCTGTGGGCTGCATTCTGGAGGTGCAAGCTGGTTTCCCTATTTCACACTGCAGGTTCTTATCACAGGGCTATTCTGAGGCCAGCACTCACTCCACTCATTCTGGTGTGGAAGAGTTCTCTCACCACCCCTTCAAGCTCTTCCAGCTGATTCCTGGGCCAGGAGGTCTGGAAACCACTCCCTCTGTCATGGACCCAGTTGCCCCTCACGGATCTAGGCACCCAGCCTGGCTGCACTGCTCTGTGACTAGGCTCACAGTAGCTTTTCCAATCCCTGGTCCTGGTGAAACAAACCTTTCCTGCATAACTTCTAAGTTGTCTTGGACTGGGAAATTTTATCACTCAATCTTTCTGTGGGTTCTGCTCTTCTAAATTTTGACTAGAGTCATAATTTGACAGCTTTTGAGTTTTTGGGGGGAATGAGTTTCTGGGAATTCCTGCTTCATGCCTCTTGGCTCCACCCCCCAGACTCTCATTTTAAAGCTTTTTTACCATACTTTTTTCCTTTTCTTTCTCTTTTCTCTCTCTCTCTCTTTCTTCCCTTCTTTCTCTTTCTCTTTCCTTCTTTCTCTTATTTCTCTTTCTCTCCTTCTCTCTCTCTCTCTCTCTCTCTGTCTTCTTTTCTCTCTCTTTCCTTCTTTGTCTCTCTTCTTTCTCTTTCCTGCTTTGTCTCTCTCTCTCTTTCCTTCTTTCTCTCCTTTTTCCTTCTTTGTCTCTCTCTTTCTTTCCTTCTTTGTCTCTCTCCTTTTTCCTTCTTTCTCTCTTGTTTTCTGTCCTTCCTTCTCTCTCTCTTTCCTTCCTTCTCTCTCTTTCCTTTCTCTCTCTTCTTTCTTTCCTTCCTTCTCTCTTTCTTTCCTTCTTTCTCTCCTTTCTTTCTCTCCTTTCCTTTGTCTCTATCCTTTTTCCTTCTTTCTCTTTCTTTTCTTCTTTCTAGCTCTCCTTTTTCCTTCCTTCTCTCTCTCTCTTTTTTCTTCTTTCTTTCTCTTTTTCCTTCTTTCTTCTCTCCTTCTTCCTTCTTTCTCCCTCTTTCTTTCCTTCCTTCTCTGTCTTTCTTCCTTCTCTCTTCCTCTCCTTCCTTCTCTCTCTTCCTCTCCTTCTTTCTCTCCTTCTTTCTTTCTCTCCTTTTTTCCTTCTTTCTCTCTCTTCCTTTCCTTCTTTCTCTCTCTTTCTTTCCTTTCTCTCTCTCTTCCTTTCATTCTTTCTTTCCTTTCTTCTCTCTCCTTTCTCTCCTTCTTTATTTCTCTCCTTTCTCTCTCTCTTTCTCTCTCCTTTCTTTCTCTCCTTCTTTCTTTCTCTCCTTTTTTCTCTCCTTCTACATAATGATGATCAAACTTGACTCAGGATCAAACTATTCCCAGGGAAAATTGTGAAAATATAATACCTTTTGTCATGACAGAGATAGGAAGCTAAAAGTGTCAAACCATCCCTGTTTGCTTAAACAATATTGCTATATAGAGTCAATATATCAGTTTTATTAAATTGATTTTCCCCCTTTTCAAGTCTAAGGAAATAGAAAAGAGGGAAAGGCATAGTCAGAAATGAATGTAATATAAAAATAAAATTATTAATAACAAAAACAAATTAGTACATTTGTTTTCTTTCTTTTGCTAAAGAATAATTGTTGAAAGAGCTGCAAATTGATAATATCATCTTCTAAATCAATTTGGAATTACACAAGAAAAGTTACATAACTGTTTAAAATCTTGTATCCCCTGGACATTATTGACAAAAAAAATATAATAATCCGGACCCAAATAACCATTATTTCTAATAGTTAAAAAAGGAAACAAATTATGTACTCAAAGATTTAACAATAACTGAAACAACTGCATTATAAATATATAATGGAATATTAATATACCATAAGAATATGAATGTGAATGAAGACAAACATATTAGGCAATGTTCCTCTCACTTTATTACAGTTAAAAAATATCTTTCTTTTTCTTACAAAAAGGTAAATTACAAAGTGTAAGGTTAATTTTTTTTTTATTTTCTTTTTCTTTTTTTAAGGTTTTTGCAAGGCAAAAGGGGTTAAGTGGCTTGCCCAAGGCCACACAGCTAGGCAATTATTAAGTGTCTGAGACTGGATTTGAACCCAGGTACTCCTGACTCCAGGGCCGGTGCTCTATCCACTGCGCCACCTAGCCACCCCATGTAAGGTTAAAATTACAAAGTTTTTATGCAAGGTATCATAAAAGATAAGAGTGTTAAAACTGGAATGAGGAAGATACACTGAAATTCTACCTCTGACCTGCTGTGACAGCAGACAAGTTAGTTAACCTCTCTGGGTCTTAGGCAATGAACTTTGTTGTGCAGGGATTGTGTTAGTAAAGCTGATGCTGTTTTACTTAATTGTTTCTGAGGAATTTATGTGTTGATGTTTGTATGTTTGTTTACACTTTTCTGCTGGACTAACAAAATTCATTAATAAAAATAAACTCCCAAATGTCCAACAGCAAACGCCTTAGTTATGTACTGAATACTTCCCAGAGCACTAAATTACCATTTATTCCAGATGCAACTGCCCCATAAATAACTGCTTATAAAGAAACTTTGGCTGTGAGCTAGGGACATAGAGTCCTGAGCACCCACTATGGTAGGCACCCAGCTGGGACATGTGCCAGTGCATAAATGTGGGATGATGTAAACAGGTTGAGGCCCCTTCAGTGAGGTCTTAGTTTATTGTATTTTTGCCATCCCTCTGGCTTCTTTTGACAGTGCCTTCACTTCACAGATAATCACATTACACCATTTGGTCCATATGATTTAGATTATTGTTGCCTCTTTTCTTAGCACTGGGGCTAGCTTCCCTAGAGCTGCTGGGGAGTGAGTGCACAAAGCTGTTGTCTACTTAGAAACTCTTTGGGGATTTTTGCATTAAGGAATAACAGTCCACTCTTATTAAAGGGCATTCACATCCTGTTCTGAATGCCAGGGAACACAAGAATAGAAATTGACTTTATTCAAATTCCTATCGGTCATCAGAATGGGTTTTTCTGATAGAAAGCAGGTTTTCAACAATATTAAAGCAAAAATTTTTTATGAGCAATTTTTAAATGAACTTAAATTAATTCTTTCACATAATACATCTTTCTGCCTCAGAAAGCTTCACCAATTCAAATACCCAAACCAAGTTATTTCAGTCATGTCTAATTCCTTGTGACCCTATTTGGTCTTTCTTTTGCAAAGATACTGGCAAATCATTGCCATTTCCTTCTCCAACTCATTTTACAGATGATAAAACTTACCAGGGTTAAGTGACTTGCCCAGATTTACACAACTACTAAGTGTCTGAGGTGGGATTTAAACTAAGATCAGACCCCAGAATTCTATCCTACACCTAGCTGCTCCTGCCATTGCCACCAAAAGCTTTGTCTTACATTTATATTGAACTTCTTTCTTCCAATGCCAAAGATTTCTATGTAGTACCAATATGCCTTAGGATGCAATAATCTGCTCATGCTGAAGAAAATAGCATTAAAATAGTTTTTTCACAAAATCACATAATTTTAGATTTGGAAGGGATAGTGACAGTCACCTAAAACATCTAAACCAAAAATGAACCCTCTTTATAAAATACCAGCTTGGTGGTGCAATGGAGAGAGCACCAGAGATGGCATCAGGAGAACCTCATTCAAACCCAGCCTGAGACACTTACTACCTGTGTGACCCTGGGCAAATCACTTAACCTCAGTTTACCTTAGATTCCTCATCTGTAAAATGTAAATAATAATAGCATCTGTCTCCCAAGGTTGTTGTGAGGATCAAATGGGATATAATGATTTGAAGTGATACATAGTAAATTCTATACAAAAGTTTAGTTATTATTATTATCATCATTATCATATCAGGGAAGTGATCATTCAGTCTCCATGTAAAGACCTCCAATGAGGAAGAGCTCACCAGGTTCTACTCAGTCTATTCCATCTGGGGTGGCTTTAATTGTTAGGATATTTTTTCTGATGTCAAATATGCTCAGTCATATCCAACTCTTTGTGACCCCACTTGGAATTCTCTTGGCAAAGATCCTAGAATGGTTTGGCATTTCCTCCTCGAGCTCAATTTATGGATGAGGAAACTGAGGCAAATGCAGTAAAGTTCCCTTCCTAGGGTTACACAAGTAGTAAGTATCCAAGGCCAGATTTGCACACTTGAAGAGGAGTCTTCCTGATTCTAGTTCTGGCAATCTATCTACCATACCACCTACCTGCCTCTGGTGGCATAGCTAAATTCTCCTTTTAGCAAACTAATGAGTTTGCTCAGGCTTTAACAGTTTTCCCATTGCTAAAACATCTCCCCTGGCACCTGTCAGGCATGTTAAATTAGATCCTGCTTAAGCTCCAGCAGTGGAAATAACAGATCTACAAAACCCAGTCTATCAAATGAAAAAAAAAAAAAGGTCAATCAGTAAACAATGAATTAAAAGAAGACTAAAAAGAGGGATAGGAAACTGGTGAGCTAGTTTCTAGGTTTAATTCCATCATTCCCAATACAGCTGTATGACTTTGGTCAAGGCATCTGACTTCTCTCAGCCTCAGTTTCTCTATATGCAAAATGAGGAGTTTCCATTGGATGACTGTAAATGTCTTCCAGCCCTGACATCCTTCAATGCTCTCTTTCCCTGGGAGCATTCCCATATAAAGGCTCATTGTCTAACAGAGCTTACTCAAGGCCACTTCTAAGGTCTGATCTCTGACCACCAAGCTGGCTTTCTTGATAAGAGCCATCTTTCTTCTCCAGGAAAAAGCAAGAATGAAAACAGATTTGCGCTAAGAGGAATGTATTCTCTGGTTGTTAATAAGGGGCATCTTTTAATGAATTCCACCTGGTCTGGGGCTCACCACCTCTCTAGGGATTACTAGCAGCTTTGTAATCAGCTCTAGTAACCTCCTCTGGCAAAACCCCAGGAATCTGAGGCTGTTATTAAGTTTTGGATTTCCCTCCCCTTCTTGGTTCCAACCCTTAAGCTAGCCCCTAAAAATAAAAGTGCCTGAGCCAGGAGTCTCCAACAGGTAGATGGGGATTCTATTGATAGATTTCTAAATAGACTTAGTGTCAAGTTAGCAAGCATTTATTAAACACTATGTGCTAAGCACTAGACATACAAACCTAAGTAGAAGGAAAGTTAGTTCCTGCCTTATTCTAATGGGGGAAGACAACACATAAAAGGAAGCTGAAAATTGGAGTTAGAGTAAGGAAAAGATACTCGGGCAAAGACATGGTGAAGAAAGTAGAGCCCAGAAAGAAAAGATGTGTCTGGTCAGGGCACTTTCCTTAAAATGGAACTTCTGGTAAGAATCAAACAATAAGAAGATGGAGTATACTTTAGGATGAGAAGACTAGGGCAGAGGAAATTTCTAGAATGAGGAATCCGCTGGAGCAGAATGAACTTGAGAGAGAGAGTGAAAGATTTCCAATAGCATGGTGGGAAAAGTCAAGAGATTCCAAAGAGGTTCTCAGAAAGGAATTTTTTAAATGGTGATGTCATACTTTTCCTCTCCAATTTCTAGGACTCCCATGAGGGAGGGTAGTACAGTTTTCCCTCCCACATTGCAACCTTCCCCATCACCATATTAATATATTGTGGGTCAATATAAGAAATCAAATGGGAATTTGGGGGAGGTTTTCAGAAGTTGAAGACAACACAGTCTTTGACCAAATACTAAACTCACATTTTATAAGAAATGTACTGTAAATATCCCATAAAAGAAAAAAATTCACACTTCTTTTCTGGTATGAAGGGTCAAAAAATTTATCCAGATTTTCCAGGTCACAGAGGCACTATACCCTTAAGTCCCACAGTATAGAAGTGATAACTTTATAGTATCTAAAAAGTAGTAGGTTATCCCTTCTGCTCAATAATATGCAAGACTCGAGTCGGGAGGACCTAAATTTGAATCCTGCCTCTTCCACTGAATGACTATGAGCAAATCTCTGCACCTCAGTTTCCTCATTTGTCAAGTGTGGATTCTAACTGTAGTACAATAGCTACTTTTCAAGGTTATTATGAAGTTTAAGGGAAATAACATATATGAAGTTTCTGGCCAACTTTACAATGTTAAACAAATGTCCATTATTATTATTATTGTCTAGTTAGTTCCCTGGGGCAATTAGTAACATAGAGAACTGGAATTGGAGTCAGAAAGACCTTGAGCTCAAATCTAGTCTCCAACATGTGCTGTGTGCCCCTGGGCACTTAACCCTATTTGCCTCAGTTCTTCATCTAAAAACGAGCTTGGGAAGGAAATGGCAAACCACACCAGTATCTTTGCCAAGAAAACCCCAAATAGGGTCATGAAGAACTGGCTATGACTGAACAATAACAACAAAAATGCAGCTCCCTCCCCCACTTCTTGTAGTATCTATTGAGAATTCAGTCTGAAGAGGCATCTTTTTTTTTAACCTCAGATTGTATAACAAATCAAGAACTCACAGATCTAGATGACTAGAAGTACTATTCTTTCCTTTGAGGAATACACTGTACTCCTTAGGCATGATTTAGCTTCAGCTCTGGAATCCTTGTAGAGTCTTAAAGATGCTATTTCTCAGGGTGTCGTTTGTCCTTAGATCAGGATGCCACCATCAGCTGTTCTAAAAATCATCCCAGGTTCACAAGGTCTTCCTCTGGTCAAGGAAAGACTACTCCCACCTCACCTCCTACCAAGTGATTTCTTCTCAGGTGTTTGGCTGGAAGGCTTGTACCTCTAAACAGCCAGATGTTCAAATGCTTGGGTGATGAATTGACTTACTATTTCATGCAAAACCACAGCACATAACCAAGTCTCCTAAACCAAGCTGAACATATTTACTGTGCAATATCACTTTACTTCATCCAATGGATTTCAAAACTCTCTAAATTAATCCAGTATTTTTTGCACCTTGGCTCATTTATAATTATTATTATTATTATTATTATTATTATTATTATTATATCATTTGATTAATTCAGTCAAAGTGTTCTCTCCTGGTTAAGAATCAGGGATGGTTGATTGATATAATGTGATTCAATCTACTCCTATTATAGAGAGTTATCACTCTTTTTTTTTCCTGGTCTTGGGCATATTGGGACTATTTATACATGGAACTTTCAGTCATGAACCTAGAAAGTCATAAAATTATTGTATCATGGTCAAAGCTTACCCCTGCAAAATTGTTGCCAAGTGGGAAGAAGTGTGGTTAAAGAAGAGAAATGTGAGAGGCTGGAAGCCTGGATTCTATTGTTACTAACCCTCATTTTCCCTGCCTATAAATCAGATGATAGTACTTCCTTCCTGCAAACCACAGTAGGTCTGAAGTTAAAAAATGAGAAAAATCAGTAGTCTGAGACTTTAGGAAAGTAATATTATATAAATCAATTCAATAAGCACTTATTGTTACAAGGTAAATAACACAGATTAGGAATTGGAGGGGAGAGAAGATGGTTTTTGCCCACAACAAATCCCTGATAGAGGGGTAAGACACATACACAGACAACTACCATAAATATAATATATAATAGGTGCATCAGGGAGAGACAAAACAATGTTCTAAGTGAAGCCCAAAAGGGAAGATCATTAGAACAACAGTGGATCAGGAAGGAACCTTAGAGAGAACGTAAGGTAAATTTGACTTTAAAGATGAGGCAAGAACTGAACAGGTGAAGGGGAAATTGAGGACATTTCAGGTCAGGGATAGCAGGGAAATGGGAAAGTACAGACTTGGTTTAGGGAAAGAGAACAGTCCAGTATGGCTAGACTGTAGAATGCTTTGAGGGGAATAATTTAGGAGAAACCCAGAAAAGGTAGAAAAGGGCCAAAATACAAGACTTTAAATGCCAAGTTAAAGAATTTAACTTTACTTGGTAACCAATAAGGAACTACTGCAGATTGTTGAGCAAAACAATGACATAACCAGAACTATGCATAAGGAAGATTATTAAGGCAATATAATGTAGTATAAATTAAAAGGAAGAGAGAAAAGAGAAAGACCTATTAGGAAAATAATTTAATAAACCAGACAAATATCAGACACAATATACTTTGTGAATTAGCAAACGCTCAAAATCACACTAATAAATTTCCTTTCACTAGGTTAACCAGAAAATACAATAGTTCAAAGCAATATATATTGAATGAAATACCAAAACAAAGTAAATAATAATAATAATAAAGTATTTCATCATCCACACTGTGATTTGTCTCCCCATAAGCTATCACACCAATGAAGAAAAGATCATACGCAAAGAACATTTGGCCAAGGAACATATATGGAGGATCACATGTGTAGTAAAGACCATATGTGGCCAAGAAACAAAAATGGTTGAGACTATTTATATTATTAATGTCATAGTCACTGATATACAGTTATGATGTTAAGAAATATCATAAGTTCTAATGTGGACTATTATACTGAGCTGCAATTGTTTTCTATTGCTGTCTATTGGCCTTTAATGCAATGTAACTTTCCCTTAAGCAAAAAGGTCTGCTAGCTCTTTCAATTATGGCCTAAGATGTATTTTATCTCTTTTTGTGATATAGAGCTCAATCAGCATCTCTCACTTCATTAACTGGAGAAATTTTTGGTCTATATTTTGAACTTTTTCTCCCACAACCAAATTCGTATCTATTATGGTCCTGAAGAAGCTTTGTTGGCAAATTATTTTCAACATCATCATTGTTGACTTGAGAACAAAAATGAAAAGGACCAGATAAAACCAATGGAGTTAATGACAAGTGCACTACTTTCCATCAAGACCAATATCACCAACAACAAAAAAGAAAGGAAAGAGTCAAATATAATATCAAAGTTTCAAACATGAAAATTTAGGTGGTACTACTGACAGAGTAAGAAAGTAGAAAAAGTTAGGGAGGGGCAGCTAGGTGTTGCAGTAGATAAAGCACTACCCTGCAGTCAGGAGGACCTGAGTTCAAATTCAGACTCAGATACTTAATAATTACCTAGCTGTGTGACCTTTGGCACTCACTTAACCCATTGCCTTGCAAAAACCAAAAAAGAAAGAAAGAAAAGGTTATGGAGAAAGAGCAAATTCAAATCAATTCAACAAGCATTTATTAAATGTTTACTATATGAAAGATATCATGTTGAATGATGGCAATTGTTATAAATCAAAAATGAAATAATCTCTGTCCCCAAAGACCTTCCATCCTATTGGAGAAGATGATACATACACAGATAAGTAAATACAAAAAGCAAATGCAATTTTCTGTTGATCAACAATATTTTTGGATTAATTATTTTCTACAGATCTATTGCTCTCCCCTAAAAAAAATCAACTTGTATTTTTACCACTAATGTATGGTTTTTCAATAATAGGAGTTATTGAAAAAATATTTATCATATTAATGACAAGAACAACAAAAATCATATAATTGTGTTAATAGATCAGAAAAAGTTCCTGTCAATATATACCCATTTCACTTTTAAAAATTCCTCAAAGTATAGGAATAAATGAATCTTTCCTTAATATGATCGAGAATATCTATCTAAAATGTATGTACAAGAGATAAATAAGAAGTCTTTCTGCTAGGACTAGGGGTAAAGGAAAGATTCCATTGCCATCACAGCTATATGATATAGTTCAAGAAACATTACCTATAGAAATGAGATAAGAAAATGAAATCAAGAAATACATAAAGGCAAAGAGAAAATAATTTTTGCAGATGACAAGGATTTACTTTAAAAACATGTTTTCTCTATTAAAAACTACTTCAAATCACTAATAACAATAATTAGAAATTAAAGTGACTCTGGTATTCTACCTCAAACCCAAAAGACTGACAAAACTAACAAAAAACGGAGAATGGCAAATGTTAGAAAAGAGCAGTGGAAAATGCTTTAATTTACTGTTTGGTGGAATTCCAAACCTGGTATTCACATTCTGGAATTATTGGAATTATTCCCCCAAAGTTACTAAACTGTACATGCCACCCAACAATACTACTTCTAGATCTATTCTCCAAAAATTATATCAGGAAGCAAAGGATGCATATGTATAAAGAACATTTAAAGCAGCTTTGACTATATTAGCAAAGAACTAGAAAATCAGAGGATTTCCATCCATTGGAGAGTGGCTGAACAAGTCATGGAAGATGACAAGGCAGAAATTACAAACGAGTGGTTTCAAAGAAACATGGAAAGACCTGTATGGAATGATGCAGAGGGACATGAGCAGAATGACATGAGCACAACATCACTGTAAAAATGAGATCTTAAGAACTTTAAAACTTAAGAGGTTTGATCGGCATAACACCTGATCATAATTCCAGAGGACTGATAATGAAACATGTTACTCTCCTCTTGACAGAGCGATAGGTAATGAACCAGGGGTGCAAAATGAAATATTTTATGAACAATTTGGGAATTTTTTTATGTTACAAAGCTTTTATTTTTTCCTTTCTTTTTTTCCAAAAGAAAGGAGAGGTTAGGAGAGAAAATACATTGTTGTCAATTGAGAAAAGTGTAAAAGAGGAATTATTCACCAAGTATAGATAATAGATAACAATAAATAATGGATAAAAATAATAAATAAATACAAGACAAAAAAGAGATAAATTTCAACAAGATAAAATCCTTGGAAATTAACAATGGAGAAAGAAAATGTTTCAGTCACTCTTTCATCATCAATCTTCTACCAGCCTCCTGGCAGAGACACACAAACTCACCCAGAGGTTTTTGCCTGAACACCATTCTGGGAGGAAGGTGGGTTGGGTGGTGGGAAAGAGACTGAAAGCATAGTGCCTTCTTCCTGGGGTAGTTCTTAGCTTAAAAACACATAGCTACAGATATTATACATGAAGTATTCTTCCCATATTCCCCATACCCTGCAAAATGTATTTAATACCTTTTCAACCTAGTCAAAGAAGGAATGGGGGAAGGAAGCCAGTGTGAATGACTCCCCAGAGGGTAATCAGACTGATGAACTCTCTCAATATAGGGAAAGGTTGAGAAAGATCAGATGCCCTAAGTTTAGGGTTGTACCAAAAAAGCAAATGGGAAGTAGAAGATGAAAATATAAAGAGGAAAGACTGAAACACCAAAGATTTTAAGTGGAAGAAAACTCAATAAAAATCTAGAGCACTGGTAAATAACATCAACTAAGAGAATCATAAAACTAGAATGAAGATTAAAAATCTCTCTTAACAATTTTAATATAAAGAAAAATAAACTAATGCTTGATGAAATTTAGAATGCTAGAATATCAGAATAGATCAAAGAGCCATATCAAGAAATCCCAAAAAAGTTAAAGCAATGAAATCTATAAAATCTCAGTTTGCTCATCTGTAAATTGGGAGAAACTAAGGAAAGAATTTAAATAACTGGAAGGAGAGTTCATATTCATATGGTGGCCATGCCAATATAATAGAAGTGACAACAATATCAAAGTTAATTATAGATTTAGTACTACCAAGCTACCAAAAGAATACTTTATAGACCTAGACAAAATAGCAACAAAATTTCCTTGGTGGAACAAATGACAGAATCTCAAGGCAAACAATTTTTAAAAGTAGGAATGAAGGGAGAATAGCAGTTCCAGACCTCAAATTATACTATAAAGCAGTAATGATGAAAACTATAAGTGTTGGGAATGAGTCAATAGATCAATAGACTGGTGACTCAGCAGAAAAGTTAGAGGAACCTTTGATTTTGATTAATATTGATTCTAACAGTAATGCCCCTTCTATTTAATAAGCCTAAGGGAGGCTGAGGCATTAAGGCCATAGAGTTTGTCTCAAAAAAAGGGCACATCTATAAGCATTCTGCTATGCTGGTGACATTACCCCAAGAGAAGTCTGGATAGTACTGATGAGATTCAAGCAGAGGGTTAGAGAATATAGACTATTCCATTTCCCACTTCTTCTATGTTTCTGTAAAAACAGTAAATCTACCAAAACATAAGCTCCTTCAGAGCAGGGATTTTATTTATCTTGGTGTCTACTCCAGTGTGTAATTAAAATTTACTGTGTGATTCAAAGTTCAGAATCTCAGTTCTGGGCTCACAAATTCATTTTTGAGGGTTTTTTAGTACTGATACTATTTGGCTTGTGCTCCCAATCATGGTTTCTACCAGAAATATTTTAATTTGACTCATTTCTAGTTTTCTGTTCTATGGGCATGCAGTTGCCCCCAAAGCACTAAAGAATAAGACAAGAATATAAAATTATATTTTTAAGAACATAAATGCAGCTGATATTTTGGTCCTTTCGGTGAAGACATTGTTTTATCTTTTTCATTATTCCACAAGCAAGTCAGACCATCTCTTGTCTGACCATTTCTCTGACTGACCCTCAAATTAGGACTGCTCTCCTTCCTGTGCTCTGAATACTGACCTTTCTGGCTTCCTTTGACTCCCAATTAAGATTCCACCTTCTGCTGGAAGCTTTCCCCAACACTTCTTGAGTCTAGTGCTTTCTCTTTGTTAATTTTTTCCTCTTTATCCTGCATATAACTTGCTTTGATTTCATTTATTTGCATGCCATCTTCTTTATTAGATTGTAAGCTGCTTGAGGGCAGGATCTCTCTTTTGTCTCTTTTTTGTATCCCCTAGCTTAGCAGGGTCTGATAGGTACATAGGAGGAATTTAAGAAATGTTTGATTGAATGACTGATCCCATTTTCAGGGTAGTGCCATTTCATCAGTCAGAGTCCACATCCTTCAATTCCACAAAAATACAAAATCAATTAAATAAGCAAGAGTCTCCCAGTTCCAATTATTGAAGTAGCACTGAAGAAAAATCTCAGTATCCCTCCTCTGGTCTCCATCTTGTCTAAGCTCTTGATTCTTCATCTCCATTGAACTCTGCACAGCATTACCAAACCCTAGCTCCTATGGCTCCTGGCTTGGCTAAGGAACTACCAGTTGTTTGACTGATATGTTGCCTCTGTCACCAGTTGTCAGTTTATATTCCTTCTTGACACCAAACCCTTGCAGCTCCTAGGATTCCTAAGGCCTCGTTTCATCTGGGAATGGAGAAACTATACCAATGCATTAAGAATTATCTGGATCATCCTGACATATCCTTTCTATGCATAATTGCTTCAATTTAATGAATGAATGACTGAACAAATGAATGAATCTACTGTAGAAAGATACTTATGCTTATCCTATGCTGTGGCATAATCACAGAATGGAGGTGTTTAATAGGAAAAATAAGAAACTGGGCAAGCCATTATCAATCCTAGGTTATTCCTTCACTAATGTATTCATTTGTAAAATGTAGACCAGGATATCTACTATGTATATATAGCACTGGGCTAGATCCAGCATACAAAGAAACCTAGAGAAGGCCCTTACCCTCTAGAAACTCAGTGTCACTGAAAAGCCAACAAAAACCCAAATAAAAAAATCATTTAAGTGTTTGTTCAGTACCTAAGTACCAAATGAGTGAAACACTCAGCAAGTGCTATAAGAATTCAAAGGACTAATATGAACTGAAGCTTGGAGACAGGGGAGTGTGGAAGGATATAGATTGGGTTTTATGGCATTGGCAGTATTTAGGTAAACCAAAAAAAAAACAAGGAAGGAGGGTTAACTTTAGTGACCCCACACGATGGCCCCCAAATAGGCTAAGACCTGGAGTTAATTTAGACCTTCAGTTTGTTATCACACTGCCATCTTCCCTTCTTCCACCTAGCCTGCCAGCTGCAGACAGCCACAACCACCACCACCTTCTTTGTCTCCTTCCTATGAATTCCTAATTCCCTTGCCCAAAACCCCAGTGATTTGCTCTACTGACATGTGGTGCTCTAATTCCAACACAGGTCCCACAAAGGCAGATCTACAAACCAGTGTGATTACCCACCACGCTTACTTCCCTTTCAACCTATAAATCTAGAGCCTGGAATTACATCATGCCAGAAAACTGAAATCTAGCTCAGATGGTTAAAGCATTAAAGGCAGTGAGTGTTGTAAAGACTCAACAATGCAAAACTTCCCAAAATGAACCATCCTGACCTCCCCTGTGCTGACAATGCATGTGTGACATCATGTGTAAATGAGCCCTAAATTTGAACCAGGTGTGGAGATCTGCCTGGCGTCTCCCGGCTGCTGTGTAAACGATGAGCATGCACAGGGGTATTCTGAGGCAAGGAACGGAGGGAGAGGAAAGGCCAGGATGGCCAGAGCCCAAGCAGTGACAAATACAGGTCCCAGCAGCTGCAGAGACATCACGCCCACCCTGCTTGGCTCGCGTCGGGGTCCCGAGAAAACATCTTTCCGGATGGTTTGAGCTCTGGGGAATTTGGCTGGCAGCTGACATCCACACTAGCTCCTCATTGCAAATCAAAGGCCTGAAGTTGGCTTGGGAGACTTTGCTCTAAGAGGCTCCACTTTGATTTGCAGGTAGAGCTCCCCACTTTACCTCCAATGGGGTGAGGTTTGTCCGAGTTGAGGACAGCTTGTTGCCCAGGATGTGCATGATCCTGGGAGGCAAAGGCTCTTGAAGCTCATTCCAAGCAAAGCTCCTCTCCCGATGTGGGTCAGGGCACTTGAGGTGGGTAGAACCGTGCCCTTTACTATTCCTCAGAGAAATGAGCTTTCTACAGACCTTTCTCCATTACAAGCATCATTTGGCTGGACTTTTCCCCTTTGACAGGACCTGCTCCCCTGAATCACCTGGCATATGAAACTCTGGAGAGTTTTGGGAGGTTTGGGGGCAATGACAAGGCTTTATTTAGTGCTTACTCTGTGCTGTGTTTTATGAGCAAAGCAGAGTTGCCTAGCTTGTAAGAAACTTGAGAGGTACAAATTTAGAGACCTGGCCCCTTACCCCACCTTAATGGTCTTGGGAATTATTTAACCTTATGGTAGAACTTTCCGAGTTGGAAGTTGGTCTGATCAGCCACAGCCAGACACCGACATCATGATGTCATTTTGGTCCTTCTGAAACTCAAAGGACAAAAAACAAACAACTATAGGATAAGTTCTAGGGAAACAGATTAAAGCAAAAAAGGGATTCCCTGCCCTTAATAGTCTCATATTCTTTTTGGTGAAGAACCACATATGAAAGGAAACTGAAAATCAGGGGAGGTCCCAATGAAAATATCCCGCCTGGTGGCACATCTGGGATGGGAATGAAGGTTAGCTAGGCTAGATCCCTTCCCAGAACAGAGGCCCTATTCTGGCTCACCTCAAGTGCCCTGACGCAAAAGGGGAGAATTACTCTGAGCTTTACTTGGAAGGTGTTTCAAGAGTGTGTCCTGGGCCATGAGCTGTCCTGAACAATAACAAACGTTACCACATTAAAGTTAGGATCCTACCCCAGAGATTCCCTTTAAATTGACTGAGTATACCTCTCATATTTTACTTGTGTAAGAAATATGTGGTGTATATATAAGTGACCATCTAGATATAAAAAGAGTGACTTAGCAGATACATGGATAGATAAGATCTGGCCCATCTTTGTAAAGAGCAGGAAGAGGGCAGTATAGGTACTACCAGTGGTTTACCTGGGATGAGGGATGCAGAATTCACAACTAGACATATCTATTTACCATACTTCAAATTTCTCCAATTTAGAGTATAATGCTAAGGGGTTCAGAACAAAAGTCAGTTCCCTTATTACTCTCTAGGGAGAAGGTAGATTTTAATTTACACTCACCAGCTTAGACCTGAGTTCGAATTCAGATATTTACTAGCTGTGTAGCCCTGGGCAAGATTTAACCTCTGCTGCTTCAAGTTTCTCAACAGTGAAATGGTGATATATATTTCTCAGGGTTGTTCGGAGGATTAAATTAGCTATTTTCAGCGGGGTTTTTTTAGGTTTTTGCAAGGCAAATAGGGTTAAGTGGCTTACCCAAGACCACACAGCTAGGTAATTATTAAGTGTCTGAGACCGGATTTGAACCCAGGTACTCCTGACTCCAAGGCCAGTGCTTTATCCACTACGCCACCTAGCTGCCCCTAAATTAGCTATTTTCAAAAGAATCTAGCACAGGGTCTAGCACTTTATACATATTTATTTCTTTTCTTTCATTCATCTTTTCTTTCCTACATGCTGCAGTTCAGCATTCAAAAGTCTGTACCCTTCTCTCTTTCAAATTATATTTCCTCTATCTTCCTTACTCAGGTATATAGTTCATTTGGATTTCCCTCCAAGGGGAAACACATAAAACTGTAGTTCTCTCAGGGGGAAAAACCAAAACAGCAACATTTCCTAGAACTGATCAGAAGCTTAGGTATATTGTCTATTGTCTATAGTCTATATGTTGTATTCCCCAATGGAATGGAAGCACCTTGAGCCTAGGCTTTTTTTTTTTGGCTTTTGAATCTGGAGTACTTAACATAGGCTTTAACATGTAATTTTCTTTTAGAAAATACTTGTTGAATTGAATTAAGTTAAATATTGACTGAATCAAAACTCCAGCAGTTCATTCATAAAACAATTAAGAAGCATTGGCTGTCTGCTAGGCACTATTGGAATTTAGGAGACAAAAAAAGACATATGCCTGTTCTCCAAGAGCCCACAAAGTTATTACTCTTGCCCCTACTAGTCTAAGTGTTCTTGAGGGATGAGCACAATCCTCTTTTGCTCATCCCTGCATTCTGAAGTATATCTTACAGAGTGATGAACAAGGGAGAGTTCCTTTTGAATGAATGAACAAAGTAACAAAAGAAATTTAGGTTTAAAACTGAAAGTAATCAAGAGTTGTATGTCCATCTAACACGTTGGGCTATCTTGTGCTCACATCATACATGTAGAATTTTACTATGGAGAATAATTTAATTCCAGCTTTTCCTTCATAGTACCAGACAAGTTTGGCCAAAGTTTCAGAACTGGAAGGAATCTTCCAGTATAATAAACACCACATTTCATAGATAAGGAAACTGCAGGCAAAAAAGTAGAAATTACTTGCCTAGGAGGATCAAGAAAATAGTAAACTGCAGAAGGAAAAACTTGAACTCAGGCCCTCTGTGGAATCAATCCTATGAGTTATTACAGGCAAATTTCTTTATTTTGCAACTGAGTGACAGAATTGTGAAATGTTTAAGTAATTAGGCTGGAGAGTAATCAAACACTTTCTTACGGATTTGATTGAGAAGAAAAATTATGCAAAATCCCATTTTGCGCATAAAGTAGACATTCAAAAAGTGCAACTTTATTTAGTCTGCTTTGGTAATGAGCTGAGAATGTTCTGGGTGAAGGAAATCAAAGAATTTATTTGGGTTGCAAATGAATGACACAAGTCTTCAGACAGACCCAGCAAATCTCCAAATATTATGCCTCCCCTGAAATATAAATATTAATACAGTATAATGGTTACTGATTGCATTCAGAATAGAGTCTACTGTAGCCCCTATCTAGAGTCACAGATAAGACTACCTCCAAAGAAATTCAGGCCAGTCAATGTGCAGTTCTAAAAACTTATTAGCATAGGACTGCAGGGCAATAACATCTAAGAAAAACATCTCGGATCAATAAATGAGACCTGCAGAAGACCTTAATTTAGAAAGATCAAAGTCATCCACTGTATCTTGGGCCATCATCAATCATCTTGATCTTTGTCTTGCCACTGGACTTCAATGACTGAAGGAGAGAGTGAACCTGATGATTTTACACAGCTGTGCCTCTCCTTCATATCTAATTTTGGTGAAAGTTAAGGTCCTCTTTGAGAATAATAAATGAACAACATGGATGTTACCTTCCTTGAAGTAGCAGCCCTCTCCCTGTGCCTTTCTCTCTCTATTTAGACTGTGGTGCTAGTTCTCTTGCTAACCTCTTAAGATTAGAGCATCTTCTAATGAGGCAGGGTGATGAAATGGTAAGAGCACTGGATCTAGAGGCAGATTTGTTCTGAAAAGGATCTTAGTGACTGAAAGCTCAATGTGAGTCATTATTACAATGTGGCAGCAAAGAAAACTAATGCAATTTTGTGCTACAATAAGAGAGCATAACTCCTAGGAATAGGGAAGAGATAGTTCAGTAATCCTCTATACTCATTAGTTCTCACCTGGAGTATCACGTTTGGGTGTGCACAATTTTAGAAGAACTTTGATGTTAGAGATCATTCAGAGAATGGCAACTAAGATGGTGAAGGACCTCTATACCATATCATATGACAATGGGTTGAAGGAATTGAGCATGTTTAACCTTGTGAAGAGAAGACTGGAGGGTTGGAGAACACAATAGCTTTCTTCAAATATTTGAAAGGTAGTTACATGGAAGAGAGATTAGATTTGTTCTACCAAAAGGACAGAAGTTGCAAAAGAAAAGGCAAATTTAGTCCTGATGTCAGGAAAAACTTCTTAATCTTTAGATCAAAAGTAGAATGGGGGCGGCTAGGTGGTGCAGTGGATAAAGCACTGGCCTTGGAGTCAGGAGTACCTGGGTTCAAATCCGGTCTCAGACACTTAATAATTACCTAGCTGTGTGGTCTTGGGCAAGCCACTTAACCCCATTTGCCTTGCAAAAACCCAAAAGTAGAATGAACTGTCTCAGAGGTGATGGGACTTACCCTGCTTTACAGATAATCAGGATGGATGACCATTAGATATATTATAGTGGAAATTTCTTTCGTTTGTGGGTTGTATTAGATAACATTTCTAATTTTCAATTCTTTTTTAAAGTCAATATATAACTTTATTTTTAAAAAAATTGCATGGAGGGAAAGAGGTTAAAACAAATAAAACTTTTGATGGGCTGGTGCTCTATCCAGTGTTCCACCTAGCTGCCCCAAACATTTCTTAGAGACTGAGATTTATGCATTAGTCAGTAGAGACTTCCTGTGGTTGATATAACTGGGTTGTGAATTCTGATAGTCTACCTTTAGAAGTGGGAGTGAAGTGGAGTATTATACAATACCTGCAAATTTATAAGGTTTTAGTAATCATTATGTGCAGGAGAGGAACCAGATTGATTTAGAACCCTCCGAGTCAAAGTTGTAGTTAAGGGAATGGTCAGGCATGGGCTTCATTTACTGACTGTGGGAGTCAAGAGAACATGAGTTCAAATCCAATCTCAGACACTTGATACTTACTAGCTGGCTGGGGCAAGTCACTTAACCCCCATTGTCCAACAAAAACAAAAACAAACAAAATAAAACAAATGTTGCAAATACTTGTTGATTTTTAAAACATATTAATTTAGGGTTTTTCTATTGAATCCACATACATGCATACACACACACACACACACACACACACATTCTTTTTTGTTGACCCACATTATAAAAAATGGCAACTGCTAAAAATATTTTTGGGTTTGAAAGTAATAGACATGTGAAAAGAAGATTATTTTACTAAGACATAAGAGAACTATATTTGCCAAATTAAGGACAGAATTTGATTGTAGGTATTCCCTGTGTGACACATACATAAATACACAACAATTATGTAAATATTCATCCATTGAACTGAAAACTGCTTCTACATACAACCCTTCTGTTTCTCTTCTCCATTGACTTGAAGGAGGAGCATTTCTCATTGTCTTCCACTGAAAGTCTATCAAGGAAGGGGCATGAGAAGGTGACTAGTTCTTGTGAGGAATTACTAGCAGTAAAGATCCTTATCTTCAAAGAGGGGGGGGGAGGGAGGGAGGGAGAGAGAGAGAGAGAGAGAGAGAGAGAGAGAGAGAGAGAGAGAGAGAGAGAGAGAGAGAGATCTCCCTGGCAGCCATCTAAGGAATATTCCAAAAACATAGTAAGTTGCCATCCATCTAACAAAAGGAGAATCTAGGAACACAGAGCAGAGCATTTCAGTATGAGGAGGAGAAAAAGACAAGAGAGGTTTCTCTTTCTGGACCCTAGCACAGTACCATAGTCATCAACCAACAATTCAGAAAGAATTGAGCTGTGACTATGTCATTTTGTGGAGGGGTGAAAAAGGATAGGGGGAAGGAGAAGAGAAATAAACGGAAGAGGTCCTAAAACCAGAGGGACTTTTGAACAATCTGCTTGATAATTTGCTAAAATTGTTCTCTATCATCCCACCATGTTCTAGAAGCATCCTCCTTAGCACCACTCTCTTCACTTAGTTCTGTCAATATGGTCACTGCTAAAAGGAATTCTCCATTCTCTACCCAGTATTCCACCCCACAGTGCTGTTCTCCTAGGCCATGGAATCAGCCTAGGAGCTGAAGGATGGAAATGCAAATCCTTTTGTCAGGATAAATGTTTGCATGAAATAAATCACAGGTAAGCCTATGTTGGGGGCCAGAGGGAATCCAGGGGAAAGCTCAGAATTGCAGGAAAAATATTAAACTTAAAATGGGTGTTTTCTGGGCCCATGATCAAGACTTCTCATGCAAAAAAATTCTCTTCAGTCATTGGGCCTCAGATGGATTCAGCATCAGTTGCTTGTACTGGAACATGACCAACCATCCTGCTTCTTCCTCTTCCTCCACTGACCCTGCTCCTTTACCTTTCAAATTCTGTAAACCCTGTGATTCAATGACCTGAGTTCATATAATTAATATGTGACTTTGGGCAAATAGATTAATCTCCCTGGACCTCAATTTTCTCTAAGTCCTTCCAAATCTATGATCCTTTGAACTACGGCATTATCCCAACTACTCTTGCCTCTCTCCCAACTACTCTTCAGGTAGGCCTCAAGTACATAGTTGGGAATATTCTTCTTTGCTCTACTCTTCCCAGAAAACTCTCTTACAAGTAGGTTTTAATGGGAGGTGTGCTTTAGGATCCCAAGGATTGTGTCATCCGCTACTTATTGAGTAAACACTTAGAGTAACTCTCAGAAATGATTGTGTATTTTTGAGAAAAAAGTTATAGTGCACTTGTCACCTTCCATATATATATATATATATATATATATATATATATATATATATATATTAAGGAAGACAAAATTCTAAAGATTGATGACAGAAATTGCAACTTTCTAGAGATTCTTACCTATGTTACCAGGTTCTCTTGTTCATCATAAAATAGTATATGATATTTAAATTTCACAATTTTAAAATGTTCTTTTTTTCAAAAGATGAAGAGTTGATGCATCACTTATCATGCAAGGTTGGCACACCTGGAGCTCCTTCCACAAAGAAGCTCAACTTTGTCTTTGTCATAATATGGTAGTAATCCAGACTTCTCAAAGACTGTGGAAACAGAGATTCTAACAAGCCATAAAGGTTGTTAGGACAACCTAGCTAAAGATAGAGAGACTCATTTCAGAAGGTTGGCCACCAGTGTTTCATTGTTCTGAAGAAAGTGACTGGTGTTGCTAAGATGATATAGACCAGTCAGGAGCTCCTTGAGAGCTGTGAGTGCCTGGCTCATAGTTGATGCTTAATAGATGCTTGTTAATTGACTTGTTGACTAAATGGTAATATTCTTATTGCTCTAGAACTTTTGTCTACTGATCAACAGGAATCAAATCACACACACACACACTAACCTCATTATAAATGACACCAGAGACATAAAGAAGTTGTAGCTAAGAAAGATAGCTTATATATTCTGCCTAGAGCAGTAAGTTGTATTTGTTTTATAGCTTATAACAATTTGTATTTATGTACTGCTTTAAGGTTAATATAGCATTTTCATCATAACCTTGTAAGATTAATTAGTACAAATATTACCTCTATTTTAAAAAATGAGCCTGAATCTTCAAGAGATTCAGTGACCTGCCCAGGGTCATAGATCAGACAATATCAGAACCAGAATTTGGACTGAGATTCCAAAGTTTAAAATTCTTTCCATTACACATCACCATTTCTAGAAGGATAAAAAACATTTGTGAACTGAAACAAATCTACCACCATACCTACTGTTAAGTGTGCTAATCAGTGACAATAGTGAAACATTTAGATTTACCCACCTCTGTACCTTGACAGTAGCACTTAAGAATATGATGTTGGAAGAGGACAGAATTTTATTCATTGCTCAGTTTTCAAGATAATTCACACATGAGAAGACTTAAAAATGGAAAAGATTATTGATGGTATTTTTTATCAATATCAAAAACGAAAGGAAGACTGAGAATTCAACAAATACTAACTCATATGTCCATTTTCTTTATGAGAATGGTCTGTGAATGAATCTTACTTGTTCTACCTAGTTTGAGGCTCTAAGTTGCTGTATTAATGATTTCAAGCATAGAGCTTAGTCATAGAAACCCCAAACATGTAGTGTCTAAATACCCTAAGCTTTCCTTTTTAATGAATCCTAGCTCCTCAGACCTTTCAATCCCTACATGGATTATAATAGGAATAAAATTGAGTTTATATTGAATTTCATAATGGGTTATCACTGAGTATATGACATATCATTAAACTGGAACTTAATAAATTTAAATATTTGCTACCAAATTTATTCTTTTATGCTTTTTTTCCTTAGGAGTTCTCTCAAAGTCTGGAGAGGTTAAATTTATTATTAATAGTGGTTTTAATTAAACTCTTCTTCCACTAACTATTATTACTGAAAGAATTTTTTTTTAAATCAACATTTGATTTTTATTGGGAAAAATTCCAATTTTCCACAGGTGTCAATTACAGATTGAATTCAATTGTTTGACAAATTGAAGGAATTTTATATGGCATTAACTTTATGTTCCTAAAGAGAATTAGGTAATTTTTTTTAAATGAATAAACTAATAATTACTCCAAAACATACAGGGTACACCAAATTGAAGAGTGAGGAAACAGTGGGGGAAAGAAATTCAGAAAGAATAGTAAAATGAAGCAGGTGAAAAGTGGAAATTGACAATCAACTCACTTCCTCATCTTTTCCCATAATCTCCCCACCACCCACTTAAAGCACAGATGGAAAAACCCTGAGATATCTTTGTCAGGTGAGAATAATCAATCAGAGGCGTGAACAAGGACAAGACATCAATCAATCACAAAATTTAAACAAAATTTGTAAAGTCCTTAATCAGTTCAGATGTCTTTAAAACCATTGAATGAACTGGGTGACCTTTGCACAGATTATTTGAGGAAATTTGATCATATCCTGTCAGTTGTCTTTATAAAATGCAAGAATAAGAAACCAAGATATTTGAATCCTTGGAAGTTGAATCCTCCTAGCCAAATGCCTGAAAAAGACTCCATAGGAAAGAGGAGAACTCTAAGTCCTGGTCCCTATCCTGGCATCAGTCTTTGGCCCCCTTGGGCTAAAAGAGGACCTCATGAATTTGAGAGGGTCTGGAAGAATTTAGACTACTCATCCATATCCTAATAGCACCCTCAAGAACCACTGATTTCAGTGTCTGCCTTAAGAACTGAAGACAGACTAGAATCAACAAGAAAGGCAGAGTCAAGGTTGTAAAATAAAAAGAACATCTTGATAATCATGGGGAAGCACACCGATGGGGGCCTGTGAGCTCTGCAGTATTTTACAGACATCCCAACTCTTCAGGGCTCCTCCTAAACCCCTGAGGCAGAGCAGAAGCCTAACAATTCTCTAAGGACTAAGCCTGTCAGTGTAAATGGGGATTAGAAGAAGAATAGCTCAAGTTCAAATGACATATGTGATTTATAAAGAAAAAAAGTTAAAGGTTTAGAAATTAATAGTAATGTGCTAAAGGAAACTATGGACTATTTATAGGCATACAAAGATAAATATCACTTCCAATAAGGGCTGACTTGCAAGATATTTAGCTGTTGGATATTCAGGAAAATGAATGAAAATAAAGATTCATAGAAAAGCGTCTATCTTCTTAGATCTCCTTGGGTTAGGATATTGTCTCTATAAAGAAAGTTCCTCTTTAAGGATTTTGGAGAAATTTCTAACATTTTTTGAGCTTAATTTCATAGATACTGGCATTTTGCTGTGGATTTAGAAAGGGAAATTGGAATCATGGAACAAAATTAGAGCTAAATCAACTAAAATGCACATACATGGATTTAATAATTTAGTTAAACACAATTATTATCTTTGCCATAATTATTCTGTGTTGTGGCTTGCTTCCTTGGGGCCCACAGTGATGACCTCCCTCCTGGAGGGGAGCTGAGAATAAGGAGTCAAGCCACTACTGCCTTATGCCTCCAGCTCCATTCTATTACTGCTTAGCTATTACATATATACTGTTAGGTCTTCCAGGGTAGAACAAAAAATAATGAGGTAATTGGAGTGAACCAAGCGAGGTGTACATGCAGCGTCCAGGATAAGGGGGTATGTTAGGGGGAGGTGGTAAAACACAGCTGTGTCTAGTGCCCTTGGTTGGTGCGATGGAATGTCCAGCTCCCAAGGACTCCTGCTCCCAAGGACTACAGCACACCTTTATCTCTAAGGGCGGCTTGCCAGCTCCTGAGACTGTCCAGGTGGTGGTCCATTAGAATAGCCTGTGTTCCCACAATTCTGCATGGTTAAGAATAATTGATGACCAAGGTCAGCACATCTTTGCAGTTATGAAATATTTTGTAGGTTGGTTTTGGTTGTAACAAATAAGATACCAAAAGTACGCATGCATAGAATTTTTTTAAGTTATTCATTTAGAGATTCATTCAACTGAACTAAGTTCTGCTTTATACTTTCAATGTTCATAAGACTTTTATTTTAAAGCTATATTTATGAATTTCAAATGCTATAATTGTAGAAATTATTTAATTAATTAATTAATACTTGAGAATGATACTTAAGAAATAATGACTTTAAGGGGTTAGAATCTCTTGGATTTGAGTGCTTCTATAATAGAACATTTGTCTGGGAAACATGATGCTTCTCTGGTGAATAATTGTTCAAATATTTTAAATTTGTATTCTTTAGTATATCAAGCGTTCACTTGGTTTTGGCAAGCATCACAAAAGACTTTGAGAAAAAAGATTAAGGTACAGTTGAGTGTTCAATAGGTATTAACTATTACCCAAACTAATGGCTTCAATATTTGATTCTCCAGCCAAAGAAAAAACAAATATGACTTTATACCTGATAATTAGTTAAAAAGATATCTGAAAGTTTTTCATGAATTTTCAGACTAAAAATAAATTGAAATTATGAACTTTGGGCTTAAAGTATAAATTCAAATCATAAATGAATGGGCATTCCAGTGGATAGAACACTGGTCCTGGAGTCAGGAGTATGTGAGTTCAAATCTGACCTCATGTACCTTAGCTGTGTGACCTTGGGCAAGTCACTTAATACCATTGCCTTAAAATAAAGAAATAAATAAAATTTAAAAAAATAAATAAAAATGAAAGGACATTCAAAGGTCCTTTGAACATAGTAATTGGAGAATTGGACTGGAACCTTAAAATTCTAGATAATGTTAAAAAGGCTATTTGGATTTTCTAAAATTATACATGAACTTATCTATACAAAATTCCTCTTCCTCATCAGATGGAATGATAGTTCCATAAGTAGCTTATTAAAGAGTTTGATACTTTATCTAATTTTAATCTAATATTCATTAAGTCAATAATTTAAGAACTCAGAATATCAATCAAAAGAACTAGGAAAATCCCTAACAGTAAAATAAGCTATTGGGGAATGGCTAAACAAATTGTGGTATATGGATGTAATGAAATATTACTGTACAATAAGAAAACCATGGACAGATCTTTACAAACTGCTAAAGAGTTGAAGTAGGTAGGTGGAGCCAAGATGGCAGCAAGAGAACAGCATTTCCTAGGCTCTCTCAAAAATATTCCAAAAAGCTTAAAATTATGGCTCTAACTAAATTTTCGAGAGATAGAATCCACGGAAAGAACTAGTGAGGCAATTTTCCAGCACAAGATAGCCTAGAAGACAGTGGGAAAACCGTTTCATTGGGGTGGAAGGGGTGACAGCACAATCAGGATTATTGCACTGGAGCGAAGGAGCGCCAATCTTCCAGGAACAGCCTTCTTGGCGCCTGGATGCCTGGGTCCTGGGGAGCCCAGCAGCAGAAGCAGTTTCCTGACCTGGCAACCCAGGGAACACCAAGCACAACTTGGAAGATTAGCGGGGAAACCTCCTGCCGGAATGAGTGGGAGCCAGGGTGGCCTGAGCACAGCCACAGCCATCAGCATAGCTGCAACCCTCAAAGCAGTCCTGATCCCAGGATATGGAAGCAGGCACACAGAGCTGCCTGGCAGCCGTTTCCAGCATGTTCAGCCCATGGAAGGTAAGGGGTTGGGGATGGGGACACTGTCAAGGTCTCTCCTTTGGCCCTGGGACAGGATTCTTGTGCTTTATCCATATTCAGACCTTAATTGCAGTCTGGGGGCCTCCCATTGTCATCCACAGACCAGAACACAAGCAGGAGAGCAGTCAGAGCCTCACATACTGAGGTCCTTGTGGGGGTGTCCCAATAATACTTAAAAGCTCAGGAAGCACCCAAAACCAGTCACAGACTGGGGAAATGAGTAAACAGAAAAAAAAGAAACCTGACCACAGACAATCAATTACTTTTTTCTCATGGAGGACCAAAACTTACAATCAGAAGATAAGAAAGTTCCAACACCTGCATCTAAATTCTCCAAGAACTATAGAAGGGCTCAAGCTATTTTGAGCTCAAAAAAGATTTTGAAAATCAAGTAAGGGAGGTAGAGGAAAAATTGGGAAGAGAAATGATAGATACAGGAAAAACATGAAAACTAACTCAACAGTTTAGTTAAGGGGATCCAAAAAAATGCTGAAGAAAATAACATACTAAAAACTAGTTTAGGTCAAATGGAAAAAAAACAGTTCAAAAAGCTCTCTGAAGAAAACAAATCTTTCAAATGTAGAATGGAGCTAAAGGAAGCTAATGACTGTGAGGAATCAAGACACAATAAAACAATATCAAAAGAATGAAAAACTAGAAGAAAAACATGAAGTATCTTACTTTAAAAAATGGATCTGGAAAATAGATAGAGAAGAGACAATTTAAAAATTATTGGGCTACCAGAAAGTAGTCTTGACTTCATTTTTAAAGAGCCTAGAGGCAGAGGGCAAAATAGAAATTGAGAGAATCCACCCATCTCCTCTTGAAAGAGATCCAGAAAAAATAACTCCCAGGAATATTATAGCCAAGTTCTGCCAGAACTCCCAAGTCAAAGAGAAAATACTACAAGCAGCCAAAACAAAACAATTCAAATATTGTGGAGCTACAGTCAGGATCACACAGGACTTAGCAGCATCCTCATTAAGGGCTTTCAGGGCTTGGAATACAATATTCCTGGAAGGCAAAAGAGCTTGGAATGCAAATGAAAATCAACTACCCAGGCAAAACTGAACATCCTCTTCCAGGGTAAAAGATGGACTTTCAATGAAATGGGAATTTCAAATGTTCCTGTTGAATGGAAAGTTTGATCTTCAAGTATAGGACTCAGCTGATGCATGGAGAGGGTAGACAAGAAGGGTAAATTATGAGGAATTCAATTATGGTGAACTATGTGTATTCCTGCATGGAAAGATGATACTGATAATATTCATATGAACCTTCTCATTTATTAGAGCAGGTAGAAGGAGCTTTTATAGTTGAGACATAGGAGAGAGCTGAATTTGAGGTATAAAATATTTTTAAATGGAGTCAATGGGTGAAAAGGAAATGTACTGGGATAAAGGAAAGGAGAGGTAGAATAGACTAAAATATTTCATGTAAAAGAGTCAAGAAATAATTTTTGCAATGGTATGGGAGGGGGAAGGTGAGGGAGAATGAGGGAGCTTCATTTTCATTGGAAATGACTCAAAAAGGAAACTATATATATATATATATATATATATATATATATATATATACTTAATAGAGCATAGAAATCTAGAAAAGGAGAGAAAGAGAATGGGAGAAAGGGGATGGGGAGGATAGTCAGATATATAATACATTTTCTTTTTTACTTTTTGCAAAGTAGTGGGATTGGATGGCCTGTCTAGGACATCCAGGTGGGGTGCTGGGTCTTTGGGGTAGAATGTAGGCTTGGCCTCAGGGCTGGTGCTCTTTCCACTGTGCCACCCAGGTGTCCCACAGTACACTTTTTAAAAAATTTATCTAAGGCAATAGAGTTAAGTGACTAGCTCAAGGTCACACAGCTAGGCAATTATTATGTGTCTGAGGTCAAATTTGAACTCAGTTCTTCCTGACTCCATATCAGTGTACTATCCACTATGCCACTTAGCTGCCCCATACTTTTGATGAGGGACACAGTGAAAAGAGAGAGAAAATAAAAAAATTAGTATTGAGGAGAAATGGATGGAGGGAATTAAAATCAGCAACATTAACTGTGGAAGTAACTTCTCTGATGGACTTATGATAAAGAATGTGATCCACCTCAGGACAGAGCTGAATGGTATTCGAACACAGACTGAAGCACATTTTTTTTTCTGTCTTTCACTTTATTTCTCTTGAGATTTTTTTTTTATTTTTGTGGGGGGGAGGGGGAATTATGTTTACTCTTACAAGACTATCTTAGTAATGTATAAATAAATTTTTAAAAAGTAAATTTTTTGAGTTTTTTTTTTTTGCAAGGCAATGGGATTAAGTGACTTGCCCAAGGCCACACAGTTAGGTAATTATTAAGTCTGAGGTCAGATTTGAATTCAGGTACTCCTGACTCCAGGGCCAGTACTTTATCCACACTGAGCCACCTAGCTGCCCCTAAAAAGTAAATTTTAAAAAACGTTGAAGTAAACAGAGCCAAAAGACAAATAAACCCTCAACATACACAATAACTATACCAATATAAATGGAAAGAATTACACATTTACACCAAAAAAAGCAAAAGGAGAAGTTAAAAAGAAAAAATCAAGCAGAATTTGGTTAAAAAAGTATGAGAGGGTACCTCAATCACACTTCCATGGAGATGTTACACATTGCACATATTTTAAGGCTTTTTCAATATATTAATCAGTTGTGGGTTTTTTTCCTCTCTAAAAATACTTTTTGTTTTATGGTAGGATTTTCTGGGAGGGCTAGGAGGAGAGGAGAAGAAAGAAAGGATAACTATGGTGATTTAAGAAACAGAAGACAACATAAAATGTTGTATGTAAAGAGGTTCATTAAGCTACCTCCTTTGTATTTTAAATGACAAATTTGGGTGCTTTCCTCCATGGAAATCTGAACCTGATCACCAGCTTTCAATGGATCTGAATGTCTATTGGCATTAAGGTTAATTGTAATTATAAACATTGAAGTTGCTTCATGGGGTGAATTCTCTTGGCAAATTTGACTTCTTTACTATCTAACCCTTATTCAAGACTTTGAAAACCTTGTCAAAATCTCCTCAAAATTACTAAATTCTCATTTCTTCAATCTCTTTGCTTGTCTCATGATTTATTCCACTTTATTTCGACATAGAGTCATGTATTCAATAAAACCATCTTCCCTGACCATCTTCTACTATCATTCCACCTCTCCCTTTACTTCCTATTATATTTCTTATAATGTTCATTCTTTCCTTCATTTTCTCCATCTCTTGGTACTCTTCCAGGCCATCACCTATGCTCTAACTCCACATTCCTCCCTCTTTACTCCCTACCCCAACAGTTAGCCAAAAGGCGAACAACACTACACTATCCCCTACTTTTGCATCCCTTGTTCCTTGTTCTAACACTGCTCTACTTTCATGGAAAACAAAACATTATTTGAAATAAAGTTAAGTAATGCCAGCCAATAAACTGGCCACATTTAACATGGTATGCTTATACTTGTCATATATCATCGCCAAAAGGGGAATGTTTGTTCCTACTAACAGAAGGGATGTGCATTTCATAATGGATGATAGGTTAGAGTAAAATAAAGCTCTAGACTCTTTACTGGGGCTTTGGGGGGGGGGGTTGTTGGGAAAGAGGTTGAATGAAAAGGGCTCCTCAAACTCTTGCTCTAATTAGGCTCTGCTGTGACTGGTGGGATTCATCAAGGGAAAGCACTAACCCCTTCTTATTCCTCCTCTTAACAATATCTCCCTTCTTTTTATTCCAGTACTTATTATATTGTCATCTATCCAATCTAGTTCCTTAATTTAACACTTTTCTTGCAGAAAATTAGTTCAAAGTATAGTTTATTAGATATTTGTCCACCTGAATTAGGATTTAATTACTTTAAAGTGAGGGTATTAGACTCCTCTTTTAAAAGTTCTCTTCTGTCTCTAAATCTATTTTCCTTCAAAATTTCCTTGGAAATTTACTTTGGAAATAATTAGAATTCTCTAAAAGCAAAATAGGCTGTCTTGGGAAGGAATAGGTTCCCTCTTCCTGAAGAACTTCTAGCAAATGATAATTTTATAATAATGTAGAATGTGTTATAAAAGAAGATTCTTGTTTGAATTTATAGATTGAACTCCATTTTTTAAGAAAGATTTTATTTGAGTTTTACAATTTTTCCCCCATTCTTGCTTCCCTCCCCCCACCCCCCACAGAAGGCAGTCTGTTAGTCTTTACATTGTTTCCATGGCATACATTGATCTAAATTGAATGTGATGACAGAGAGATCATATCCTCAAGGAAGAAAAATAAAGTATAAAAGATATCAAAATTATACACTAAGATAATGGATTAAAACCTGTGTCTTTGTAACCCTCTCAGATTAATGTTTTTAAATGCTTAAAATAAAATATATTGGATTACAAAGGAAACTAATGATGTTGAAACACAGTTAAAAAAAAATTTAAGTACAATCCCTTCCTAATTCCCTATCCTGTTAAAAAAAAAAACCCTTAAATTACATGATCTCTGAGGTGCCTACCAACTCTGTGCTTTTGTGATTCTGAGATGCTGTATTCTAAAACTATCATGCATAGAAATGACCTCTCTTGCCATCCCCCAGGGTGAATCTTTGATCAAAGGTAACATTTCCACCAGTAGACCTGGAGTTCAGCCAAGATGATGCTATCAATTCTTTCTTTCTTTCTCTTAACTTGTTTCTCTTGACCATTTGCTTCAAAGCACAGGAGTATAGAAGTATTCTGGTAGAGAGAGTAGGCTATAGACAAAATGCAAGCTAGAGGGTATCCAAAAAGGTAAAGAATGGCCTGCAGAAAAAGAATTCCTACTGGACTATGGTGAGGCTAATTATTATATTTTCCACTGAAATTCCTATTATCTAGTTTATATCTTGTTATATTCTTAATCAGTTTCACATTTATCTTGTCATGCTTTTTTAGATTTTTTTTTTAGTAAAGTAAGGATGGGAGGAATATAATTTGAATTATTTTCAAAAGTTTGTAACAAAAATAAACACCTAATTTGGTTTAATTATGAAGTTGATTTTATTTTATTTTTGTTATCTACTATACCTCTCTCACTACTTACTAGGGGGATAGTGAATGAATTGGATGTCTAAATAAGAAATACTAATTTTTTTGTTCCCAACAAAGAGTTGTAAGAAATTCTGATACAAAAGGCTAAGACATTTAACTAAAGTGACTTCAATTTAAATTAATTCTGACCAAGTTACAGAGCACTTTCAACATATTATGAAAAGAAAAGCAGGTTAAAATTAATTCAGTTTAAGTTCCTTTGTTCAAACTCTTATTTTCCATTACTATATGCTGGCAGAGTTAGCACCAGAGACAGGCCAGGACAGAAATAGCCTGTGGCCAAGCAACCCACAGATTAGCTAGTAACTTGATCTGCCTGCACACAGACTAGGCTGAGAAGGGTGGAGAGAAAAGTTTGTTTACCTAAAAAAAAATCTATCCATTCATCAACACGAATGCACACAATGCTTGCATTTCCTTTGTGCTAAATTAACTCATCCAAACTCCTGGCCCTGTTTTCCAAATTAACTCTTTCAGGGATAGAAGGATGCTAGTTCGATTCTGCCATTTACAAATTGTGTGATATTTGGCAAGTCCCTTCATGTCCTTGGATCTCCTTTACTATTTTTGTAAAAGAAAGGGGTTCAAGTAGGAGGCATTTAAGATTGTCTAACTCCTAAATTTTGTGATTCTGACACAAGCACAACTGTTATATGCAAATTGGAACCTGTGTGAAAAAAAACCCTACTTTGTGCACTTGAAACTCAGATCCAACCAAAGCATCTTCATCTAGCCTCTCTCCGGTAAGCAGTGAGAACAGTAGACTTTGCAAAGGTAAAAGTGCTTTTAGAAGCTCATGCAAGTGCCTACAGGGTCAACAACTGGCTCAAACTCCATTAAAAATCACTTGTAAGGTTTATCTGAAATTTGATAGTTCTATCTCTGCTGTTCAATTTAGTTAAATTTACAAGAGAATAAAACTTCAGTTTTAAGAATATGCATTTGGTAACTGGAGAGAGAACAAAACTGGAAGACTTGCCTACCCTTGAACTGCAAGTACTGGCTTTAGGGCTAATTTAAGGAATCTAAAATACTTCTGAGACTACAAAGATATTCCCAGGGTTTGCTGATTTTCAGCTCCTGATTTTCTATGAGAAAAATAAGGAGAAAGCAAAGAAAGAAATTTCCAGACTTTTTGGTTTGTACAGAGCCTTCACACAGTAAATCAATAGTCTGCTTCAATCCTGTTTGCTGTGCAGCCAGACTGAAATAATATAGTCCCTACAGAGGTGTGAATTACCCTCATTCATCTTAATAGAGTGTTAACTTCAAAGGCTGGTTTTAACCATATAAATGCTTAGACATTATATAAACATTTGGTTCAAATGATAGAAAAGAATTCATAAGAATTTATCTTCAGTATAAAACAATTTATTTTTTTAGGAAGTGTCTCCATCTAAACAAGCATGACACCAATATAATCTATAGGCATATCAGCGAACAAATATGATTTTGTGTTTTCTTTTTTATCTAATTTTATTTTAAATAGTAAAAGTCTCATCGGTGATAAAAAAAAATCGAGCCTATAAAAGCAAAGCACTCCAAAAATGCTATCACAGTCAAGTTCTCAGAAAAGCTTTTGAACTGTGTCTACAGTAACCCTGGTAGAGTGCAAAGATGCCTTGCTCCTTAGCTTGGACATTCTCAAATTGTTTTATAGAATAGTTTTCTCTAAATAGCCAACTAGCTAGAGAACATCAAGTTATTAGAAGAATTACCTTTTAAAATAACTTATTTTGATGTTAATCAGACTTAGAAATTTAGTTCAAAATACTCAACAGGTTTCTTGCCTTCTTGCCAAATCTTTCCCCTTCCTCTCTCCAAACACCGTGGGTAGAGGGAAAATGCATTAATTGACGCCCAGTTGTTATCACACTTAACATTTGCCTCAGGGGGCATTCTTGCATCTGTTGCAGATTTAGGGTTATTGGGCTGGGTAGTATTGGGGGTTGGAAGTCCTTAAGTAATCATTTGCAACTTGGCCTACAATTCTGAAAAAAAAGTGAAAAAACCTGGTGCCTCAAAAATGGCTGTGTTCTGGTCAGTCTTTCAAAATACAGGATGAGAACTAAGAGCAGAACTATGCTCTAAGGGATCTATAGTAGGAAGGGACCTTCAAGTAGGGCACAGGGTTAAAGAATATCACCAGCAACCAAAGTAAGGGGAAGTTTTCTCCATTGCATACTCCACCCCTTACCACTCCCACAATGTGAGAAGCACAGAGAAGTAGCTAGACTCAAGACTGCAAAGATACCAGTTTTGTCTAATGGAAGTAAGAATTCAGGGCATAGGGGAAACTCACTAGCTACACTTTTCTGAATTAAGGAATTTGACAAGAGCAAACCAACAAACATTGAAAAAAAAGTTTTCTGCTTGCAGAGAACTAGGCAACATATTGAGGGATATAGAAAAATGAGACATGTCCTGCCCTTATAGAGTTCATAATCTATTAGAGGAACAGCACACCAGCAGAGGTAGCTATAATGCAAAATAATACATAAGTGCATTAGAGAATTAGAAAGTAAAATGCTATATGAAGTCTGTCAGAGTAGAAACTACTAATAAGAGGTAGGAGGGGAGTATGTGTAGGGTAAGGAGAAGAAAGGCTTCTAGGAGTAGGTGGAATTTAATTATGATTTAAATGATGAGATGAAATTTAACTTCTACTAAAGGTTGAAAAAGGAAGGCAAGGGTGAGATGGCAGCAGGGAAGAGCTTAAGGTGAAGGTTGGAGAGTGGTGACAATGTTGATGTAAATTATAAACTTAGTTGGGCCACAGATTATATGGTCATTCTTCAGTTTCCAATTTTCTGAACAATGGAATGCTTGCACAAATTTTCCAATCATTTCTCTGATGGGTTTTGTTTTGGTTTTTAACATTTATGAAGGTGTGGCTAGGTGGCGCAGTGGATAAAGCACCGGCCCTTGGAGTCAGGAGTACCTAGATTCAAATCTGGTCTCAGACACTTAATAATTACCTAGCTGTGTGGCCTTGGGCAAGCCACTTAACCCCATTTGCCTTGCAAAAAGCTAAAAAAAAGAAAAAAAGAACATTTATGAAGCACACAGGGTTGTTTTAAGGATCAAGTGAGATGAAAATTTTTGAAGCACTTAACACTGTGCCTGGCACATGCTGTTTCTCCTGTCTTGACTCCTTTTTTCTAAGTGGGGTTTATTGGGAGGAAGGAAGGTAGTTTTTCACTTATTAGGTACATATATACACTTTTCATACATACACACAAACATATACATATAGATATTATATAATATATAATTATATGCTATATATAATTGTATTATATGTACATATTATGTACATATGTACATTTAAAATTATGGAAGAAGCTAAAGCAACATAGTAAAAAGATTATGTTACTTGGTAAGGTTGAATTTTTATCAATAAATCAGAATTGACTCAATATTTGAAAAACTTTAGCAATAATAGATCATATTAATAACAAAAATAAAAAATCTTATGATCAAATTAACAGAGGCAGAGAAATACCCATTTCTATTAAATAAAATAAAACAGTTAAAAAATGAATCCTTTATTTGATTTAAGATCAAGATAAATAATAGTATTTATTTAAGACTAAGAGCCAACACATTCTGTGGATAAACTAGAAGTCTTTCCAGAAATTTCAAGCATAAATCAAGGATGTTAATTATTTTCATTACTATTTTAATATAATGTTAGAAATGCTAGTTATAGTAACAAGATGATAAAAGTAAATTGAGGAAATAAGCATGGACAAAGAAATAAAATCACTTTTTATACTTCATATGATAACAACCCTAGAAAGCAAAACAAAATTAATTGAAACAACTAATAACTTTTGCAAAGTATGGTGATACAAAAAAATCCAAATAAATCATCAGCATTTCTATAAATTAATAGCATAACCTAACAGAAAGAATGGAAAGGGAAATTCCATTTAAAAAAGAAGCAACAACATAATGTATTTGGGTGTACACCTAAAAAAACAAAAATCATCTAAGTATAATTATAAAATAATTTTTTTTACAAAAATACAGACCTAAATAAGTATAGAAATATTAATTTTTCACTGTTAGGCCATGCTAGTGTAGAATGACAATACTATCAAAATTAGCTTACTTATGCAGTGCCATAGCAATCAAATTATCAAAAGTTACTTGAAGGAAATAGAAAAAATTTATAACAAAAATCATCTGGCAAAAACCAAGAATCTCAATTTCAAGAGATAATGAAAAAAAGTGAGAAGATATGTGTCATAAATAGCTTTTGCAGTTGAAATTCATGATTTGAAGAACATTCAAATATTTAAGAATCAGAATCATTACCCAAATGTTATTGGTGTTGTTTCTCAGAGAGGACCACAACATCAGGGATGTGATGTAGATTTAAGGGAGAGAGGGCTGAGCAAAATCACCAGCTCCACTTTCTCCTCTAGTCATCTGGGTCCAGTAGTCAGATATGGATCAGAATAATTAGAGATGATCCAGGATGCCATGGAAGACCTTGGCCTTTTTAAACTAGGGTCTCTGGTTTTTTTGAAGCCTTGACCATTCAATAATTAAGGCTAGGTAAAAAAAATGAGGCAAAGAATGACCTCTTTAACTTAGTCACAAAAAAAAAAAATCAATTTGGGAGAAGACCCTCAGAGTTTGTGACAAAAAGGGAATCAATTGCTATTTATTTTGAGTTAATCTGGACCCAAACAATGACCAAATAGAGCTGGCCTGTGATCAACATTTATGTTCCTTTGGGTGGAGCACCCATAGGAAAAGGAGAGAGGACAGGAGAAGAGAGGAAGGAAAGAGAGGAAAGGGGAGAAAGAGACAGGAGGAAAGACAAAGGAGCAGTGTTGTCCAACTGACCAGCAGGGTGGAAAGTCCTAAGACTTACATAAGATGTTGCTTGTCCTTCATTATTAAAGAGGACCATGACAACAGAGATATGAAGCCGTGATATGCAAGAGAATGAGATTTAAGTGAGGTACAAAGTCACCAGGCTCACTTTCTCTCCAGAGTCATCTCAGTCCATGGTCAGATGATTTTGATTGATATTTGTCTTTCATTCTTGAGGAGAACCTGACATCAGGGAAGTGATGCCATGACAAACACATGAATTGGATTTGAGTGGGGGGGGGCAGTGCAGTGCTAAGTTACAGACTTGCTTTCTCCTCCAGAATCATGAATCCAGTGGCCAGATATGAATCAGGATGACTGAAAATGGCCTGGATTCGAAATAAACAGGATTAAGTGATTTGCCCAAGATCACATAGCCAGTTAGAGTCAAGTGTTTGAGGTCAGATTTGAACTCCTGTCCTCCTGACTCCAAAGCCAGTGCTCTATCCCCTGCACCAGATAATGGTTCAGGTCAACTATGATGGCCCTCCCACCCTGACTCCAACCTTAATCTTCCCTCTCTAACCCCAACTCTTAACCTAGAAACCTTCAATTTCTACTCCAAATCCAACCCTAACCAACTAACTGTAACCAAATCCTAAATAATTCCCCACAAACCCTAATCCAATTAATGAAGAAGAAATGCTAGACAAATGCCAGCAAGTAGTTAATTTAACTTGTACTTGTATTTTTCCATGACTGATTCTCTACCTACAAAAAATCCATCTTGTGTAACCCAAAACGTTATTATGTCTTTGTCATTTCTCTGAGAATTCTTGTTTTGTGCCTCTAGACCTATATCACTGACTGTACTATTATTGAGCTGATAGAGACTAACTCACACTCTATGTCTGGTCAGAAATCTTCCTATACATCATGTACTTTATATCTTGTAAATCATGTCAAAGCTATTGATGAAGTGGAAATGCTGGGCGGAAAGCAAATACTTAAGTTGTGTTTTTCCATTCTGACTTTCTACCTATAAATAGCTATTATGTTTTTCTAACATCCCTGAAAAAACTTGTTTTGTGCCTATCACACTATCCTGTCTCTGATCAGAAACTTCCCTATATAATGTACCATGTATCCTTTACATTATGTCAAAGTTGTCAATATCCTAGACATGGACCAGATCTGGCCCACTGAGACACACAATCTTGAGATAAGTGTTGCCCAAATAATACACAAATTATCCTTGACTATTTCTGACATGATTCCCTAAAGCACACTTGCACGGAAGGCATCCTTCACTAAGTCCTCCCCAAACTCACCCCTTCCCTTGCTTTAAAAGTTCTGTTTATCAGGGCATCTAGGTGATGCAGTGAATAGAGCACCAACCCTAGAGTCAGGATGACCTGAGTTCAGATTTGGCCTCAGACATTTAATAATTGCCTAGCTGTACCTTGGGTAAGTCACTTTTAACACCATTTCTGTTTATCTTTTTTAAAAATTGCTAGTTCCAGAAACTCAGTCTGGTTGGAGAAGTATATCCCTATGGACCATTAAGTCGTGAATTCTTTCAGCTTACACTCACTCTATCCCTACCCTTAATCCTCCTGTCCTTAATCTTAAACCAAACTTTAACCATCCAACTCTAACCCTAACCCTTAAACTCTAAAGCTCTAACCCTAAAACCAAACCCTAATCCCAAACAAATCCCAAAGGCCTCCAATTTGAACCCTAATACTGACCCTAAATGGTTCCAATAGCTCCAATTCTCACCCTAAACCTAACCTCAAACTCAACCAAACCCTAACTTTAGCCATTCTCTCCAACTCTAACCCTAACACTCTGCCTCTGATAATGCTATCCTAACCCTAATTCTTAATGTCATTCTCCAACTTTAGTCCTATCCTTTCAAAACATGCCCTTGAAGTTTCCACCTACCATTCAGATGTCAACCTTAATCAGTATGTTCCAAGCAGAGTCAAAATGACTTCATCATGAACCTTTATCTTACCAGCTCTGCCTATGCTTCTGATTTCACCTAATCTGACTGTGACCCAGTCACTGCTGCCATTGCTTCCCCATTCATCTTCTACAACTCTGAATCCACCTCTTCCTGACCTAATGGCCTCTAACAATACTAGAACCCAACTTTAATTGTCTTCTACTCAGATTCTAAACTAAAATTGTTTTTTCAGACTAAATTAAACTGTAGCTTAGGTTCTCACATTAAACCAACCTTTTACTAAGACCCTAACCTTCCCTTTATTAAAATAGAAGCTTCTGCTTCCTACACTGGATCCAATCCCATTAACCCAACCCTAACCCTAACACTACTTCACCAACTCCAACTAAAGGCCAAATGTCTTTCACAACAACCCTAACTTTAAATCTAACACTAAATCATAACCTTAACCCTAGCCATCAATCTAACGAGAACTCCAAGCTGAAAACTAACTATAAACTGAACCCCCTAAATCTAACTTTCCTATTGGATCTCCAATCTTCTGGTTTTTGTCTTTGAAGCTCCCAATCCAAATCCAATCTTAAGCACATAATTCCACCCAAAGTTCAAATAATTTGACATGAACTCTAACATTAATTTTAACCCTAACCCTAAACCTCCCACTGGATCTATAACCTTCCGATCCTTGTTCTCCCACTCTAAATGCAACCCTAAGAAACAAAATTCCATTCAAAACCTAAATGACTTGGACATGAACATAATCCTAAATCATAACCCTAATTCTAAATCAAAGCCTAACCTACTCTAACCATCACCTGTGGGAACACAGGCTATTCTAATGGCCCAGCCACCTGGACAGTCTCAGGAGGTAGCATGCCACCCTGAGAGATAAGGTGCTCCAGAGTCCTTGGGAGCTGGTCATTCTGCCCCACAGCCCAAGGGTACAAAACACAGCTGTGTTTTACCACCTCCCCCCAACGAACCCCCTTATCCTGTAACGCAAGACTCTGCACATACACCCCACTTGTATACCCCCCTATTACCTCATTCTCTTTGTTCTACCCCGGAAGACCTAACAGTATATATGTAGAAGCTAAGCAGTAATAAAATTGAGCTGGAGGCATAAGGCAGTGGTGGCTTGACTCCTTATTCTCAGCTCCCCTCCGGGAGGGAGGTCACCGCTGTGGGCCCCAAGGTGAAGCAAGCCACAATAATCACCATCAATCCCTTGTCCTAAGTCTCTCCTTCCCACTCTGAATCCAACCACTAAGCAACTAACCCCAAAACCAAAATGGCCTAGACATGAACCTTAACCTTAACCCTAACTCTATCTTTGACTGCAACTCTAACACTAATTTAAACCCTAAAACCTAAACATTAAACACTAACTAAACCTTAACCCTTCAACTTCAACTCAAACACCCTCTGCCCCATTCTTCAAATCCAACCCTAAACAGTCCACCATAACTAAATCCTAAGTGACCTTTACATGAACCCAAACCATAACTCTCACCCTAAATTCCGATCTTAACTGTAATCTGAAATGCTTTTGACTCAGATTCCCAACCCTCCTTCAACTTCATCAACTCTGACACCAACCTTAACCCTCCCACTCTAACTCTAACCTTCTAACTCTTACTCTAGAAGCCTCTATCTCCCATTCCAAATGCAAACCCTTAACCAACCCATGCTAGCCCACTACTAAAGCCTAAAGTGACTTTGTTTTTGTTTTTGTTTTTGTTTTTAGATTTTTGCAAGGCAAATGGGGTTAAGTGGCTTGCCCAAGGCCACACAGCTAGGTAATTATTAAGTGTCTGAGACCGGATTTGAACCCAGGTACTCCTGACTCCAGGGCCGGTGCTTTATCCACTATGCCACCTAGCCGCCCCCTAAAGTGACTTTGAAAGGAACTCTAGCCATATCCATAAATGCCTCCAAATCTTACTGTAATTCTAATCTGCAACTCTAAACCTAATCTTAATCTTGTTCTCCCTCGCCCCCAGGTTCAAGAAGCAATTTTTTCTATTTTTTGTAATTTTACAAAATAAAATTTTACAATTTTACAAAATTTTACAAAATAAAAATAAAAAATTTTGGCATGTACACAACAAAATATGAGGATACACAATTTAAAAAAATTTCAATTTCAAGAAAGACTATATAATAAATATTGTACATTGTGTTCAAAATTGCTCATCTTTGCTTCCTTCTAGGTTTTCTTCTGTCCTCTGCTATGTACTGTTTATTTTTTCCTTCTCATCTCAAATATAATTAAACATGGAAATATATATACATGTATCTAAAAATATTAATCTATGTACATAAATAAATATATATGAACATACATGGACATATATACTTGTATACATATTCACATACACAAATATATACATTTATATGTATATATACATACATACAACCACATACATGCACAAAGATATATAGACATATTCATCAGACACACACACACACACACACACTTTTTAACCCATTCTCAATGAGCAGGCTTCCAGAACTACCAGCTCCGTTTCTTCCCAAGTATAAGACAACATCTTTTACAAAAAATTTGGGGGTCTAAAAACTGGGAGCATCTTCTACAGTTGTTGAAGATCTTTTTGTGCTCGTTGTCTTTGTGCTCATTGTTTTGTGTTCAAATGAGAATAAGGAAATACATGAAGACAATGATTCACCATCAAAAACAGATGAGGACAAGCTAATGGATGAGAGTTTTGACAGTGATGAGGTGGTATATGAATTTTATGATGAATAAAACGTGAGCTCAATAACTTTATGTAATGCATTTTTTTCAAATTTCAGGCCCCCAAATTAAAGTGTGTCTTATACATGGAAGGGTCTTATACATGAGGAAATATGGTAATCCTTTTCTCATCTCATTTGTATAAAATGGCAATTCTTTTATTAAAAAATCTTTTCTGGGCTGCTAGGTGGCACAATGGATAAAAAATCTTTTCCTAGACATTTTTAAGAATCCTATCCTACTCAGCTCTACCCTAATCTTTCCTACTAACCATCCAATTGCTACTAACAATATTGTATATATGATTTATATTTCCAAATTTAGTTAGTAAACAATTTGTCCTTATTGACAAATTGTCCTGGTAACTAGTTTTTGGTTTACCTTATATTTCTTTTGGTTCTTATGTCAAATTTTCTATAACTCTATAGATCTTTTTCCTTTTCTTTTCTTTTTTTAATTTTTAGGGATTTATTTTCTTCATCAGGCTTTGTTAGCCTCTTTTTCCATTTGACCAGTTCCTTTTTTAAAAATTTATTTATTTTGAATTTTACAATTTTTCCCCTAATCCTGCTCCCCCCCAAGGCAGTATATTAGTCTTTATGTTGTTTTCATGTTATACATTGATCTGAATTGAATGTGATGAGAGAGAAATCATATCCTTAAGGGGGAAAAATACAGTATAAGACATAGCAAAATTAAATAATAAGATAAAAGGCTTTTTTTTAATTAAAGGTAATTGTCTTTGGGTTTTTGTTTAAACTCCACAATTATTTCTCTGGATACAGATGGTATTCTTCATCACGGACACCCCAAAACTATGCCTGATTGTTGCACTGATGGAATGAGAAAGTCCATTAAGGTTGATCATCACCCCCATATTGCTATTAGGGTATACAATTTTCTTCTGGTTCTGCTCATCTTGCTCAGCATCAGTTCATGCAAATACTTCCAGGTTTCCCTGAATTCCCATCCCTCCTGGTTACTAACAGAACAATAGTGTTCTATCACACACACACACACACACACACACACATATAAATATATAAATATTTATAAATAAAATTTTTATATATATTATATATGTACCACAATTTATTAACCCATTCCCCAATTGATGGACATTCACTTAATTTCCATTTCTTTGCCACCACACACAGGGCTGCTATGAATATTTTTGTCTAAGTGATGTTTTAACCCTTTTTCATCTTCAGGGTATAGACCCAGTAGTGGTATTGCTGGAATAAAAGGTATGCTCATTTTCATTGCCCTTTGCGTGTAATTCCAAATTACTCACCAGAAAGGTTGGATGAGTTCACAGCTCCACCAACAATGTATTAGTGTCCCAGATTTCCCACATCCCTTCCAACATTGATCATTGTCTTTTACTGTCATATTGGCCAGTCTGAGAGGTGTAAAGTGGTTCCTCAGAGATACTTTAATTTGCATTTCTCTAATAAGTAGTGATTTAGAGAAATTTTTTATATGACTAAGGATCACTTTGATTTCCTCATCTGTAAATTGCCTTTGCATATCCTTTGATCATTTGTCAATTGGGAAATGGCTTGTTTTTTTTAATTTGACTCAGTTCTCTGTATTTTATAGAAATGAGTCCTTTGTCAGAAATACTAGTTGTAAAAAATTGTTTCCTAATTTATTCCATTTCTTTTGATCTTGGTTACAGTGGTTTTGTCTGTGCAAAAGTTTTTTAATTTAATGTAATTGAATTATCTAGTTTGTTTTTAATGATGTTCTCCATCTCTTCCTTGGTCATAAACTGCTTCCCTTTCTATAGATATGACAGGTAAACTAGTCCTTGATCTCCTAGTTTGCTCATAATATTGTCTTTTGTGTCTAAATCCTGTATCCACTTTGATCTTATCTTGATATAGGGTGTGAGGTGTTGGTATAATAGAAATTTCTGCCATATTAACTTCTGATTTTTCAGAACAGTTTTTACTGAAGAGAGTTTTTATCACAAAAGTTGTACTCTTTGGGTTTATCAAATGACAGATTACTATAATCATTTCCTGCTATTGTACCCAGTATTTTCCACTGATCTACCACCCTGTTTCTTAGCCAATACCAGACAGTTTTGATGACTGATGCTTTTTAATATAATTTTGGATCTGGTAGGGCTAAGCCACCTTCTTTTGCACTTGTTTTCATTGAATCCCTGGATATTCTCAACTTTTTAATTTCTCTTTGTGAATTTACTTACAATTTTTTCTAACTCATTAAAGTAAATTTTTGGAATTTTGATTGGTAGGGCACTGAATAAGTAGTTTAATTTAGTAGAATTGTCATTTTTGTTATATTAGCTCACCTATCTAAAAGCAGTTGATATTTGCCCAGTTATTTAAATCTGATTTTATTTGTGTGAGAAGTGCTTTGTAGTTGTTTTCAAAAAGTTTCTGAATCTGTCTTGGCAAATAGACTCCCAGGTATTTTATATTGTCTGAGGTTACTTTGAATGGGACTTCTCTTTCTAGCTCTTTCTGCTTTATCTTGCTAGTCATATATAGAAATGTTGAGGATTTGGGGGGTTTATTTTATATCCTGCAACTTTGCTAAAGTAGCTAATTATTTCTAAGCAGTTTTTTTTTAGATTTTGGGGGTATACCATCATGTCTTCTGCAGAGTGAGAGTTTTGTCTCCTCCTCCCCTATTCTAATTCCTTCAGTTTCTTTTTTCTTCTCTTATTGCTGATGCTAACATTTCTAATACAATATTGAATAGTAGTGGTGATAATGGGCATCCTTGTTTCACCCCTGATCTTATTGGGAATGACTCTAGCCTATGCCCATTGAATATAATGCTTGTTTATGGTTTCAGATAGATACTGCTTATTATTCGAAGGAACAATCCATTTATTTCTACACTCTCTAGTGTTTTTAGTAGGAATGGGTGCTGTATTTTTTCAAAAGCTTTTTCAGCATCTGTTGATATAGTCATATGATTTCTGATAGGTTTGTTATTAATATAATTAATTATACTAACAGTTTTCCTAATAGTGAACCAACCCTGCATTCCTGGGATAGATCCTACTTGTTCATAATGTATTATCCTAGTGATAACTGGTTGTAATCATTTTGCTAAGATTTTATTTAAGATTTTTGCATCTATATTCATCAGGGAGATAGGTCTATAATTTTCTTTCTGTTTTAACTCTTCCTGGTTTAGGTATCAGCACCATATTGGTGTCATAGAAAGAGTTAGGCAGAGTTACATATCCATCTATTTTTCCAAAGAGTCTATAAAGAATTGGAACCAATTGTTTCTTAAATGTTTGATAGAATTCACTTGTGAATCCATCTGGCCCTGGAGATTTTTTTCTTAGGGAGTTCAATAATGGCTTGTTGAATTTCTTTTTCTGAAATAGGGTTATTTAGGTATTTAACTTCCTCTTCATTTATTCTGGACAACTTTTATTTTTGTAAATATTTGTCCATTTCACTTAGATTATCATATTTATTAGCATAGAGTTGGGCAAAATAATCCCCAATTATTACTTTAATTTCCTCCTCATTGGTGGTGAGTTCACCTTTTCCATTTGTACTATTAGCAGTTTGGTTTTCTTCTTTCTTTTTTTAATCTAATTAACCAGAGGCTTAACAATTTTATTTTTTTTAATAAAACCAACTCTTGGTTTTATTAGTTCAATAGTTTTCTTGCTTTTGATTTGTATTAATTTCTCCTTTAACTTTTAGAATTTCTAATTTGATATTTGAGGGTTTTTTAATTTGTTCTTTCTCTATTTTTTAGTTGTATGTTTAGTTCATTGATTTCCTCTTTCACTAATTTATTCATGTAAACATTTAAAGATATAATATATACCCTGACTGCTGCCTTGGCTATATCCCATAAATTTTGGTATGTTCTTTCTATAATTTGTTGTTTGATTCACTCATTCTTTAAAATGAAGTTATTTAGTTTCCAATCAGTTTTGGGTCTATATCTCCCTGGCCAACATTGCATGTGATTTTGATTGCATTATGATGTGAGATTTATTCACTCTTATACCTTTCTGCGATTGATCATTAGGTCTTTATGCCCTAGTACAGGGTCAATTTTTGTGTAAGTGCTATGTATTGCAGAAAAAAAGTATATTCTATCGCCATTCAATTTCCTCCATAGGTCTGTCATATCTAGGTTTTCTAACAATCTTTTTAACTCCTTAACATCCTTCTTGTTTATTTTTTGGTTAGATTTATCTAAATCTGAGAGCAGGAGGTTGAGGTCTTCCACTAATAGAGTTTTGCTATGTCCTCCTGTAACTCCTTCAAGTTTTCCTCTAAGGATTTGGATGCTACACCATTTGGTACATACATATTTAGTATTGAAATTACTTAATTTTCTATGGTATCTTTTAGAAGAATAGTTTCCTTCCTTATCTCTTTTAGCACTATTTTTGCAGTTGCTTTGTCTGAGAAAAGGATTGTTACCCCTGCTTTTTTAACTTCAGCTGAAGCAAAATATATTTTGCTCCAACCTTTTACATTTACTGTATATGTATCTCTCTGCTTCAAATGAGTTTCTTGTAAGCAACATATTGCAGGATTTTGGTTTTTAATCCACTCTGCTATTTGCTTATGTTTTAAGAGAGAGTTCGTCTCATTCACATACCCTCCATGCTATCTTCCCTCTATTTGTTTTTCCCCTTTTTCCATTTTATCATTCCCTAGTATTTTGTTTCTGAATACTACCACCTTCATTGTGTTTGCTCTCCTATATCCAACCCCCTTCCCCTTTCCTTTTGCCCTTTCTTTCTTCCCTTCCTTCTGTTAGTTCCCCTTTTCTTCCCCCTCCCCTTTTAATACTTGAAAGGTAAAATAAGCTTCTTCACTTAACTGAGTGTATGTATGTTAACTTTAAGACAAATCTGATGAGAGTAAGATTTAGGTGGTTCTCAGCTCCTCCCTTCTTCCCCTCTCTTGCAATAGGTCCTTTGTAGCTCTTAATGCAATATTTACCCCCATTCAATCTCCTCCAACCTCCTGTCTCTTTAATGCCCCCCACCCTTTTAAGGAGGTATTGTTTTTAAATCATTCTGAATCACAGAAAAGTCATGAATGTCCATCACTTCTAAGTATAATCTCTCTAATAGAGTTAAAATTCTTGAGAGTTATTAGAGTCTTTCTCCCAAGTAGGGATATAGCCAGTTTCATCTTATTGTATAGCATTTCTTTTAACCTTTTCATGGGTCTCTTGAGTCTCCTATTTGAAGTCCAAATTTTCTATTAAGCTCTGGTCTTTTCATCAGAAAAAGGTGGAAGCCTCCTGTTTTCATTAAATGTCCATCTTTTTTTCCTGGAAGAGAAGACTTGATCCCTTTGTATTGATGCAGCCAGGTCCTGTGTAATTCTTACTGTGGCTCCTTGGTATCTAAATTGTTTCTTTCTGGCTGTTTGCAGGATTTTCGCTTTTATCTGATAGTTCTGGAATTTGGCCACAATATTCCTTGGTGTTTTAATCTTGGGATCCCTTTCCAGAGGGGATTGATATATTCTTTCAATAACTATTTTGTCCTGTGGTTCCATGATGTCAGGGCAAGTTTCCACTACCATATCCTGCAATATTAAGTCTAGGCTTTTTTTTTCTCTTCAATATTTTCAGGGAGCCCAAAGATTCTTAAGTTGTCTCTTCTAGTTCTATTATTGAGATCAGTGGTTTTGCTAATGAGGTATTTTATAGTTTCTTTTATTTTTTCAATATTTTGGTTTTGTTTAACAGATACTTGTTTCCTCATGAAGTCATTAGTTTCCACAGACTCCATTCTTTTTTTTTTAGAGAAGAGTTTTCTTCATTTACCTTTTGCAGCTCCTTTTCCAATTGGTCAGTTTTATTTTTTTTTAAGAAAGATTTTATTTATTTTGAGTTTTACAATTTCCCCCCATTCTTGCTTTCCTCCCCCCACCCCTACAGAAAGCATTGTTAGTCTTTACATTGTTTCCATGGTATATATCTCAGTTGAATGTGATGAGAGAGAAATCACATCCTTAAGGAAGATCAGTTCTAATTTTGAAAGAGTTTTCCATTTGACCAATTATTTTCTTTTTTGCATTTATACAATTTATACAATTTGTACATTTATACAATTGTTTTTTTCCAAGGATTTGTTTTCTTGTTGCAAGGTGTTAAATTTTCTAATTGATTTTTAAACTCCTTTCTGATTTCTTCAAGGAAGTCTTTCTGGGCTGGACACAAAATCATTTTTCTTTTCAGAGGTTCTAGATTTTTCTGAGTTAGGGTCTTTATCTTCTAGTTTTCTGTAGACCCCTCCCACTGGCCTTTCTTCATTTTCCTGAGACCTTGTGCTGGGGAAGGGGCAGGCTCACAGAACTTTGGTGTTGCCATCCCTTGAGGCTTTGCTCACTGGGTTTAATAACTACAAGTGGGCTGGCCAGTAGGGGGGTGCTGATTGCTTTCTCTGGAGTGTCTGTGACCTTGATTTGAGGCCCTTTCCTTTGGCCTGGAGGGGGTGGGCAGGGCTGCTAGATACTTTTATACTTGAACAATGTGGGCTATGTCCTGGGGCAATGTAACTACTCTCCCCATTCAGTTGTGGGAACTCTAGTGCCAGTGCCTGAGCCTGGAGGGGGGTTGGTGTTACTGTGTTTGTTCTGGGAAGAGGGTTCAGCTGAAATGAATGTAAGGATTCTGAGGTCCTCCAGGCCAAAGAAGCCCAGCGTATTGATATTTGCAACTCCCTGCACTGGAACTCACCCTCCAGTCCTGCCAGAGTGCCCCAGACCATCAGTCCCATAACCAAAGCCATTCTAGCTTAGTCCAGCCCTCACCCCATCTCAGCAGGCTCTGCTCTCTGCTCCTGGCTCACCCACAATCCCTAAAGACAAACCTTGAGGTAGATGCTCTTTTCCTAGCTTCTTTTTCTGGGGTTTGTCAATCAAATTTCTGTTAAGTTTATTTCATATTATATATGAGGGAAGATCAGAAGACCTTAGCATAGTGCCTGTCTTCTCTCTGCCATCTTGGCCTCAGATCTTTTTCCAATAAAATCCTGACCATCTGGCAAGTCATTGAAAGTCCATTTATTTTTTTTTTATTTGGGATATTTAACTTTGCTAGGTATTATATTTTTGGCCACAAGCCCAGTTCTTTTGCTCTTTGATATATTGTGTTCCAAGATTTTCCATTGCTAGTTCTTGTGTAATTCTAATTGTGCCACATTTGACACAATTCTAATTCCATCATATTTGAATTGTTTTTTTTCTTTTTGCCCTTAATATTTTCTCCTTAATCTGGGAGTTTTGGAATTTAGCTCTGATATACCTGACAGTTTTCCTCCTAGGATCCCTTTCAGATGGTGGTGATTTTTTTTCCTTTTTTTTTTGCTTTTTTTTTGCAAGGCAATGGGGTTAAGTGACTTGCCCAAAGTTACACAACTAGGTAATTATTAAGTGTCTGAGGCAGAATTTGAACTCAGGTCCTCTTGACTTTAGGCCGGTGCTCTATCTACTGTGTCACCTAGCTGCCCTGATAGGTAAATTTTTTTATTTCTCCTCTGTTCTCTTGTTCTACACGTCAGGACAATTTTCTTTAATCATTTCGTGTATTATTATATCAAGATTCTTTTTTTGATCATAGCTTTCAAGTAATCCAATTATTGTTTTCTTTTCTTGATCTATCTCCAAATCTGTTGTTTTTTTTTGTGAGGTGTTTCACCTTCTCTTCTTTTTTTCATTCTTTATATATTTTTTTATTTCTTCATTTCTTATAACTTCACTGATTTCCCCTTGCTTAATTCTAATTTTCAAAGAGTCATTTCTTCATTAAGATTCTGGATCTCCTTTTCCAGTTGGTTTAATTTCTTTTCATAATTTTTTTTTGCTTTTATTGTTCCTATTTTTTTAGTTTTTCCTCAATCTCTCTAATTTGATTTTTAAAGTCTTTTTTTTTTTTAGTTCCTCTAAGGATTATTTTTGAACATGTAGTTTTTTTGATGTACTCTTTGGTATAGGAAAGACTTTTTTTACTTCAGTATTTTCCTCTGAAGATGAAAAACCAATCTTCTCTATTCCTATAGTAATTGCCTATAGTTGGATTCTTTCTCCTTTGCCTGATCATGAAAAAAAAATTAGCAGCTTTTTCCCCTTATATTCACCTTTAGTACTGTGGTGTGGGGGAATAGTGTCTCTGATGTCAGGAGCTTTGTTCTGGGCCCAACCTATACAACTCCTTTCCCCTTCTATTCACAGCTAGGGTCCCTCAACACACTGTACTGGAAATGATCTTATTCCCTAAGAACTCTCCGATGATTATATTCTCTCTTCTGGCTTGGAATCAAAACAAATAACTCATTTCTCCTTTAATGTGTCCACAGTCAGCAGCATCTTGAACCATTGCTTTTGCACTCACCAGGCATTTGTTGATTCCTTCTTGCCCAGGACTGAGTCTCACCTGCATAGCTGGGTCAGGAATCCCTTATCAGCAGGGTTCCCTCTCTTTGCCTGCTGACACCCAATTCCCCATATTTTCAGGGAGGTGAAAATTCCTTCAGGGAAGTAGCTTGGAGAGGCTTGCAACTTCACTCAACCAGCTAAAAATTGATCTGGGATCTTTCTTCAAATCTTCCCAGGTTGTCCCATAATGAACACTGTTCTAATCTCAATTTTTCTTTTAGCTACTCTTTCACCCTAAGGTATTTTTTAACTTGTTAGAGGAAATCTGAAGAACTTGGAATTGTCTGTCTTCTACCATCTTCACAGAATCTCTGTCCCCCTAACATTAAACTTAATGAAACCTTCCATCTCTAATCCAAACCCCAATCCTCTGCCTGATTACTGCTTGAACCCTAACCCTCCTACTCTAATCTTCACCTTCCTACTTATACCCTTGAAGCCTCTGCCTCCCACTCCAAATTTAACCCTAACCAGTATACTCCAACCAAATGACTTCAATATGAATCCTAACCTTATAGCTGCTGCTAATCCAAACCTTAAATACAGCCAACTCTGATCCTAAATTCAACTATATTTCTGGCTCTCACTTTAACCCTAACCTCCGACTCTAAGCCTAACTTTCTGATTTTAACCCAAGGAACTTCTGCCTCCATCTCCAAATTCAACCTTAACCAGTCCATTCTAACTAAAGCCTAAATGACTTTGACATGAACCTTAAACCTAATCCAAATTCTATCCCTAACTCTAATCCTAACCCTAACATTAAATGTCTCCAACTGCACTTCTGACCCAGACTTGGGCTTTTCATTTAATTTTTCCAAACCTGACTCCCCATTACCCAATAATTATTTGGTCAAAGGATATGAATGGCAATTCTAAAAGGGATAAATCTAAGCTACAAAAATTATATGAAGAATATTCTAAATCACTAGGAAAAAAATGAAAATTAAAGCAAACTCTTGTGACCCATGGTGAAGAGTTCACATCCAAATAAGGAATAGTGAGGATCACAAAAGATAAAATGAACAAGCTGGATATATAAAGTTTAATGCAAATAAGTATGACAATACGAAGACAAATAACTAAGTGGGAAAGATCTTATAATATTCTAAAATATATTAATCTATAATAAAGTTCTCACATACAAGATATATAAATGATACAAATTTATAAGATTAAGATCCCTTCTATGATAGATAAATGGTCAAAGGAAATAAAGTTTTCAAAGGAAGAAATTGAAGCTATCAATAGTCATATTAAAAAAACTTCCAAATCTAGTCAGTCAATAAACATTTGTTAAGTGTTCACTATATGGTAGTATGCTATACTAAATAGTGGGGATACAGTTATGAAAGAAACACAGTTCCTGACTTCAAATAGCTTATAATCTAATGGGGGAAGAAAACACACAAAAGGAAGCTGAAAAGAAGAATGTAAGGGAAAGGAAAACAGATGGGGCCATGGTGAAAATGTCAGAGAAGTCCTGAAGTAGTACATCTAGTGAGAAATGGGATGTTCTGACCTGGGCTCCCTCTTGAAAGGGAAGTTTTAGAGTTCATGGCTCCATCTTCCAATCAGTGGAACAGAGGATGGTGAGGACATATAATTCCAAGGTTGATAGCAGTTTGCAGGATGAATAATGAGCTTCTTGGGACAAAATGTAAATGCCAAAATAGTGCAATCAGGTGAGATAAATTAAAACTCTGAGATACCACTCCATAGCCACAAGGATGGCAAAGAGAAAAGAGAAAAATAATAGATGTAGGAAAAGCTGCAGGAAAATTAGGCACACTAAATGCACTAAAGTTCTGCATTGGTCCAATCATTCTGGGAAAGCAACTTGGAATTATTCCTTGTACATAATATGGTTAGGTTTATATCCTGAAAAGATAAAAAAATAGAGGGAAGGACACACAGATACAAAAATATTTATAGCAATTCTTTTTCTTGTATATAGAATGAGAATCAAATCAGGGATTGGTTAAGCAAATTATGAAACTACTCTCCATGTAGGTGTGTGTATATATATATATATATATATATATATATATATATATATATATATGTATATGTGTGTATGTATACATACATAAATATGCATATATAGGTAGGGGAGGAAGCAGAGGAAAGAAGAGAATTTGGAAATAAAAACATTCTGAATTTCTGAAATGGCTTTTGGGTGAGAGGAATAAAAGGATTGCCTTGTTGAAATGAGTCCAGATGAAGTTAGATAACTGAATTTATGGTGTGTCTACTTAACAATAGTGACACAAGCTCCATTTGGTAGCAAGTAAAAATAGGGGTACAGGATTGAAGTTTCACAAAGGTTGAATGATGAGAGGATGAGGCAGGGAGGTAGATGAATTTGTGAGAAGAGGATAGTGTGAGAAGAGGACAGTTGAATTGATTGAGAATGGAAAAAAGTCAAAGTAGAGGTAATATGGGGTTTAGTGACTGGAGTTTGAAATGAAGATGAATAATAGGTTTGAGATATTAATAATAGGTAATGAGATATCAGGAGAGATGGAATGATAGCTTAAGGTCAGACAGAAGAATGTCATTTAATTAAGGAAAGGTAACAGTGATCAGTAATGGTGAGATCCAGGAAGTGACCATTTGTAGGTATGCATTAGATAGAATGAGGTCATGTGATTTAATAGTATTGTTGTCCTTCATTCTGGAAAAGGACATCAGGAAGGTGATGCCATGACTTGTCTGGACTTAAACGGGATTATTTCAAGATAGCCAGGGAATTGGGAGGTTAGGGAGCCTGAAGAAGTATGGGTATAAATGTTGAAATTCTCCAAAACCTAAGTTTTTTCCTTATATATAAAACTTTCCTTCAATTCTTTTATTAGATTTTCTAATCTCTCCTGGGGTTTTTATTCTCTTTTATGGATTTCTACATATAGTTATGATAGAATTACTCTCCTCTTCTGGAATTTTATCCCAGGATTACTTTAATACACAGAATTTCTTCATTGCAAAATTCTTTTTTAGCTTGCTCATTTCCTCAATCTCTACTGTTAGTTTCTTTGGGGACTCCCTTACCTCTTACTTGTTTTAGAAAGGAAAAATTAGGTATATTGGCAGCCTTTCATGCAGCCATATTATTGTAGAGCTAAAGACATGGATTATAGAGCAAAGTCTCAGAGATGATGGGACAGGATATGATCCAAAGTCGCTACATAGGTGACAAGAAGGATTAACTCAAAGGACCGAGATTGCAGAGAAAATACCAAGAAGTTCTAGGATGCATAGAGTTTAAAGTACTAAATATTGAAGATTTTGCCATGACTGACTGGATATTTATTTTGCTTTCTGTTGTTTCCCAGAAATATGTAGGTTTTCTCAAATTCTAATGATGACTTTATATCCATTTCACAGAAGTCATGTTTCTGACTCATCATCATGCATCGTTTTGAAGATAATACTATTTAAGGTGTTGAGTGTGCTATGATAGCTCCTCACCATACCCCCTAGTATTTCATCAATCCAATATTGTTGATGTGGAAGTGAAAAGTGAAGTGAAAAGTGAAAAGAATCCTACCATGGGAGACAATTAATCTTTTAATGCTTAGGTTGTTTCATCAATTATTTTAGCTATACATATGCATATACATACATACAAATTAAAAAGTTGGATCAGATAATCTCTAAAGTGTGTTCTGGTTCCAAAACTTTGATTCCAAGTTTCCTTCCAGTGCTAGGATCACACAACTTATGATTTCCAATCATTCTTGTACCAAAAGTCATAGTGAACGAGTTTTTCTCTTAAATTAGCTGAAAACTCATACCTCCTAAATAATAATTACTCAATCCAAGTTATTAAAAATGAATACTAGTAAAGGAGAAACTAGGAAAACAAACAAGTTTAATGTTGGGTGGACCTCTTATTTTTAACCTAGAATAGACGATGAATGAATAGTTATGGGAATGGTGAAACAAGTTCTTTGTTGCTAATGATGCATTCACTTCTCTTGGCTAGCTGATGAGTTTGGGGAGCAATTTTATCAGCTGTCACAACAGGCCTAAGTCTGGATTTATAGAAGGCATAAACACATAATGGCTTTAATGGGATTTTTGAATCGAACAGCAGCACATAATTAGATCCAAATAGAATAAAGTTCCCCACTGTGCTTTAGTAATATAACTAGAAAGTTTTATTTTTTCTCTAATAGTAGGGGTATAAACACAAAATGACTTATGGAGTCAGAACATAAATATCCTGAAGGTCAAAGTGAACTGAGGTTTTAGAAAACAAGTATTTGTAATGGAAATACTGACTAATGTTAATATGTACTGCTACGGTATAATACAAGAAGAAAAAATACTGATTATTTTCCATGATCCAAATGTAGGCCTCATAGTCTATTAAATAAGAAAAATATTGTTAGTTTGTATTCTAACATTAATTCTACCTTCTTATAACTGATCAGTTAGCAAGTTTCTAGAGTACTGTGGATCTATTTCCATGCTAAACACTATGAAAGATACAAGGAGACAGAGTTCTTGAATTCAAGTATACTGCCATCTCATTGGATTATGAAGGAGCATCATGATAAAATGTAAAAAGGGAACTGGATTTGTTGTCATAAAAATCTGGGCTCAAATTGTGCTTTTGTAGTTTATTGGATGTCTGATCTTTGGCAAATCATTTTATCCTTTGGAACCTCAGTTTCCATATCTGTAAAGGGCAGATATTTATATTTGCACTCCCTATTTCATAAGGATGTTGCAAGGATCAAATGAGATAATAAATGAAAAATAGTCTGTAAACCTTAAAACACCATAAAAATATCAAACTGTTATTATTTTACAAGACTTTTGCTAAGACTGAAGATACGTTTTCTTTTCTCAGAAAATGACTGATTTATTCTAGGTCATTCCTATTAAATTACTTCAAAAGCGGTGAATTTCAGGAGTATGAAAGTTCACTTGTACAAAAAAATCCTCTCCCAAGAATGGCTGAAGTGTGATGACAGGTGCAGCTTGGTGGTGCAGTGGAGAGAGCACTAGGTCTGGAATCATGAAAACCTGAGTTCAAATTCAGTCTCAGACATTTATTATCAGACCTTGGATAAAGAACTAAACACTTACTTTGTCTTAATTTCTCATCTTACAGATGAGGACACACTGAAGAAAATGGCAAACTACTCCAGTATTTTTGCAGAGAAAAGTCAGACATGGCGAAATGACTGACACAATTGCCATAATATGTCTTCTGTTGTCCTTAATCAACTGAGCTCTGTGACAACACATGTCTTGCTGAAAACAATCCTATAATTTTTTTTGTAGAAGTTAAAGGATAATGATTTTTTTATTTATTAATCCAGTTGAAAATTATTAGCACAAAACTTAAACTCCCAACAAGAATTCCAAAGAGAAGCAATACAAAAGCCTGCAGAAATAAGGAAAACAAGAAAAAACAGTTAGGGTTACCTTTTATAAGGAAAGCTCTATTTTTGTAAAAGATACTATATGATTTAGGAAAAATTTTCAAACCTTTCTTTACACATGCATCAAGGGGCATCTTGGCTGTATTTTAAGAATATTTTAAAATGAAATATTTCATCTTTTTTTGACAGTAAGGCAAAGACTTTATAAACTGTAAGCTTCATTTATATGGTGGTTTCTTCCACTTGCTGTGTATATTAAAGACTGAAGGGCCCTGGTATTCAACAACTTCATTGTGAAATTCTGAAAAATGGAGCCATCCATCTCAAGACATCACCAACAAAGCACTTTGACCTTAAAGGTTGACCTATGTTTTGATTACATAGACAAGGAACTTTATTCTGATTTAGATCCCTATTACTTTTAGAGTTATTCCTCGTATTTCTTCACTTTGGATCAAATAAAAAATTCTACTAAACCAGTTATGCTTTTCATCAAAAGTATTTTCCTCTGTGCAATACTATTTCTGGTGAAATAGTGGTCTGAATTTATAGCACAGTAGTACTCTATTACACTCATATACCATAATTTATTTAGCCATTTTCAAAATGATGATAGATATCTACTTTATTTCCAATTCTTACTATCACAAAAAGTGTTCTTGTGAATATTTTGGAATATTTTGGGGTAATAAGCCCAGTAACAGAGTAAAAAGGTATAGATATATTGATGACTATATTATTTTATAAATTGTTTTATTTTATAAAAATTTTATAATTATTTTATAAAATGGTTGTATCACTTCATAGATCTACCAATAAAATATTAGTTTGCCCACTTTCTGACAACTCCTCCAATACTGACTATTGCATTTGGGGGGGGGGGGTCATTTTTGCTATTTTAAGGTGTGAGATAAGTTGTTTTGATATGTGATTTCTCTATTATTAGTGATTTGTAGCATTTTTTCATGTGCCTGTGAACTTCTTGCAATTCTTTTGAGAATTATTGTAATTTTTATAATACTGGCATGGCCTAATTGTAAGCACTAAATATTCCTCAAACTAAATTTTAGATTGTTTATTTAAAGGGAATTTTGTAATTGAATCTCTACACGTCTTTTGTGTGTTTTGGGGGGTTGATCAGATAATTTATGTAAAATATATCAGCAAAGAGGGATAGTTTTATCTCTTCTTTTGCCTATTATTCCTTTATTTTTTTTCTCCTGTCATCATTTCCAGTACTATATTCAAGTAATTATTGAGAAAGTATCCTTGCTTCATGCCTGTATTTACTGGATTTATAGGGCATATGCTTGTTTTTGGTCTTAGACATATGCTTTTCATGCTAATTTAAAAAAAAGGTCTCTATGTCTATGCTTTGTAGTGTCTTTTGCACTTTGTCAAAGGCTGATGAATGCTGTGCTCTTTCCCTCAGCCTTAAGCTCAGAGCTCTTCACATATCTGGGTGACATGCCCTGTTCCTTAGTTCTCTAGCATGGTATTATCAGTTCAGAGCTGTCTTTCCTTAGTACTGGCAATTTAGAGCTTCTTGGTTGAAGCTTCTGGAAGGCTGTTTTTCCTGAAAGGCTGTGACCAAACTGGTTGTTGAGGAAAGAGCAAACTTCTGCAGCCTGGAACTAGGATCTCTTATAACATGAAAAAAGGAAGAGGGAGCAAGGAATAGGGGTGGATTTTGAGGTAAACGTGTTATGTCCTTGGGTCTATTAATGAAGCCTCAATGCCAAGTGTGGCAAGAGGGAGCAGGGTGCTGAGTGAACCTAGGGTCAGTGTAATTTCCTGGGTTTGGGTTTTTTAAAAAGCTTCTTTTGTATATGGTTGTCACAGATTGTGGAAACAGCTCAAGTTGCTTGATCTCTGGTGCATATTTCAGTTTTGGAAAGGTCTGAGAGGTTGCAGAGATTGGAGGAAATACTTAGTCCACCATCTTGTTGCTCGTGTGACCCAGAAATCCTTTATTATCGCTAGAATCAAATTCAAACCTCTTTAGAATTTGACCCCAATCTCTATTATTCATTTTCGATATCATTCACATATGATAGTCTTTCCCATTTTGGGTCCTTCAAGAGGCTATCATTCTTTAAGTGAAGATCTTCCTCTCTTGGGAATTTCCACCTTCCTTCCAAGTTCGGCTCAAGCACTATCTTCTACATGAAGCCTTATTGACCCTGCCATCATCTAGTGCCTCCCCTCCACGATCATTTTGTATTTATTTATCAGACAAATATATAATGAACATATTGATTCTTTCCAATAGAATGTAATCTCCTGGATGGGCAGATAATGTTTCATTTTTAAATTTGCAATCCCTGTACACTTGGACAGTGCTTAGCATTTATTAATGGGGCTAGGTGGCTTGCCCAAGGCCACACAGCCAGGTAATTATTAAGTATCTGAGACCAGATTTGAACTCAGGTACTCCTGACTGCAGGCCTGGTGCTCTCTTCACTGTGCCACCTAGCTGCCCTAATTAATACTTTTTGATTGATAAATGGCTTCTTTAGAAAATATAAAATGACAATATGTTTCTTAAAATATGGTTCATGAAAGAAATATTCACTTAAAAAAACATACCCCAAGCTTCTTCTGTGATATAAAATCCTCTCTACTGAGTTTTAGATAAAATAATCCTGGGAACACAAAAACCAAACATGTTGATGTACTGGCACCTTAGAAGGGGAAACAAACAAAGAAAATGATGTCATTAGGATCAGAACCTGAAACTAAGTGAGTCAAATTATTATGTGGAACTTTAGGAACAGATAACTTACCAATTATACCAAATATATTTCTAATGTCAGGAACATACAGTGCAAGTAAAATAATGGTAACATTGAGTGCTAAAGTGATCAAAAAATGATGAATCCATGAGAATGTGCGATTAGGAAAAAATGCCAATATTATTGCTTTCCTTGCCTGTATAAAGGAAAAAGAAAATAGTTTAAGAAAAAAGAAGGTATCATTAGGGAAATATTTGTTGAGATATAAATCTGTCTTTATTAAGTCCTTTCACAAGATGCCTATTGTCTAAAAAGTTGTGTTTACATACTTCTTTTATCATGAAGTTTTTAAAAACATACATAAGATTTTAATTTTATTCTCAGATATTATTTTCATTTCTTAGGATATTCCATTTGGTTTAGTGATAAATGCATTTGCATTTATCATGTTCTATTTATGTATAATAATTATTATTTATGTACTTATCTCTCCTACTAGGTGGCAAGCTCTTTGTGGCAGAAACTGCACCTTTTTCATCTCTGAATGTTCCCTGCCCTGGGTTTAGTACATGTTCAATAAATATTTGTTGCACTGAATTTACATTGTACCTTACTGGATAAAAAATTATGAAAAATGAGAAAACTTTTACCCACATAGTTTTCTCAACTTTTTTTGATTAATCTGTCTGTCATGGAGGTCCTGTTATGATATTTCAACCTGGTAAATATGATTTATATTTGAGAGCTATGTAAAGCATAGTTATTAGAGGTCCTAAGCTAGAAAAACTACAAGTTTAAGCCCAGAGACAGATGCCATACCTTGGGACTAGTCCAGCTTAGATAAAAGATTATTGGCTACTGAGTAATAATGGGGATGGGGGGTGGGGAGAGCAGCTAGGTGGTACAGTAGATAGAGACTGTGTGAAAAGCAAATCAACAGAAAGACAATGGTCCTTGAGGAATTTACAATCTAAATGAATAGCTAGGGCACTAATACAACAATATTTGACTACTTTTTTCCCTAGTGACATAGTAAATGTTGGAATTCTCATGTATAATAATACTATATTTTTTATTCATTCATTCATTTATCCATTCATTTTGCCCTCAAATCTTAATAACTGCAAAGTCAATGTTTTATTTTGGCTAGGATTAAACTAAACTTTCTCTGTAAAAACAAAGTAATGATGAATCAGCAAGAACTTATTTTTTCTGACTAGAATTTTCATCTTTTTGTTATATATCCTTTTGAAGACACACTACAGAATTGGAGAAAAATAATTTCAACCCTTCCCCCCTAAAACTTTAGAAGTTTTACATTCTCCAAATTGGAAACAATGCTGTGGGATAGCTTAAACCTAAACTTAATCTCAAAAAGCACAAATTAGCTCAGTGGTTTACAGTTATTTTTGTCCTTTCATGAAGCCATATGCAGTATAAGGTCTTTGATCAATCACTTGACAAATGAATAAGATACACAAGACTAGATTTGACTCAAATATTCCAGTCTGCAAAGAATTAGTGTTGCCATGTTAGGGAAACAACTACAATAAGCAACAAGACTTTTAACAGTACTTACAGGGAAATGGATTAGAGGGACTGTCAAGAGCACAGCAAATAGTATGCATAACTTCACAGCCATGACAACAACATCATTCGGCAAATATTTGCTATAGCCCTGTAGTACTTCAGATTCCACTTTTTCTGCAAATAACAAATAAGGCTATATAAATATAAATATATAAAATATATATTTAATAATAATAATAAATAACAAATAAATAATAAAATAAATAAATAATAAAAATAAAATATATAAATATTTGATTTGTTTTCTAATTATAAACAACAGTAGTTTCTACTAATCATTTTTTTAGCAAGGTTTTGAATTTTACAATTTTTAACCTTTCCTTACCCCATCCCCTCAACAGAAGGTAATCTAATAGTCTTTACATTTGTTTCCATGATATACATATAACAAAATTGAATGTGTTGAGAGAAAAAAATATATCATAAGGTCCCATTATAATGTCAAGAATAGCAAAATATTTTCTTTTCCATGGATTGTTTTTGCAAGACTTTGTAAAACATCTCAAAGATAGGCTTATCTTTACTCCCCCCCCCTTTTACATTTTGGCCACCCAAACAGAAACAAGCACATATATAACAGATAACCTAACATTATGTGAAAAAATAAGAATATAGAATTTTTCTTTCCAGGATCCTATAGAGAATTTCAAATGCCACTTTGCTTATTTTTTTTATTTAGAATTTTTTTAATTTAAAGGAATGGGGTTAAGTGACTTGCCCAAGATCACACAGCTAGGTAACTATGAAGTGTTTGGGTCCGGATTTGAACTCAGATCCTCCTGACTCCAGGGCCAGTGCTCTATCTAATACACCACCTAGCTGCCCCTTGCTTTGCTTATTTTTACCTCAACTGTTAGCTCAAATGGCACCAAGCAGCATAATTATTGTTTCCTAAAAGCAGAAAAGGGCCAAATGAAAAATTAATTACCTAATGACATAAGGGTAGTAGCTAGGAAGGGTAGACAAATACTGATAAGATCTAAAAAGTGAAGATATTTAAGAAAGTAGTACATATAGAATTGAAGAAAAAAGATGAATTTTGACTCAAGTTAGAACTTATTCTATTCTACTAGCTTGAGAAAACTAGTAAGGGTAAAAAGGTATAATTGACAAATATTTGCTGAGTGCCTTCTATTGTCTGGCACTCTGGGAATACATGATTAAATAACATTCTTAAGAGAGCTTACAATTTAATAGAAGAGATGACATTTACACAACTAATGGTAATATAGGGAGAAAAATAAATGTGAAATAAGAGGAAAAATGCAATTATAATTTTTAGAAAAGAGATTATTTCTAACATGGATGAGATTGGAGTGAGGGTGATCATAGAGATCGTGGCATTGAAACTGGATCTTAAAGGAAATTTAACAGAGAAATAGTGGGGAAATGAGAAAGGGGTGGGAAAATACAAATAAAAACACAAGGACTAGTAGGGAATAAGGAGAGAGAATCCACATTTATATAGCATCATTTTATGCCAGGCTAAGCACTTTACAAATATTATTACACCTCAAGCAGATTCTGATTGGCTTATATATAATTTGTATCTTCCCTAGGGATAGATCACTATAATCTGAACACTGGGAATTTGATAAGCAAAGAGACATGGATTAGAGGAACTATCAAGAGCTGAGCAAACAGTAAGCATAATTTCACAGTATGACAACAACATCATTTGGCAAATGTTTGCTTTAGGCCTGTAGTACTTTGGGCAAGCAAGTATAAATTATTGAAGGTTTCTGAGGATGATGAGAACTGTCCTTAAGGAAGACCTGGACTTGGGAGACAGTATAGACAAAAAGATAGGTTAAGAGGCTATCACAATTATGTAGGTGAGAAGTAATGATGACCTAAATCATGATGTTAATATTTCAAATGGAAAGCAACTCTAATGAACAAAAATATTTATTAAGGCCAAAATGACTTTGTATGTTGGTAGCTCCTGGAGGGCAGGGACTATAGTACTTTTATCATGGTAGGCATTTAGTGAATGTTTAATATCATTGAATTCCATTTAGAAATTATCTAAAAAGTGCTTTCTAGATTTTTTTCTGTGTGAAGGCAGCAGTCTAGTAAACCAAACAAGAGAGCAGGAGATACAAATCTAGATTCTATTCCCAAATGCTTGACATTTTTGGGTTATAGAATCTCAGAATTGGAAGAGAATCAGAGGTCATCTAGTTCCATCCCTAACAAGTCAATCTGACTTAGCACAAAACCTTGATTACTTAATTTGACTGGACTTGACTCCAACTCACTTCACCATCCAAAAATGGAATAGGCTGTTTCAGGAGGTAGTGATCTTCAAACAAAAATGGTTAGGTTGTTAAAGAACAAATTGGATGAGAAAACCTTTGAAGTCTCTTTAAGCTCTCAGATAATGATTTCTGATGGTAGTTTATTCTACTTTTGGATAGGACTCTAGTTATTACAAAGTTTTTCCCTAAAACAAGCCTGTTGCTAATTCTACTCTCTGGATGAAAAGTGTACTACTAGGCACTCACATTCCATGCCCAGCTCCAAGCTAGTGATTCAGGCCTCTTACCCATTGAATAAAGATTAGGTTGAGATCATTTTGGCCTCAAGACCTCTAATTGCTTGCTTGACTGGATAAAAACTGAATGGCAGCTGCACCCTGATGACCCAGTTGGTTGCAAGAGCAACAGCTATTGAGAGGGAAACTCTGGAGGGAACCAGCTACTGGATGGTTCAATTAGCCTTTTGCCCCTATAACCAGGCTGGATGACTGATTAACATGTCAGGATCCCTACAGACCTCCACCAATCTCCTCTGGCTTTGCCATTCCAGGATCCAGCAAGAGTCAGGTTTGGATTAAGTGTGTTTGTTGTAGCTCGATGTTGCGGAGACATTGTGGTGCCTTCTATGCTGTAAGTAGCCATTTTGTCACCAGATAACACGCTGGTGCTTTGTCTGGTGTGGCTGGAGTGCTGAGGTGCCTTGCTGATAAAAGAGGAAAAATTGTTCTCAGGTCCAAGGACTCCTGTAGCATCCAGACCATCAACAAAAGTCCTGTTTCCTATTAAATCAGGCTACAGGGTGAAATGGTTCTGGGATGGCATGTGAGAAGGATGTCTTTGCACAACATACTCCTCACTACAATAAATATATTGTACAAGTCATGCCACCATTAATTTGGTTAGTGTGATCCTTGAAATTAAAGGACAACTATTTTTTTTTTTTTTAGGTTTTTGCAAGACAAACAGGGTTAAGTGGCTTGCCCAAGGCCACACAGCTAGGTAAGTATTAAGTGTCTGAGACCGGATTTGAACCCAGGTACTCCTGACTCCAGGGCCGGTGCTTTACCCACTACGCCACCTAGCCGCCCCTGAAGGACAACTATTATTACTTTCTGGAGCTAGTAGAATAAATCTAATAAAATACTTAAAGATGCATAACACGTCTTTGTAAACTTTTGTAATCCTGGCTAAGTATCCTCCATTCTTTCATCGAACTTCTAAGATTATAACATGATTTTGAGGCCTTTTACCAAGAGTTTCTCTTTTTGGACCCTCTTCAGATTATCAATGCTTTTAATTAAATTTAGTGACCAGAACTAAACAGATGAGGTCTGATCAGGGCAGAATACAAGGGGACTACTATTGTTTAATAGGAAAATAAAATCTATTTCCATTTTATGAACTACAGTGCAACTATTATCACCTATTACTGATAAACCTCGAAGGGTTTATTATTGTGCATATTTGGGAAGTAGTTTTGTTTTTCTCCTTTTTACCAGATAATGCCAAGCTCTCATTACACATTCTGTGACAAATAAGCTAGGGTTAATAAGTGAAGGCTTTTCCTGTAACCCAAATTTGAATCACATATAAAATCTGCCTTTAAATGCTTGGATAGAAGACACTGCTTCTGACATATAATGAGATTTTGTCAGAAGTTTAAGAAAGCAATTCTAATTTAAGCTCAAATTGTTACAAGCCTACCTTCCATCTTCTCAGGATCCAGATTTGCTGTCCGAGCTAGTTGGTTAGCCCTGTGTTCTTAGCTGAGCCAGAACACATGTAACCAATATGTATAGATCCAGACAAATCTCTACAAATATCATAAGGTGACCTCTCCAAAATATATATGACCCTAGTTAAGACAGTGTCATAATCAAAGAAGATTGCCAGATAGGGTAAAAAGTTTATAAAGTGGGACTCACTACTTGACTTTTGACCTTTGGAAGGTTTTAACTTTGAACTAAAATTTTTAACAAGCTCTTTGCCTAAAGTACACTCTGTATTACATGAGATTGGCATCTGTAGTCATCTTGGCAGAAAGGCGATATGAAAGTTCTTTCTTACACTGTGATTAAATGCCAAAATAGATCTGTTCTGAACTGCATATCCCAATCCCCATTATGACTCAGTTTTTAGGGAAGAATCAGTTTGTATGTAAAAAAACAAAATAAACCATGAAGTCCAAAAAAACTCTTTGTTTCAATGTAATAATTTTTCTAGAAGTTTTCATTTTCTCACTTGAGGAAATTAGAGTATTCTAAAAAAAACTTGCAATTATGGAAAAGGAATTCAGGTCACAGAAGATCCATAAAGGAAAAGATATGTGATGACTAGGCAAATTTTTTCAGGAAAAATATGTCACTTAACAAGTATTAAAATCTTTTAGACCACTTGACTTATGATGGCTAAAAGAGAATTTTTAAAAACCTACAAAGACAAAACCTAAATGAGTCAGGAACAGCTAAGAGTTTGCTTCATTGGAACCCTGAGTAAAGGGCATTTGAACCAGGAGGTCTACATATAGTTTTCCTCTTTAATTCTCTTTCATTCTTCCTTACACCTACTATATCTATAATGGAAAAGGCACTTGATTCAGAGTCCAGAGAATCCTGAATTCTGGTCTCAGTTATCATGGGCAATTCTCTTAATTTGTTTCAGCTTTGTTTTCCTCATCTTTAAAATGGAAATAAGCTTACACTACTTAACTCCTAAGTTTTTGAAAATGAAAGGAGACAGTGAGTATAATGAGTTTTACAATTGTATTGGGCTACATAAATGGGCATGTGTGAACAATCAATCAATAAACATTTAATTAAAAAGCACCTACCATGTGCCAGGCACTGTGCTAAGCTTTGAGGGTGTAAAAAGAGTCAAAAAACAATACCTTCCCTCAAGGAGTTTACAATCAGATGTCCCACTTCACTTGTTACCATTTGCATGGAAGGACGGGGTTTTTTTCCTACCAGTATATAAAGGACATACACTATACCTATGCCATTTAAAAAGTATCAGTAACTTGACATACTAAAATATCTGCCAGAGAGACACTGAAGTATGTTCATACACCTACAGTTAAGTTTTTTTTTTGTTTTGTTTTTTAGATTTTTCAAGGTAATGGGGTTAAGTGGCTTGCCCAAGGCCACACCGCTAGGTAATTATTAAGTGTCTGAGGTTGGATTTGAACCCAGGTACTCCTGACTCCAAGGCCGGTGCTCTATCCACTGTGCCACCTAGCTGCCCCCAGTTAAGTTTTTAAACAAAAGTTTCCTATAAAATGACAAATCACAGTTTCTGATTCCTCACTTTCAAAAGACAATAAATAAATCAATCCTTTCATTTCCATAAGATGATTCAATTTATCCAAGTAGTTTTCTGAAAGAGTTGAATCACAAGTAAAAGAGAGACATGAATTCTAAGTTTTCAATAAAATTCATTAAGTAACAGTTCAAGAAAAATAAATTTCATTTATTTCTTAATCATGTAAAATTAAATACTTACCATAAAAAGTGAGATACCCAAATAATGCTGATAAAAAATAAATGAGAAAACTTAAAGCAATCCCTGTGTTGGTTACATTCTGCATTCGTCTCTTAGAAGGTCTAAAAGACAACAAAGACAAACCAAAATAGATCTACAAAACTGAACAAGATAAAAACTAAAAGCTGGACAAGAGATCAAAGAATCTATATTCCAAGTCATGGGGTTCCTCAGCCATACAAAGCTGAGTCCATCAGAAACTTTAAACTTTAAACTAGGAATTACAATGGAAATTCATTATATAAGAATATTTTTTTAATCATGTGACATTCTCCATGAGGACTCCACTGATTTTTTTTTATTGTTGTTTAAGAAAACCTCCAGAATCTAAAACAGAGAACTATGAGGGAAGGATGGAACTGACTCAGAAAAGTTTCAAAATATCAAAGGCCTCTTTATTTCCCTTAAGATAATCTAAGATTCATACACATTACCTTTGAAGTTCACAATAGATGGGCAATATCGAAGTATGGCAGAGAAATGAAAATGCCATAGTTGGAATGGCATAAGCACTCTGAAAAATGAAAAAATAAAATAAAATTGTTAGCTTCCTGCTGAAAAAGCTACCACTAAATTTGACCTTCAACTCATATTTTCCAGAGTAAGGAATCTGGTCAAACTCAGTAGTCTAAGCAAATACATTATTCAAAGGAAAATTATTTCTATGATGGGAGGAACAGGTATATTTATATTTATTAAATAAGTCTTTCTGGTACCTCCTGCTTTTACATCACAATTGTTTTGGGACTCCCCTTCTCTATAAACATTTTCTCTCTCCCCTTCCAGCTTCCCTCTAAATAATTATGGGCAGTTTCAAAATCTACAGAAAATGTTTTATTCTTTAGCTGATTTCCCCTGTCCCGCAATGCCATCTGGGACCTTCTTTTGCTGTGGGTTACTGTTTTCTTAGTTAATGCATGCAACTGTTATAATAACCAATTAACAAGCATTTATTAAGAATCTACTAAGTTCCAGGTACTGAGAGTACAAAGGCAAAAGCAAAACTTGTCTCTGTCCTTAAGTACATTAGAGTTTAGCTGAGAAAGAGCCCATTGAATGTCTCTAATTCAGTATAAGGGGAAAGCTTCATGAAGGTAGCACATGACCTGAGACAAAGGGATTCTGAGACACAGCAATGAAGAGGAAGTGCATTCTTAGGTCAGCACAAAGGCATAAATGTGGGAAATGAAGGGCAGTGCCACGAGGTGAGTTTGACGGAACTGTAGTGAGTGTGGAGGAGAATAATAAGCAAGAAAGATGGAAAGGTAGGTGGGGGCTAGGCTTTAAGTGACAAACTGAAGAGTTTATGTTTGACTTTGAAGGTACAGCCAGGTTGTGAATAGTGTAAATTACAAGTTCTGTGAATCATTATTCAAATCTGTACTGCATTATTTCCACTGGCTTGGAACCAATGACCATATTCTATATAATTATAATTTCAAATTATACAAATTCAAATATATGTAATGACTTCATAGGAATCCATATTTGCACTAATATAATAGGCAGCCATTGGAGTTTCCTGAGAAGGAAAGTGAGAGTAAGACCTATACTTTGGAGAAATTAGTTTGGCAGCTATGAAGAATGGATTGAAGATGGGAATGACCTAAGGTAGGGAGAACAATTAGGTAGCTGTAGCAATAATCTAGACAAGAGACAATGAGGGCCTAGCCTAAAGTGATGGCTATGGGGATAGAGAGAAAGGATTAGATGGAAGAGATTGTGTGGAGATAGGCCAGAACAGGTAACTGAATGGAATTGGGTGAGGGAAAATAAGAAGTCATGGATGGCACCAGGGTCTGGAACCTGAGTGATTTTCAAGAGAGTAGTGGGTTTAGGAGGAAAGATAATGAATTCTGTTTGGGCACCCTGAGTTAACTGAGTTGGAAATGTTTAAAAGGCAGTTTGTGCTGCTGGATCAGAGGTCAAGAAAAAGACCAGAGCCAGAACTATAGATTTGAGAGTCAATAATAATGATACACATTCCATAATATGAAAGATTTAAGCAAAGGAACACTCAGAAAGGTAAGAGAACCAAGAGAAAGCAGGGTCATGAAAACACATAGAAGAAAGCTGATGTAGGTATTAACAGTATCAAATTCAGGAGAGAAGTCAAGACTGCTAAGGATTGAGAAAAGTCCATTAGATTTGACAATAAAGAGATCACGAGTGACCAGATTTTAAAAAAGAAGAAAAAGAAATATTTATAAATTTATTATGATTATAGAGAGCTTTTTCAGGGATTCTGGCTGAGATAAAGGTAAGAGAGATATGGCCTACCAATAGCTTTTGGTGAAAGACAAAATCTAATGAGGGTTTTGTTTTTCTTTAAGGAATGGAAGAAAGGCAATGTTTACAGGCATTATGAAAGGAAATCATAGATATGAAGAGATTGAAAAGAAAGAATGATTGACGGTGCAATAAGGACCCAGATGAGAAATCCTAATTCCCTAATTATAAAGCTAGATGGGGTTTGGTATGGTCTCCACACAGGAGAGACATTTAACAATAAGGATAGAGGAAAACTGCAGCTTGGAAGTTCTGAAAATGAAAGGTTTAAGGCCTGCAGGGCATAGACTTTAAATTGGAAGATAGATGGGAATGAGAGGGTTTAGTTTATGAAAAGCTTTGAATGCCAAACAGAGGATTTTATTTTTGATCTTGGAGGTAATAGCAGTTACTAGAAATTATTGGAGCGGGGGAGACGGGGAGGGAGGAAATGATCTGACATGCATTTTAGTAATTTGATGGCTAAATGACTGGTAGAATGGAGTAGTTTGGAAAGACTTGATGCAGGCTGATCCACCAGCAGGCTTCTGTCAGATAGTTCAAGTGTAAGGTAATAGGGGTCAGCACTAGGGTGGTGGTAGTATCAGAAGAGAGGAGATATATTCAAGAGATGTTGCAAAAGTAAAAGCTGTCAGTCCTTAGCAACAGACTGGATTTGGGGGGAGAAAGATAGTAAGGAGTCGAGGAAGAGACCTAGATTGTGAACCTGAGGGACTAAGAGAATGATGGTGCTTTTGACAGAAATAGATAATTTTTGGAGGGAGAGAAGGTTTAGGGGTAAAGATAAAAGTTCAGTTTTGGACACTCTTGAGTTTAAGATGGCTACTAGATGTTCTGTTCAAGATGTCTGAAAGGTAGTTGAAGCTTCAAAGTTGGGAGATCAACAGGAGATTAGGGCAAGCCAGCACAGAGATGATAATTAAATCCAGAAAAGCTGATGACAACTCCAAATGAAGTGATCTAAAGGGAGAAGAGAGAGATAGAACCCTGAGGGATAGCTACAATTAGAGGGTGTGACTTGAATGAGGATCCAGAAAAGGAGAATCAGGAGAAAGTGATGTTCCAAAAACCTAGAGAGAAGAAGGTGATAAATAGTATTAATGCTGTTCACAAAGAACAGGAACAAGAAAACGAGCAAGGCTGGAGTAGCAGGGCTGATCACTCCTAAGACCATTTGGGGCTCTGGGACAAGAGTTCAGGAAACTAAAAATGTTAGGGGATGGCCTCAGGGGCAGCAAAGTGGTTAGCTAAGATTTAGCAAGTCATAAGCTGTGGTAGAATAAAGGAGAAGGGAATACAAAAATAGAGATTAATATAGATTTGAATTGGTCAACTAAAGGATCAAGATTGGTAAAGTGAAAAAAAAAGTAAAGCTAGAACAGGGGTGGGAAATTACTGAAGGGTGGGAAAAAAAGAAAGTCACAATGAAGACAAAGAATAGTATTAGGTGGAGAGCTTCAGAGTCCTAATTATGGAAGTTTAACATATGTGGATAATACTGAGACCAAGGGTATGACAATTTCTGGATACAGGTAAAGTGGAAAAGAATAGATCATAGGGCTGAGGAGGGTGAGGAACTGAGAAGTAGGGATGCTAACCGAGAACATCAACATGTATGTTCTCTAGTAAAAAGGCAGGATTTGGGATTTTGGATAAAATTCCTTGAATGACCTGTTGACTGAAAGGTAATAGCTGTTCACATCTGGACTAGGTAATAAATGTGGACAGAGTAAACCTTTATGGGTGGTTGCATGGCAGTAGGGAAGGGAGCCCCTAAATAGCAATGGTGAATAAGGTAAAGTCAGTTTGCCCTCCTTGACCAAAGTGTCAGAGAGTATCAAAAAAAATCTATAAGTGGTAACAGAAATGATAAGCCAGGTTGTGGGTCACAAAGGGAAGCAATCTGTGAGAGCTAGATGATGGATCATAATGTAATTGGCAATCTAATACAGGCAAACATACAAAACATCCTCCTGCCAAATATACTTGATTCTGGGTAGATCACTGTCACTAGTTACCCTTTTTACTCAAATAATGACAGCTATGTTTGAAATGTATGTAACTCCCAACTAACTTTCACAGAATTCATAAGCTCAATATGACAAAAAAGGAAAATGATCAATGTTGATAGAGTTGTGAACTGATCCAACCTTTCTGGAGAGGAATTTGGAATTATGTCCAAAGGGTAATAAAACTATGCATACCCTTTGATCCTATAATACCATTTCTAGGTCTGAATCCCAAAGAAATCACAGACCCCACATGTTCTAATCTATTTATAAAGCTCTTTAGTGGTAACAAAGAATTGGAAATTGAGGAGATGCCCATTAATTGGGGAATGGTTGAACAAACTGTGGTATATGAATGTGATGAAATACTATTTTTCTATAAGAAATGATGAGCAGGTAAATTTCAGAAAAACCTGGAAAGACTTACTGAGCTGATGCTAAGTGAAGTGTGCAGAACCAGAAGTTCACTGTACACATTAACATTGGGTGATGACAATTATGATGGATTTGCTCGTTTCAGCAGTAGAATAATCAAAGAGAATTCTAAAGGACTTATGATGGAAAATACGATCCCCATCCAGAGAAGGATCTATGGAGTCTGAATGTAAACCAAAGCATATTATTTTCAATTTTTAAAATTTGTTTTATATATTATGTTTTTTCCTCTCTCATGGTTTTTTCTTTCCTTTTTGACTTGATTCTTATTTCACATCATGATTAATATGGATATATGTTTAACATATATAACCTATATTAAACATAGTTATACATGTATAACCTATATTGGAGAGAATAAATGTGAAACTCAAAACCTTACAAAGAATGATTGTTGAAAACTATCTTTGTATGTAATTGGAAAAAATAAGGTTTTAAATAATAATATTGATAAAAGAATTCATAGACTCATAGATTCAAAAGGGACCTTTAGAGGGCATCTCTTCTAAACCTTTCATTTCACATGAGCACACTGAGGCTCAAAGAAATTAGTCCATGGTTATATATATATATATATATATATATATATATATATATATAGTGCAGAAGAGAGATTAAAATCCAGGGACTTTCTCTGACTCCAAATCAACTACATTGTCTCCTTTAATAACTCAATTCAACTTAAAGTCATACTAATTATTACTAATAGTATTGTCTAAGTGACTGTGCTCAGGAATTCTCAGCCTGCTAGGGAGTACAGACATTCTAAGCATCATTTTTCTAAAAACCAAAATTGTACATAATATATGTACATATATTTGGATGTAAGAACTGCTAAGAAATTACCTTAAAAAAAGTTTTTTTTTTTTAAAAAAATAAGGTGAAGGGAAGGCACATTTGGGGCAAGATGACATCTAGCTTCCTACACTATTAGGACACAAATTACTAGAGAATCAGAAACTCTAAGGCCCTTTTCTATAATACCATTTTTAAATCATAACAACATATTATATAATTTACTACATAAAGGCTGTAATCTGCACTGGTGGAATGAATATCCAGGTGGAAGAGCTTGTGGATTCTTAAAGGTATTCTATCTGTAGGAGGCTAGGTTTTTGATGACCTGGTTTTACCTACAAAGTCATCCCTCCACCTCAAAATTTAAGGAAAGATTCCAGATTCTGAAGGTACAGAAGGGATACATTTGATTATGCTTGCCCTGAACAGTATAAATAATGGTAGGCTGTATAGGAGTCCCTTCTTCATCTTCATCAAAAAAGAAAACTGGGCTCTACAAAGGACAGAGCACAGACCAGTCAAGGTCAGGTCATGCACCCTCTCTTTGTATCCAGGTCCATCCTCTTTGCATTCTGTTTTTGAAAGATGGCACATAAAATATGCTCAAGTCCAAAGAGTAAGGATTGGCCTATGAATCCCAGATTTATCCTTTAGTCATAAACTCCAGAAAGCAACAATATTTAAGGTTTTGAATATCTACCAGAAGTCAACATATGTTAAGTCAATGGTCCACCAGTTAAATAGAATGGTTTTTTTTTTTTTTGACAATGTTTAAAGTAGGAATATCTGATGTTACAGACTGGTTAGCTTTACAAGTCCATGATGCTGCAAAATACCAGCAGTCACAGAAAGATTGACTGGATAGATCAAATAATCTGATAATATGTTCTATGCAAGGGTTCATTTAAAACATCAAAAAAGTAACTGTTTTATGATAATCTATACCCTGTGCTTAAAAATATAATTTTGGTGGGCAAAACTATACCTAGCATTCCCTATGAAAAATAACTAAGAAGTAAAAATACCTTAAAAACAAGTAACATAAAAATCTTTTATAGTTAAAACAAGAAAATTATATCAGAAAAGTCTGTTAACAATTTACCTCTTTGGAGAAGTGAAAAAACTTTGGTTTGCAATCCTCTGTTATATTTGAAATCTGGGAAAGAGCAGAGGAGAAGAAAAATGGGAAACCAAAAGTTAACGATTTAGTAAACTAGTATATTCCTAACAATCAAAATTTATATCAATAGTGTTTTAGAGATGTTTGGTTCCTGGGATTATCACAACATTCAAGATATTACCTATAATTATTACCATTCATCAAAAAAGAAAATTGGGCTTTACAGAGGACAGAACAAAGACCAGCCAAGGTCAGGTCATGTACCTCTCGGTATCCAGGTCCACCCTTTTTGCATCCTGTTTTTGAAGGATGGCATATGAAATATGCTCAAGCCCAAAGAGTAAGGATCGGCCTATGAATGCCAGATTTATCCTTCAGTTTTTGAATTCCAGTTTTTAAAACAATGAGAGAGAAATCATAAAAAAAGAAAGAAGAGCCACCTATACTAAAATATTTATAGTAATTCTTTGTGTGGTGGCAAATAATTGGAAATTGAAGGGCTACCCATCAACTGGGGAATAGCTAAAAAAAGTTGTGGTATATGAATGTGATGAAATACTCTTGTTTTATAAGAAATGATGTGCAGGTGAATTTCAGGAAAACATGTAAAAATTTACATGAATTGATGCTGAGTAAAGTGTGCAGAGCCAGGAGATCACTGTACACAGTGATAGCATCATTGTGGGTTGATCAATTATCATAGTCTAAGCTTTTTTTTTTTTTAGCAATACAGAAGATTAAAGACGATTTTGAAAGATTGATGATGGACCCTTTTGTTTTTTCCTTTTGTTCTGATTTTTATTTCACCACATGACCAATATAGAAATATGTTTAACACAACTGTGTATATATAAGCTAAATTAGGTTTCTTGCTGTGTTGAGGAGAGAAAGGAGAAAGAGAGAAAATTTTGCAAAAATAAATTTGAAAAAGTATCTTTACATGTAATTGGAAATTTAAAATGGTATTAGTAAGTTAAAAAAATGAAAAATGAGATGTAGGAGTTTTTTTGCTAATTATAAAAGTAAACATTATTACCGTGACTTTTCTTGTCAGATTAAAATAAGAATTCTTAAAATTCTACAAAATACAACTAGATCATTACCTGGAAGAATTCCCCTCTATGGCTGGGTGTCAGTGGACAAGGAATAGACCATTTTTTCATTATAACCTGTAGGATGAAAAAAAACTTAAGTACCTGGATTGTACTTACAAAATTTCATGAAACACATTACTTAAAAGAGATCAAAGCAGTGGCAAGCCAAAGGAGAGATTCTATTTAGTTTTATTTTCTTCTAAATTAAATTATACAGTTAAGGGTATTACAGTTAATGAATATTCTCTCCATCTAACTAACCAAAGCTGATGAACCAGGCTACGGCTATCTCCTCAGGTGAGGTACTTCACATTTGATAAGACCTTACACAATTAAAAACTGTGGGGAAACTACCATTATGGTCAGTTAAGCTTGGTAATTCTTGTTAGTATTCCCTGAGATTAAGTTCATGCATTGTATCTAAGAAAATTCAACCTTCAGCCCTGCCATACAGAGATCTGAAGTGTAGGCATGTAGGTGAGAGGGAATTTAATGAAAAATGATTAAACATCTCCCTGGATGCTCTACTCATAATCCCTTGGTTAGATAGTGAATACTACAGAAACTTCTAATGAATGAATGTGGAGACAGCTGCTTGGGACAGGAGCACAAGATCTTAAGATAGGGGAAGAGTAAACACTTTCCAGGTTGAGGTGGATATGAACATAGGTCATTTTCTTTGTCTAAGATAGGTGAATTGAAATCCAAAGGGAATATGTCTCTAAAACATTGTGAATGAGCTAAGTAAACCTAGCTAGAAAAATATTTTTTTAAAAGAAATATGAAAAGAAATTCAGGGAAATTCTTTCCCAGGAGGGTCTAATGAGAATTTTTCACAATTATACTTTTTTTTTTTGTATAGCCATGCTGTACTTGCTCAATAGTTATGATTGTATCAGCACAATCACTATAGACCTGGATTTGGGGGAATAAGTACCCTGTAAATAATTGTTTCAGACTGATATCCAGTATACAAAAGGCCAAGGGAATATAAAGAAAGAGACCTGTGCTATGCAGGAAATAAATAAAAAAATAAACAGTATTTCTCTCTGATATTTATTTAGCCAATCAAAGATTAATGTAATGCTAATACAAGTTTCAAGCAAAACTCACTTAACTTCTTTGGAATAAAATAAACCAATGAAGAGGCATGCTTAGATCTGATAGAAAAAAGGTGAGAAGTGTGAATGATATGAAAAAGTTGCTTTGATATTACAATATTTGATTTATGAAGAGAAGGCAAAAAAAAAAGACAATAATTAGTCAATTCCATTTAAAACAGGTCAGGGTGATTATGAGTGCTGTGAGCAAGAGAAACAAGATTTTAGAAAGCAAGGATGTCATACCTATCTTTATCCTCCAACACTCTCTCATTCCATCTGTGTAAGTTATCTTACTCCTTCTGGGAAAGGCGAAGGTTACTTTATGGCATTGATAACTTAGCTAATGTTGATTAAAATAGCTGAGTAGGTGGTAATAGGAAAATTTATCCTCAACTCCTAACCTCTGCAACATATTCACCTCTTACCTATCGGATTACCTCTGACTTTGACAGATGCTTTCTTGTTCATTTCTCTCTCTCTCTCTTCTCTCCACATAGGATATCATACCCTTACCTTTCTTTGGATCTCCTCAAAGGAATGTAAATTCTGATCACTGAAACCTCACAAGACATCTAGGATTTTACCAACTAGATTTCTTTCTTAAGGACCAGGACTTAAACCCAAAGCAATAGCCAACGAAAGGACCTAAATAAACCCCCACTTAGTCTTTATTTGGGCCCAAAGTTGAAAGGTTCAGAGTGAATATGAATAGCATTTGTTTCCATTGTGGCCGGAAACCCTGAGGGTCTTCTCTGCACAGATAAATTTTTTTTTAACCAAGTAAAAGAGGTCATTCTTTGCCTCATTTCTTTCTTTACCAAGTCTTAACCACTTGAATAGGCATTGCCTCAGTCAAACTGAAACCTGTTGAGGACCTTATTAAAAAAAACCAAGGTCTTCTACTCCACTCAGGAGCATCTATAATCATCCTGATCCACTGGACCCAGAGAGCTCTGGAGGAGTAGGTGACTTTGCATAGCCCTCCCTCACTTAAATCCAATTCATGTTGGATTTAAATCCAATTTGCATGTTATGACATTACTTCCATGATGTCATGGTCCTCTTTAAGAACCAATGACAAACAACAACAACAAGATTAGCTTTAGCTTTTGGCAGATACTCTTTTTTTTCTTTTTTTTTATTAAAGATATTGAGTTTTACAATCTCCCCCCCCCCCCCAATCTTACTTCCCTCCCCTATGGAAGGAAATCTGACAGTCTTTATTTTGTTTCCATGTTGTACATTGATGCAAATTGAGTGTGATGAGAGAGAAATCATATCCTTAAGGAAGAGACAAAAAGTCTAAGAGATAACAAGATCAGATAATAAGATACCTGGTTTTTTTCCCTAAATTAAAGGGAATAGTTCTTGAACTTTGTTCAAACTCCTCGGCTCTTTATCTGGATACAGATGTTGGCAGATACTCTTGATAAAGGCTCTACATCTCAGGTGATGAGCATTGAGTAAAACTCAGATCCCCCAACTTTTTATTTGGGGTAACAGAGTTGAACAAGATAGCAGGCATAGATGGGCATTACCTTTGCACCCAAACCAACCCTTCTCCATTTTTCCTATTCCTGTCACCCAAACTCACCCTTCTCCATCTTTCCTATTCCATCACCCTCCTGGTCATCCAAGTTTACAACCTTAGCGACATCTTCAGTTTTCTTAATCTCCTTCATCCCACAAATCTAATCAGTTTCCATGTCTTTCATGTCTACCTTTAAAACCCTGTCTTTTTCTTTACTGACAGCTATCACATCTTAACCTCTCACTTGAACTATGCAATAGTCTTCTAATAGGTTTCCCTACTTCATCACTCTCTTCTTGAAATACTACCCCCATAAAAACCACCAAGGTGATTTTCTGAAGCTAAGATCTGATGAAATCAGTTTTCTACTCAAATTCCAGTAGTTCCCTATAGACTCCAGCATAAAATATTGCTTCATTTTTATCTCATCCTTTTCAAATTTCTATTTTAGTAAGCTTTATAAATTATATAATTACTACTGCAGCAGTAAGGAATATAATTTATTAAGAGGCAAATAATCACATACTGGAAGTGTGTGCTCAAAAAATTTTTATTCATAGGTGCATGATCAAAATATTTTGGAGCAGAAATAAATTAGGAATAAAAAATCAAGGCATGAAAAATATACAATTTTATGGAGGATGAAAACCAAAATGAAGCAAACAGAATCTGTAAAATAGTCCTAGTTAAGTTATAAAAAGAAAAAAATCAGGGAGACAGAAAATAAAGAATTGGGAATAACTCAAGTTATTTGTTATCATGTCTAAAATATACTCTCCTTTATCTATAGAAATCCTTTACAAAATTCCAGTTTCAGTTCAATTCCCACTGATTTTATACAATGATTTTTTCTCCTCTGAATCACTTATAACTTATACTACACACGATATCACATAATCATATGATTTTGTTATTCTGATCGTTTCATATGCATAAGTCATATGCATAAGTGAATTAAAGTTCCAAGAGAAGGACCAATTTTATACTTCTGTATTCCTATGGCTTTTAAATTCAACACTGAATACCCAGAAAAAGGATGTATATTGATGGACTGATTGTAAAAAAATTTTATAGTTCTAGTTCTTTCCTACTTCTACTATTAACTTATTTAAATGTTGTTTTTAATAATGAGCTTTGTATTAACATGTAAATTTTAAAATAATGTTAATCTAAGAGATCAAGAATCAAATTACCAGCTATATGACTGGTAGAAACTGGAATTTTGAGGCAATTACATGGTAAAATTAATCTTTTTTAACCATATAAATGTTCACAGACAAAAAAAGGGACAAAAATCAACTAGAAAAACTCTGAGAGAAGGAAGATGTAAAGATAATCACTTCTTTGTTCTACTATATAGTTTGGGTTAAGAAATTTCCATTTTTATTATATCACTGATTTAAAAATAATTTTAGAGTTTTGATATGAAAATATAGAGAAATCGATCCTTCAAAAAACTTGACTTTTCTATCCACCATTAAATATACTAAATGAATATACTAAATATACTAAAATATACTAAAATGAATTCACCAAATAAAGGACATAAATCTTTTTTTTAAAAGTACAGTATTTTTTATTGTCCTATTGCAAACCAAATTAAAATTTTGCTCATAAGCAAAAATCTGAACAGATGGTTCCTAAGATTACTATAAATGTAGAATAAGGGTATTAATTCCATATGACTGCTCCAGTTAGAAATCTGGACCAAATTAGAGCATATATGCCATGACAGAAATTAATGCTGTAAAAACTGCAGTGGGCATAGCTTACCAATATATTTCACCTGTTTCAAACTATTAACTATGAAAACTAAATCAAAATAATACAACTTCCGATTTTTTTCATCAATATAATTATTTCTTTAATATTCACAAGCATACATCTATATGCACTGGGTTCTACCTACTTCAACAGAATTAAGAACTCTGGCCATAATGATATTAGGATAAACATATTTCTTCACTGTAAGGACTGGTATTTATTAATTTAAATATATCTGGAGGTGAGAGCATAAAAGATTTAGAGCTAGAAGAGCCTTATGTTATATCAAGTCCAATCCCATCATGTTTCAGATGAAAACTTGAGACCCAGAAACATTAAGTAAACTGATTCAGGTCACACAGATAAGTAAGAAGCATGGGGAAAATGGAATAAATATGTAAGAGCACCATGTAAAATGATTAAATATAAAACTGTTTTATAGAAATATTCAAATTAAAAAATCATAAACATATAGTGCTTTGGCTCCTGGGATCATATTTCTTTCTCTGAGCAAAACTATTTTATCCTTTATTTCAATCACCAAAATAATGATCTGATCAAATTGGTATAAATATTGGATTATTTCATTCATTCACTTATTTGTATAGACTTTTTTATATTTATATTTTTTAAATTTTACAATTTTCTCCCAAACTCGCTTCCCTCCCCCCACCCCACCCCCCACAGAATGTGTTGAGAGAAAAATCATACCCTTAAGGAAAAAATAAACTATGAAGGATAGCAAAATTACATAATACATAAGATAACTTTCTTTTTAAAAACTGAAAGTAATAGTCTTTGGTCTTTGTTTAAATTCCACAATTCTTTCTCTGGATACAGATGGTATTCTCCATCTCAGATGCCCTAAAATTGTCCCTGATTATTGCACTGATGAAATGTGCAAATCCATTAAGGTTGATCATCAACTCCATGTTGCTGTTATAGTGTACTGGGTTATTTTTAACAACTCTTTAGGACAGGCTTTGCTGTTTTTTTTTTTTTTTTTTTTTTTTAACTTTTTATGAAGTAAAATGTCCACATTTTATCTATTTGTAAAACAGAATTTTGGTAACTGGTTATAAAAAGAAAAAAAATTACCAAGCTTATGAAAAGTATATTTAGATATATATCTTCTTGCAAACTATTAAATAATTAATCCTACTAAGTTTAACTCTTGGATACTCACAATGAAGTATATAGATGCAAAGGAAAATAAAGGAAGATTTTCTAAAGTGCATGAAATACTGTCTTTCAAATATTAAAATCTATTTATGTTGCTCAAGAGAAGTTTTAATTTTCCTTTGGATCGACATTTTTAGCCATGTTGAACCATCCAAGTTTGTCTTACATAAGTGACATAAATTTAGATGGAATTAACTCATTTTTTTAGCCACTCTGAAAATTTAGAGCTTAAAAACTTTAAGATAAAGAACCACATTTTAGAAGTAAAAAAAAAAAAATTCTTTGTGGTGGAGGCAACACAACTAGCTCAAAAAATAAGCTCCCCCAAGAATCTATTTATATGGTAGGAGTAAACCAAACTTGTGCAGAAAAATTTAGAAGTTCCTAGTTCCATGGTCAAACCATGTGGTCAGAGTTTCTGAAATCTGGTTTCACTGATCACACACCTGTGCCAAATGAACTTTTTCATTATGTTCTGTTGACCATAGTGTTATAGACAACTACTTTAATCCTCCAACACATCTTACTTTTCTTTGGACAAGAGAGGAAACACATATATACTTATTTTATCTAAGGCTTTTGAGAATATTTGTATATAAGAAAATGTAGGCAATTGGATACATTTCTTGTGACCTGATACTAGCTTTACCTTCTTGTTTAGTCAGTCAAAAGAATCAGATTTATTATCCTACTTAAGGAAAAATAAAAGTGATTATAGAAAGAGGTAAGGTATTTGAGAGTTAATAAGGAAGAATCCTGGGGTGTACATTCAACATAAGACAGAAGTAAATAAAAAGCAAGAACAATGAGGTCAGTTTTAAAGAGGGAAGATAAGCAGTCCACTGATGTTTTAAACTTACCACAAGAGCAAAGAACGCCTTAAAGAAAAATGATAAACTACTTGTGTAGCCAAGAAAGCCTGTAAAATAACAGTAAAATAAAAAGCAATTTATAAGGAAAGTGATCCTAATGTACAGCTAAAGCTATATGTCACGGGCATGTTTTCTATTACAGTTGCTTGGTATCTGGAGCTTAGAGCTCAGAATAACAACATTCCAACTGCCTGTCACAGATCATTTATGTAGTTTTGTAGGGCAGAATTGGAACTGGCTTACCACTAATGGCACACTATAAGGAAAGGCTGCTCTTTAATGTTCCGCTGTAAAGATTTTATTTTCGTATGGCAGACAAAATACTACTGCAACCCAAGTAACAGGGTAACTAGGCAGGACTACAGCAGAATCATTTACAATAAATTCAAGTTACAAAGACTTCTCCTCCCCTCATGCTAAAATATCTAGTCCAGTGAAAATTAAGCCTATTGGTAATTTATTGTCAAATTGGTCAAATAATACTATCTCCCATTCTAAAATGACTTACCTAACTTAGGAAGAAGTGAGAGGGGAAAAACAATGCAGACACATATAATTATCAGCAGTATTCTTCCATCAAGATACCAAGACCTATTGGGAAAAAAATGTAACTAATTTTAGGCAAGAGTACAGAATAGAAAAAAAAACATGTTCTGATATAATCATTCAATGGAAAAACACACTTAAAAATGGTCCTACTTTCTTATTCATAATTTATATTTTAGAAAAGCATGAGAATGGGACACTGTGATCTCAAAACTCTAGCAGGTTCTATCTTGCTGGAAAGATGGAGAATACGGTCCTAGTAACAGACTAAGTCTATTTTTCCAAGGACCAGAGAGGTCAGTGCAAAAAGACTTATTATTTGATGATGACTTTTCTTTTGGCCATGGCAACCTATAAAACTAAGAAAATTACAAAATAGCCTGAGGTATTATATAATTCTCCCCCCCACCCACCCATATGCTTCTGCAATAATAGTGAGAGAATGCTGGGAAAAGAGGTCAACAGGGCTAAGAATAATAAATAAAAAGAAAAGGGCTAAGAACCATAGTTAATACTATCTATAGAGGCAGCTAGGTGGCTCAGTGGATAGACCACCGTCCTAGGAGTCAGGAGGACCTGAGTTCAAATGTGATCTCAGACACCTTATAATTACCCAGCTGTGTGACCTTGAGCAAGTCATTTAACCCCATTGCCTTGCAAAAACAAACTAATCAAACCAAATACTAACTATAAACTTTAATTTGACTATTGATACTCTAAAATGCAAAATCCTTATCCAGTGTCCAATGACTGAATAGGCTGCTAAGGAGTCTCAACTGTTTATTCTTTGCAAGGCAATGGGGTTAAGTGACTTGCCCAAAGTCATACAGCTAAGTAATCATTAAGTGCATGAGGTGGAATTTGAACTCAGGTCCTCCTGAGTCTACGGTTTATGTTCTATTCACTGTGCCCCCTAACAGCCCCTATCATATCATTTTTGACATTTTTTGATATGAACAAATTTAGATGCATGTTGCAACTTGCATCTAAATGGATGGGTCACAAGTATTCTTCAGAGATGCAAAGAAAGGAATTGGTGGGGCAGGATTTATCATAATCCAAAGGCAACCAGAAATTGTTTCATGGGGATAGCAGCTCATCAGGTATTTCATCTAAAGAGAAATGCTTTCTCTTTTTTTATTTTTTAAAATTTTACAATTTTCCCCTCCCCCCACAGAAGGCAGTCTGATAGTCTTTACATTGTTTCCATGCTATACACTGATCAAAATTGAATTGAGGAGGGGCACGGCTAGGTGGAGTAGTGGATAAAGCACCTGCCCTGGAGTCAGGAGTACCTGCCTTCAAATCAGGTTTCAGACACTTAATAATTACCTAGCTGTGTGGCCTTGGGCAAGACACTTAAACCCTGTTTGCCTAAAAATAAATAAAAATAAATTCAATTGAGGGAGCACTCATATCCTTAAAGAAAAAATAAAATATAAGAGAGAGCAAAATTACATGATACCTTTTTTTCAAATTAAAGGTAATAGTCTTTGGTAAAGATAATTATTTTCAAAAAAAAAACTACCATGAAAATAACTTGCTGCTTATGAAAACATAAATTGTGAAGAAAGATATAATTTTCCAAATTAAATCAGCATCCCATTCTAGTACTTGTTCACTTCATGTAAAGGTGAGAAAAGGTGAGGATGAAGAAAAATATATGTGAAAACACAGTTCAGGTTTGTGAGGCAATCCCCAAAAGACTTGTAGATTACATTGAAGACTCATATTTATATATCAAAAAAAAATTTTTTTTCAAAAAATGAATTGGTATGCACTGGACATGGAAAGCACAGAATAGCACTGCAGAAATTAAAATAGCTTGACAGGAACAGACTTGCTATTGATGTAAGAATCATTCCAGAATAGCCTTTTGGATACATTCAGGCCATCAGCTGTGTCAGTGCTAAAATCATAATTGGTAAAAAAAAAATTAAAATATTGAAAAATGTTAATTGAAAAAATAAATTCTGACCTTTTTAAACAAGCAATTAATAATTAAAAATGGTAAAGGTGAAAAGACAAATGACATCCACAGTAATATAAAAATTTTATGCAGACATGTAACAAATATAAATCAACTATTATGGTAAAGACACTCAAAATGCCCAGAAAGTACAGTTTATTAGCAAACATCATATTTACTTGTCAGACATATAGTGAGAGTTTTCAAAGGCAGTCATTCCAAGAGTTTTAAGAATGAAAATAGAAAATGAAATTTCAATTAACTGAATGAAAAATGAAAAAAATATTTTTTAACAATCTCTTTTCTCCAACAAGGACAGTAGAATCACCATGCCTGGACCCTAAGGTGCACTGGAGTCAATTGTTCTTGGAGCTCCAAGAGTCACTTGTTAAAAGGTCAATGTGGGCAGCTGAACTTTGGGAATCAGTTTAAAATATTTCATTTTCCCCAATCACATGTAAATATATTTTTAATATTCATTTTGTAAAAAAAATTTGAGCTTCAAACTTTCTCGCTCCTTCCCTTACCTCATCCCTCCCTGAGGTTGATACAGGTTATATAATCATGCAAAACACATTTCCATATTAGTCATGTTGTGAAAGAAGACAGACCCAAAGGGAAAAAAAAAACATAAAAAAGTGAAAAATCATATGCTTTCATATGAATTCATACTCAATAAGTTCTTTCTCTAGATCTTTTCCCTCCCAAGTCCTTAAGAACAGTTACTGCCACAAATCAAGATTTGATTTATTATTCTGTTGATGGTCAAGACTTAAGAATGTGTTAATAATGCAGATTAACATTAAAAGTATGAATACATATATTTTTCTTTTTCTAGAGATCTCTTGTTAAAATTTACCAGCAGTACAGCTTTGTTGCTGAAGGCAACACAATTCTGAAGGTATTGAGGTATCCCTAAGAAAACACAGGTGAAGGAGAGAAAGCCATCAAAAGTATAGGGGGGAAAAAATCTCACTTTATTAATATAGAAAAAAAGTTGATTGAGAGGCCATCTGTAACCACCAACCTATAGACCTACTTTCCCAATATAATACTTTTATAAGAGTCATCTATATAGAAATAAAAGGAATCTTTGATGAGGAAACAACCAAGCTTTTGCAAGTGATATTGTACAATGTACAACATCTTTATTATTTCGCAACTCACTTAAAGATGTAGATTATAAGATTCCATGGCTCTTATTATTTGATGATTATTTTAAAAAAGTTGACTCAGTAGAGAAAAAAACCACTTTACAGGTTCTTTTTCAATAAAATGCCTCTCATTTATTCATCAATAGCACCAATATGCCTTGAAAGATATAAAAAAAGAAATAATCATATTCAGTTATTCTAAGTTTAAATAGCAAGTGAGGCATAAAATGGGTGATATGTTTGCCAAAGGTATTCACCACTGGATGGAGGAGATTCAGCACAGAGTCTAAGTTAAAGAGTGATACCTGTGGATGGTAAGGTCTTTCAGATACTCCTCTCCCCTCATTTGCAGATGACATTTTGTTGGTTACATCACATAATGCAGAGCTTACTGGAATAAAGATGTAATTGCTCAGTGGCATTTGGCTTGATCACCCACACAAGAAAGAAGTAGAGCTATTGCCCAGACTACAACCCATAGACCTTAATCATCAGAAGGGATATGAGGACAGATAGTGTAAATGGATAATGAATTGGATCCAAAGTTAAATAAAAGATAAAAAATGGGCTTTACTGTCTTTGATAAATTGCAAAACTCCTTTAACAACTCCCAAGTCTTCCATGAAAGCAAAGGTTAATTTCTTTAAATACTAATATTTAACTAGTTTTGCTTTGTGGAAATCAAACTTGGCATGCAATAGTCCTTGAAGAATTAAAATGAAGGTGTGTGACAGATACAAGTAGACTGCAATATATAACTAATGAAAGAACTTGAGAGGAAAACAAGAATAAAAGATGCCATGAAGGAATTGTATGATAGGAGAGAAGAAGGGCTGGTTATCTGGTGAGAATGAAGGATGACCCAAGTGAACAGCTAGGTGAACTAGCATCACTAGTCCCTAACAAAGTAAAAAAGAAAGAGGGAAGGCATCCAACAGATTGGATAATATTAGAAGACATTGACAGGCTTTATATAGAATGAATAAGTATGGATGGGTTTCAATCTCTATTACTGGAAAGAATTTACAAATCAGGTTGATCACAGATCCCTTTAAATATAACAAAATAAAATTAAGGCTTTAGCCACAAAAGAAATTATACTTCAAATACTATTCACCTCAGTCTGAGTACCTATTATCTCCTAGACTCTCTTAGGTACAAAAAAAAGAATGTTATGATTCTTATCTTTATGGAATTTGTAGTCATTGTAGGATGTAAAATATCTTCCAAAGCAAGATCAAGAAAAGCTATTACTCTTTAGAAATTGTTAGAAAAAAAACTCCTTAGTCAAATTCAGCTTGCATATGGTTTTTCTTGAAACCACTATGCCTCCAGTAACCTGGATATTCTAATTCCCCAAATTCCATAAAGTAGTGTATCTATGGTTGGAAATGGTACATGCTTTTGATATTCTTTATAAGTATGTTCAATTTGATGATTAAATTTGGATGTTAATAAAGAGACTTTCCTTTTAATAAGAGTATCAGAGAAGGAATAGTTGCAGTTTTCTCACTTGCTTTCCTCTACACCTGGATTCACAACTCTAAGAAAACAATGAATCAAGAGGGATTTGTTAAGGACCTATTATATGTCTGAATTATTGGAAGTTCAAATATTTTTAGTTCCAGTGAACCTCAAACTGAATACTTCTTTGCATTTGGGTGAGAGAGAACCTAAACTTAAATGTAATAATCTTGCAAGAGGGATTACATAGAATGACATAACTTTAAAAAGTAAAACATTTTGTTTTATTTTTAATTTCAGTTTTTTTTTTTTGTGGGGCATTGGGGTTAAGTGACTTGCAGATTATACAGTAAATCTCAATTGTCTGAGGCTGAATTTGAACTCAGGTCCTCCTGACTCCAGGACCCATGCTCTAGCAACATACCACCTAGCTGCCCCCAAAAGTGAAACATTTTAATATGGAAGGTGACACTAATTTTCAATCTTTCCCACATAATAATCTTTACATCATTCTTTCGTAATTGAAGGTCCACTAGAGTACCAAAATATCTATCTTCTTCTGAGATTCAATAGAAGACCTATTATCAATACAGGACCCAGTGCTAAGGGGAAAAGGCACAAAGGAGCACAAAAACAATTTCCATGTCCTCCTAGTCAGAAAGGTGTGGAATGAAGAAGGCTATACGAGTCCAGGTTAGAAGGGTTTCTTCTTTTAAAATGCTAAGTAGTCATTTCAGAAATGCTTAATCAAGTGCTACTATTATTCTTAGAAGAGATAATAATTATAAATCATTTGGCACAGTGCCTGGAGCCTATTCATCTCTTAATGCTTGTTCCCTTCCCCTCTTCTTTTATGGCCACAGAAGGTCACATGGTAGCTGCCTAAAGTAGAAAACGTGGATTAGGGGAGGATTCCTAGCAAATGATGATAAAGATAACTTTTCTAAAATCATTCATTTAAGATTTTATGGTCTTTTAACCTACAGTTTTTATTTGCTTTTGATTCAGTGTGTCAAAATTCATAGGGGTGTTATAAGGATTGATTTGTACAAATATATCATGAATCTCTAAGAGAAAATGAACTCAGGTGTTAATTCTATGCCCCCATCTTTGTTTATAATCACATATTATTATTATCAAGAAACCAACATAAAGATGATCATAAATGATAAGGATTTTTTCTTATAATTATTTCCAGGAAGAGAGGCAATAATAGATTGTCCAGTAATATTAGTCAGTCACAGCCAAGTCAATTATGTTAGGCAATGGTTATTTTTCAAGGAAACAAAAAAAACCACACAGAAAATATAATTGCAGCCCCAAAATGTCTTATCTGTTTTCCAGAAAAAAATCTATAAATAACTTTTTTTTTCTTTTATACTTCAAATTTCATTGATATAAGGAAATCTCAGTAAGAAAACTCCTTCTAACAGTGCAGACTGACAACTGCTTTGCCTTTTAGGGTCTCAGAGAGTCACCTGAGGGGAACTGAGAGTTTAAATGACTTGTGCAAGAAATGAGGTTTGAACCTATGTCTTCATAAATCAGGCTAGTTCTCTTTCCACCATGTTATACTATAGTAGTTTGGTTTGAAACTTTAAAAGGGACTTAGATGTCATGTAATCCAACCAACTCATTTTACAGATGAGGAAACTGAGGTCCAAATCCTGGGTCTTAACCTGTGTGACCTAATGACTTGTTCTAGGTCACATAGGCTAAGTAATCCCCAGCATGATATCTGAATCGGGCACTCTGATCCTAGAGATAGTGCTCTTTCCATTGTACCATAAACACTTCCAAAATAACGTATTTTTTAGAAGAATATATTCACTTAAAATTATTTTTTTTCTAAATATAAAGTTGTTAAATAAAGCTTCCATTTCCCAAACACAAGATTTGAATGCTTTGGGGCAAAAGTATTAAGAAAAAGTTTTATACTTCCTAGAAAACTTGTCTGATCTGTGGGTTTAATCCTATATGATAAAAATGTTCCAAGTATGAAATATAGAGAATAAATCCTTTGCTGTATTGCAAATACTTTGTCATACAGATGTTCTCTTTTTCTTTTAAATGAAAACCAGATTTATTTATGAGTTGCTTTAATATCATTCCCAAATGGAATGGGACAAGAGTATCATATGTTCTGAATTAGCATTTTACTTGCATCCCATATCAATTATGTAACTCAAATGCAAGACAACTTAATTGTGTCAATCATATCCTCCTGACAGGATCATTAAAAGTTAGCAGAGAGCTCCCAAGTTACAATATTTTAACAGTATGCTTTTAAAAACATTGAAATCATTCCATTAAAAATGCAGATAATAATAGAAGTTAAGATCAAATGGCATGTTATTTTGACTGTTGAAGATTAACTTTCAAATTTGAATATTATTTTAAATATATATAATTTAATTTCCCTGCCTTTGTAAGGATTGGCTAAAAAGCTAAAACCAAAATACTTTGTGAAATCAAAGATGCATTAATTTCTATAAATAATTTAGAAAACAATACAAAACACCACTATAAAAGAAAGTAAATAAATATTATTCTGGTCTAGTAGAAAAATGTCACCATATAATTGTACTGAGGGGAATAGGGGTATAGTTAAAATCATTTCACTAAATCTGTTTCTTGATTTAAAGTATTTTGAGGTTTGGGTAGCTTATTTTTATATATTAAAAAATTCTTACAAGTATTTATTAAATTAGTAGGTTTTAAAACTTTTAAATCTAAAATAATTACCTTATGTTAAAGAGGTCTATTGTATTAAAATGTATTTTTAAAATAAGCATACTTTAAAATAACATTAAAAATTCAATTTGACTATAGAGCATCAAAACAATAAGCAAAAATCTTTGTTCATAATTTTATAAAGTTTGTTTGGTTTATTTCCAACATAAGACTGTAAGAGAGCAATAAATGACATGAATAGTACCAGATTTCAAAGGAGCTATCTTTAATTTTCATAAGATAATGAAAGTTTTTTTGAAATCAAGACACACATAAGCCAATATTAATTTGGATATATAAGCTTATGTTTAAAGAAAGATTTTGAAGTAAATTCAAAACTTCTGACAATGATAGCCATAACACAGATATGATGAAAACTAAAATGTTGTCAATGTTGGTAAGATATAGTAATGAAAACACATTAATGCAATGTTCAAGTTGGAATGTTTTAGTTTAGTTATGTCAAGCACATTTTCTTGCAATGGTTTTGATTCTGATTTTAAGCATACACAGTGTTATACATGGCTACATATCTAAGCATAACTTTATTTTTAAAAAGTTCAAACTATAAACCAAATTTGAAAAAGTTGGTCTATCTTCTAAAGAAAGTTCACATTCTCAAACAGAACCATTAAATATATAAGTTTGAAACCTGCTATGTTTTGTATAATAATTTTTTGAAGTGACAACTTGACAATTTAAAGATAATGTTTTCTTTTCAAAGCCTACTTTTTCTCAAAATTTTTGTTCTACAATGTAAAGATTTCATATGAATGATATTTTGGGTTCTTATGAGTTGACTGTCAAGCAAGTATTCAGCATTTTTAATTAGGAATTGCATTACATATATTTATATATAACAAAAATTAAACATTTTACAAGCCTAAAGCAAACTGGACAAAATACACTGGAGTATTTAGGGAAAACTATAGGTAAAAATAGCACAGAATGGAGAAGTAGAAACCTATAACAATGAAATTATGACTTCATTAGAACATCAAAATAAGTATATGTGGAAAAGAAATATTTTTCCTTACCCACTGTGGTTGCCAGTTAGAAATTGTGAAATTGCACCAGGAAGTTCAGTTTTAATAACTAAAAGATAAGTTGACATAGCTGTAAAGAGAATTTAAAAGATAATATTAGAATTACGCAATCTCTAGCAACTTAAAGAACATGTAAATAGGGAGAGTTCTTAAAATCATAGCTAGAGATGGAAGGTACTTCAGAGACCATCTAGTCCAACAAACAGGCCCAGGAAGGCTGACTTGCCCAAGTTCATATACATAATGTTAGAGGTACGATTAGAACCTGGGTCCTCTGAACTCTCCAACCACTGCTGTCTCTTCTGTTGACAATTCTAGTTCAAAAGATTATCTCTTAAATATGAGGCTATTGCAGTAGTCCAAAGGAAAGGAGAATGAGGGCCTACAAGGTATTGGCTGGGTGAGTGAAGAGTACAACTCTGGGCCCACAAGGTATGAAATTTGTTTGTATTTCCCTTAATATATTAAAATTTCCATATCAGAAAGCCAAATATCAAACTGTGACATGCACTATTATTCAAAGCAGAAGACTTTAACAAGCATTACTTTATTAAAAATTAGCTTGGGACTAAGGATAATTAACAAATTTGCTAATTGTTCTTCCCTAATTGACTGATTCAAACATACTAAAACAATATATACAAATATAAAAACTCAAGTATTATACGTTATTATATATCTAAAGATGCCTAAACATAACTATCAATTATTTCTAAACAATTTTCCAACAATTCAACAAGTATTTTATTAAGTATATGCAATGTGCCAGGTATGTGGTAGTGAGATACCAAGACAGAAAAGCAATAGTTCTTGCTTTCAAGAAAAAAGGAAGGAATTAATTTATCAGCAAGTAAATATAAAGGATTGAGTTAATAGGAAAGGTTTCATGTAGAAGATGGCACTTGAGTTAAGCTCTAAAGGGAACTAAGGATTCCAAAACAGCAGAGGTGAAAAGGGAAAGCATTCCAGGCTTGGGGCAGAAAAGAATATGGAAGATGGAATGTTGTGTACTATATATAAATATATCTAAGGGGGAAAATATCTGTTCTATGAAGTTTTATCATTTATGTCATTCAGTGAAAGAAAGAAAAAGAGGCATTATACCTAAAATTTTTATACAGTTTGGTAAAAAACAAATTCAACAAACTCTCCATTATGTAATTGATTATGAGTAAACACAATACCCTATTTGTGTTAAAACATTTAAATTTAGATGTGAAATTATGTGGAAACACAGAATGTTGATTTTAAAGATCAGGAATCCCCTTTCTTTTTCTCACAAAATTGAGGGGGGGGAAATGTCAAATGTCCATGAAGGATAATTTTTTTCTCATTCACTGGCAACTTTCCTGATGCTTACATACATGCCTACAACATACTTTCATCCTTAAAAAAAATTCAGTCAGAAAAGTTTACTATCTTTTCAATTTACCTTCCTATGTCTCTTCTCTCATAGTCAAATTTCTTGAAAAATTTGCTTACCCACCTCATACTTACTTCTCTGTCTTGCAGTCTCAACTGCAAGATATTCTAGATATTCAACCAAAGTTGTTCTTTCCAAGGTTAAGAACAATCTCTTAATTGCTAAATCCAATTTACATTTTTCTTAGTCCTTTTTCTTGTTGAACTTCTTTATATTGATGCTGTTGACCACATCTTTCTTAGGTTTTTGATATTGCTCTTTTGACTATATATCCACTCTTTATTCTTCCTTGCCTCATCCTTGTCCTATTTATGATCCTCCCTCTCTTCACCCTCTACATACTCTTTTGGTGATCTCATAAGTTCCTAAGAGTGCAACTATCATCTCCAAGTAGAGAACTCCCATATTTAAATTACAACTCTGGGCCCACATCACAAATTAGATGTGTCATGGGCCTCTCAAACTCATTTGTACTACTTACCTTTTCCCCTAACGTCTGTTTGTGGGAGGGGGTGAGGGGACATTTCTATTTCTCTAGTCAACAAGACTCTCCCTTATCAATCATTTGCAAAATCTTGCCAGTTGTACTGTGCACATTACATACATCCCCTACTCTTCACTCACCCAGCCAACATCTTGTAGGCCCTCATTCTCCTTTCATTTGGACTACTGCAATAGCCTCATATTTAGTATCCTTGCCTCCTCCACACTCTGCTCAAAAAATTCCAGCAGCTCCTTCTTGCCTTTAGGACCCAATACTAACTCTTCTGTTGCATTTTAGAGCTCTTCATAATTTGATTCTAGATTACCTTTCTAGGCTGAGTGTTATCCACCTTCAAGTATCCTAAGTTCCAGGCAAATGAATCTATTTGTAGTCCCCACATCTCCATATGTATCCAATATCTGTTCCTTTGTACAGGCTAGATGTTTGGAGGGAAACCTCTCTTCACACTCACCTCCCAGAATGCTTTTAAAACTCAGTTCAAGAGCCACCTTCTCCAGGGAGACTAGTCTGATCCCCCTAGTTGCTAATGCCTTCTCCTGAGAAATTGCTCTGCATATATTTTGTACTTAATTGTACATAGTATCCCCCTCTCCCAGCCCCTGGAATGCAAATTCCTTAAAGTTAGGGGTTTTTGTTGTCTCCCCCCAATGCCTAACATGATAAGGGCTTAATAAATGGTAAACGGTTTTAATTCAATTTTCTAATGTGATGTAACTGCTGATAAATCGCATTTTTAAAATGGAAACCAAGCTTGCAAGTTAAACTTCATTTTATTAAATGTGACTGAATTTTCATAAAATCACAGATTTATGATTTATGAAATCTTTGAGTTATAAGATACCTCAGAACCTATCTAATCTAACTCTTTCATTTAAAAGATGAAGGAATTGAGGCATGGAGAGGTTAAATGTCTTGCTCAAGATAATATGGGTAGTAGGCAGCTAGGTGGTAAAGTGGATATAGTACTGATCTTGAAATCAGGAAGACTCATTTTCATGAGTTTAAAATATGATTGTGGATATTTACTAGATGTGTGACTCTGAGTAAGTTACTTAATTCTATTTGCCTCAGTTCCTCATCTGTAAAATGAGAAAGAAATGGTAAATCACTCTAGTATCTTTGCCAAGAAATGGGATCATAAAGAGTAGAACGTAACTGAACAACCACATTTGGTAGTAAGCATCAATGGTAGCATTTGAATCCAGGTCTTATGACTCAAGAGACAAAGTTCTTTGTATTTTATCAGTCTCCCTCCTATAAGAAACTTTAAAAAAAATTTCCTTACCATACAGTGTATTTATTTAATACGGTTCTTTAATTTTCTATAAATTCATTTCTCCCACTTACCCCTATTCCCTGTTCTTGTTTGGAAGGGGGGAGGGAAAGAGAAGCAAGGGAAAATCAAAACATTTGCCTTGTGGCATATAAAAATTTTTACCATATTGCATAAAACAATGAAATGGGAGTAGCAAGGTAATGCAGCAGATAAAGTAATCGACTTGAAATTAAGGAGCCTGGGCTTGAGTTCTAACCAGATACATATTTAAATAACTGAGTGATCATAAGCAAGTTACTTCACATCATAGAGTTTGGTAATTCTCTAAGACTTTAAGTTACAGAAGCGCTATCAGCATGTATAAATGGAAGAATTTTTCACATAACAATGAAATCACAGCTATGGACCTCCCCCACCCCCAAAAAAGTGGAGAAATTCAGAGGAAACAAGGGAAGGCATATATGGACTGAAACAAAGAAAAATAAGCAGAACCAGTAGAATACGCAACAACTAAAAAATTGTAAGTGATGTCAGCAAAATGAAGTTGAACACTGATTTACTGCAATGATCAATTATGGTCCTTGAACTTCTATTAGTAGGAAAGTAGAGTATTACAGATGTGAAAAAAGGTCTAGCTGTCAGATAGAGTAACTGTTATCAGTTGGTTTTTTTTGTTAGTTTTTTAGGATTTTGCAAGGCAAATGGAGTTAAGTGGCTTGCCCAAGGCCACACAACTAGTTAATTATTAAGTGTTTGAGGCCACATTTGAACTCAGGTAATCCTGACTCCAGGGCTTGTGTTCTATCCACTGTGGCCACCTAGCTGCTCTAATCAGTTGGTTTTACTTAAAACTTTTCTTTATAAAATAGGATACTTCTATGGAGGGGAGTTTGTTTAATTAATAAAAGGGAAATAACTGGCCAAGAAACCTCAACCAAAGGTAAATAGGCAACAAAAACAAAACAGGACCCATCCTCTTATTCTCAAGGAGCTTCCAATGTTTTTTAATGGGAAAACCTACCCTTTCATTTAGTACTCAAAAATGTGGTTCATTTTGGCCAGGTGACTTGAAGTCATGAAGGGCAGGTAGGTATTCTTTTATTATCTCCTAACTTATCTTGGTATGCTACAAGTTCCCCATTAGCCATTTTTGTTTTCTCTTTTCTGGTTTAAAAATCATTCTCTTTAGAAGAAAAAACAGTAGATAAAGGCTAAGCAGTACAGCCTTTTTCTTTATTAGTTATTAGTTTTTTAGTTATTAGTATATAACTTTATTAGTTATTATTCTTCACCTTCCTTACCAACCTCTCATTTCTAGCACTCCCTAGGAGTGTCACACTTATATTCATCCTCTGTGGTTTGCCCTTGTTTACTTACAAAGCTCTTAAAAATTTATGTTGATGAGTTTCTAATGAATCCATGTTTGAATTTTTTCTTCCATTCAAAATAGTTATGTCTTCTGATATTCAAATTTAAGATTTCCCAGCCCTCTTGTAGCATTTTAGCCCATGAGACCCTACTTATTGTTCCTATGAAACTTTAGAAATCTGCTTCCTCAAAATTCAGAGTGCTTGTTATATTATTCCCAAATTTCTTCATCTCTATCAAAAGTTCAAAGATGGGATGGCTATTTCCCCTAAAGTTCCCTTTATTTCCACTTCAGCAATCAGTTCTCTCCTTAAACAAGTTAAAACTAAATAAAATTTAAAAGGGTCATTGAATTTAAGTGCAACTTGGTTATATTCTCCCCCCCCCCTTGGTTAAGGAGAAAAAAACAAAGCTTTTCAATGTTTTCCTTCCTTTTTTAAACAGAATTAAATTTCACCTTAACATAGCAAACCTTGGCTTATATTTTCTGGTTTTATTCTAAAAGAACAACATACAAAGATGTTCTTATATAATATCAAAACTAGTTTTAATATGTAAATAAAATATTTAATATTCTGATATTAAAGCAATATCAAAAATTATAAAGATGTGGTAAGATATAGTTACATATATTTTTCTAATTGTATATCCATATAATCTCTGATTCAAATGACAAATATCTACAGTAACATTAAATTAAAAACAGTTGTTAGGCCACTAAATAAGGAAATAATCATCACTTGGTAATGGAAGAATCAGTTGGTTCAGCCTGTTCAGACTGTTCATTTCTTTTCTTCCCAATAGAAGCACAGCTGTTGACTAAAACTATGATATCTTAGAAAAACCTATCTTTATCTTATGTTCCTGTTTTATCATTCTGGTGGATTGCATGAAAAATGTTTTAAATTGTTCATATCCGCATAAGAAAGAAAATATCAATATTCTTCAGGACGGTTTAGATTAGACTTTTAGCTTTAAAAATACAGTCTTTGTTTATAATACTTTATCTATCCCAAAGAACTATGCACATATGGTGTGATAATGAGAATCATGAAGTGAAGTTTCTAAAACTGGCCTAAGGCTACTTAAATACATCTTGTAAGGAATGAAAGACAAGAGTATTCCTGAAAACTAGGAATGCAGACTTACTATACAATGCAATTTATTATCTCTCCATCAATCTCTCTTGCTTAGATTAATACAATACACACACACGCATTTCTAAAGTTTCAGACATTTATCTCCTTCAGAAAATTTCTATTATTTCTTTTGGCTCTTGAGAAGTAGAAGGCTTCAATTAATTTAAAGATCAGATTTCTTCCTAATATACAATCTGTCACTCTTCCTATGAATTCCTACTACCCTCTGGCTAATCATTTGATCACATATATCCTTTGTTGTAGGTTACTCTTTTGTTTTCGAATGGGAGTCCAATTTCACTAAATTCCAGTCTAAAGAAGTGAATCATCTTTGCCTCAAGAAAAGAGCACACATTAAATATTTGTATTCTTGCTTTCTCAAAAGATCTTTATAGATATGAAACAAATAATAAAACAAATTAATTTTTCCTTTTTAAACATTTGTCAGCATATGTCTTAAGGCTTATAAAAACATATAGCTCTCTATAGGAAAAACAAATCATTAATTTAACAAGTAATGTACTAAGTTATTTTGTTGTATTCATTATCAAAAAAGTTAACAGAAAGATTATATTTATACATATAAATACACACATATACAAGTATATCTGCACATGTATACCTATCACCTTGTACATTTTCAAGTGCAGACCAGCACCCATCCTGGTCATCAAAGTAGGATTAAAAAAAATTAGCTACATTTATACAGAAGAATTAACTTCATAAAGATAAATGGAAAAGGTTTTTAAAGAGATAGTATCAATGGTGAAGACTCAAATATCCATTATTTTCACTTAAGAGATTTACCAGACCAAATAGCTGCCACACCTTTTGTTTCATGTCTTCCATTAAAGGCATAAGGAAGTGTTTAAAATGTATCTTAGGGAGAGTGTACAAGTAAGGATTTGTAAGTGATTTTCACTGACACAGATAAGTAGTACTCTAATACAAGACATACCATGTTGTACTCAAAATTATTAGCCATAATAGGGTCATCCATAAGAGGTATGATTATGAAAACCATATAGTTAAGTGGCTCTGGCATCCATACTAAGGCCAATATCAATACTATAAGACATACCATGATGACAAGTATTCAATTATTACAAATCATGCAGTTTCACCACATTTACTAAAGAGAAATTCTCTTTCTTTAAAATGAAGGGTGGAAAAGATTTAACTTTTAACAGAAAACTGTACTAAAGGGAAAAAAGTACATTTGTCTACCTGACTAATATATTTTTTCAAGAAATATATAGCATAAAATCTTTCATATTAAAAGAGCATATAAAATAGAAATGAAACATTTAGATAAGTAGCAAACAATATTTATATAGTAGGTATGACATTTATATGAGGGGCTGAATAGGCTAGGAGACAGAGGGCTGAGCTTGGAGTGAAGAGATCTTTGTTCAAGTACTGACTGACATGTTAGCTATGTAAGCATAATAATAATTATTATAACATTTATATAATGCTTTAAAGATTGCAAAGTGCTTTATGAGCAAAGTACCTGTACATTATTGTTTGAACCTCACCACAATACTGTGAGGTAGGTATTATTTAGTCTCATTCTACTAAATGAGAAACTATGGATGAGAAGATTAAAAAAGACCTTTAAGTGACTTGTGTAAGTTAGTATAACTAGCAAATGTCAGAAGCAAGATTTAGAAGCAAGATTTGAACCTCAACTCATTTAGCACTCTGCTCTACTGCCTCTGTGCATGCCATTCATCTTCTTCTTGACCAAGTAACTCTCTAAGACTATAAGTTGTAGACATGTTGGCGTATGAAACCACTGAAGGACTGTTATCTTCCAAAAAAAAAAAAAAAGGGGAGAAGAGAGTAAAAGTTTGGAAAGACAACAGAAGTTGGCGAGAACATGAGTAGAATGGAAGATACCAAGCACATAGAAAATGAAAAAGGTCAAATAAAAAAGGATTACTCAGAATTCTCTTTCAATTTGTTAACTACATTTGAACAACATATAGTATAGTAGTAATAGTCTAATGTATTATTTCTTTGTGAGACAGCTGGATAACCTAATTTTATAGTCACAAACATTTATAGATACATTTTATAGACACTGAAAGTATCATATAACTAAATGTCTAAAACAAAACTGCTCAATAGAGCTGAATATTTCTTTATCTCAATTTACTTCTATAATTATGGTCCCTTCTCTCTCCTAGTTGCATGTTCTCTCAGAAGCTAATTTTTAAAAAAAAGATCAGACTTGAGATTTCATGATTTCATTAGTTTAGGGAGTTGGTGGTGAGGAATCAGGGATACTAATGCAGATCAATAAGAGGACAATAAAGGGGGACAATAAAGGTCAGCTGTCTAGGTCACTTAGTCAGGGTGGATCAGAAAAAAAGACTTACTCTGACTCCAAGGCTGGCTCTTCTCTTCCCAAGCAAACTATGCTCTTAATGTATTTAAAATTATTCTTAAAAAAAAAATCACTAAAAACACCCTAAATAATTACTAGAAACTTTTCAGCACTGTAAAAATGCTAGCCAATTTGTTTTAATTGCCATCATTAAACTGGAATAAGAGCTTCTTTAAAACATCTCTAATTGGAGGAACCCAGCATTAGAAACCAACAGTTTAAACAAAGATAATTAACTTTTTGGCTAAACAGTTCAAATAAAAGTATGAAGAAAGGATTACTTACAGCTATTTTAAAGAGATTTAGGTTTTCAGCACTCAGGGAAGTTTAACAACTTCTTAAAGGATTAGTCAGTCATCCCAAAACAAAGAAGATGCATCATGGGCAGAAATACTGTTTGCTTTTCAGTCTTTGGGAGTTTTCCTTTTACTTCTAATGTTTTTCAGGTATAGCCATTTACAGGAAACCAATCTATTCTGATTCTTAATATCTTGATTTCCCCCCCCTAAAATTGTAGAATCTGCATTAAGCTCCTTCTCTATGTAATCACCTCCTTTTCAAGTTTCAAAAAAATAAAATTTTGATATTTTAAAAGATCTAAATCCTAAGTTTAAAAACATTTTCCCTCAATGTCTTAAAACCTAAACAAAATGTAAATATTGGGGGTCAGGATAGACGCTTAAATCTGGGTAAAAGTTCAAAATTATCAAATGTTAGAGCTGGAAGAGACGCTAGAAAGCATTCAAACCTCTCCTTTTACAGATGAGGAAATTAAGGCTCACAGAAGTTAAGAGAAGTAAGTAACTGACCATAGGCTTAAATTTATTACCTCTCAATACAGTATCTGCTCTGTACCTGGTAAATCTTGGTCAGCACCATGGAGAACCCAGAATGGAATAATATGGTATACACTCTATAAAACATATAATAAATTTACAAAATTCATTCAGTCAAATGAAATTTATTTCGTATTAAGGTGAGTTAAGTTCCTATCATAAGCAAAGCATGGTACATAAATAACTCTTAGTCATAAATATTTTGTATAAGTTTTTTAAAACTAATCTTTAAATGCATTTTTTTTCTACTGTTTCACTCTGGAGTAGAACTCAATGAACTTGTCAACAAAAAAAGATATAAGGAAAACAGGGAAAGACAACAGTGCCTATATAGATCTTTTGGACTCTGTCATTAAAAAGGAAACTGATTAAATAACACAAGTATGCAGTCGCCATAGATAAAACTGGCCAGAAGAGGGAGTTGTGACAGTACAGTACCGCCCAAATTCTAGTTTCTTTCCATGGAGGCAGTCCACATTCTTTCCTGTGGTAAAATCTAACTAGGAAGAAAATCTATAGCAAACTAGTATCTGACATCTGAAAATGGAGATTTCAGTTTTCTACATCTAGGAAAAGCTTATAAATGATTCAACATTAAATCAAAGGCTCCCTCAAAATATAGAATCAGGAGACCTGATCAGATCTAAAGTTTGACTGCAAATGATCTTATTAGTATCTTTCAGATTTAGAAACTGGAAAGATATAAGTCCTTGCTATATCTCTTTCTAAGACTTAGATTCCAAATGAACTCATCCTAATTTACCCAACCTAAGTTTATAGAATAGAGTCTGCATCTATGAAAATCTGAAACATTTAAACAATTTTTGAAGGAGCAAGATTCTTTTCTTATAAGCTATAGTTGTGACTTAAATACCTATAAAGATAATAATTACTTCAGCTATACTTCATGTTTATAATTGTAGGAAATAATTGCCTATGATTCTGTTCTACTTATCAAAGATTATATTATGTGAACATAAATATATTTTCAGACTGAATACAAAAATGAAGTTACAAATATACTGATATCTCATTTTGTTAAGGAGGAGTTTTGGGGGGTTTACATACATGCCAAGTTGGAGAATTTCACTATTATGTTGTCTGACTCTAGCAATCATTTAAATACAAAAAAAAAATCTTGTCCAAATTGTTGGGTTTTGGGGGGGGGGGGATAAAGAATTATACAATACTTCATAATTGGTTGAATGAACTCCCTGAGGAGGACTGCTTTTTTTTCTACTATGGCTCCTTCTGTTATTAACCTACTAAATCCAAACTCTCTAAGCTCCTGATTTCTGCCTTCACATTACATTCATACATATTAAAACTTCCAGATGTTTGTTTGTCTGAATATATATCTCAGCATAAATGACCTTCCCCTTCTCTCAACAAATGCCACTTTTCAGCCTGAGGAATCATATGATTCTTCAGCCCTCCCTTCCCATTTCTATACTTCAAATTCCTAAAGCTACAAAATTATTAGTGTTGGCTGTAGATCATTAACTGCTCTGAATTCAATTCAGTTCAACAAACATTTATTATTTTAATTACATGGGCCTCCATTTTCCACAGTTCTTACTAAAATAACTTGCTCTCCAATTTCATTCAGCATATGTAGTAATAGTCTTGCTATGGCATGTAATTTATTCTAACCAGCCCATGAAACAAGATCTCCTTAAATTAGCTTAATTTTTAAAAAATATTAGTCATTTAGAAATATTCTAAACAGCTGTTTCCCAAATAGTGTGATACTCGCATTGTAAACAGATAATTGTTAACTGAAATATCACAGAATGTATCACAGCCAATATAGTAGGCTTTCCATAAAGTTTTGGTTCCATTTTAACACCAAAGAAAACTAGTGCCATTAGTGTCCAAATGTGCTGTGGTCTTCCTCTGATCACTTAATAGTTTTTCTCCTTCCTCATGAATCTGAACTAAGTTGGGTCACCAATGTTTCTGGGTTAGCATAGGACCTTCTCTCCTGTCAATCTAGAATATTAGCTTTATCTTCATGATTTTGACATATTTTGTTAGTGAGCACAGTATGCCATGATTAGGTTTAGAAACATAAGAATACAGAAGACTGGGAAGTTTTATTCAAAAATGACCTCTCTAAATTGGGACATACTATATTTACAAAGCATTAAAAAAGTATTTTGCTTATTATGTGTCATTAATATCAGCATGATTACATAAAAAAAGATTTATCATCTAACTAACCCCATTTAAAAAAAGAGGAAAAAAGTGACTACCGCTTGGGGAAAATATTATTTTTGCCAATATTTGATTATGAAGGCTTTAAAAATATCAAAGAAAAGGGTTTATGCTTTTTTCCTAGTGACTAAAGGGGTCTCCTGCAGTTATAATCCTTTGGCAGTTATGTGAAAAATGGATTGAAAGGGGGAAAGATAGAAGGCAGGGAGACCAATTATGAGGCTATTGCAATAGTGCTTGAACTCAGGTAGTGGATATTAGAGAACAAATGATAATATGCAAGCTATATTGTGGAAGTGAACAAGAATTCTAGGGTCAGAATATATTTAATTCTTCTTCTTCCACAAGTCAGGACATCAAATATTGGATAACAGTTATCATGTCCCTCCCACCCTCTAAATATTTTCTTTTTTTAATCATTTCTTGTTCCTTTAACTGATCCCTACTTCAGTCTCTATACCATACAGTTGCAAGACTGATTTTTCCTAATGTAAGGCCTGACTACATAAATAAGACTCCAGTTCCCTCTCACTTATAGGATCAAATACAAACTGTTTTGTTTGGAATTCAAAGTTCTTCACTACCTTTACATATTGCTATCTTTGTACTGGCCTTCTTAATCTTCCTCATACATGATACTTCATTTCCCATCTCCAAGCCTTTACACTAGAAGTTTTCTATGTCTGAAATGCAAGTTCTCCTCACCTCTGCCTCTTAGAATATCACATTTCCTTTAAGACTTGGCTCACGTGTCACTTCTACATAAGACCTTTTTCTGATCACCTAGCTGCTAGTGTAAAATCTGTCTTGTATTTGCTATTATTGATCCACTTTTTAGGTATAATGTAAGCTCTTTGAGGGGAGAGGCTTTTTTTACTTTATCTTTCTCTTACAACTAACAAGGGGCTGGTAAAACAAGCTTGTTGAATGATGGATAATCTTTATAAGCCTTTTATAAACCTTTACACTGGCTGCTCTCCTTTGGATCTTAAAAGTTTATCAATGATTTTAAAATAAGGCACTCAAAAGGGAATACAATACTCCAGATGTAATATGAACAAGTAACTACCTTGCAAGTAGAGGATATATTACATCTCTTATAGAAACCTACTATTCATTGCAGTAAGTTTTTGTTGTTTATTTGTTTAACTTGTGGCTTCTAAATCACACTGCTGTCACATATTGTACTCATAGTCAATTAACTCTCTCTCCCCACCACCATTCCTCTCTACCCACTTTGCTCTGGCATTTAAAAGCTCTCCCATAATCTAGCTCTCATCTGCTTTTTCAGTCTTATTTCACACTTTCTGAACAGTAAGGACTGTAATCCCTTGTTCATACCTCTCCTATGTCAGGAAAATTGTTCAGTTCATCCCCCCAATTCTGCACTCCCCACTAAGACCCTCTCTCCACATCTGTGCCTGTTGAAATGTTCTTTCTTTAAGATGTAGTGCAGGTAATAACAGAAATAATAGGTAATGTTTATATAGCACCTATTGTCAGGTACCATGCTAACAGCTTTACAATTATTACGTCATTAATCCTGGGAAGAAGGTCCTATTACTATCTCCATTTTACAGATAAGAACACTGAGATAAAGTGATTAACTGACTCAACCAGGGTCACAGAGTTGGTATGAGGTTGGATTTGAATCAGGTTTTCCTGAATACTGGCCCAGCATTCTAACCATGAAAGTTTCCCCAACTCCTTTCTTCCAATTTTTTTTCTCTTCAAATTCCTAACAACACTTTGCCCTTACCAGACTCTCCCTTATATCATACTTATTTATTTATATTTTATTCCCTCATTAGATTGCAATTTCCAGTTTTACTTTTCATCTCTGTATGGAGACTTAATAAAGTAGATGTTGTTTATTAAAGTGAATTACACTCAGTCAAATTTGACATCACTGTAATTTTCACCCATCAGCCTGTCACTTTTTCTTGAAAAAATGCTAGATGAAGATGTAAAATTTAAATGCCACTCTTAAAAATTACACTGTAAATTCAAACAATGGAAAGTAATTTTAGACAGATTTGATCAAACCTACTATATTAGTAACATTCAGACTTAGATGCAGAATCCCCTAAGTGTCACAATGAGAGACTGAATACATCACATTCTAGTTTCATATTAAAAAATGAAACATGTTTTGGAATAGATTCTCAAATTAGTATAGGCAGATATACTCTTTGAAAAAAGTGAGAGGTTAGTTTTCTTAACTACAACAGTCAGTGCTGAGGGGAAAATAATTGTTCCTAAACAAAAACATAACTTTTTCCCATGGGAATTCAAAGAATCAAAATTAATAATTAATTCTTGTGAAGTTCAGGATTTTAAAGTATAGTGACTAGCACAATTTTTTTTGGGGGGAGGGATGCTAAACAGGTCCTTGATAGAAGGTGAAAGAGTGGATTGAGCAATACTCAAATGTATGACTGCCCAAGGCTGCAGGTTTTAGAACTGAACTTTATTAAAACTAACACACATAAAAATTTATGAATTACCATGTACAAGAAACAAGATTCAAATTTCTTTTGACTACAATCTTGCATTAGATACAAAATCTGAATACCTTCTCCTTATAGCTTTTTTAGACAGTTAACATTTATTTGGTGGTCTGGCAAATGGTAAAACAAAGTTAGTTGTCACTTGCTTGAGAAAAATTTTAGATTCTATACAAGAATCCTGTATTTTTGTATTTAGATGCTTTGCATCTTTATTTAATTACCAATTGGCATTAACCTCATAATTTTATATCTTTTGTAACTTTTTTTTAGGTTTTTGCAAGGCAAATGGGGTTAAGTGGCTTGCCCAAGGCCACACAACTAGATAATTATTAAGTGTCTGAAGCTGGATTTGAACTCAGGTAATCCTGACTCCAGGGTTGGTGCTCTATCCACTGTGCCACCTAGCCGTCCCTTTTGTAACCTTTAATACTGGAATGGACACTAATTTGATTTCATAATTTCATTCTAGAATCAATCTATTATGAAAAGATGTAAAGATAAACAGATTATCTATTTGCCATATTTGTTCTTATCCAATGTTTCTTCCACCTGCCTCTCCCATAACAGTCATATTAGTAGGTTTGCCTCATTAAAGACCATTTATTTTTCACATAAAATTTAAGATTCTGAAGGGATCATTATGAGGGTCTTTCAAAATCATGTTTTAGGCACAATTCTGTAGCAGAACCAACTCTTTGTGACCCTATTTTAAGTTCTTTTAGGCCAAGATACAGGAGCAGTTTGCCACTTCCTTCTCCAGGTCATTTTACAGATAAGGAAACTGAAACAAACACAGTTAAGTGACTTGCCCAGGGTAATGCACCTAGTAAGTGTCTGAGGTCAAATTTGAACTCGAGTCTTCCTAACTCCAGGACTCTAACCACTCTAACTACCCAGCTGCTCAGATTATTAGTAGTTAGATTTAACTGCCACAGTGGCAACATAATGAATCACACATGCCTACCAAGGAAATGTAAAGTACTTCAACTCAGAAACTGTTCATGATCATAAAGATATACAAAGTCAAAATAAAAAATATTAAGTCATGAAAACATAATTATTAAACTTAAACTTCCTTACCTCCAATATTCTGGATAATTATTGTACTTGCCACAGCCACCTATAAAATAATATATTGATTCAGAAGACATAAGAACATTTTAACAGTAAATGTCAGAAATATCAGAACCTTTTTAGTACAAGAAAGATTATTACTAAACTAGAGGGAGAAGGCATTCACAACATTGAAGACAAGAAGTGCATTATGACTACTGTTTTTAACTTTGTAATGATTATTTCATGTGAACCCTTTCTTTAAAAGTTCCTCTAGAAACTTTAAGGTTCTGTAATTTTAGTAACATGGGTACTCTATTCAACTAATTTAGATCATATTACTTTTTAAAATTTTTATCTTGGTTTTAAAATTTCTTATTAATTTAATTTTTCACATGACTACAGTAATCTTGTAAAAGTAAACATAATCTCCCCTCCCTCCACAAAGAGAGAGAAAAACCACAAAAAAAAATAAAGTGATGTACAAAAATATTCATAGTATCTCTGTTTGTGGTGGCAAAGAATTAGAAATTGAGTGAATGTCAATCAACTGGGGAATGGCTAAACAAATTGTGGTATATGTATGTTATGGAACACTATTGTTCTATTAGAAACCAAAAGGGATGGGATTTTGGAGAAGTCTGGACTTTCATGAACTGATGTTGGGTGAGAGGAGCAGAGCCTGAAGAACATTGTACACCTTAACAGCAACATGGGGGTGATGATCAACTTTAATGGACTTGCTCATTTCATCAGTGCAATAATCAGGGACAATTTTAGAGTATCTGTGATGGAGAATATCATCTATATCCAGAGAAAGAACTGTGGAGTTTAAACAAAGACCAAAGTCTATTACCTTCGATCTAACTAAAAAAAAAGTGTCTTACATACTACATAATTTTGCTATGCCTAATGTTTTATTTTCTCCTCAAGGATGTGATTTTTCTCTCAACACATTCAATTTTGGTCAATGTAGAATATGAAAACAATGTAAAGATTATCAGACTGCTGTCTGTGGGGAATGGGGGAAGGGAAGGAAAGGTGAGGGAAAAAGTGTAAAATTCAAAACTTCAAAAAATGATAGGCGGAAACTACTATTGTATATAATTGGAAAACAAATAAAATATTTTTTAAAAAAGAAAAGAAAAGGGCAGCTAGGTGGTGTAGTGGATAAAGCACCAGCCCTGGAGTCAGGAGTACCTGGGTTCAAATTTGGTCTCAGACACTTAATTACCTAGCTGTGTGGCCTTAGGCAAGCCACTTAACCCCATTGCCTTGCAAAAACCTAAAAAAATAAAATAAAATAAAATAAAAAATAAAGTGAGGAAAAATTGTGCTTCGGTCTGTATTCAGACACCATCAGCTCTGCATTGGGATTGGTAGCATTCTTTATTGTAATTCCATCAGAGAAACTGCTTCAATATTTTGTTCCCACAGTTGCTATTACTAACTGTATTTCCCTCTATCTCATTCTTCCCCACCCCCATTTTATTCTATTCTCTCTCTCCTTTCACCCTGTCCCTCCTCAAAAGTGTGTCGTATCAGATCACATTTGTTCTAAAACATCAGATGATTTTGACAGTTGGTATAGTTAAAAAAATTCATCACCCTGTGGCTTAGCTACTGAGCTTCTCTGAATTTAGATATACCATTCATCAGACAATAGATATACAATCAATTACTATGCCTATGCTAGAAATTTTTCTAGCCTGAAAGAGCTTATACTTTTCTGACCTAAGCTTCAAAACGTCCAAGGCACTGTGGAGCAGTGAAAGTGCATAGGAAAGCACAAAGAAAATTTTAGAAAATTTTTATGTATGTATACATAGGTAGGTGGATAGGTATGTGTGTGTGTGTGGGGGGAGGTCTTGGTCAGGTAAATTTTTTACCTTGTCAAGTACTAAAAGAATGTGGTATTAATGAGTCTTTTATATTCGGAGGTAGAATGGCGCAGAATCGTGCTGGATTGAGTCAAAAAAGCCCTAGATTCAAGTCCTTCCTTGGAATTTATGATACTGGGCAAATCATTAAAACTTCCTTGAGACTCAATTAACAATAAGAGTCATAAATAGGTTGTGATCTGTGCTATAGTCATATACTGATAAAATCACATATCATTAGCATAATTGCATTTTATGTTGATCAATTAAAAAATGTCAAATGGAATCCATCTGGGTTAGTATTTTTTCATTTTTTTTGTTTTTATAACTTGGGCACATTCTTCTGTGAGCAGCCTGATGCAGGTTTACTGCTGTGTAGGAAGAAGGATGACATATGACCCTCAGAGCTCATTAGTATGCCATACAACAGGCCTCTGGGATTCTGTTTCACCTATTAGGTAAAGGAGGCTTTCTGAGAAAGATATCTACTGGGACAAGTTCAAAGAGTAATCAAAGAGTAATCAACTAAATCAAAAAAAAAAACAACCGGGAACTTTGTATCCTAGAGTAATTAAACAAAACAAAACAAAAACCCTTATTCTCCCTGAAATTATTCAAAAATTGTCCTTGGATCAGTTCATTGGCTATCTCTAGAAGTTCGCATATACTGGGGTATAGGGGTAGAAAGAGGGAATACCCTTAAGACAAAGTGGATTTCAATACCCAACATAACCCTGTAATGTTTAGCCTCCTAAAGATCTTTAGTTGAGCCTTCCTTTGGTGGCTCAAGACAACACCAGACTTCATTGTCTATTCCTTACATAGCTGTAGTTCTTGGACATAAAGCTGAGCAGATTTGAGATGACCAAATTAAGACTAGTGATTTTTCTTCTGGCCTTTCCCCTTTTAAATAAACCAAAATGTATTAGTTAAACTGAGGGTCTGAACTTTTCTTTGAATACAAAGATGATGCCCAGCATTTTGGACATGCACTCAGAGTTGTTTTTCTAGGAATAGTGATGAATTGCACCATGCCAAAAATACTCTTTTGCCAGTTGCCCTTGTGATAAATGATAGACATTTGCAAGATGGATTCCTGAAACTGGAAACTGTGATTTGTGGTCTTAGAACAGTTTTCCTCCAGGCAAAGCTATTTAAAAAAATTGCTAGAACCTTGAACACTCTTGTATTATATTTTAACCTCTCAGAAATATGTAAAAGTATAAAAGCACTAAATCTATGACTACATTATAAAACTTATAAAAGAAATCAAGTAATCAATTTTGAAGTACTTCAACAGCACAAAATTTGTCTGATTATATTTTTAAAAATATTTTTCTGAAATATTTAAAACACTTCTCATGACTCACTTCTCAGAATATACAAATTACAAAATACCCTATGTTCATCATCTATGTTCACAGATGTCAAAACAGACTCAAAAGAGGATTCTTTCTTCAGAAAAACTCAGTCAAAAATTGAGCATCTAGTTCCCAGTTTAGCCTTTATCTAGTAGAAACCATACCACTTTTGCTTCATGTTGATGAGATTTATAAAAGAAAATGGCAGTGAACATCTTTGCTTATTTCAAGCAATTACTCTAACAATCTATACTTTTTCAGAAAATTGATGCTAAACTAAAAAAATCCAGAAGGATATGCTAATATAAATTAACAATGATGACAGTGATGATGCTTAGTGGCATGTTTATAAATCAAGAAGAACTAATCAGGATGTTTTCTTAAAACATTTTCTTCTTTTGAGTCTTCAATCAAACCACATGCAGGAAGTTTCTTGATTGAATACATTCTCATAGTTATATCTTTATACAAGAAACATCTCTTAGAAATAAAAAATTGTCATCAAGGATAATTACTATAAACTTTTATAATGAGTTTCACAAACTTGCCATATTCTTCATTGTGTCAATCTATCACCTTTATAATATCTTCCTGAAATTATACATTATATTTGAAAGTACTGGGCTTGTAATTGAAAGATTTGGGTTTTTACTTCTGATTCTGCTACTTCCTAGTAGAATGTAATATAATGCCTCTCAATCTTAGTTTCTTCATCTATAAAATAGAGGTAACAACCATAGTAATATCTATATTACCTATCTCATAGGGTTAATGTGAGGATTGATAAGTTAATGAAAATAAAAGCATTTCATAACTGCAAAGCTCTTTTTAAACATTAGCTATTATTATTATTGTTATTACTTTTTCTTCCATTCTCACAATTTAGCTATGCTAACAAATGCAGAAAGAGGCAGCAGGTTTTAGTAGACAGAAAGATGACCTTGAATTCAAGAGGGCCTGGGTTGAAATTATGCTTCTAAAATATACTAGCTATATAACTCTGCATAAGACATAACCTATCAGCTCTCCAGGCAACTTTTAAACAGTTGGGTATCTACACTGGTATGAATTTCTTCACTAGGCATTCCCTGCATCAACAAAATCAGAAATCCAAATCAAAAATAAAATAAATAACAATATACATATTTTCCCCTAACACAGGGCAATTTAGAACTGAAAGGAGTCATAAAGTCAAATAATTCAATTTCATCATTTTACAAATGAAGAAAATAAGCCCCCAAGAGGTCAATTGATTTCCCCACATTTACAGAGTTATAATATGCTAGAGGGAGGACATTTTAAAACACAGAATAGAAATTTTGGAAGTAGAATGGATCATTACTAAGGTAGCTTGTGACAAGAATAAATCAGTTTGTGACTGTGGAAACCAGCAGTATGCTCTAATGAAAAATAAACTAAAATAACTGTCAGAAAATCTGGTCTCTAGGTGTGTGACCTTGAACAAGTTATGTAAATCAGTAAACATTTAATAAGGATTTATTATGTTCTAGGTAATGTGCTAAGTACTAGAGATACAAAGAATGGCAAAAAATAGTCACTGCCTTAAATGAGGGAGATGACAAACAAACTATGCACATAAAAGATAAATAGGGTAAATGGAAATCAATTGCAGGGGGAAGGCACTAGCATGAGGGAGACTAAGACAAGCTTTTTGCAGAGGGAGAGATTTTAAATGAGATTTAAAGGAAGCCATGAGGCAGAATTCCAAGTATAGGGAAGAGTCATTAAAAATACTAAAAATCAGGAGATTGAGTGTCTTGTATGAAAAATATCAAGAACAATGTCCCTGTATGTGGAGTATGTGGAGGAGACTAAAGTGCAGGAAGATTAGAAAAGTAGGAAGAGATAATGTCATGAAGGGCTTTAAAAGTCATTGGAGGATTTTCTATTTGATCCTGGAAGCAATAAAGAACGAATGAAACTGCCAGGATCAGGGGGGGTAGAGGGTTGACATGTCAGATCTATGCTTTAGGAAGATGACTTTGGGGGCGGCTAGGTGGCACAGTGGATAGAGCACCGGCCCTGGAGTCAGGAATACCTGAGTTCAAATCTGGCCTCAGACACTTAATAATTACCTAGCTGTATGGCCTTGGGCAAGCCACTTAACCCCATTGCCTTGCAAAAACTAAAAAAAAAAAAGGAAGATGACTTTGGTCATTGAGTAAAGAATGAACCAGAGTTGGGAGATACTTGAGGCAAGGAGATAATGAGGAGGCTACTGCAATAATCCAGGCATGGGGTGATAAGGGCTTGTATCATGATGGCAGCTGTGTGAGACAAGAGAAGGAAATGATGGTAGAGAAGGTGGGAAGATAGAGGACCTGGCATATGTGGGATGGAAGTTGAGAATGCCTCCTTGATTGTGGACCTGGGTGACTGAGAGGATGAAGGAACCCTCAGTAGTAATAAGAAAGTTTAGAAGCATAGAGTTTGGGGGTGAGAGTTCCATTTTGGACAATGTCTCTTGAAGACATTCAGTTTGAGATGTTCGATAAGTAGTTAGAAAAGAATGAAAAGATAGAAGCACTTATTGTAAATGACTTTATCAAGGAATTTAGCCAGAAAAGGGAAGAGAAGTCTAAGATGATAACTAACAGTTATAGAGAGATCTAATGAGAGTCTTTTTTGAGGATGGGGCCATGGTAGGGAAGCAATCAACTGAAAAGGAAAAAAAAATCAAAGATTAGTGAGAGTTAGAGGGGGGCTGTCAATCTGCTGGAGAAGACAGGATGGAATAGATATGTATGTAAATATAGAATTTGCCTTAAGAGAAGGATTACTTCTTCATATGAGACAGAAATGAAGGAAGAGAGTGACAAAAGACATCTTGAGTTATGAGGAGGGGAGAATGGGGAGTTTTCAGAGAATGACCTCAAGTTTTTCAATGAAATATGAAGCAATGTTCTCAGTTAAGAGGCTATGGAGAAGGGGATCAATGATTTAAGGAGGTATAAAAAGGGTTGGAAAAGCCATTGTGGTAAGTAGTATAGAATATTGATTAGGGAAATATAAATTAGTGGTCAGCAATCTGGCACTGAACTTTCAGTGTCCACAGTCTTAATGGAACACAATTATGCTCATTTGTTTTCATATTTTACATGACTTTCTTTCATGCTCCAATGGCAGAAGTGAATAATTACAGCAGAGACTTTATTTGGCTTTCATTGCTTCCCACTACCACCCAGGACTCTATAAATTTCAATAAGGTAATTGTAACTCAACAATGTTTCAAGATCCATATGTATCACTGCACCATGATATTTTACTTAATTTTTTATTACTAGTGCAGCATGGTATGTTACAACAAGAAAAGAAGAGAGAGGTTTCAATACAATTTTTTGAGCTCAGTGTCAAGACAAGTTTTTCTGATTGAGAACTGCCCTAAAGCACTATTATCAAATACTGAATGATTTAGGAAATTTGTTTTTACAGCAGACTTGATAATGTTTCTTTATGAAGTCAACCTAAAATTACAAGGCAAAACAGCACTTAAGTATAAAATTTATGCTGTGATAAAGTCCATTTGATAACAACTAATGGGGTTAAGTGGCTTGCCCAAGGTCACACAACTAGGTAATTATTAAGTGTCTGAGGCCAAATTTGAACTCAGGTACTCTTGACTCCAGGGTAGGTGCTCTATCCATTGTGCCACCTAGCCACCTCCAAACTACAGTTCCAGCAGCATTTTCTAGTCCTTGATGCAAAAGCAAAAATAATTTCGATATTTTAAAATCCATTTAACTGTGCAAATGAGGAGCTTTTCCTCTAGTCTTCAAAAGGATAAAATTAATCTGAAATGAAATGATATTTTTCAAATCTAATATCAGGCAAAGAATCCAATAAAATTCTACAGATGCTTTCCAAACAATGAATATACTCAATTAAATCCTATGCTGATAGATTGGTAGTAGTATTTGATAGTTCCTATTTGTGTGGAAAGACTTTTTCAAACATGAAATATGTAAAATCTCATTACAAGTCATTATTAAAGATGAACAATTTAATTTTCGTAATGGGAAAGAATAACTTTGAACCCTAAGTGAAATGTCATCCTCTCCCCACCAAATTCCACTTTTCTCATTAGTAAACCTATGTAACAAAAATTATACTCATTTATTATATTTTAAGCAGACTTTGGCACACAGAAGCCCATAGTAGGTACAGGTTGACTGTCCCTGTTCTTTCTAGGTAGTTCTCATTTTTCTCATCATTGAAACTGCTTCCCTGCATGTCTTTAGAATTTCATTTTGATATGTTTTCCTTCTCTCCTGGGCTCATTTCCCATTTAGATTTTTAGTCCATAAAATTCCCATCGATCCTCCTCTAACATCTGCTTCTATCAAATGTAAGGTGCACATCAGAATAGACTTAACTTTCTTCTCCTCTTGCATACACTCCAAGAAGGAATTGGTTTCTTCTTCTCAGTATTCACTCATCATTTCCACCCCAGCAACCTTCTTCTTGTTAAGACATCCAATATGGATTTTCCCCTTGTTGGCTCCTCTATGTTTTGTAAACAGAGAGATCAAATATATGCTTGGATAACTAAAATTGCCAGTCACTCCCATCTCATGCCTCTCCAACAGGCTTGTGATCTCTTCTATTTTTGTCTTTTCTGCTCACGTGGTAAAAAATATATTGCTAACAAAATAAAGTTTTCCTGTAAAAAAAATTTATTTTTACCATATTGCTTTAGGATTTCTCATCTGCTTCAAAATTCATCTCAAGCACAACTTTCCCAATCCATCTAACTGCTGTTGCCTCCTCTACCCTCAAGGTTATCTTCTAGTTGAATATATTTTATAATTTTACATATATATATATGTATATACATATATATATATATGTATATACACACACACACACACACACATATATATTTGGAGTTCTGTCCAAACTTTTCAACATGCTATTCTACACAAGCACATCCCACCTACCCCCTTTAAATATTCCCTTTCTTTGAAGGAGGCATATCCAAATAGAGCCATATTCCTGAGTTATGTTTCATGCCAAAACTCAGTTCTAGTCATAAGATTATATTTGCCTCCTTGTGAGGACCCCTGGTTCTTCTCTTTGCTGCCAGAGAAATTTGAGGGCAGGGGTCTTACTAACAGGTTTTGAGGTTTTTGTAATATATAATCTCCTAAATTGCTACACTTCCTTCTATCATTTTAGTTGATTTCTTTGGTATTTACCACTGTGCATTCATCTACATCCCTTAGTTTAGAAAGACAGTCAAAGAAAGAAAATTGTTAGCCTAACATAACTTGCTTTAGATGAAGCCATCCTTGGCTTGAGATATTTACTGCTTGCTTTTCATGGATGATTCAGCAATAATCTCTTTAATATGCTCTACAATTTCCCCAGGAATCAAAGTCAAGCTCAGTCTGTAGATACTAATCACTTACTTCTTCTGAAAATCAGGACTTCTGTCCTCCAGTTTTATGGTACCTCTCCTATTTTCAAAAAAGTTCATAGCCATGATCTTTCAATATTACTAAGGTTGACTTAGCAGTCAGACCTGCCCATTGTTAGTACCCTAAGATGCAGTTTATTTGAGACAGGCAACTTGAATTCATCAAGACTGGCTAGCTGCTTAGGTGCTCTCTTATTCCCTCTTTATAAATCTTGAATAGTGATTTTTACTCTGTTAGTTCTGGTGTAAAGATATTTCTCTTTTACAGAAAAAAAAAATAATCAATTGCTTCCTTCAGTAGGCAGCAATGAAGAAAACACAACTGATACCCATGCCCTTCATTTTCTTGTCCAAGACTCTGTAATCTTTGCCAGTACTTTCTATATTTTCTCTGGTATATCATCTCTTTTACATGGATTGGTATTATTCAATAGGTCTTGGGTAGATGACAAATGTGTACTTCATTTGATCTTAGATACAGAGCCAAAAAGTACTTTAGAGACCATTTAGTCCAAATCCTTCATTTTATAAAGGAGGAAACAGACCCAGAGAGGTTAAGTGACTTACGCAAATGATACTAAGTCAAAGTTCTGGGATTCTTTGTAATGTCTTAGATATAGGACTTGGGAAGATGACAAACCCATATATTATTGTTATCAGTTTGACAATTACTACTACCATTATTTTTCCTTTCTTCTTCTGATTTTTAATAGATAAACTCACATGATGTTTGCTATGGCTCTATTATATCATCTCTTAGAGAACTACTTGTTCCTCAGATCATTCAGTTTCCTCCTCTTTGGGAATAGACTTAAATTTGTTATTCAACTGAAAGGTTATACTGTCCTTCTCCTTCTCTTCCTCCTTTGTGTAGTATTTTTTTACTCTCCAACATCCCAATGAGGGTCAAGCTACCCCTCATCCACTTTAGATTCTCACTCTCACCCCCCCGCCTTGAAGACTACTTTTTTTGTTTTTTAAGGAATATTTCATTTCCCTAATAACCATGGAGAATAGAAAGATATGCCTTCATTCCCTCACCTTATTTTCTAGGAAAAAGTATCAACTATACCTGGAAAGTAAACAGCAGTCACCAGTCATTTAAATAATTATTTTCCTTTGGTTATTATAGTCTTTCCTTTTATTCTTGTTCTGCTTTCCTTGAATTTCCTATCATCCTATTTTTTTATTTCTTCCTGATGAACTGCTTTTCATTCATCATTCTCTTTTATTCAGAAAAAGAGGAAAATATTATCCAGTTCAGGCTTGGTCAAACAGTCAGGAGAAAAAAAAAAATTACCTTTCCAAGTGATCCAAATGCAAAAAGACCAAGGTCTTCATAAGATGTGACAGCTGTTAGGAGAAAAATGACAGTGATTTTTTTTATCACCTACATAAAAATTAAGAATATTTGTTAGATTAGATATTATTTTATTAAAAATTTGCTTTATTATAAATGAATAATATCATAATTTTCATGGGTCCAGAATCATTGGAATCCATAAAACAGAATAGTTCTTACAGAGAGATGTTTTGTGAGCTTCCAAAATGACAATAAGAGTAGTTGACTGATTTGTGAACTATATGTAGCAAAGATTTCATATAGTATTTTACAACTAAATTTTGTTGAATTTGAAGAAATATAGTCCAATTACTAATACTTCTTGATTCAAAACTTTATTTAAACTGTAATAGTTTTAGATGGTCCTATAAAACTGGAGCCTAAATAGGTATTGTTACTTCAAAGATTGCTTCAAGAAAGGGACTAAAAAGTAACTCAAAAATAACACTAGCTACTGTTATTAACTAACTGCAAAATCCTCTGTAATATTTTCACAATATAAAAACTTAGACAGGAAATAGGTCTTAGAAACTGAAGACTTGGAAAAACTGAGTCAAATAAACAAGGCCTTACTGTACTTTCAAAGAATTTTTTTAGGTCCAGGATAATAATAAGTACTTTTATATAGCACAATCATATTACTGTCATACTGGTCTATAAATGAAGGTTTTGAGTGTACGCTTTCCTAAAACTCTTATTATAGGAAAATAATTCCCTTAAATTATTTATTTTGTAAACCTTTCATTATATATTTTAAGTACCTCAAGAAACATATATATATGTATATATATATATATATATACATATATATATATACACACACACACACACACATACATATTTTAAATTAAAATAAGGGAGGCAATGTAGCAAAGTAAAAAGAAAACTGGAATATTTTCCAGAAGCCCTGTGTCTGAACAATCTCTATGATCTTTTCTAATTCTATACCTCCTATGAGACCTTTCCCCTATGTTAATGCTTTCCCCCCCTCTTTAAATCATCTTAGTATCCTGCCATACTATGCCATTAAAATATAAAGTCACTGAAGTCGTAGAGGCTATTTAATTTTTGTTTTTGTATCTTCTGCACTTTAGATATACTAGGAACTGCTTCCAAAGTTACCAATTTTACAGTCAATAAATATCCATGTTATTCAGATAAATTTTTCTAAAAACCTGAGCATGGTTTGTGCATGGTTATTTTTTCAATAGAAGTGTCAAACAAACATTTATCATCAGCAAAAGGAAAAGCAAATATCTTTATTAAAAGGTATCAAGCCATCATTTAATTGCACAAGATGAACATTATGTATTTGTTTTTCCACTTCTCAAGCAGCAGTAATAAAAACTGATCACCTCTAGAAATGCTGTAACTATGTACTTATTTTCTCTATGCTAATTCTACCATAATTTCCAAAGCTGTTGGATAGGGCACACTATAGCAAATAATTATTCTGTTTTCTCCAGCAATTTGTGCATAATCTAGTATGAAGTACACTGTAGTATACACAGTACTGCACTTGAAGAAAAGAGATAATGAGTTGCAGTTCTAAATAAGTGTATCAAGGTATCACTTATCTTCTCAAGGCTAACATTAATAATTACAAAATGTTAAAAAATCTTCAAAGGCTGCTATCTTACTATCTGTGTAATCTAGGGGCAAGTGAATTTATTCATTCTGGATTCAAATCCTCATCTGCATAAATCAGAAGATTGGATTAGATTATCTCTAAAGGGTCTTCTAATTCTATAATCCTGTGATCCTATGGGTTTAACTCAATTTAGAGATCAACAAAAAATGATGAGTATAGCAAGTTCCCAGACATTGTGGAGTAACCATTCTGAGTCCTGAACTCTGCATTTCCAGTTAGAATATCTGCATAGTGATTACATACAGTCAAGTCATAGGCCTATAGAAGTGCAAAAATTGTGGATACTTTTCTACATCTAAGACATGAATAATACTTTTTATGCTTAACAATCTTAAGTCACAACTTAAATGAAATATCTCCATTTATTCAATAAATATGCTGCTGATACTCTTTAAAAAATCTTGTTGCTAACAACCTCAACATCCTATCTCATTTGCACCCCAAATGGTTAAATTGGTTAAATAAAGTTTTGACTTTCTATGTCTATTTACTGAAATTTTTTTCTTGTCTTATTGCTTTTTCCTTGTTCTTCCTTGATAAGGCTGCTTTGTTAAAGTTGACTTACAAAGAAATAAGCTTAATTGAGAAAATCAAAATAATTAAAGAATGATTATCCTCTCTAATAGTATATCCTATGTTACAGAAACAATCTGAAAGATGGAATTATTTTCATCTTTTACAGGAATTCATGTTAGCAGTACCTGGCACAACCCATGTTAAATAAATAACTGGAAGCAATCATCAGCATGTGAGAGGAATCTATTTTAGGAAACCTTTTATATATATATATTATATTATATTATATTAGAGAAATCAATGTTGTGTTTTGAGGAGACTGAAAGTCTGTAACTCTTAATCAAATAAACAGGAGAGAAAAATCTTATTTAGTATACCATTGAGGCATGTGTCATGGCTATTTTGGTCTGGCAAAGAGTTAAGTCTTCACAGGAACAGTTTGGAAAGCTGTTTCTCATGATCATGTGAAATATTTCCATCAAGTTACTTGTCTACTCTGCATTTTTTCTTCAATGAGAAAGGACAATTAATAAATCTCAGATGAAGTACAAAACTCAAGCTTCTCAACAGCAGCAATATTATCTTTGGATCTGGGTTAAGGAACACAAATTATTTAAATATAGTTCAACCCTCAGAAAGTTAGCCACATGGAACGGTTCCTTATTATTTCAAAAAATTTTTATGTGTAATGTTTTCTAACCTTTTAATCTCATTTCCTTTTGGTTGCAGTGTGATCATAAAGGTCAATTATGTAAAGTCATTAATTCATTCATTAATTCATCAAACACTTATTGTCTAAATACTATGTGACCTCTACCATTTTCAATACTGTTACTCATCTTTGATAAATGTTTAAACTTCACCTGCAGGAAACTACAGCTTCTAGACTACCTCTTACTTTTTATGATTTCTATTTCTCTTTTTTTTTTTTTATCACTTATGTTCCCTTTCCTTATCAAACTAATTATTGAGTATAATTTCAACTGCCAAATATATGGAAACCTTCAAAATCTCTAGCTCTAACCTCTCATTATTTTGTAGACAACCCTACTTATATTTAAATCTATATGTCATGTATATTTGCTATTTAAAAATGTCTAGAAGAATGTTCACTATTGCCCAGTATTTCATTGCTTTTCAAAGGACTTTTTTTTTTTTGCTATCTTCTAAGTCATCCAGGCTGACAATCTTGGGTCCTCAATGACTCCTTTCTATCCTCAATTTATTCCATATGGTTCATCTCTGAATCTTGATAATTCTTATTACCTAGTTTTCTTGAATTCCATCACACTCTTCTTGTTAGTTTAAAAATCATAGTTTTACATTAGACATTAACTATCTTCCTAAACCCCCAACTACATTCTATTCTACTCTTAGTAATGAGAATCATCTACTTCCTCAAAAATTATTTTGAATATGTTATCTTTTACTCACTGTCACATTACTTCTCCAGAATTAAAAAAAAATTAGAGGCACTTTTCCATGTCTGAGACATACTGAGCAATGTATCAGAATCCTATAATGGCTCTCTGTACTATGGAAATGAGTAGATATGAAGGAAGAAGGTCTGGATTAGAATACAAAGTCTAACATCTATTGCCTGTGTGACTTTGGGGACATAGAATTCAGTGTTCACATCTGTAAAAGGAAGAGATATATCTAGAGGACTACTGTCATTTCCAGCTATAAATTCTCATGATCATGTTACTTGTCTACTATTAGATTAATAGATTCCTATTAGATTATGATCTCTTCCATCAAATTAAAATTTCTGACTACAGTCTTTATAAGTTTTTATCCTGTAGGTTCAAAAGAAACTGTAGTAAATGACTACATCTATCTACTATTTGACAAACCAAAAGACATCAGCTTCTAGGATAAAAACTCACTATTTGAGGAAAACAGTATGGCAAAAACTAGACATAGAGCCACATCTCATACCCTATAGTAAAATAAGGTCAAGATGGATGCAAGATTTAGACATACAGAATGACATCATAGATCAGTTAATAGACCAAGGAATACTCTATCTTTCTGATCTATGGAAAAAAGGATAAATTTATGACCAAACAAGAATTAGAGCACATTATCAACTGCAAAATGAATGATTTTGACTATATTAAATTAAAAAGTTTTGCATTAATAAAATCAATGCTGCCAAAATTAGAAGGAAAGCAGAAAGCTGGGAGATGATCTTCATAATGAGTTCTGATAAAGGTCTCATTTCCAAAATATATAGAGAATTGCATCAAATTTATAAGAGCACAAGTCATTTCCCAATTGATAAATGGTCAAAGGACATGAACAGTCAGTTTTCAAATGAAGAAATTAAACCTATATATAATCATATGAAAAAATGCTCCAAATCACTGTAAATTACAACAACAATGAAGTATCATCTCACACCTTAGATTAGCCAAGATGAGAAAAAGGGAAGATGATCAGTGTTGGAGAGGTCGTGGGAGGATTGGAACATTGATGCTTTGCTGGTGGAGTTGTGAATGGATCCAATCTTTCTGGAGAACAATTTGGACCTATGCCCCCCAAATCAATAAAACTATTCATACCCTTTGACCCAGCAGTTCTGATTCTAGGTCTATATCCAAGAGAAATTATAAAAATTGGGAAATGCCCTATACGTTCCAAAAATCTTCATAGGAGCTTTTTGGGAGTGGCAAAGAATTGGAAGTTGAGGGGATGCCATTCAATTGGGGAATGGCTAATCAAGTAATGATACATGAATATTAGGGAACACTAATGTTGGACTCTAGAGAAGCATGGAATGACTTTTGGAATCTGATATTAAGTGAAGGGAGTAGAACCAAGAAAACAATATACACATCAAGAACAACATTATGGGATGAACAACTTAGATGGAAGCAGCTCCTCTTGGCAGTCCAGAGACCTAGGACAACAGTATCTGACTGGCTATTACACTATATTACCCTCATCCAGAGTAAAAAAAAATAAAAATAAAAAAATAAAACAAAACACACAGAAAAAAACCCTTCCAATTATGATGAACACTTTATAAAATTTATCTCTTATGTTATCTCTTTCCCTTAATCTTAATACCTCATGCTGATAATTACTAATTTGTAAACACGTTTATCAAAATATCTATGTAAAATGCTAACCTGACTGTACCCTGCTGACTGGAGGGTGGTGGGAAGGGAGGGTGGAGGGAAATTTTGCAACTTGGAAATATGCATATACATATGGATGAAAATCTTTCATTTCCTCATGCCTCATACTTTCTATTTCCTTTCTTTTAATTTTCCATTTCCATCATTTTGAAACATGATCTTAATCTACTCAGTCAAAACCTACCCTTACCCTCATGTAAAACTCTCAAATTTACCTCAACCAAACTATGTTTCCAGATCAATTCCACTTCTGGTTTCACTAGTAATATAGCACTCATTTATAAGGTTTTATATACTGGCAGATTATTTTTGTATTTCTGTTGCTAGTTTTTACAAATATATTTATATTGTCTCCCCATTATATTGTATACAACTCTTAAGTATGAAACATCCCTCCTACTGGCTTTAAAGCTATTTCTGCATCAAAAGATGCCTAAAAAAATGATATCACCTGAGTTATTTGCTAGACTATGAACTTATGGATGAAGGACATAAATTTTCTTTGTTCAGCAAAGATACAGCTGAGCTTATCCTGAACTCTGAAGTGAAATTATTCCATCTAAAATCTGAACCCTACATAATAACCAATTATGATACTACCTCAAGATGAATGTATTGACCCTCTACCACTCAAGACCTAAAAATATGTTTTGAGACTCAAAGAACCTATAACTGAACCTACAATTTATGTCCCTGGTCAGAGAAGGGCCTCTGTTTCTAAAAAGGGGGAAATTCACACTTCTAGCCCCATGAAAATTCATGATAATTTTACCTATAAAAGGTTTACACAATCTTTTGTCTGATTGATGAGTTAGAATTGGGTATTATAATTCTGCTACAAAAAAACAATTTATACAATCAAGTACATGCTTTTAAAAAGTCACTGATATTAAAAGAAGCCTACCTCAGTAGAGTATTTTTAGTGATTGAAGGAATTCAATCAACAGAAGAAGGAAACAGTAGTATCTGTACAGGATCATGAAGAAGCCAGTTGAAAAACCCAAGTAAGTTATTGAAAGCAAAGGCAATTAAGAAAGAAAGAAAAATGGTTTCTTCTACTTTATTTTGCCCTGAAGTAAGAAAAACAACATAGACAGGTATTAGATTTTCAGAATGATCAGAGATGGAAGTAGGAGTAGGTGAGAAACTTACATTTTAAATAGGAATTATTTAACTTAATTAAGGTTTTTATTTATTCAAAACCTAATTATATATATATATACATATATATATATATATATATATATAAATATAAATCATTACAACAAATTAAAATCTTTTTTTTAAATTGGTCTCCAAGAATTGAGAACCAAAATAGGATAAAAAGCATTTACTAAACCTTCAAAAACTGAGGAACAATAATTACTTTATGTAAACGTAAATTATGTGAAATATGCAAATCAAAATGAGGGGAAACAGTATCATAGACAGAAATTCAAGTTGCTGTGAAAAAGATCAAAGTTCAGGTTCTTGCTGAACTTCCATATAAAACTATATGACCCTAGCAACAAGTCACTTTACATCTCAGTGCTTCAATCCACTTTTTAAGACTTTTAATTGCAGAGACATTGTTCATCTGTATCAGAAAAGGGAGCCTACCTTAGGTGTTCCACACACTTTGAAATCACAGGTCTAGAATTTTTTAAAAAGTTAAATTAAAAAATAGAGAAAATCAGACTTTTAGTCATCCTTTCCTGTGTATGAAGATGGACCACTATGAGCAAAGAATGCCATGGTGATATATGTAAATTGACTCTATTCACTCTTGGAAGCCCTCTTCATGCTCACAGGCATTCAGTTATTGGATAGCTAGTCCATGAAGTGAAGGCTAGCATAAATATCCCCTTTTTTTTCACTAGGGGTACAAGAACTAAATGCTCTATTTGGATTTCATGTATCTTTGTACTGGTTATCCCCTAAACTGAAAAGAATATTGTAACACTTGCTGGAAATGCAAAGGTGAATGCTATTTTTCCCCTCTTTCTAGCAGCATCATTGTATTAATGTATTTTCTAAAGGATTGTTACTGTACATCCTGGTCTTCTAGGAGACCCCAATTCATTCCCCCTGCCGTATCTGTTCATCTGAAAGTATTTTAAGATATTTGAGGTATGTAAGCAAATGGCAAGTTTAATGGCTGCTTTATTCTATAAAATAAATAAGATCTTTTTACTTACCTGTCTGAATACACATTGTAAGAAGGAGATGAACTGAATAAGAAGCCAGGATGGCAACAATCAGCAGCATGATACTAAAATATCAAATAGTACGCAGTTAAACAAGCTTGCTTTTATCCACTTTCAAAAGGAAAAAAATTCTTTACCTCAAGAAGATTCCTAATTTCATGCTTATGACCGCTAGTCACATCAATTTAATAATCTTGTTATATATCACTATTTAACAATATTTGTTATGGGCAAGGCCCTTAACCCTATTGCCTTGCAAAAACCAAAGAAAAAAAAAGTCATCAATCCAGGTATTCCTAACTCCAGTACTGACATTCTATTCACTAATACATGCTGCTTCTCATATTTGTATATGAGGCCAAACTAAAGATACAGCTGGTTTTCAAGTTGATAAAATAAAATGTATAAAACTTAAGATTTTATTTACTATATTTGTCTAAGATATGGTTTATAATATTCCTACTTCAAAATAATGAAAACTATTTAGTCTCTTGTGAAAACATAAAACTCAGAAATTGGGCAATTAGTACATGTTAATTTCCCTAAAAATTATAGGAAGCAAAAAAAAAAAATTCTTGAATGAAAAAAAGAACTACATTTCCAATGCATAATTTTAAATTCATGACTAGGCAATTATCAATATTAGTTTCTTCAGGCAAAGTCTTTACAATGAAGACTGATTGACTGATTTCCAAACATGAGATTGTCAGGGGAGATAATTAAGAGAGGAAAAGACTAGTAAGAAGAATAAGATTATATATATATATATAATCTTCTTTTTTTTTCAATTGATAAGTAATCTGAATGACTGATAAAACTGTTCACTTTGGCTAAAATGACACATAGAATGAATCAATATTTAAAGATATGGAGAGGGAGGGGATCAATTTTTTCTTAGAAGTTATTGGATTAAAATACAATAAATAGGGTAAAACATATTTTTCTATAGATAAGTAACCGCTTTAAACCAGATTCTAATAAACGAATAATGAATTTTTCCACTAAAGTCCCATTTGTGGAGGGGATTCTGAGCTCTTGAAGGTTATGCCAACAGAGTATAAAGACAAGCAGATTCTGTTAAGTGGAAATGTTTTGAATAACAGATTCAGATTATATGATTTTTATGAGAGTCAATCTAGTTAATTTAGGAAAAGTTCATCAACCACAGGGATAGCCACTAGAAGATAACTTTTTTCCTAAGTAGCTCAAAAGAACCTATTGAGTAATATAAGAGATTTTTTTTTCAATCTTCATCAGTGAAAGGAGAGAAATCAAAAATTTCTAAGGTAAAAAGTAAAGTTCTATTAAGAGAATTGTATTTACATAAAGAAGTAACATAAGGTCATATTGATCTTCAAATACAGGGAGCACTCCTAAAATAATATCCAAGGCAATGGTCAAGAACCTTTAATTTATTTTGGCTAGTAGCTTTGTGTCTTATATAAATGAACTTTTAATTATTTTTTTTAGGTTTTTTTTTTTTGGCAAGGCAAATGGGGTTAAGTGGCTTGCCCAAGGCCACACAGCTAGGTAATTATTAAGTGTCTGAGACCAGATTTGAACTCAGGTACTCCTGACTCCAGGGCATGTGCTCTATCCACTGAGCCACCTAGCTGCCTCTGAACCTTTAATTATTAATGACAATAAGAGCATGTAAAAGAACACTTACCTAAACACAATAATACCTGTATTGGCCATAATGTAGGCTAGACCAAGGATGCTACTTCCCATGATGGCATTCATTAAATTAAACACTGAGAAACTAAAAGAAACACCGGAGCATTCATGACCCTGGGGTCTCTATAAACAAACAAACAAAAATAACAGTTTAAATATTAACTTATTGGAAGTCAGAAAACCTATTTGAACAGATGTTTTAATTTATTCTTCTAAATATTTTCCCAAATTGAAAAGGATATTAGGGTACTTGGTAAAAAATTGAAAAAGAATGTATGTTTTCTCCTTTGTGGATATTAGTGTATTGATAAACATTTTCAACATTGGAGCTGTTTATCCTAGTCTCTAAATATGTCCCAATTCTATCCTGCCTGATAGAACCATATGAAAGTAGATGTCTTTCCCCGTTACTCTCCTCATCCCAACCCTTTAGATTAATAGTTCAATGTAGCTCCTGGAGTATACCTAGGAGAATTTTTTTTCTTACTGGGATACTGAGAATCTTCCTGGTTGAATAAGTAGGAGATGGAGGACAATCAACTTAAGTCGATTTGCCTCAAAAAATTATTTCTTGGTGCCAGCTCACCAAAGGTACACTGGTTTTTGTTATTTGTTTTCTTCTCACCAATTTTGAGGCTTTTTGGTAGGCACTTACTCTGTGATAAGCACTGTCCTAAGCATGGGGGATATAAATAGAAAAAGCATGACAGTCTCTGTTCTCAAGAGTTCACATTCCAACTGGCTAAGACAACACATAAAGAAGGGTTCAGTTTCATGGCAGATGGAAAAGCCAAGTGGTACTAAGAGTCTGACAGGCAATGTGGTATGGCAGATGTTCCCTGACCAATGACTATTGGCATGAAAAGGATAGTGGATCCAAGGATCAGAGCAGAAGGAAGCTTTGATGAAGAAGAGGGGTCAGCAAAGGAGGGGGACAAGGTCTGATGAGAAATATGCAATTAAGATTGGGTTAAGAAGGGAAAGATCCTTGGCTTCCAATCCTGGAAGGTGCTGTGGTACTGTTACAACATCATCAGGTTACCAGTTATTTCAGGAAAATTGGTTTTAGGCAAATCATTTTGAGGGCATTCATAAAAATGGAATGAGAGTCACATTAAGGACTAGTGGCACAAAGGCAATAATCTATTCCTAGGAATGAAAAAAAATCAATACAACCCATGTTTAAAAAGTTAAATCCACTTTATTTATCATAGGATATGCTATCAATAATTGCTAATATTCTCTTGAACTGACATTTCAAAACCTAAGTAAATGTAAGGAAAGACGGTTAAGAGAAACAAGCAATTTCAATTTTTCAAATTCAGTAGAGGCCAACCTGAGAGTGTGTTTTTCTCAAAACAGTTAGGGTAATGAATTCTCAGAAGCCAAATATAACTATTTTTTTTGCAGGGACCTGAGATGAAGAGTCAAAGTCAGATGACATGGCAGTGTCTTTATCCTAAACTTTAGAGTTTGAGAAATATTAATGTTTCCATAAAGATTTTCTTTTTTTCTGAGATACCAGTGTATTGGTAAACTGTTTCTATACTCTGACTTGTTACATGCAGGTGGCATGCACAGTGTGTGTGTGTGTGTGTGTGTAAATAACACTAAACTTTGCTAAAGATGAGTTTCAGTTCCACTTCATCTCTCCTAAGCTTGGTATTCTTATCTATAAAATTGAGAATTACTTTACTTATTCCCCTTCACAAGACTGTTCTGAGAAAAGCATTTTAAAAAATTTAAAGTGCTATAAATGCAAGCTACAAATATTACATATGAATTCCCCACATTTCAGCTGGGGGAAAAAAGCTACCTCGTGATACTACTTTAAGAAATACTACTTCACTGTAAATGGAAACAGGAAGATGATTAATGAATGAATCACAGAACTCCAACCCTGGTCTTCTCATTCAGTTCCCTGCTTCCTTTTTATTATTACAAGTATTTCAGCATAAGTAGCAAAAGCCTTTATTTTGCAATGAAGTCTAAACTTTCCAAAATTCATGAGATGCTGAAAAGAAAGGTTTGTTCTGTAGAAACTCTGGTGCTGTCATTCTAGGTCACTTTTTTCGTTCATTCTCCCACTCTGGTCTTCTGGCTGTTCAAGGAACAAGACCTTCCATCTCTCAGCTTCAGGCATGCTCTTTGGCTGTCCCCTAAGATTGGAATACTTTTTCCTCTTTTCAACCTCCATGCTTCCTACAATTATCAGTAAAAATTCTACCTGCTATAAGGAAGATTTTTTCAATCTCTCAATTCTAGTGCCTTCCCTTTGTTTATTATTTTCTTATTATTTTGCCTATAGCTTGTCCTGTCTGTTTGTTTGCTTTCCCTACCCCACTCCCACCCCCATTAGACTGTGTAGTATTTGAGGACAGGGATTATCTTTTGCCTTTCTATATATCCCCAAGGTCTAGATATATCAGGCACTTAAAAAATGCTACTCTACTATCAATTTATTCCAGAAAACAATGTTAGTTCGTTCCTTTTCTCCCATATGACTCTCCCCCACCCCCATGTTTTAAGTCATACAACTAGTTATTAGGAGGCCTCTCAACATTCCTAGAAGTCCAAATTCCAAGTCACAATTTTCTCAATCTTATTTAGATAGGGTTGCCTAATCCTTATAACCCTGGCCCTGTAACTTTGAGACTAAAAGTGAACTAAATGGAACAGCATCAAACTTAGAGTTGAAAGGCCATTTAATCCAATTTCTTCATTTTACAAATATGGAAAATGGGATCCTAAGTAGTAAAAATAACTTGTTCAAGGTGACAGTTACTTCGAGTTTCCTCACTCCTGACTCAGTACCTTTCTTACTTAACAATTCCAGGATCAAAAGATTCACTTAACATCCCACCCCAACCCTCAACTTAGAAGGAAGAAAAGTTTCTAGGCTTGTTTAAACAACTATTATCATTAGACAACTTCTGAGTTAGAAAAAAATAGAAGACTATCTGATTGGGAGGGTGTAATCTTTTCTATATCATGATCTTTTTGGCAGTATAATGAAGCCTACAAGACATTATCTCAAAATTCTAAATGCATAAAATTAGCTACCAATATTTATAAAGGAAGCTAATTATATTGAAATAAAGATGTTTTCTCTTCCCCTCCCCCTTCCTAGTTCACAGATCAGCTCCTGAATTCTGGGTTCTGAACCCCTGATCTAAACTAAACAAAACTGATCTCTACAACATCAATCAATAAGCATTTATTAGGGGTAGTTAGGTGATGCAGTGTAGAGAGCAGGAGGACCTGAGTTCAAATCCGACCTCAGATACTTAATAATCTCCTAGCTGTGTGACCCTGGGCAAGACATTTAACCCCAGTGCCTTGCAAAAAAAAAAAACATTTATTAAGCACCCATAATGTACCAGCCACGATGAGGATTAAAAAAAAAAAAAGCAAAAGACAGTCCCCTCCTTCAAGGAGCTTGTAATCTAAAGACAACATGCAGACACATAAATACAAGCTATCTACAGAATAAATAAGTCATAATTAAAAGAGGAAAAGCACCGGCATTAAGAGGGGTTGGAGAATGCTTCCTATTGAAGACAGATTTTAGTGGGGACTTAAGGGAGGCAGGGAGTCGGTAGGGGTGGAGGAGGAGAGCATTCCAGGCTCGGGAGAGACCTGGGAGAACGCCTGGAGCGGCAAGGTGGGAGTCACGGGGCCGAGGTAGGGTGGGGGCGTGGAGGGAGTCCTGGGGTGAAGGCACCCCAGAAAGCAGGGCTGGCCCGTTCCTTTGCTCATCCCTTAGTTCTCTGCCCCGGTGGAGGGCAATTTGCTAGTCGAGTGCACAGACTGAATCGCCCGCTCCCTTCCAAGCAAGGGCTCCCACGGCCTGCTCTGGGGGGGCTCAGCTGGGGCGAGGGAGGCGTCGGGGCCAGGCGGGTGTGAGGCGGGGCCGCGGGCTTCCCTGCCGCCGCGGACACTGAGGATCGGGTCCCGTCAGCTCTGCGCCCCGCGGGGGCCGACCTTGCTTCCCCGCCGCCACTCACGCTGCGCAGCAGAGGGCTGCGTTCCTCTCGCGCCTGCTCCCTCTCCTCGTCCGTGTCCTGGCTCTGCTCCGGGCGCGCGGAGACATACCAGCCCGGCCCCGCGGCGCGGATGCGCCCCCGAGAGCTCTCCATGCCGGCTCAGCCTCCTCCTCCTCCTCCGGTCTCAGCGCGGGCCCCGCCTCCCACTCCGCAGAGGTAAGCGCACGGACTCCTCGCGCGCATGCGCGCACTTCCAGGCCCGGCCGCCGCGGGGCGACCTTCCAGCCCCGTCTCGTCTCGGGGGAGGGGGGGGAGAAGCCAGCGCGATTTGATGACGTTTTGCTCCGGGTCCGCCCCTCCCCCCGATAGAGTGAGGACGCCGTCGCGCCCGGGCCTCCCGTGTGCTGGCGCTTTTCCTCTCTTTTGGATTATGAGGTGCGAGTGGTTTGTTGAAGTCGCTCCCGCCCCAGACCGGAGGGGGGCTGATGGAAGGGCAAGGGGAAAACAGCAGGCACAGCGGCCACTGGGGCGTGGTTTTCCGCGGGTGCTGTGAGGACCCGAAAATGCGAACCCTCGTGGAGTGGGCAAGTGGCCCCGGGTCCCGTGTAGGGTGGTTACCCGCCGCATGGAAGAACAGCCTCGCGATATGACCGGGAGGGTCGGAGGTCACGGGCCCGCCGCGGCCCGCTCCCTGCCACCCTCCGGCGCGAGCAGCCTCGGGCCGCTGGGTCTGGGCCTTGTTTCTGAAGGATGCGGGCGGCCTTTGGTTTCCGGAGACGCCGCTCCGGGGTCTGGGTGTTAGCCGGGTTAGAGCCGGAAGCGGGGCGAGCCCCTGGCTGCTTTTACGGTGGAGGAGCCGAGGCCCGGGAGAAGCCGAAGGACTCGCCCCAGCGCTTTCCTTGTCTCGGGACACACTTGGGTAGGGTGGCTTTGGGTGGCAGCTTGTACTTTTAAAACGCTATGGAAATTTTTGCGGGGTATAAAAAAAGGTATTTTTAGAATTTTAGCTCCCTAAATCCCAAATTTTCAGAACGTCTAGAACGTAAAATATGAGTTCCTGTAAAGTTGAGGACATTTTGTCGGGAGTGATTAACAAGTTACTTAAACAAGTTGAAAGGTATTTTTATTCAAATGATTTTTAGAACTACCTTCTCTTAACCAGTCATTCAGTTGAATTTTTTCCCCCCTTTGGAGTTTATTCAAGAGAGAAATAGCTGCGCCTGCTTTTTGAATTATTATTTGAGGGAAAATGAATTTTGCAAAGTCATGTGCCACATTTTTACAGTATGTGCCCCTACTTAGTAAACTCCAGTGGCTCCCAATTGCTTCCTAGATAAAATAAAAACTCTTCTTTTGGCTTTTAAATCTCTCCATGAGCTGAACTCAGCTTATCTTTGTGACTTTATCATACGTTACCCTTCTTTGATCCGGTTTCTCCTTTACACATCTTGTTTATAACTTTTTGCATGTTGTTTTTCTTACTAGACAGTGAGCTCTTTGAGAAGAGGGACCTTTGTATCCCTAGCAATTGGAACAGTGCCTGTCGTATTTTATGTGCTTATTAAATGTTTATTGATTTTTGATACTGCCAAACTGGCTATCTCTGTTTCTCCCAAAAGGCACTCCCTCTCTTGTTCTTTAAGCATTTGTTCTGGTTTTAATGCATCCCAGAAATATATTCTCCTCACTTATGCCTCAGAATCTCTAACTTCCTTTAAGATGTAGTTCAAGTTACCACCTTCAACATGAAAGTGTTTCCTATCCACCCAAAATATCAGTGCCATCCTTCTCAGATAATTTTCGATTTATTTAGGCTTTTCTCCTTTTTTTCTTGTAGTATTAATTAGTTGTGAAGTAGTTCCTTTTGCAGTGTATGATTTCATTGTGAATTTATTTCACAGTTATTTCTTGAGATTTACTTTCAGAAACAAGTATTACTTAATATTTTAATTTTTTATTACTTTTTTAGGATTTTGTGGAGATCATTTGGGTATTCAGGATTTCTGAAAACATATTATTATATAATAATTACATCAAAGTCACAGATTCCTTTCACTTGGCAATTATTGGCACAGAGTCTTCATAAAACACTAATTTTTAACTTGTGCAGACAAAGAAACACATTTTCTACAATGCCAGAAATAGAAAAGAACAAAATTGACCTTGAATTGTATTTTCCACCTTCTCAAGTTCGTGGAATGACAAAACTTGATAAAACTGCATTCAAAAAAATAGTTTCTATTCCAGTACTCAAAGTGAAGAAAGAAATGGTAAATAAATTAGTCAAATCTCTAAAAAAGGTACTGCTACAACGCCCAGGCATAAAGCGTGTGATTGATGATCCAAAGGATGAAGAAAATAAACTTGTTATGCTGGATCCTTATAAGATAATTTCTGAAGACTCCTTTGAAGAATCTGAACATCTTCTTTTAAAAGAGCTTAATGTTAATCCTGAAATCTCTTCGTATAGTTTGGAATTAACATATGAAAACTTTAAGACAGAAGAAATCTTGAGAGCTGTGCTTCCAGAAGGTCAAGAAGTAACTTCAGGGTTTAGCCGAATTGGTCATATAGCCCATCTGAACCTTCGAGACCATCAGCTACCATTCAAACAGTTAATTGGTAGGTACAATAGAAAGGCATGTTCAGTGTGTAAATTGTAATTTTAGTATGTAAATGTGAATGGAGTGACTAGTGCTAAGACATAGACTAGTTATGTCATGGGCAAGTCATTTAACCTTTATGTCTCAGGAAGTTTTCTAAGATTATAATTTGCAAATGAATTAAGGATCTGCATCTGTAGAGGAAGTTTCCAAATTTGAAGTTCAGTTGCATTTCTCTCCTCACACATAAGATCCCCTCCTTTCTGACTGATGAAAACAAAAGTCTGGACCAAAACCAAGAGTTTTATTTTACAATTACCAGGTTATAGGAAGAGAAAATTTTCCCATTTTAAGTTTAGGTCATATTCTGAGCTGTAATCCACCCCATTTAAAAAGCCATTTAGAACCTCCTCTGGGAGATGTAGATGTGAACAAGCTTAAATATGTCTGCTTAGGCTTTTGTGTTCATCAGTGTGTAAGAATAGACTTAAAAATTCAGAATTATTTGCTGTGCCAAAATTCACTGGTTGCCATATTGCAACAAGAGCATTTTTTCATACTTAGTGATTCTTGATCTTTAAGATCTGAAATTTTGTGAATTTTTGGTTTAGGTGTGATTTGTTTAATAAAGTATTGTCTATTTTTCTATATGGCTATAGATCCAAATTTTTGGCTAGGTTCCTTATTTCTTGATTACTCATCCTGAGTCGCTTTATAATTAGCATAACACTAATTTGTTGGAGGTGAATTAATAGTATAAATATTAAATATCACTAGCATTCCCCAGGCAAATTAATGTTTTTTTAGGTGAAAAATATTTAATACATTTAGGTATTATGCTCATCTTTTAAGTCTAACTACAGCATTTTGTTCAGGTAAGACTTATGATTTCTGTTTTATGGCTCACCCCCCTTCATTTTTAATGATAAAAAGGATTGCCTTTTGAACAGTGTGATCAAAATATTGAATGCTGCAAGCAGATGTTATGTAATTATGCACAAATCCCTCCTGGAATTCCTTTTCATGATGTTTCCTTTCCCTCACATAGGATCTATGAAATTCTCAGAAATATTTTAAGAAGTAAGCATGGTGGATAGAGAAGGCTGAAAGTCAGTTCAGATTGGTAGAATCACTTAACTTCTCAATGCCTTGGATTACTCTCTAAACTAAAACTAAGTTGTCCAAGTCATTATAAATTTCTTAACAATAGGTATTAATCAGAGCTCTATTTGATTTTTTTTCTTCATAAATTTCATTCATCTCAAGCTAATTACCTTACTTTGAAAAATCAGTTCTGATACCTAAGAAGGTGGCAAAATAGGAGCATTCACCCATTTATGTTACAGTACTGAAAAGTTTACAGGCAGGTTACTATAAAGTATTTTTATTTGGAAACATTTGTTTTCTTCAAAAACATTTCCAAAAACGATCATTTGCCTAAATCCCATAGTTAGAAGGTTGCTTTTGCTGATATTTTCAAAGCCCTCTTTCCTACCTTTCACCTTACACTTAACTGTTAAACACACTCAAGGGACTTCAGGTATTGGAAAAAGAAATTTTTTTTAAATTACTGAGACCATCGGATAGCCTCAGTGGCAAGAGATTTTAATAATTACATTCCTTCAACTCATTTTAGATCCTATTTTAAGGAAAATATGTTTATATATATGCAATTGCAGGCTTTATTTTGTAAGTGTTAAAGAAAACTTAAAAAAAATCTTTCTCCAATTTTTTTCAGGCCAAGTTATAATTGATAAAAACCAAGGCATCACTTCAGTAGTAAATAAGATCAATACTATTGACAATATTTATAGAAATTTTCAAATGGAAGTGTTATCTGGAGAAGAGAACATGATAACCAAGGTACAGTATTTCTTCCCTAATATATTGAGTCAAATTAGCTAATTTAAAGGAATAAACAAAGTTTCAAAAATAATACTTTTAAATTCATTGTTTTGTTTTTATTTTTGCAAGATAATGGGGTCAAGTGACTTGCCCAAGTTCACACAGCTAAGGTAATGATTAAATGTCTGAGGCTGGATTTGAACTCAGGTCCTCCTGATTCCAGGGCCAACACTCTATCCTGCGCCACCTAGCTGCCCCCATTTGTTAATTCTTTCAACCGTATTCTAGAGTTTTTATGGTTTTGATATTTCATAACAGTGACAGTCACAAGGCAGTGTCATAAATTGTTCAATTAATTTTTTCTGAGGTCTTAATATCACCTGCATTTTAATTTACCCAAGATGAGTTAAACTTCGCAAAGGAAAGAAACATGAGAAAAATTAGTTAACTTAACCATTTCATTATGCTGATTGGCTCTCATCATCTTAAATTTGGTATATATTCTAAAATTCCCAGCTCTATCTCCCCTCTACATAGATTTCTGGTCTTGAAACTAGCAAAGCCCCAAAATAACAATGTCTGAAAACCCCAAAATGGCTCTGACTTGAGAATTTTTTCCATTTCTATTCTTGTTCACATTGATACTTCTGCCTTCTTACAGACAAAAACTTTGGAGGTGGCTTTACTGTGTGGTCTTGATGACTGCAAAATAACTATCAACCAAGAAGATGTGTGTGGTATATTGTTTTTTAAGTTATAGGTTTTTTCTTTCCATGTGGTATATGAGAATATAATTAAGCTAAGTTCATTGGCCTATCTAAAAATTCCTTATGTGACTGGAGAAGTACTTTATAGCCCTTTAGTATAAAGTGGGAAAACTATTTGGCTTTGAAGAGGATATCTTTTTTCAAGTAAGTCTAATGCAAAAACTAGTCTCAAGGATATTATTATAAATACTGGTTTCCTAATTAAATTTGTTTTGAATGCATTACTCTTTACTCTTAGCTTTACCATTTTAAGAACACTTGTAAATGATTAGTCTTATGCAAATATTTACATATTAGTGTCAGGAATTTAGAAATAACATAATTACCAAAACATATCTTTTTTCAGGTTCGAGAAAACAACTATACATATGAATTTGATTTTTCAAAAGTCTATTGGAATCCTCGACTCAGCACAGAACATAGCCGTATTACAGAATTTCTCAAGCCTGGAGATATTTTATTTGATGTCTTTGCTGGAGTTGGGCCTTTTGCCATCCCGGTAGCGAAGAAAGACTGCACTGTATTTGCCAATGATCTCAATCCTGAATCCCACAAATGGCTATTGCACAATTGTAAACTAAACAAAGTGGACCAAAAAGTAAAAATCTTTAATCTGGATGGTAAAGACTTTCTTCAAGGACCAGTAAAAGAAGAATTAATTAAATTGATGGGACAACCATCAAAGGGGAAAAAACCATCTGTGCACATAGTTATGAATTTACCAGCAATGGCTATTGAGTTCCTTGGTACTTTTTGTTGTCTTTTAGATGGACAATCCAAAAGCAGGGAGCTTCTTCCCATAGTGCACTGTTACAGTTTTTCCAAAGCTGATGATCCTGCCAAAGATATTCAACAGCGAGCTGAAGCTTTGCTACGTGTTTCTTTAAAAGGCTGCAGTTCAGTTCATCTTGTAAGAAATGTGGCTCCTAATAAGGAAATGATATGTATCACTTTCCAGATCCCACCTTCTGTGCTCTATGAAAACCAGCCAATGAACCAAGAGAAGCAATTCCTGAAAGCTGGTATGGCTATATTTACATGTTTTAACACTTCACTTTTCTAATAGTCATCCCTTTCATTTGGGAATAGACAATGAGGTTAAACTGGTGTGATAGTTAGTTTTAATCACTTTCTGATTCAATTGCGTTTTTTTTTTTGCAAGGCAAATGGGGTTAAGTGGCTTGCCCAAGGCCACACAGGTAGGTAATTATTAAGCATCTGAGACCGGATTTGAACCCAGGTACTCCTGACTCCAAGGCCGGTGCTTTATCCACTGCGCCACCTAGCTGCCCCCAGTTGTGTTTTAATTTTATTGATTTTTAGAAAAGCAACTGCACTAATTTTTTGCTAGACAACTGACATTTTAATATAGGATTATAAATGTAGAGTTGAATAGCATGTCAGGAAACCTCTAATTTAATTTCCTCATAGATGAAGAAACAGGTTCAGAAAAGGATGTGACATACTCAATGTCACCCAACTAATTAGTAGCACAGATGACGTTTCTCCTTCTTTCTTGAAGACCATGTCATAAGGGGAAGTTAAGCCATAACAAGCACATGAATTGGATTTGAGTGAGGGGGTGCTGTGCTAAGTTGCCAGCCTCATCTTCTCCCCCAGAACTAACTAGGTCCAGTGGCCTGATAAAGATCAGGTCCACTGGAGATGGTCCTAGATGTGAGGTAATTGGGGATAAGTGACTTGTCAAGTGTCTGAGACTGGATTCCAACCCTTGTCCTTCTGACTTCAAGGCCATTTTGTATCCTTTGGGCCATCTACCTGCCCTAGTACATAAAGGATTTAAAAACTGATCCTCAAGTCCTCTTTCCATTGCACTATACTGCTTCTCTATTAATCACTTGCTTCTGTATTATTTTAAGTTCATATTTTAAGCTTTAAGAATCTTAGGGTTTCTGTGGTGTTTTTATTATTTTGTTTTGTAAGAAAAATTTAATACTATCTAGGTTTCACCTTTTGTTACTTCATTCTCCCCAGAAAGCCATCACTTATAACAAAGGATTTTTTTTTAAAAAAAAGAGAGGAAGAGGGGAAAACATTTTAGCAAAAATGATCAACACACTGACCTCTGCCAGGGAGCTAAAAAGCTTGTTATTTACAATCTCACAACATTCAGTTTTGATTTGTATTTTGGTTGCTATTCTTTTCATCTGCACTGTTCCGAATGTTTATTGTTTCTTGAAGTAATATTATATTCATATGCCACAATTCATTTAGTCACTCCCAAATCAATAGGAATCTATTTTGTTTTCATTTAGTTACTACAAAAATTGCTGCTACATGTATTTTAAGAATATTAAACAAGGGATACATACACACACACACACTCACACACACACACACACACACACACACACACACACACACACACAGCAGTGGGTTAAAGGGTTTTGGGTCAAAAGGTTTGGACATTTTAGTCACTTTAGATGTAGAATTTAAAATTGCCTTCAAGAATGAATATTCCAATTCACAACTCTACTAATAATGCTAATATTAGTGTTCCTGTCTTTCCACAACCTCTCCAACATTGATTATTTCCATTTTTGTCATTGTTAATCTTAAGTCAGTTATTTGAAATATTACCTAACATAAGTCTATTTATTTGGTTTTGTTACAGAAAACCTAGAAGGACCTCCTTTTAAACAGCAAAGAAGAGATTAAAACTTTGGTGGAAAAACAATCACAAAATCTTTCACAAACATGATCAGAAATGTTTTCTATCTCCCCATCTATCCTTTGTGGAACTAAAAGCAATTTGTAATTCCCTAAAGCTCATGTATTATATCACTGTGATATTGGGACTAGATAGTTTTTCTTTTTTACAGTTGTTTTGTTGAAGATTATGAGAAAGACACCTTAATTGTTGTATTACAAAGGTGATTAAATTTACTTTCAAAAGTTATCTCTTTTGGGGAGACCGTGACTACTTTCGTTTTCTCCATCACAAAGACTTAAAAGAGTCATTTTTCTACAATGCTTCAATCATTTCAAGTCATCCTTCCTCCATGTTAGTAAGAATCACATCCACTAGTAGGATTTTCCTTGATTATGAAGGTCAAAGCAATACCTTAGAATAATCAGTGGTATCATCTGGCACAGCAAGATTTCTATAATTAAGTTGTTCCTGGGTTTAGTAATTAGTTTGGAGAAAGCCGTTTCAGGATAATGGTAGATAAAGGATATCAAGGGAAAAAGGCATGAGTATAAAGAGAAAATAATTAAATATAGAGGACTCTAAAAGTTAAGCACTGAAAGAGGAAAGTGAATAGCTTTAGTTAAGGGGATGTTTTTTAGCATAGGTGGGGCTTGAAAGCATGATGTAAATTGAAGGTAAGTACTCAGAAGAGAGGGATAGATTGAAGATTAATTGCAAGAATGGGACCAATTGTACAGGTGAGTAGTATAGTCATGACAGTTGGTTCACTTGTTTTATTTTTTTATTTTTATTTACAAATCACTAAAATATTCTTATTTAAGTGTAAACATAATACCCCTCCCCCACTAAAATAGAAAACCTCATGAGAAATAAAGTAAAAGAAAAAGAAAAAATGTGTTTGAGTATGTGTTCTGATACCATCTCTGTCTCAGGTGGATCATTTTATCATAAGTCCATCATAGTAGTTACTTCCATATTTTTCCACAGTTGCTGTTGCTGATTGTAATTCCCTCCATCCATTCCTCCCCACTACCATCTATTTTCTCTCTCCTTTCATTCTGTCCCTCTTAAAAAATGTGCTGTGGGGCAGCCAAGTGGCAAGTGGACAGAGACCAGCCCTGGGGCCAGGAGGTCCCCAAGTCTACATCCCAGCAACCACCCAGCCCTGTGGTCCCAGACAAACTACACAATCCCAGCACCTTGTAAAAAGTAAAGAAGAAAATGTGTTATATCTGAGTATCTTCTATGATCTACCCTCTATCATCCACATCCCCCCTCCCCTCCCTCTCTTCTCCTTTTTCTTCTAGATGTCTATTGAGTGTGTATCAGCATTGTTTCCTCTCTGAGCCATTTCCAATGAGAATGAAGGTTCTCTTATTCCCCCTTGGCTTCCCACCCTTCCATACCATTGCAAAAGGTACATGAAATATCTTAGCCCATTCACTCTCTTTTCTCTTACTCCCAGTACATTTCCCTTTTAGTCACTGACTACATTTTTTACATCTTCGAATTCAGCTCTCTCCTGTGCCTCATCTATAAATGCTCCTCCTACCTGCTTTATTAAATGAGAAGGTTCATTTGAGTATTATCAGTATTATCTTTCCATGCAGGAATACATGCAGTTTATCATCAAGTCGCTCATAATTTACCCTTCTTGTCTACTCTATGCTTCACCCGAGTTCTGTATTTGAAACTTCTGTTCAGCTCTGGTCATTTCAACAGGAACATTTGAAAGTCCATCTTTTCCCTTGGAAGAGGATGTTCAATTTTGCTGGGTGGTTGATTCTTGGTTGCATTCCAAACTCTTGCGTTCTAGAATATTGTATTGCAAGCCCTATGAACCCTTAATGTAGTTGCTGCTAAATCCTGTGTGATCCTGACTGCAGCTCCACGGTATTTGAACTGTGTCCTGGCTGCTTGTAATATTTTCTCTTACTTGGGAGTTCTGGAACTTGCCTATAATATTCCTGGGGGTTGTTTTGTTTTTGGATCTCTTTCCAGGGGAGATTGGTGGATTTTCTCTCTATTTCTATTTTGCCCTCTGCTTCTAGGATATCGGGGTAATTTTCCTGTAAAAGTTCTTTAAAAATGAGGTCAAGGCGCATAGTGGATAAAGCACCGGCCCTGGAGTCAGGAGTACCTGGGTTCAAATCCGGTCTCAGACAATAATTACCTAGCTGTGTGGCCTTGGGCAAGCCACTTAACCCCATTTGCCTTGCAAAAAAAAAAACACCTAAAAAAAAATGAGGTCAAGGCTCTCTTCCTGATCATGACTTTCAGGCATCCCAATAATTTTTAAGTTATCTTTCCTAGATATGCTTTCTAGATAAGTTGTTTTTTTCCAATGAGATATTTCATGTTTTCTTCTAATTTTTCATTCTTTTAATGTTGAAGTATTGTCTTCATTTCTCACAAAGTCATCAGCTTCCTTGAGATCCATTCTACATCTGAAGGATTTGTTTTCCTCTGAGAGCTTTCATATCTCCTTTTCCATCTGGCCAATTCTGTTTTTTAAAAGCCTTCTTGACCCAAGCTGGTTTTTAACATGTTGTTTTCTTCAGCATTTTTTTTTTTTATCACTTTGATTAAGCTGCTGGCTTCGTTTTCGTATTTTTCCTGCATCCCTATTTCTTTTCCCCATTTTTCTTCTATCTCCCCCTACTTGATTTTCAAAATCTTTTTTTGAACTCTGTCACAGCCTGAGTCCAACTTTTATTTCTTAAGAGTCTTTAGATACAGAAGCTTGGACTTTCCCATCTTCTGTGGTTTGGTCTTCCATGGACAGGTTCCTTTTCTTTCTGTTTATTCATTTCCCCAGTCTATGCATGGTTTTGGGGTGCTTTCTGAGCTTTATTTAGTTGTTTGGTTTTTTTTTTTGCAAAGCAATGGGGTTAAGTGGCTTGCCCAAGGCCACACAGCTAAGTTATTATTAAATGTCTGAGGCCAGATTTGAACTCAGGTACTCCTGACTACAGGGCCAGTGCTATATCCACAGTGCCACCTAGCCACCCCTGCTTCCTGAGCTTTTGAGTATTATTGGAATACCCTCCCTCCCCTCCCCAAGGACCTTAGTGTGAGGCTCTGAGTGCTCTCCTGGTCTGTGAATGACCACATGTTGAACACTCAGGATCCAACTGCCTGGAAACTCCTGCTGGGTGACTCCATGGGCCTGCTTCCATTTTCTGGGATCTGGGCAGTGCTGAGTGCCCTGGCAGCACTGAAGGCCTGGGCTTCGCGCTTACTCTGGCAGAAGTCTCCCTGCTGATCTTCCAAGTTGTGCTTGGTGTTCCTTGGGGTGCAAGTCAGGAAACTGCTTCTGCTGCCTGGAGCTGGCACTTCAAGGCACCCTGGGGCTCTTCCCTGAAGGCTGAAGTTCCTTGCTATGGGGAGGTGCACCCCTCCAACCCCATGGAACAGAGTTTTCCCCACTACTTTTCCAGATTACCTTGGGTTGGAGAATTCCCTCATTGGATCTTTCTGTGTGTTCTGTCTCTAGAAAACTTAAGAGTCATAATTTCAAGGTTTTTTAAATGGTCTGGAGACAGTACTTAAGAGAGGCTCTTTTCTTGCCACCATCTTGGCTCTACCCAGGAGGACCATTTCTTGACAATAAAGTTTACTGAGAGCAAGAGATCTGTAGGAGTTCATATACTTTGGGCTGTAGAAGCTATCTGCTGAGAGCATAGGATATAATTGGGGAGCTTCGGGCCTGAAGAAAGATAAGAATTGGAATAGCTGCTGAGCAAAGTATGGCAGAAAGGATTAAAAGTAGGGTCTTAATTGAGAGAACAGGGTATAAGTAGTAGATGTACTCAACAAGGAAGGTTCTTTTGGAAGGTCAGTGAAACATGGGCTTTTAAAGTGGGGTATCACTGAAAAAATTGAAAGAATTCAACTGAACAGTAAACATTAAGTGTTTCCTACATGGTTAGAGAAATAAATAAGGCTAGAATCAAAGGAAGGAATAAAGCAAAGGTCATCCTTAGGTGAGGAACAGATTTAGCTTAAGCAGGGGAATTAAAAAGAGATAGAACAGAAAATTGTAGTAAGGGAAGAGAATTTCAGAATCTCAGAGAAGATCAATTGAGTAAGGTTTTAAGTCAGAATGGGCTAGGAGGGTCAGACATGACCCCTGAAGTCTGAAAGGATAATAGAACAAGGAGTTAAAAATATGAACTAGATATCAAAGCTATGGTGGTGAGCTTGCATCTCATTTGAAAGTGTTTATGAAATTATATCCCTGTGTTCTTAATTAAGAGCTTAGCAGACATGAAAAGTGGCCAGAAGCTTTGTATATGGACAGAAAAATGGGTTTGGAAAACAAGAATCCAAGCCTTACTTTTTATTTGTCATTCAGATGTGTGACCCTGAGCAAGATGTATTTCAGTTTCCTCTTATACATGATAATACATGATATTAAATTGTTAAATGATACATGTTAAATATGTGTTCTCCCCACTTTAAAGGATTATGAATGTTATAGGACATTGACAAGTTAGTTTAACCCTTGGAGATAACTAATTTCAACCTACTCATTTTTACAGAGGTCCAGAGAAATCAAGTAACTTGCCCAAAGTCATGTGGCTAAGTAGCAAAGCTGGGAATCTGATCCAGTTGCTAAGCCTCAAAAGTCCAGTACCCTAATTCACAAATATTACATTCTAAAAGTTATAACATTTTTACAAATGGTTTAAAATGGTTTCACAGAGTTTGACCAGTTATAACTGTTAGTATCTTACTTAATGGCAATTAAAAAAACTACAGGAAACAATCACTGACTTTAAGAAAGGCAGCATGATGCAGTGGAAATAAAAATAGCAATGTAATACAATTTTTAAAAAATTGTGTCTCAGGACCACCAGTCAGTAGCTGTATACCATGGTCAGTTTAATTTTCCTGAGCCTTAGTTTCCTGATGTAAAAATTTATTAGTTATCATTGTACTAATTGTTAATTACCATTGTGGTTGTAAGGAGTGTTTTATGAACTAACTGTAAAGTACTAGAAGATTTCAGCTATTTTTATTTGTTTCAGATGTTTCAAATATTTTTTTCTTTCTATGGCCAAAGAAAGCTCTTACAAGTAATTCTGCATAATACAAAATCTCTTATAGAATGAAAACTTTTTTAATGTCCACAAGAAAAGACATCACGCTCAATGCAATGTTCAAAAGGTAAAATTTCACTTAAAACAAATCAGTCTCCTGGGATTTGTAGACTGGTACGTATGATAGTTGAATGGTACTCTTTATGTATTTATTAAATGTTAAGTGTCTGACACCGGATTTGAACCCAGGTACTCCTGACTCCAAGGCCGGTGCTTTATCCACTACACCACCTAGCCGCCCCTAAATGCTAAGATATGTCTTTAACTTTACCTTTGGTAAAAAGCTGTGTCTGCTCTGGATTATCCTATTTAATCCACAGCTCACAGGGGCCTTAATCAAACTTGTAGCAGAATAGTATTAGGGCTCTAACTTAAAGAGAGTGACATTATCATAGCTTAGATTTTACTTGCCAGATCCTGCTGCTAGAAGAAAACAAACTTACTTGTCTGGACTAGTACTGAGAAGACAATGGAGAAAAAAAGAATAGGCTTGAATATTGACTTAATGGCATTTAAATACTTGTTCAAATAAAATTTTATAATAAAACTATAAAACTTAATATAAAGTCTAGCTTTATTTAAAAAAAATTTACAAGTCTGTCTTAACCTAAACTGTATGTGTGTACACACACACACACACACACACACACACACACAGACAGACACATCTGAATTATTCATATCTTTCATTAGATGTGGCTTATTGCTTCAATTCCTCTCAGAAAAATACAAGTAAAAATGAATTTTCTTACACAAAATAAATCTCCCAATTACATGACACTGTGACTTGACTTTATTGCACAGAGCTACCCTGAGTGGCAGCACTTAGATTGAGTTGTGCTGGATGTGGTGGTCATTTGTTTTACTTGGCATAGATTCTGGTTCCACTTTAATTTCCAATCTTCACAAACTAGCAAATAAGTGCAGGTTAACCATATGGCCAGAAAAGTCCACTGAAAGCATCTTGTAAGGCTCGATGGCAGGCAAGAGAAGAAGTATAGCCTCCAGCAAGATCCTGTGGTGAAGCAGCTCGGACATGATTTAGATACCTAAAAGAAAAAAAAATGATTAGAGAAAAAAAGTACAAAGCAACAGGTAAAGACTTTTTTTAAGGCAACTAATTAGTTACTTTAATTAGTTTAGTTTATTTTAATTAAGATAAATACTGAGTTACTGAATCTTCATCATGTTTTAATTTTAAGTAATTAAATGTGAAAATGGACAGTACGTGCAACTCTGTTTTAACTGGTAAAACTGGGTGAGGAAACTCCCTTTATCTCTGTAAGTCAGCACACCTGCAATTTAGTCAAGTTACCTATAATACTAAGAAGATAAGTGACTTCTCTAAGGTCACAGAACCAGTATGTGCCAGAGGCAATACTTGATCCCAAGATTTTCTGATTTCTTGACCATATTTATGATAATACAACTAAAAAATAATTCAATTTATCAAGTGTCTACTAGGAGTTTAGTTGGTGTTGAATTAATCATGATAACCATTTAACTGTACAACTTTGAGGTTTCCAAAAGGTGTTGCCATAAAGATCCTGACTAATTAAGAATAAGCAGTGATATTTCTTCCCTGCTCCCTGCCAACCCTTATCATGACTTTGAACAGAAATATATGGTATCAAAAAAGAAATATATATTAATATAGCTTAAATATAAACATCAACAATATTTACTTTTAAAAATGCATGAGAAGCCCTAGCCCAAATATCTCAGGCTTAGCTTAAGCTAGAATTGATGTTGTTAATTATATATAAGGAATATTCTTCTATAAAGAACTCAAAGGATAGAACAGATATTATTTTTTCCATTCAGAAATGCTAAATCCTTTAGTCATGCCATATGTCTTTCTTGACACAAGGTAGAATAAAAAAGATGTTCTCATTAAAAGAGTTGATCTAGTCATTAAGCATCACTACTGAAGATAATAACATTTTCCAACTCCATTGTTAGTCCTTTAGTAATTGATTTTATTCTCTCTGACCAAAGCAAACATTTTAAAAACTAGGAATATGATAGGTATGGTAGTTTTGGGTAATATTTTCCCTATCTAGTAGAAGACTCATTTTCCTGACTTAAAAATCTGGCCTCAGACATTTCCTACCCGTGTGACTTTAGGCAAAGTCACATCATCCTGTTTGCCTCAGTTTTCTTATTTGTAAAATAAGCTAGAAAAAAGAATAGCAAACCACTCTAGTATCTTTGCCAAACATACAAATTAACAAACAAAACAGAATCCCCAACAACAAAATAAATGGGGTCACAAATAAAATTCTCTGCTTCAGGTAACTCACCATCAGATTAAATGTAAAACATCTTCTAAAGTCCACAAAAACCCTAGGTTCTATGAGACTTTTAGAGGGATTCCCTCTAAAAATAACTACTTTTTAAAATTCTATCTGCTAAATACCTCCTAACCGCCACAACAAAGTTTACTGTGATTAAAGGTATTACTAAGGAGTCTGATGCATGACAAATGACGTAAATGTTTCCAGGCTCAGAAGTTTAAAAACTCACCTATGGAGCAGGATAGGCCAACTATTTATCTCACATGGGTTACCAAATCAATAGTAACAAAATAAAGCTTTATCAAATCTGAAACAATGTTAACAATTTACATTCTTTAATATGTTCCAGAATTTTGGGGTTGTAATCACCTTCATTTTCTTTACCCTAGCCCTTCAATAAGAAATGCATTATCTCAACTTCAATAATTGTGAAGTCATGGACAGACTTAAGTACTCTAGTAGTATGCTTATTAACCTTTAAAAGCCAACTATCACAAATGGGAACTGGTTTCACAGTTATAATGCAAACCACTGAGCTTGAAACTCACTATTTTGATTCATCACATCTTGGTCTAACTTACTTCTGAGAAAGTTGAGTCATTCTACCTCGGACTTGGCAATTCAAGCATAAACTTGCACTGTGCACATGACTTTTTATGTTATCCTGAGAAACCTAAAACAGCTGTACTGCTGGCAGTAAAATATTCAAAACAGTTGCATCTTTTAATTTATAACTATGCACAGTTTCTATAAAGAGTATTTAAAACATTTCAACTTTTACAGGTAAAATGTAATCAAGTCATACTCATTTATGCCATCAATGTGAAAAAAGTTTCTTTTAAATTAATTATAGTTTGAATACAATATTCCTCATTTAATAGCTGTCAGGGAAATGGACAATATCCTTTTTTTTTTTTAGGTTTTTGCAAGGCAAATGGTAAGTGTCTGAGGTCAGATTTGAACTCAGGTACTCCTGACTCCAGGCTTGGTGTTCTATCCACTGTGCAACCGAGCTGCCCCTGACAATATCTATTTCTATGTATGAATTAGTCCTAAGACATTTGATTTTTACTACCAAACTTAAGTAGTCTTAGAATACTTTTTGCAAATCAAAGAATATTAACTTCCTTTTTTTGTATTCACTTACAATGAAACATGTGAAAACAGAATAAAAGAATGTTTTACAGTTATAGACTCTTCATCAGCACAGAGTGATTTCTTTTGAAGCTTTCAACCTATTTTCACCATAGCAACTTACTTTAATTCCAATTTAAAACAGTTCATAGTAGGCATTTAGCTGTGGTCTTTTTAAAGGAGCTGACCCTTTTTTTGTCTGTTTTCTTTCACACAATGACTTACATGGAAATATGTTTTGCATGACTACACATGTATAACTATATCAAACTGCTTGACTTCTCAATGGGGGGGAAGACAGGAGGGAAAGAATTTGAAATTCAAAATTTAAAGAAATTGTTAAAATTGTTTTTAAATGTATTTGTGAAAAATAAGATATTTTAATAATATTTTTAAAAAACAAAGTAGCTAACTTTAATGTTCTTAAACTTTTTAATTATTGTGGTATACCAAAGCATTTTAAAGGATCAGCCACAATGAAACCACACAATGAGAATTTAGTGTTTTTGCCTACTTTTCCACATTAATTCACATGTGTTGTTTTAATTCTTTGATGACTTTTACACAAATACATCTCTGAACTGAATTCCTAGGGTTTCTGGCAAGGGTCAATATCATTTCATGTACACCTTTACAAAGGCACCAGGAAGAAGCCTTTGCCAAGCAGTTCTAAAATCAAGCTCAGCTGAGTTTTGGAATCTGTAGATAATTGCTCTGACTGGTTAGCAAATTTTAACATCCACTGTCTGTTTTTCATGGCTTTATTTTGGGTACCTATAAATTTTATTAGCACAATCCAGGAAAAAGAAGTTTGCTTATTTTGGTGTATAATTTTCACATCTAATTTTTGCTAAAAGTAAAAGCAGCCAAAATAAAAAGATATACTTTATTATTTCTGTACATGGCAAAATGAACCAGGTGTTCTCAAAAACTTTATTTCAGATACTCCAGATTTAGAGTGCATTGTTATCCTGAGTTATGCTCAAAGGAAATATTTTTTTCCTTTAACTTCTGCCCCCCAAAAATTATTTTTCAATTAACTGCATTTTTGTCATTGGGGTATAGAGAGGAGGCAGAGGATCTTCCTTGAACTGAGATTCTTACATTGCCATTTCTTATTAAAATTAACAGTCTTTCCTCCCAAGTGAGGCAGTATAATTTACACTTAAATACGTAACTTTATTTTGTAACAAAAGCTTTTTTTCTAATATTTACTTTACTATAAAGGATTAAATAATAAAAATTAGGGAAACATGAAAAAAATTACCTGTTATGTCTACGGATAGAAGTTTGTAACCAAATAAGAGATAATAGAGAAGATCATGGGAAGTAAAATGGAGAATTTTTAATTTCACAAAATTAAAAAGCTTTTTTATACAAACAAAACCAATGCAGCCAAAATTAGAAAAGCAGAGAACTGGAAAAAAAAATTATAGTAAGTTTCTCTGATAAAGGTTTCATTTCCCAAATATATCTGAAAAACTGAGCCAAATTTTTTTTAAAAATGCATTCCCCAATTGATAAGTGATCAAAAGATATGAAGAGGCAGTTTTTAGAAGAAATCAAATCTAACAAGAATTATAAAAAATATGCTCTAAATCATTAAGTAAAGAAATGCTAATTAAAACAACTCTGAGATGCCACCTCACACTCATCAGAATGGCTAACATGAGGAAAGGAAAATGGCAAATGCTAGAGGGGATATAAAAAAATAGATATACTAAAGCACTGTTTGTGGAGCAATGAACCAGTCCATTCTGGAGAACAATCTAGAACTATGCCTAAAGGGTTATGAAACTGTATACCCTTTGACCCAGCAACACTGCTACTTGGTCTATATGCTAAGGAGAGCAAAGGAAAAAAGAAAAGGATATATATCTAATAGTTCTTTTGTGGTGGTAAAGAACTGAAAACTGAGAGTATGCCCATCAATTTAGCAATTGCTGAACAAGTTGTGGTATTATGTGATGGAATACTATTTTGCTGTAAGAAATAATAAAATTGATATAAAATGAAATGAGCAGAATTAGAACAACAGTCTACAGTAACAGTAATATTGTAAAGACAACCAACTGTGAAAAACATAACTATTCTAAAAAAAATACAATGATCTAAGACAATTCCAAAGGAATCAGGACAAAAATTGCTATCCACCTCCAGACAGGGAACTAAAGGACTGGAATGCAGACTGAAACGTTTGTCCTCTATTTTTCTTGCTTCATTAGATTCATGGCTAACATGGAAATGCTTTGCACAGGTAAGCATCTGAATCATGGGTATTAGATTTCTTGCCTTCTCAATGGGGGAGGAGGTAATGGGAAGGAGAAAATTTGGAAATAAAAATAAAAATGCACATACATACAGTGGGGCTGAAGCTCTGAACTTAGAAATGGTCAAGAATACTCTCTGCTGGAAAAAAGTTGTTCCTCAAGAACAAGAAAATACTCTATTTTCTTTTTTATTCTTGAACAATGATCACCATTTCTAGATAACAAGGAAATCTTACAATATAACTTCAGATATAACATGCTGGATCCCCTTACCAATAGCCTAGCTAAACATTAAACAAGAAATAATGGGGCAGCTATGTGGTGCAGTGAATAGAACACTGACCCTGGAGTCAAGAAGACCTGAATTCAAATTGGACCTCAGACACTTGACTCTAGCTGTGTGACCTTAGGCAAGTCATTTAACTGCCTCACCTCCAGGGTCATCTCCAGTCATCCTGATTCATATCTGGCCACTGGAACCAGATTGGCTGTGGAGGAGAAAGTGAGGCTGGTGACTTAGCACAGCACCCCCTCACTCAAATTCAATTCATGTGCTTGTCATGGCATCATCTCCCTTGCTGTGGTCTTCAAAAACAAAGGGCAAGCATTATTATTGTTTATATCAAATTTTAAAATAGCATCTTTTACCAAAACAAAAAGTTCAAGAGATAATTAAAATTAAACTCTAGAGTCTAGGACTTTCTTTTTATGAGGTGGGCATTTTGGAAGACTTCATTTACAACTCTATTTCATTAAAGAGGTGAGTATCTTTAAAATAAAAGGTTTTAATTAGTCAGATCTGCTTTCTCAGTCTCATACACTATGCCATGCCCAACTGAAAAGACAGGAAAAACAAAATCCATTTCAAACATGCAAGACAGATTTTCTACAATGGAAATACCCCCCCCCCCAATATTGGCCTTATTCTGTATTCTTAGTCCTTCACCTCTATATCCATATATTGTATTTATTTATTCATTAGATTTTTGGTTGGTCAGTATGTTAATAAGAATTCATAACAATAGTATTCCATCACATGACCATACCGTAATTGGTTTATTTTCCCATTTACAGGCACCCCTCAGATTCCTATTCTATGCCACCTCAAAAAAATCCTTAGAATTGATTTTGCTTAGGGGTAATCTTTCCATAATTTACCCTCCCTATTCTTCTACTTCCCTTTCCCTACTAATTTCACTATGTGAATATATTCTTTCTTCTTTCAACCAGTTTAGATAAGAGGGAGATTCAAATGTAAACTACTCCTCTATACCCTTCCCTCATTTCTGTAACTGTTCATTTGTGCACCCTGAGTGTGTGAAATAAGTTTTTCTAACCTTCCTTTCCCTCTCCAGTCTACAAGGTTTTCTTTTCTTTTCTTCCTTCTTTTCCTAATTGTTGGCTCTTTTCTCCATGATTTTCTTGCATCACTCTCATTTCTCTACCCATTTTTTTTCCTTTTGAGCTCTTTCATGGCCTGAGACCAATTCATTCTTCTTGGATGTAGTGGTTTTGACTTTGTTGTCTTCTTCTGAGTTTGTGTTTTGATCTTTCTTGCCACCACAGTAACTTTCTATTGTCATTTTTTTTTTTTTTTGTGGTTGTTGAAAAGTGGAGCTCTGCTTCAGGGATGGAGGATGCACTGTCCCAAACTTCAGGGTTTTGTACAGAATTTTTCAGTGATACTTCTAGAACTTTCAGTTCTTCCTGTGTAGTATGATCTAAGGAGAGGCGTAATACTACAGTGATCACAAGCACTCTTTTCTGCCCTGGAACTGTGATCAAAGTCCTGGGTCCTCTTCTGTTGCAAACTTTAGTGCACTAGTGCTCCTTCTTCCCTCTAGGATTGCCACTTAGGACTATGATCCAGATCCAAATATGACCAATGCAACATAGTCCTGCCTGCAGTGTCAGCAAAATGACACTGTAATCTCCATCTGACCAGTTATCTGACCTCCTTATCTCTGTGGGCTGAGAGCTCTGGAAACATCTGCTGCCATTGCTGATTCAGTCATTTCCAAGGTATGCTCCTGGTTTGCTAGGGTCTGGTTTCCACCAGCTTAACCTGCTCTACATTATGCTCTATTCTCACCCTGGCATGACTGACTTTTCCTATAGACCTTGTGAGATATCTTTAGCTAGAAAATTGTTTCACCTCGTACTTTTGTGCATTCTGTTAGTCCAGAATTTATTTTGAGGCATTATTTAAAGTTATTTTCTGAGGAATTTAGGAGGGCTCAGGTGAGTCCTAAATTATTTCTTTATTACTGTTCACTCATGTTTACCTTTTTTCTGTTTCTTTTTACATCCGGGGCAAGGTTTTGTATGTCTTGTGCAAATCTGTCAATTCCTTTTCTTGTTTCTTTTCAAATTTTTTCCTCAAGCATTTATAAAAAACATTTTGGACTAAAAAAACCTCATTTTTCCCCCCAGAAATTTTAGTTGAGTTTCCTCAAGCTGTTTTTCCCCAAGATATTGCTTGTAAAATTTTAGAAGTCACTATTATCCACTATTATCAATAGTTCATAGTTCATTATGACAGAATTCTTTTTTTGTTTATCCATTCTTCCAGCCTGACTTTGAACTTGATGTTAGACTGGGTTCTACCATGTTTCTGGAAGGAAGGTCTGGCCTGATCATATTGCACTTTTCTTGGAGGTACTGAGTACTGTGTTATTTAAGAATCAGAGAGAAAACTGAAAGCTTTCAGAACTCCCAAAGGGGCCTGATCCACAGCAAACTTATTTCTTCTCCCCTCATATGGGCTCTGCAAGTTTTTGACCCAAGCTTTAGTCTTTACAAGTACAAACTGTTGCTGGATGTCAAAAGCCACCTAGCAAACTGTGTTTGCAAGCTTCTGAACTTTCTCCTTTCTTACCTTCTCTTTATAGTAGTACACTACCAACTTGAGCAGGTCCCCTACCTTGGAGCTAAGAACAAGAAATAAGTAGTTAGCTACAAAATCACCAGTTTGAACCTGTTTCCACTGGAGTACTCTTGTATGGGTCTGAAGTTGGTCTATGGGTTTAGGACCTCCCACTGCCTCAATGTGAGATACAGACCTTCCTGTCTTTCTCCCTGTGCATGCTAAGCTGAATAATCAGGATATAGTCTGGTGAATTTTCTAGATCTATTTGGAGGAGTTTGTGGACAGGAGCTTACCACATTGCATCCTATCACTCTGCCTAAACAGGTCAATTTCAAACTGCCCAACTAACTATTCCCCAATATAAAATCTAAGTGCTATTAAGAGAGAGATGTAAGTTGAACTAAAATAATTAAGTAAAAGGGTTAAAAGGATCAGAAAATTTAGAGTTGGAAAGGACTCTTTCAGCTATTTTGTTCAACCCACAGCCAAAAAGAATTTGCACTAATTGCTGAAATGGTCTACCAGCCTGTGTTTTGAATACCCTCAATGAGAAACTGCTTTTCCAAATGCTATCTAATCTACTTTTGGACAGCTCTATTTAATGTAAAGTTTTCCCTAATATCAAAATATAGCTTATCTTTTTTAAACTTTTACTGTTTGTCCTTTAGTTCTCTGGGGCCAAAGAGAGTGAATTCCACAGGAAAGCCAGGCCAAAGCAGTGTGATTATTTTTAAATAACATGGGCATTTCTGAACTCGTTAAAAATACAAAAAATTTATCAAATGATGAATGAATTAAACTTTATACTGTTCTTTAACTAAAATACTAAAAAAAGCTACACAATAAAGCTTAATATGAATTTATACTAATAGGCACATAGTTAAAACAAGTGTTGACAAAGAAAATTTGAAGATAATCAAGATTAAAGAAGCTAATCAGAAAAAAAAAAAAAGCTGGGACAGAGCCAAGATGGGGATAGAAGAGCCTCTCTTAGGTGCTCTCTCTGCATATAATATTGCAAAACTTATAAAATAAGAACTCTAACTAAATTTTCAAGAGAAAGAACTGACAGGGGGATCTAGTGAGGCAGTTCTCCAGCCCAAGGTAACTTGGAAAACAGTGGAAAGGCTCTGCTCCATGGGGTTAGAGGGGCAGCCCACTAGAGTGAAGAAACTTCAGCCTCCCGGATGCAGCCCCAGGGCACTGGGAGCCATGGCTCACAGCAGTGGGGGCAGTTTCCTGACCTACACTCCAGAAAGCACTGGGCACAACTTGGAAGATCAGTGGGGGGGTGGGGGTTCTCTGCCAGAGTGACTGCATGAAGCCCAGCCCTCAGGGTGCTTGGCTAAGAGCATGGCTGGGACACCCCAGATCCAGGAAAAGGAAGCAGGCCAAGCCAGTAAGCAGGAGCCCCCAGGCAACTGAGCTTTGAGTGCTCAGCCTAGGTAGGGGAGTGGAGAGAGACTTCTGAGATTTGTCCTCTGTACCTGGAACAGGACTCTGGGGCTCTGACCACATTCAGATCCTGATCATAGTCTAGGCCCCCCATGGAACACCAGAGCCCTCCCCCCCCCCAACTCAGTCCCATGGCAGATGGGCGAACTTGTGGTCATTCACAGATCAGGAGGGAAGACAGAGCTTCACACACTGAGATCCTTTGGGGGGGTGTCCCAATAATACTCAAAAGCTCATGAAGCACCCCAAGACCAGGCATAGGCTGTAAACAGAGAAAAAAAAGGGACACCATTGAGAAATATATCATCTATGATTCCAAGAAGGATCAAAATACTCTGCCTGAAGATGAAGAAGTACAAGCTCCAGCATCTAAAGACTGCAAGAAAAATGGAAATTGGGCTCAGACTATGACAGAGCTCAAAAAAGATTTAGAAAATCAAGTAAGGGAGATAGAAGAAAAATTGGGAAAAGAAATGTGAGATGTAGGAAAAACATGAAAACAAAGTTAGCAATTTAGTCAGGGAGATCCAAAAGAATGCTGAAGAAAATAACATGTTAAAACCAGCATAGGTCAAATGGATAAAACAGTTGAAAATTTATTGAGAAGAAGAATGCTTTAAAATGCAGAACTGGCCAGATGGAAAAAGAAATAAGAAAGCTTTCCGAGGAAAACAAATCCTTCAGAATTAGAATGGAACTAAAGGAAGCTGCTGACTTTACAAGAAGTCAAGACTCAATACCTCAAAACCAAAAGAATGAAAAATTAGAAGAAAATGTAAAACATCTCACTGAAAAAACAACTGATATGGAAAACAGATTCAGGAAAGATAATTTAAAAATTATTGGGATGAAAATCATGATTAGGAAAAGAGCCTTGACATCATTTTAAAAGAATTCCTACGGGAAAACTACCCAGATATCCTAGAAGCAGAGGGCAAAATAGCAATTGAGAGAATCCTCTGGTCTCCCCTGGAAAGAGATCCAAAAAAATCAATCCCCAGGAATATTGTAGCCAAGGTCCAGAACTCCCAAGTCAAAGAGAAAATACTACAAGCAGCCAGAAGGACACAATTCAAATATTGTGGAACTGCAGTCAGGATCACACAGGACTTAGCAGCAACTACATTAAAGGCTCGTAGGGCTTGGAACGTAATATTCTGGAAGGCAAAAGAGCTCAGAATGCAACTGAGAATCAACTACCCAGCAAAACTGAACATCCTCTTCCAGGGTAAAAGATGGACTTTCAATGAAGCATATTGTTTTCATACTGGCTAAGAAATAAAGTGGTGAATGGATCAGTGGAATAGATTAGGTACATAATACACAATGACCATAGTAATCTAGTATTTGATGAACCCAAAGATCCAAGTTTTGGAGATAAGAACTCACAATTAAAAAAAAAATTGCGAGAAAACGAGAAAGCAGTTTGGCAGAAACTAGGTATAGACCAACACTGTATATGCCAAGATGAGGTCAAAATGGATAAGTGATAAATATATAAAGAGTAACTAACATTAGAAGTAAATTAGGTGAGCAATGGAAAATTGTACTTGGCAGATCTATGAATAAGTAAAGAATTTATGATAAAACAAGAGAAAGAGGGTCACAGGCAATAAAAGATAATTTTGATTACATAAAATTTTAAAAATTGCACAAACAAAAATTAATGCAGCTAAAAAGGAAAATAGGGAATTTGGGGCAAGAGGAATTTATACCAATTTCTCTGATAAAGGCCTTATTTCTCAAATATAAAGGGAAGAGTCAAATTTTTAAAAGTAAAAGCCATTCCCCAGGGAGAAAGGGTCAAAGAACAGGAATAGGTATTTTTCAAAAGTTATTGAGTGTTACATGAAAAAAAAATACTCTAAATCACTACTGATTAGAAAATGCAAATTGAAACAACTCTGACTGCTGGATTTGTTAATGGAAAAGAAATGAAAAGGAAACAGACGAACACTGGAGAGAAAAAAAAAGAAAAATTGGGACACTAAAGCAGTTGTGAACCAGTCCAACCATTCTGGAAAACAACTTGGAATTATACCCAAAAGGCTATAAAACTGTGAAAGAAATTGACTAGAGAAGAGAGCTTAGAATATATAGAGATGCACTGGAAGTTTCAAATATATGAGTAAAACAGAAAAAAAGAGAGACCAGACAATTATAAGGGTCATGAATTAGAGAATGAGGGTCATGTTGTTGTTCCATCACTTTTACTTGTATTCCAACTTCTCATGACTCCAATTTGGAATTTTCTTGGCAAAGATACTAGAGTGATTTGCCATTTCCTTCTCATTTTACAGATGAGAAAACTGATGCAAAGAAGGTTAAGTGACTTGCCCATGATCACACAACTAGCAAGTATCCTAGGTCAGATTTGAATTCAGAGAGAAGTCTTCCTGTCTCCAGGCCTGGCACACTATCTACTGTGTGTGATCCAACAGCCCTGTGAGGCTCTAGAACAGACAGAAAAAGAGAACAGGTAATGAAGAGAATAAAAGAAGTTCTTTATGGCATAAAAAAAAAATTGAGACTAATGAACAAGATTAACTGGAGAAAAGGAGAGAAACGGGCAATACATTTGGAGCGGGGGGAGGGGAAAGAATTAAAAATGCAAAAGAGAAAAATGGATAAATAAAATCCCAAAGGAAAATGGGAGATTCCCAAAGGGAAATGAGAGATCAAGGATTAGGGGAGGAAGACAATGGGAATAAGACCACCTTAAAAGATATTATATTAAAGTAGGTGTTTACAGCACTGGGATTGGGGAAGTCATAAGGGGATAAATTAGAGACAGATGGAAGAAAATGGGAACCTAAGTCTCATAACTTTAAGTGTGAATAGATTAAATAAGAGTTAAAAGTCTAATGATACCTTATAAATGAATTAGCCAAAAAATATCTATTTTTCAGCATCACAGGAAATTTTTTAAAAAGTCCCTGAAATGGAGTGAAAATGGTGGTGTGAAGGCAGGATTTGCATGAAACTCTTTCCCCCTAAAACAACAAAAGCCATCAAATTATGACTGTAGCCAAAATTTAGAGGGGGCAGAACCCATAGAAAGACTGAGTGATACAATTCCCCAGTCCAAGACAACTTTGAAGTTCCCTGGGAAAGGTCTATTTCACTGGGACTGGGGGCTGGGAAAAAAGCTGTGGCCAAAGCACAGCCCAGGGATCACCAAGAACAGTTTGAAGGTGAGACTGCAGGAATACTGGCCTCAGAACAGCCCTGCAGGGAGAACCTGTAGCGGGAATAGGAAAGCCAGCCTGCACCTCCAGAGTACAGCCTACAGCCCATAAAGGGGTAAGGGGATATTGCAGAAATCTCTCTGCTCTCCGTGGGTCAGGACTCTGCTCTTTGCCCACACTCAGATCCAGCTTCCAGTTTGGGCTTCCATACTAAGATAGCCAAGCAGGGACCCTCCTCACAGGTCCAGGGCAGAGGGGAGGACCAGTGGCCACCTACACAGCAAAGCACAGGCAAGAGAGCATAAGACCTTGAAGGAATAAAGGTCCCAGTAGGGTGTCCCAAAAACCCCCAAATACTTGGAAGTGTGGTAAATTAGTCTTAGGCTGAGGAAATGAGCAAACAAAAGAAAAAGAAGAATCTGAACGTAGAAAATTACTTTGGTCCCATGGAAAATTCATGTAGCTTCTGTATCCAAAGCTGCTAAGAGAAATAGAAAGTGGACTCAGACTATGGATGAGCTCAAAAAAGACTTTGAAAAGCAATTAAGGAAGGTGAAAGAAAAATTGGGAGGAGAAATGAGAGTGATGAAGAAAAATCATGAAAATCAAATCTACAGTTTGGTGAAAGAAATACAAAAAATACTGAAGAAAATAATATGTTAAAAACCAGTTTAGGCCAAATGGAAAAAAGCAAAATAAAAGGCAAATGAGGAGAAGAATGCCTTAAAAAGCAGAATTGGCCAACTGGAAAAGGAGATTAAAAAAAAGCTCTCTGAAGAAAATAACTCCTTCAAATGAAGAATGGAACTAAAGGAAGCTGATGACTTTGTGAGAAATCAGGAAGAAATAAAACTCCTCCAAAAAAAGCCAAAAATGAGAAGAAAATGTGAAATATCTCATTGGAAAAATGATCAACTTTGAAAAAAGATCCAGGAGAAATAAGTTAAAAATTATTGGGCTACCTGAAAGTCACAACTAGGAAAAGAGACTAGACTTCATTTTCAAGAAATAATACAGCAAAATTGCCCTGAGATCCCAGAAACAGAGTGTATAATAGAAATTGAGGGAATTCATGCTTCACCTCCTGAAAGAGATCCCCCCCAAAAAAACTTCCAGGAATATTATAGCCAAATTACAAAACTCCCCAAGTCAATGAGAAAATACTACAAGCTGCCAGAAACAAACAATTCAACTATCATGGCTCTATAGTCAGGATTACACAGGATCTGGCAGCATCTACATTAAGGGCTTTGTAGGGATTGGAAAAAGTACCCGTATATTCCAAAACATTTTTAACAGAAACTTTTGTGGTAGCTAAAAATTGTATTCAAAGTAACTACCCATCAACTACAGAATGGTTAAGCAGATGTGGTACATGAATGTAATGACATATTATTATTCTGTAAGAAATTATGGATGTGAGGAATACAAAGAAACATGAGAAAAATCTTCATGAATTATTACAGAAGCAAGCAGAGAAGAAAACAATATACACAGTAACTATACTAATGTACAGGGAAACAACAACCATCAAACAATCAAAAGTAAATGTAACAAAATCATAAATATCAAAGAAAGAGAACTTTAATGAAGAGTTATGAGAGATCACCTCAAACCACTCCCCTTGTTGAGATGGGAAGTTCACAAGTGTTGCTATACCTTGCACATATTTTTGTATTCTTTCCAATATATATTCATCAGCTGTGCTGATTTTTTCCTCATCTGAAAAATACTATTTGTAAAATGGCCCTCTAAGAGGTGGAGGGTTAGGGAAAGGGATAACATAGGATAACAACTATGATGATACATAAGACACTGAAAATATCAATAAAAGAACTTATTTTAATAAACAAACCTATAAAATAAAGGAAAAACCACAGCAGTTATAGGTGTAGACAAGAGGAGGGGACAAAAGAATATAATTCAAGAGAATGCACGTGATTACTAGACATTATAACAGAATATGAATTATTATATTAACATCAAATTTTAAGCATAAACACAATGATATATGTAAATTTAATCATATTTTTCATCCTCCAGTTTCTTTATATTTCCTTCATATGAAAGCGCAGAATTCATTTGTCACGTCTTGTCTAGCTGATTTTGTTGAAGCTACTCTTATAAGGGATCAAAATCAGATATTGCAACATAAAAGACTGTAAGATTACTTATGCTCACTGCACTCAGAATGTAAGGAAGCAGGGGGAAATTTGATATCTCTAAGCATTTTATATATCCCCCTCAGTATTTCATGATTTTTTAAAGTTTTACTAGTATTTCTTTCTTCTAATCTTATGGATTAATAGTATTAGCACAGAGTTTTTTGTTTCAGTTATTGGGAATGGCAAATTTTGAGGAAATAAGCAACTCTACCATCTTGTTATTCATGTGATCCTCAATATATGGTTGTTTTCCATTAACAAGTGAATTAAAAAGTGTGTGTGTGTGTGTGTGTGTGTGTGCATAAAATAACCAGTTCTATTTTGAAGTTCTATTTCAATATTATGAATGAGCTGGGGTGGTGCAGTGGATAGAGCACTGGCCTTGAAGTCAGGAGGACCGAAGTTTGAATCCAGCTTCAGACACATGACACTAGTTCTGTGATCTTGGGCAAGTCACTTAACCCCAATTGCCTTACATTCAGGGCCATCTACAGTTGTCCTGATTTAAATCTGGCCACTGGATCCAGATGACTCTGGAGGAGAAAGTGAGGCTGGTACCTTAGCAAAGCCCGTCCTCACTCAAATCCAATTCATGTGCTTGTCATGGCATCATCTCCCTGATGTCACAATCTTCTTCAAGAATGAAGGATAAACATCATGAAACTATGTAACCCTTCTTCTATATCCTTCCCCACCTATGGAAATAAATTTATACACCTAACTGAATGTATATATTATTTTTTTCTTGGAGCCAATTCTGATGATAGCATGGTTCATGTGGTCCACTCCCCATCTCCCCCCATTTCCCATTCCTCTGTAAAATCTATTTCAGGTCTCATTTTTGTCAGATAATTTATCTTATTCTATCTCTCCCTCTCTCCTTCTTGAAGTGTATTATTATTTCTCATCCCTTATGTTTTTCTTTTTTTTCAGATTTTTATTTATTTTTAATTTTACAATTTCCCCCCTAATCTTGCTTCCCTCCCCCCACCCCCCCCACAGAAGGTAGTCTGTTAGTCTTTAAATTGTTTCCTTGGTATATATTGATCTAAGTTGAAGGTGATAAGAGAGAAATCACATCCTTAAGGGAAAAAAAAGCATAAGAGAGCAAAATTACATAATAAGATAATGGGTTTTTTTTAATTAAACATAATAGTCTTTGTTCAAACTCCACAATTCTTTCTCTGGATACAGATGGTATTCCCCATTGCAGATATCCCAAAATTGTGCCTGATTGTTACACTGATGGAATGAGCAAGTTCATCTTCATTTTTTTTTTTTTAACAAAATCATTCATCACATTCAACTTACAACTCTGCTTTAGGTCCATGTATACTCCATCTAACTGCCATAATAATGAGAAAAATTTAGGAATTATAAATAATATTTTCCCATGTAAGAATATAAAAACTTACCTATATCAGCTTCTTTATGATTTCTCGTTCCTATTTACCTTTTTCATGCTTCTTTTGCATCTTGTATTTGAAAATCAAATTTTCTATTCAGCTTTGATCTTTTTATCAGGAATGCTTGAAAATCCTCTATTGCATGCCATTGCTGGGTAGGTGATTTTTGGTAGAAATTCTAGATATCTTTTGCCCTCTAGAATATGATATTTATTACATTACCTCTCCTGGATCTATTTTCTTGGTCAGATGTTTGTCCAATGAGATATTTCACATTTTCTTCTACTTTTTTCCTTCTTTTGATTTTGATTTTTTTTGATGTCCCATTTAGTCATGAGCTTCCATTTGCCTAATTCTAAATTTTCTTTGTTGAGTTTTTATACCTCCTTTTCCAACTGGCCAATTTTACTTTTAAAGGAGTTCTCTTTAGTGAATTTTCCATTTTTTTCCATTTGGCCAATTCTGTTTTTCAAGACATTCTTCTACTCATAGGATTTTTGTACTTGTTTTACCATTTGGCCTATTCTTTCCCCCTTCAACTTTAATTAATTTATTTTTGAATTTTTCAATTTCCCCCTCTAATTTTGCTTCCTTCCCCCCCCACCTACAGAAAGCAGACTATTAGTTTTTACATTGTTTCCATGCTACACATTGATCTAAATTGAATGTGTTGAGAGAGAAAACATAGCCTTAAGGAAAAAAAATATTAGAGATACCAAAAGTACATAATATAATTTTTTTTTAATTAAAGGTCTTTGGTCTTTACAATTCTTTCTCTGGATACAAAAGGTATTCTCCTTCACATATCTTATTCTGTCTTTTTAAGGGTTTATTTTCTTCAGTATTTTTGTGGCTCCTTTAGCAAGCTACTGACTTTTATTTCATGATTTTCCCCCTTCTCAATTTTTTCTCTACGAGCCCTTTCTTGATTTTTAAACTCCTTTTTGAGCTCTTCCATGGCCTAAGGTCAATTCATATTTTTCTAGGAGACTTTCTATGTCGGAGGTTTGACTTTGTTTTCTTCTGAATGTCACCATTTTCCTGGTCACCATAATAACTTTCTATGGGAGTTTATTATATCTTCTACAACTTCACTGAATTTATTAATTCAATTAATTTTCAATTGAATCTCCAGAATTCTCTAAATAAAACATCATATAATTAAAAAAAAGTGTCATGGAAGGAATTTGGTGGGACTCCTTCTTTCCCTGTTTTTTTTTTAATGATTTATATGATATTTGATTTTTTTTTTGCAAATCCATCTGGCTTCCAGGTTGTTTTTTTGTTTGATAGTTTGCCCCCCTTTGGGGCATTCTTTGAACTTCATTTTTCTGATTTAAGTCCTCATTATCTTGTGTTCTTAAACAAGATATGTTGCATTCTTCTAAATATTTATTTGTTCATTTAGGTCAGAGCTGTCCAACCTTACATTTAAAAGTTTTTATTGAAACAATAGAAAATATATTTTGATTTTCCATTTTAGGCAGAGTTCTGTGGTAATTTAGTAAACTCACAGTGGGCTGCATATGGCCCGCATGCTGTATTTTGGACAGCCCTGATTTAAGTTGTCAGGATTTGGGGGTGGGGGCATAATATAAGGAAAAATTATATAAAATCATAGGATTCCTAGAAAAATATAATTCAAAATAGCCTAAATATGTTTAAAGAAATACAAAATGAAAATTGTCCAGACCTATTACAACCAGAAAGCCAAAAAGAAATAGAAATAATATATTGATGATTATCAACAAAAAGATATCTCTAAAATAAAAACTCCCAAGAATGTCATATTTCAAATGTAAAACTTCCAGGTCAAAGAAAAAATACTGAAAGCAGCAAGAAAGAGCTTCCTTAATAGTTACTACAATAAAGAGATCTTAGAACATGATATTCCAAAATGCAAACTATAAGGGTTTATGATCAAGAAACGTTACATGCCAAAATTGCATTAATACTAGAGGAAAAAAATAACAAAATTGCAAGAGTATTCAAGCATTCCTGATGCAATGACTGAGCAGAAACTCTAAAAATGCAAGGAAATCAGTTTAAAAAGAGACTAGAAAAAAACATACATATGAAAATTTCAAGGGGACTAAAAGATGAGTATAAGCTTACTTGAATAAGGGAGAAAGAAACAATCTTAATTATCTATCTCTATGAGCTAAATACCAGAGAGGACTTTAGGGTAAATTTATTCTGTTTTGGCAAGTCTTAAGAGAAAAGAGAAATGGGGGGGGGGCAGACAGAGGAATACACTAAGGAAAAAATAAGGAAGAAGGTGGCATTTACAATTTCTCATAAGAAGGAAGTGAAAGCAAAATATGCAAATTTGAACTCTCCTGTTTTCTGGAATAGAAAAAGAGCACAGAAAACACACATAGAGAGCATTACTGAAGAAATGTATTAAAATCAAGCACAAAAAAAGAATAAGGGAGAGAGGGGATTAAAGTGTTGTTGTTGATTTTTTAATCAAGAAGGAAATAGTAAAAACCAAATCAAACTTCAACCTCAGAGGTGGATCATGAAGAAGAAATAAAAGTGGGGAAAAATAAGAAAGGTAAGAAGCAGATTGTTTCAATTAGAGATCATCAGTTCTGATTATGTTACTACTTTCTCTCTCTCTTTCTATCTCCCCTGTCTCCCCCCTACAGGGGGAAAAGGAAAATATATAAGAGGATTTAATGAAAGGAAATATACAATGAACAATCATAACCATGAAAGTCAATAGGAAGAACTCAACCATATACTGAAAAAGGATAGTGGTATGGATTAGAAAGTAAAATCCAATCATGTGGTTTACAAAAAATACCAAAAAAAAAAAAAAAGATTCATAGAGTAAAAATAAGGGTTTGAGCAGAATTTATAATGCCTCAAATGAAGTCAAAAAAGCAGTTTTTTTGTACATCTGTGAAACAATGAAACATTAAAAATACACGTTTAAAAGAATTAAACAGGAAAATTATATTGTGCTTAAACCACAAAATAAGCTCAATATTTAATATATATGAACTAAGTGGCACAACATCTTAGAAATTAAAGGGAAAATTAGTCAAAATACAGGAAGAAATAGAAAGCAATACTGTGAAACAGCAAAGTATTTGATTTAGAGTAAGATAAATTCAACAAAAAGATGAAGAAGAAATAAATTAAAAACCTGAAAAGAATTTCAGAATAGCTACATGTGATAGATCACTGCCAATTACTAGATGGAAAGAGAAAAAAAATATACACTTTGAATGGAGCTTTTACAAAAATTAATCATACATTAAAGGCTTAATCATAAACAAACTAGCAAAAATTAAAATGTTAAACACTCTATTGAAAACAGTGCAATAAACATTGTAATCAATAAAGGATCTTTGAAAACAGATCAAGCCATGGAAAAGAAATCACTGTAACCTAAAGAATTAATGAGTCAGAGAACAAATCATAAGAAACAGCACAAACTTTCATGAAAGAAAATGAGGCAACATAACAAATGTATCTAATAAAACCCTCACTAAACACAAAAACAGTAATTCTGAAAATCAAAGACATTAACAAAATTAAATGAAAAAACACAAAAAAAGCTCCACAGAAGCTGATTTCATTTGTCTTGAAATAGAATAAAATAATAGCTAATCTAAAAGAGGACTAAAAGAGGAAAACCAAGTTGAAAGTATCAAAAATAAAAAAGTATTTACAGGGGCAGCTAGGTGGCACAGTGAATAGATGTCCCTGGAGCCACAAGGACCTGAGTTCAAATCTAAACTCAGACACTTAATAATTACCTAGCTATGTGACCTAGGGCAAATCACTTAACCCCACTGCCTTGGCGCCCCCCCAAATGAAGTATTTACAACAAATGAAAAAAATGAAAGAAATTATAAAACATCTTATTCAATCATAGATGCTTAAGTATTGTAATTTAAATAGATTAATATTTGCAAAAATCTAAAATGTTCAGAATTACATTTTAAGAAATAGAGAATTTAAATAAATCAGTCTCAGAAAAAGATATTGTACAAGCCATAAAGTTGGTGAAGGAGAGTAAATAAAACTAGATGAACTTGCAAAATAATTTTATTTTGCAAATAAATTATTCAAAACCATCAATTCAAAGAACAATCAATTTCAATGTCCCACAAACTGTTTGCAAAAGAAGAAAAGAAACGATTCTACAAAATTTCTTCTGTAATAAAATCATGGTCTTAAGATAAAAGGCAGAGCTAGATAAATGTAGATGAATATTCATATTGAATGTCAACCTAAAAATATCCAAAAAATTATTAGCAAAGAGGTTTCTTTTATAGAACATATTTCAAAAGAATATGCAATATAAATTGGTTGGAATCATATGGTAATCATATCAGGAATGCAGGGTTAGTTTATTAGGAAAATTATAAACACAATTAACTACATTAATAATAAAAACATCAATAATTGCATCAGTGGATGAATGCAAAGAGTATTAAAAGATTTTACAACATCTTTTTGAGATGACAAAAAACATTTCCTTTGATTAAGTGGCAAAAGTGATAGTTTTATCTCCCATATCTCTACTTTGAGCAATACTATTATATTCCTAACCCTGCTAGCTACACATAACCAAAGAGATATTTATTTTTTCCTTCACATGGACCAATGCTTATCAAAAACAACAATGATGACAATAACCCTCTGTTTTACATTCTGAAAAGTGAAATCACCCCAATCACCTAGATAAATCTTTTTGAGGAAAAATGCCAAGCAAAGACAAATGCCACTGGATATGTATCATTATTTTTCTGATTATAGAAAATGCTATATTCACTGCAACTGAAAACAGTTCATAAAATATCCAAAATCTCTAAGATATTTTAAAAGGATAGTCTAAAAGAGCCTGTAAATTTTGGCATAATACAAAAGAAATTTTTTTCAAAAATGCAATTTAATTTTTAAAAAGAGCTTATAAAATATAAGCACCCAGAAAACTTTGTCCTCAATTCCAAAAAACAAAATTATAATACAACATTCCATCTAATAACAAAATGTAATGCAAACAACAGTACCAAGAAGGAAAGAACACTGGAAGAGAATGTTTAATAAACTGGCAAGTTAGTTTATAAAAAGAATATTTGGACTAAGAACCTTAAGTATAAAGAAAACATTTCCCTCCTATTTTAAACATTATAACATTATTTTCAATATTCAATTCTATTTGCAGACTGCATTTTTTGGCAATGACTTTTAACGGCACATGTTGGTAGACTATTTCAAATAAAAATACATTCTAATGAGTTACATATGACTTAATTAAAAGTTTTAAGTTTAATTTTATAAAATCTGCTAGAATACCTTGCTAACAATTCTTTATTAATAAATAGATTTCCTCCCTCCAAAAAAATAGTTCTATCATTTATTACTGTTTCTTAAGAGAAATCATTTCCACCTGGCATTCCAAAGAAAATGTTTATTGAAATTCATAAAATAGCTGGACACATTGTTCTTAATTTTTTTCTAGGTATTACTCCAGAACAGATTTGATCTTTGACTTACAAAATATTAAAATTATTCTGAATCTAAATTATATTTAATTCTCAAAGAACTTTGTTTATACATTGTCTCCACTGGCAGCAACATAAACTTTTATGGTGTTGGAAATATTTTATTTAAACTGGTTATAAATTAATACTGGCAAGATAAAAGATACATTTTTAAATAAATTCTAACTGCTAACAACTGTGGTTATAAATTTCTCTGTCTTCAAAAATAAAATGAGAATTATCATAACTTGGGGGGGGTTGGAGTATAACAATTTTAATTAAAGTACAGGTTTAGGAGATAAACTCACTTTTGCTAATTAATTCATCAAAGGACAGGTTTTTGGTATCTCATATGGATATTAAATGTATAATTATGCTTTAAAATATTTTTAAATAGTAATAAAATACCATTAATATTAGTTATGGCAGTCAAAATTGCTGAAACTAAAATTTCACTTTTTATAATAATTTCAACAGAACTCTTTGCATTTATATTTTTTAAAAACTATTCAAATTGTCATAATCTTTCTTATAAACTAAAATAAAATTTAGTGAAAATATAAAAGAAAAAGCTGTAAACATGTCATAAAAAGTATTTGATGTTTAAAAGCAAAACATTTTCAAACTGTTACAATAGCAAACATTGATAATATAAGTCAGCATTTATATAGCACATATACACTTGTAATTATTCTATTTTATGGAAGTGAAAATAAATAAAGTTAAGTTTACAAATGAAATCAGCAATGCATCAACATTGATTATTATACACATTAATATTTAATTTTGATAATATGAATTGTATTATTATTGGGGAACAACAAACATTAAATAAATGTTGGTTAATTGAATCTAATTAAAGAATTAGTTCTACTTAATACAGTATTTAAAAAGATGTTACTTATAACCAATGGCTTTGAATTTCAAAAAGTTCTAGCTCCTAATGTTTAAAGAAGTTTCAGGAAAATGTATTTACAACAACTCTCTATAAAGCTAGTCTAACATATTCAACTGCCCATTGGACATCTTGAACTGAGTGGTCAAAAGACATCTTAAATTCAACAAGTTCAAAACTGAACTTATTTTCATTCTCCAGAACCCTCCCCCTTCCTCATTTTTGTATCACTAACATTGGCACCAGTTACAAACCAGATGTCACCCTCCACTCCTTTCCCTCACCATTTCTATTCTATCAGATGTCATGTTTATCAATTCTGCCTTCATACCAGCTATCATATGGGGTACTTCCTCTCCCCTGACACTAATATTTATTATCTTCCTCTCTATACTCCACAATCTAATGACATTGAACTCCATCTTCCAACTCTGGGTATTTCCACTGGTTGCCCTTCTTTGGAACTCTTCCCTCCTTATCTCTATTTTCTGGCCTTCTCAGATTTTTCACGTCCCAATTAAAATTCCACCGTCATTAAGAAGCTTTCCCAATTCTCCCTTATAGCTAAGTTCCTTCACTCCGATTAACTCTAATTTATCCTACATGTGTGAGGTTTGGATATAATTGTTACATGTTGATTCTCTCATTAAACACTGAAGTCCTCAAGAGACGGATGCCTCTTTGCCTTTTTTTTTTGTATGTCTATCAATTTAGCACAATGTCTGTAACATAGTAGATACTTAATAGTTTTTTACTATTAAATGACTCTTTTTATATTACAACTGTCATGTATGAAGTTATGATGATCCAGAACAAATCATGATAAAAATAATTCTCCCTAGTTTTCACTGAGAATTATTATATTTAAAGTACTGTGTTTCAAATAAATGTAACCAAGATTAAAAAGAATGCAGAAACAATTTTTAAGACTAGTATATCTGACAAAGAATTATTTACGAAATATATAGAGAACTGAAGAAGATAAGTCATTGTACACAACTGATAAATATCAGAGGATATGGAAAGGCAATTCTCAGATGAAGAAATTAATTCCATCTACAGTCAAGTGAAAAATTGATTGATTAGGGAGTCATTATTGGTTAGGAAAATGCAAATTAAAACAACTCAGATACCATCTCACACCCATCAGATTATCCAATCTGACTAAAAAGGAAAATGATTAATATTAAAGGGAATATGGGAAAATTGGGACATTAATGCATTGTTGGTGGAGTTGTGAACTGATCTAAACTTTTTGGAGAACAATTGCCTCAAAGGGCAATAAAACTGTGCATTCCCTTTGATTCAGCAATACCAGTGATGGGTCTGTATCCCAAAGAGATCATGAAAAAGGGTATAAAAAAAACCTACATGTACAAAAATAGTCATAGTAGCTCTTTCATGGTGGCAAAGAATTAGAAATTGAGGGGATGCCCATCAACTGGGGAAATGACTGAAGAAACTAGCATATGAATGTGAGGGAACACTATTATTCTTTAAGAAATCATGAGGGACAGGATTTCAGAAAAGTCTGGACAGATTCACATGAATTGATGCAGAGTGAAATGAGCAGGACCAGAAGAACATATACACTAACAACACTGAGTAATGATCAACTGTGATGGACTTGTTCATTTCAGCAACACAATAATCAAAGACAATTCTAAAAGACTTGTGATGGAAAATACCATACACATCCAGAGTTTAAGTACAGACTAAAGCTTACCATCTTCAATTTTTTAAAAATTATCTTATGTGCAGTTCTTTTTTCTCTCTAATTTTTCCCATATGGATTTGATTCTTCTTTCATAATATGATTAATATGAATCTATGTTTAGCATAATTATACATGTAGAACTTAAATATATTGCAGGGGGAGGCAGGAGGGAGAGATGTAAATAAAACTCAAAACCTTGTTAAAAAAAGATTGATGAAAACTAAAAAAAAAAAAGTATTGTGTTTATTCTTACTTTGTTTCATATACAACAAATGAAGTGCTCTGGGTTGTCAACTTTTCATAGACCAAATTGGTAAAACCAAATAGCTATACTTTCCACCCCAGTATTTTCCTCCTTTTACCATCACTTTTCCTTTACCTTAAATTTTGAAGGGACATTTGCTTTTTCTACATCTATTAAAATATTGGCATTATATCATCATTTTAGTCCAGGGGGTTACAAAGAGTAGGACATAACTGAGTCCTTCCAACTGTTGAACTAAATATACTTTTCTAGGATTTTCTTAGTCTCTTGTATTTGTATTTCAAAGCTCTAAGATATTTCTATTTGTATTTCAGCTCTGCTATCAATACACACAAAAGTCTTATATTCTATTAAAAAAATCTCCCCCCCCCCACAGAATTTGTATAATGTGAAATGTCACACTTATTCTAAGATCATCTGTCATCTAGAAGCTGCCAGGTATTATGTGATCTTAACTGTGGTTCCTTAGTATTTTAAAAGACAATATTTGTAATTTGAACAACTCTCTAGCAATATTTTTTCTTAATGTGGAAGCTCTGGATTTTGGTTATGGCCTTTCATTTTGTTCTAAGATTTGTTAATGTTTCTTATATTTCATTAATTTCTACATTTTCCATCCCAGTGATCAAGGAGCCCATTACTTGGGTAGGGTTTACCACTTTTCCCCCTCTAAGTTATTTATTTTTTTTCCAATTCTTTCATTCCTATTTTTATCTCTTATTTCATTTCGTCTAGGTATTCAAATAGTAATTGTGGAACATCCAATTTTTCATTGCTTTCAACCATTATGAGTTACTTTCTCTTATACTATATATTTTTAGAATCTCTCGATCCATAGTAATTTTTTTTTTAGGTTTTTGCAAGGCAAATGGGGTTAAGTGGCTTGCCAAGGCCACGCAGCTAGGTAATTATTAAGTGTCTGAGACCACATTTGAACCCAGGTACTCCTGACTCCAGGGCTGGTGCTTTATCCACTGCGCCACCTAGCCTCCCCAATAGCAATTTTTTTTGAGGCAACTGGCATTAAGTGACTTACCCAGGTTCACAGAACTAGTAAGTGTCTGAGGCTAGCTTTGAAGTCAGCTCTTTCTAATTTTAGGGCCTATTCTCTATCTCCTCGCACCATCTAGCTGTCCCCACAGATTGATGTACTCTTTGATGCTGATCAACACTGGATCAAGCTAGAGTTTAAATTCCTGAATTGGAACTTTGTTTCAGAGATAATTTCTGCCCCATGTTGTGCTTTAGGGTTCTGTTTCACTCTCATTACTTAAGTTTCTGCATTGACTTCTACCTTCCAAGGTTAGTCCTCAGAAATTTTAGGTTAGAAGGCAGAGCCAAGATGGCAGCATGAAGGCAGGAATTCCTGGAAACTCATTGCCCCCAAACTGTCAAATTATGACTCTAGCCAAAAGTTAGAGGGGCAGAACCCACAGAAAGGCTGAGTGATACAATTTCTCAGTCCAAGAAAATTTAGAAGTTCTGTGGGAAAGGTCTGCTTCACCAGGACCGGGGGTTGGAAAAAGCTGCTTTGAGAGCAGCCACAGAGCAGAACAGTCAGGCCAAGTGCCTAGATCTTTGGGGGTGCCTGGATCCATAGGAGAGGGGGTGGTTTCCAGACCTCCTGGCCCAGGGATCACCCAGAACAGCTTAAAGGGAAAATCAGAGAACTCTTGTCACACCTGAGTGAGTGCGGAGCAAGCGATAGCCTCAGAGAAGCCCTGTGGTGAGAACTTGTAGCTGGAATCAGGAAAGCCAGCCTGCAACTCCAGAGCTCTCAGCCCACAAATGGTAAGGGGGTCAGGGGGAATACTGCAGAGGTCTCTCTACTCTCCCTGGGGCAGGACTCAGCTGTTTTCCCACACTCAAATCCAGGTGGCAGTTTGGGCACCCATAATACCACTATAGCCAAGCAGGGACCCTCCTCACAGCTCAGGGCAGTGGAAAGGCCTGAACACATGCAAAAGAGCAATCAGAGTCTCTCATAAGACCTTGGAGGAATTAGGTCCCTTTGGGGTACCCACAAAACCCTCCAAAGTCTTGGAAGTGTGGTAAATAAGTCATAGGGTTAGGGTTAGAAATGAGCAAAAAAAGAAGAAAAAGAAGAATCTGACCATAGAAAATTCCTTTGGTCCCATGGAAGATTCAGAAGATGACAAAATTGAACCGTCTGTATCCAAAACCTCCAAAAGAAATTGAAAATGGCCTCATGTTATAGATGAGCTCAAAAAAGACCTTGAAAAACAGGTAAGAAAGGTAGAGGAAAAATTGGAGGAGAAATGAGAGTGATGCAGATAAATCATGAAAACCAAATCAGCAGTTTGGTAAAAGAAATACAAAAAATACTGAAGAAAATAATATATTAAAAAATAATATATGAAAAACCAGCTTAGGCCAAATGGGAAAAAGCAAAACAAAAGGCAAATGAGGAGAAGAATGACTTAAAAAGCAGAACTGGCCAGCTGGAAAAGGAGATAAAAAAAGCCCTCTGGAGAAAATAACTCCTTCAAAATGCAGAATGGAACTAAAGGAAACCGATGACTTTGAGAAATCAGGAAGAAATAAAACTAAAAATAAAATAAAATTAAATTAAAAATTAGAAGAAAACGTGAACAATCTCATTGGAAAAACAACCAACCTCAAAAACAGATCTAGAAGAGATAATTTAAAAATTATTGGGCTACCTGAAAGTCACGACCAGGAAAAGAGACTAGACTTCATTTTTCAAGAAATAATACAGCAAAATTGCCCTGAGAACCTAGAAGATGAGGATAAAATAGAAATCGAGAGAATTCACTGGTCAGCTCCTGAAAAAGATCCCAAAAGAAAAACTTCCAGGAATATTATAGCCAAATCTCAAAACTCCCAAGTCAAAGAGAAAATACTAAAAGCTGCCAGAAACAAACAATTCAACTATCATGGATCTACAGTCAGGATTACACAGGATCTGACAGCATCTACATTAGGGGCTTGTAGGGCTTGGAATATGATATTCCGGAAGGTAAAAGATCTTGGTTTACAACTGAGAATCAACTCCCCAGAAAAACTGAACATCCTCTTTCAGGGGAAAAGATGGACTTTCAATGAAATAGGGGACTTTCAAATTTTCCTACTGAAACAACCAGAGCTGAACAGAAAGTTTGATCTCCAAGTATAGGACTCAGGTGAGCCACACAGGGGGTGGACAAGAAGGTCGAACTATGAGGAACTTAATGATGTTGAACTGTGTATTCCTGCATGGGAAGAAGATACTGATAATTCATATGAACTTTCACATTTATAAGAGCAGTTAGAAGGAGCATATATAGACAAGGCACAGGAAGGAGCTGAATATAATGGTATAAAATAGTAAAAAGAGGGAGTCAATGGGAAAGTACTGGGAGGAAGAAGGGGCTAAGATATTTCACATAAGAGTCAAGAAACAGCTTTGACAATGGAATGGAATGGGGGAAGGTGAGGGGCGGGAATGTGTGAGCCTTCATTCTTATCAGAAATGGTTCAGAGAGGAAATGACATACACACTTAATAGGGTATAGAAATCTATCTTACCCCTAGAGAAAAATAAGAAAGGGCTGGGATAAGGGGGAATGGGGGGAGAGGGAAAGGGGAATAGGTGATAGAAAAGAGGGAAGATCGTGGGAGAAGGTACTCAGACACAAAACACTTTTGAACAGGGACAGGGTGAAAATAGAAATAGAATAAATGAGAGTGGGAAGGAATAGAGTGGAAGGAAATACAGCTAGCAATAGCAACTATTGAAGCAACTTCTTTGGTGGACTTATGATAAAGAAGGCACTTCATCCCAGAGACAGAGCTATTGGAATTTGAACACAGACTGAAGTACATATTTTGTTCTCTCTCACACTATTCTTGAGGTTTCTCATCTTTTTTTTGGGGGGGGAAGGGTTATATTTACTTTCACAAGATTATTGTAGTAATGTAAAATAAATAAACCCCCCAATTTTCAATAAATAAGTAAATTCTGCCCTGGGAGGGTGAAGAAATATTAGTTCTTCATAGCTTCTCTATCACATCCTAAGACAGTGATTGGAACATCACTATGAGCCAGGGATACCCCTCTATGAATGCTGCCATATCTTGCTGGTTACTGCTACTCTCCAGAGCTTCCAAAGATTCCTTCAAACTCCAGGTTCTCATCACCCAAGTGCTTTCATGACATTTGTTAGCCTTTCAAAGGAGATTCTTCAACTCCTGTTGTCTGTGGACATAGAACCACATGGACAAAGGATCCTTCTTTTCAAAACTGTTAAATTTCATCATCTCTAATCAGTCAATTCCATTTGTTTAAAGTTTATCAATACAGAGGGAGAATTAAAGATAAATCAGGAAGGTAAATGAGATTGTGTTTATAAAGATCTGCACTTGGTGGTAGTGGGATACAAGTGTCAGAACTTTCACAATGGATAATGAAGAATGAGTTTAAAATGACACAATGGTTTTGAGCCTGAGTGAACTGAAAAATGATGGGTCCAGAAACTAAGGATGAAAAAAGCCTTTGGAAAGAAAAATGAAAAACTTTTATTGGATAAATGAATTTGAGATGTCAGCAGAACATCAAATAGAAATATAGAGCTATCTTGAAAAATATAGAACTACATGGATATAGAACTAGAACTCTGGTGAAAAGTTGACTGACAGTTTTGGGAATCATTAATGTAGAGATGATTGAAGATTAGTTATTAAAATTTGGAAGGGAATTTAGGGATCATTTGGCCCTATTCATTCAACTTTATATAGTTAAGGCTCATATTTACTGATTTGTTCAGGATTCAAATTTAAGACTGTTCTTGGGGCAGCTAAATAGCACAATGGGATAGAGTACCAGTCCTGCAGACAGGAGGACCTGATTTCAAATCCAATCTCAGACAATTAATAATTACCTATGTGCCCATGGGCAAGTCACTTAACCCCACTGTTTTGCAAAAACAAAAAAACTAACAATAAAAAATTTTTTAAAGATTATTCTTTCCTCTTTCAGTTATCTGTCCATTTTCCTAGCCTACCTTAAAACAAATAAAAAAATTCCAAAGGGAAAGGGAATAGCGATTTGAGAAGAAATTTTTTTTTATTAAAATGGTTTTTATTAAGATATCTTAACAAAAATGGTACACCTCTCTCATGGTGGAAGAGAAGGGTAGGGAAACCCCCAAATACAAGCTCTTTTATGCAATTTGCAAAGCTTTGTTCCTGCCCCTTCATGCCAATGATAGGCAGGAGTCACAAATCTAATTGATGCACTGGTTCCTACATTTCTCATTATACTCATTATATATGCTCATTATACTAATAAGCAAGAACATATAGATCTCCTTAAGCATGTGCAAAGTAGAAGGTCAAGACTCTAGGTTACTCTTGACCAGTTAAGGACTAGTTTCTTCTAATCTTGGGTTTTTTATCTTTAGAATGGGAATAGGAGAACTCTCTCAGTTTTGTGATTGGCTGTAGTCATTTCCCCTTTGTAATGAATTTCAAAGGGGCACCCCCCTCCACCTGTGAAGACCAACAATGCCCTACATTCCTCACAACCCCCCCCTTTTCTTTTTAATAACAATTTGGTCTTCACAATTCACCAGCAGTGTCTTCCTCAAATTAATTCCCAATCCTCATTCTTGATAGGACTGACTTTTTCTATCAATATTTTTACCTCTTCATTATTAGAGTCACATACCCATCCTAATTTACTGATAGAATTTTATACTATTTGAGTTATTAACTGGATCATACACAGCACACACACACACACACACACACACACACACACACACACACACGTAATAGGATTATCCCACTTAGGGCCAATAGTAAGATACCCAGCAACTTTTCACCAGGAATCAGTAAACCTATTCATCCAAGAGGTACTAAAGGGGCTTGTCCAGGTTTGGAATGGAACATGTGCCAACTTTCTGATATCCCTGGTTATCTCTTTCACCACCTGCCCATTGTCATCTATCCTTAGACAACAATTTGATAAATTCAGTTTACCACAGATTCCTCCTTCTTCAGCCACCAGGTAGTCTAATACCAATCTATATTGAATAATCTTGTTTGTGTGTCTTGGTCAACCTGTAAATACAAAGCCCTAATTTGGTAATTATTTCCACTACAGTTTAGAAGCTAATCAGGATATAAATTGCAATTCTATAGCCCCATCTCCCATCTTGTGCCCAGTTAGGAGGCCCTTAAGTCTAGATAACAACTCCCTGACCAACTCTTTGGACAAATGGGTGTAGGCAGTAGTCCTACAAATACATTAATGTCCCTCTAGTGCTAGTTGGTCTTCCAGAAATATAGTTTCCTGGGTAGAAAATTTTTTTGTTGAAATCTAGATCTATGATCCCAGAGAGATGAGGCTACTTTATGACATACAAAGACTGTAACAATAAAAATTTTTAAAAGGGGAGAAAAAGAAAATCTGAGGCCAAAGACAAAGCTTTTGGAGATCCAGACAGACTCCATAGAGGAACTGGGCCTAGAAGAAATAAACATTTATACAGATAGAAATAAAAAGTGAATACATTCTGGGATTGGAGATCTGAACACCAAAGTTACCTTGATGGATATGAGACAATAAGTAGAGGAAGCTTCCTAGAGGACAGAATTCATGTTTTGAAAGAGTGGGAAATAATAGAAGTTTGCAGTTAAATTATAAAGAATTTTGAAATGCAGAAAGAAATTAAACTAGACACTTTAGACAATCAACAATCATATCAGTGTCTAGATTAAAGACACTGAATGTCAGAACTGAGTCACTGAATATCATCAAGATCAATTCTTTTATTTTATAGATGATTAAGCGGGGGGGGCACAAAAAGACTAAATAAACTATGCAAAGTTATAAAGCTACATGGTAACAGAACCCAGATCTCCTGACTTCTAGGTCATTACTCTTTCTAAGAAAAGGTATAAGATTTAACCATGTAGCAACAGGCAAGATATGATGGGAGCAAAACTGAATGAAGTCAGATAAAGTTAGATAAGAGGCTGTCATATCAATTGAGACATTAAATATTCATTAATTTAGACTAACATGGTGGTAGAAGGAATGGAGAATAAGGGTCAAGTCAGAGACAATCCTCGTTTGATATATACTGCATTACCCTGAACAATCCATTTAACCTAAGTTTCTTTATCTCTAATTGTTGTTTGTCCTCCATTCTCCACCCCCCCTTTTTTCTAAGGCAATGGGGTTAAGTGACTTGCCACAGGTCACACAGCTAGATAATTATTAAGTTTCTGAGGCCACACTTAAACCCAAGTCCTCCTGACTCCAGGGCTGGTGCTCTATACACTGCGTCATATAGCTACTCTCAATGAAGATCATGATATCAGGGAGGTGATGCCATCATATGCAAGTACATAAGTGGGGTGCTGTGCAAAGTCACTAGCTTCTCTTTCTCTTCTAGACCCATCTTGGTCCAGTGGCCAGATATAGCTTAGGCTGACTGGAGATGGACCAAGAAGGATGGTAATAATTATACTTCCTAATTCACAGAGCTGTTTTGACGAAAGTACTTTGTTTTTTGGTTTTTGCAAGGCAATGGGGTTAAGTGACTTGCCCAAGGTCACAACCAGGTAATTGTTAAGTGTCTGAGACCACATTTGAACCCAGGTCCTCTTGAATCCAGGGCCAGTGCTCTATCCACTGTGCCACCTAGCTACCTCTGAGGAAAGTACTTTGTAAAAGGTCACGCACAATGTACATATAAGAGGTTGTTCTTAATATGGAGAATATGGACTATCAAAGTTTCCATTTCCAGATAGTTCTTTATTACAAATGACCTGAGCGAGGGGCAGCTAGGTGGCGCAGTGGATAAAGCACCGGCTCTGGAGTCAGGAGTACCTGGGTTCAAATCTGGTCTCAGACACTTAACAATTACCTAGCTATGTGGCTTTGGGCAAGCCACTTAACCCCATTTGCCTTGCAAAAACCTAAAAAAAAAAAAAAATGACCTGAGCAATACTCTAAACTTTCTTATATAACAAGAACTTTTCATCAACTTTTACATAGTTGGGAGTTTTTCTTCTTTTTTCCTCAAACTTACTTTGAAAGTTCAATTTTCAAGAACTGGGATTTCATCATTTGTTTATAAAGAAGCAAACACAATAAAATGCTTTTTATTAAAATCTTTATATAAATTACACTTTGTATCAAAGATCATGCTCACCTCCTGTATAAACAATAGTATGGAAATATAAATATAATTTCGATTTTCTAACGAAAATGTAATCCTTTGATACATAGGAATTGTCCAAAGGACCCCCAGTTAAAGCTTTTATGCGCTATGGCTGGAAAGAGGAGGGCACCAATCAAAGCATTTTAACTTTGGAGCCAGGACTCAGCCAAGGCTATTCATTTGTGCTTAAATTATATTTGGGCTGTAGAATCACTTTCGAAAGCTGAACACTTTTCCCAACAGAAAGAAATAAAGGGAATGGACATTGCTTACACTGATTTCTATCTCTTTTTTCCTGGCAAAGTATTCCTTATTCCCTAAAACCTGTATAAATGATAAAAAGTTTTCCATAGAGAGAGAATTTAGACATTAGCGTGTCTCAATAATGCATTTCTATATACCACAGAATGAACTTAACAGGAATTCATTCTATTAAGAAGTTAGAAAATGTTCTTACAAATTTTACCTCCAAATAATGCACTGTAACACCTTGGAGAGTAGAAGCACTTGAGTCTGTATGATGATGGTAAATAGTACTTTAGAAGCATTGGAGCTCTGATTAATGTCTTGCTTAATTGCACAAGTTGAATTTTTCATTAGCTGACCAAATACTTATTTTATTTTATTATCTTTGGGAAATTACTACAATCGTATTTACAGTAAGGTTTTTTAAACATGAAAGCCATCGGTGCTAAACCAAGATTATATGTCTTAACAGTTATACTTGAACTAGAGTTTTAGTTTTGTAGCATGACACAATGGACAGATAGATGCAACCAAATAAAACCTGGGTTCAAGTATTGCCTAGCTGTGTCACCTAGAGAAAGCAATTTAACTTTCACTGCTCTAGGAAAGTCATAAGCATATTACAAAGAAGAGTTACCCTAAACTAGTAAAGGGGGTTTCATCATCTGGGAGATCCCTATACCAAAAAAATACAAATCTAGTCCCTATCCTTATCCTAATGAGAGTTACTATATTCAAAAAAGAGATAATTCTTCATTAAAATATTAAGGGTTCTAGAAATAAAACCCAACATTTTGGGTATAAACCTAAGATATAAACATGTAATTTTCATATGATACACTGTCTAGAAAGATTTGGAGAATAGATAATCTATGTCTCCAAAAGAATTCACAGAGAGAACATTATAGATGCTTCAAGAACTGACCAAACTGACATCATTCAAAATTTGAAATTATTAGATAATATGTCCAAATCAGTATTTCTCAATTACAGTACAAAACTCTAATTTTTTTCTTTCATGCAACCTAGGTTACAAATTCCTTAAAAAACTATATTTTATTTAACCTTGAAAAATTGGGATCCACAGAAAAAATAAATTTTGCTACTCTGAAAATCTAGTATTATATCTATATCTTTAATGACCAGGGAACTATATAATAATATACCTATATAAACACACTACCAATAACATCTATAATATATAAAATTCTAAATGTTATAATAACCATTAAATATAATCATTAAATTTATCTGGTTCAAAAACAACATAAAATGAAAAATGACTAAAGCACTCAAGCTTTCTCAGTCCCAGTTTCACTGGTAAAATAAAGATAATGACAACAACTGTTATTTCACAGGATTGTTATGAAGCTCAAATAAGATAAAAAAAATTTTTAATGCTTTACAAACTAAAGGAGGAGAGGAAAAGTGAGTATGGGTGAAGAAGAGGAGATGGGGAGAGGAGAGAGAAAAGGGAGGGAGGAGAGAAACACACCTAGGTCCTTGGACCATCTTTACAGAGTGAAGGTCCACAAGCATGGAATTTTGCATAGCAGACTGTGATGATGTGTTGATCAATTTTAGTAAAGCAGAGCTTCACAGTAATAATATATAATAAATCTGGGGTCTATCTTCTCAACTCAGTTTCATTTCCCTTAAAGAAGATGAATTACAAAGTATTCAGTATTTCTAAGTAATGAATATACCATAAGAGTAACTGAAAATTTGTATAAATGTTAAAAGAATGGATTTGTTACAACACAGATTATATGTGGAAATCAAGGCAGACAGAAAACAAGCTGCCATGTTTCCAGCATTAAAATGAGAAATCTGCATTCGCTTCACTTGTCAAAGTTCAAATACACATTCATTTTTAAAGGGACACACAAGTCTGATGAGGCAAGTGGTACCTCAAAGTTGCTTTCTTTTCATTCCTTGGCTCAAGGACAAACAATTTAGACTGTAGCAATCCAAAAATGTGCATGCTTTGCTATAATTCTAATTTGCTGACAAGAGGAAGAGTTTCACAGAGTTCCCAGTTTTACTCATAAATTCAGCATTCTTTAGTGTGATCCTGCTATTTTGTGTGAAACAGATTACTAAAACAATAGAATGTAACCCCCTACCTTTGACCCTGAGATGTTTCTAGTTATAACATAAAAATAAGGTGCTCAAAGTCAAAAAGATTTCATATATATCAAAATATTCATAGTACTTTTTAATGGTATCAAAACAAAAACAAAACCCCAGAAACAAAAGATGCTCTCATTCATTGAGGCTGAACAAATTGTGGTACAAATCTGACTTTCTTCTATATAATCATAATCTTCTATGCCTTCTACTTCTTTATTACCAAGACTCTAAATCATTCCACCCCTTACTTGGTACTTTCTCATGCCATTACTCATATTCTGACTTTACTCTCTTTCCAATCTCAACCCTACTATTTTTTTTTAGGTTTTTCCAAGGCAATGGGGTTAAGTGACTTGCCCAAGGCCACACAGCTAGGTAATTATTAAGTGTTTGAGGCAAGACTTAAACTCAGGTCCTCCTGACTCTAGGGCCAGTGCTCTATCCACTGCGCCACCTAGCTGCCCCTCAACCCTACTATTAACCAATTAAACTCTACATTATCATTAACAAATTCCCTGCCTCCTTGTCCAAATAATATTCATCCTTTGCCAGAATCCTGGCCCGGCTCATTCCTGCCATTCACCTCTTCTGCTACAGAAAATCATGTAATTATAGTAACTAGATATGTTAAAAATTATTGTTATAAAATTTAAACTGGGAAAAATTGACACTGAAATTGAACCCTTAACTCATTCCTCTCAGATTCTTCTCAAGTTTCTCCACTGCCTCTCAGCTGAGGTTCTTCCACATTAGCTCCTTGAAAGTCAAGACTGCTCTATTGTTTTAGTACCTCCAGGCTGTGCTCAATACCTGGCACATAGCAGATACTAATAAATGCTCAGTGACTTATTTTGATGAGAAAATTGCAATGATTTAAACTGTATTCTGTCTGATCTCCTCAATCTCAAACTCTGAAAACTGATATCACATCTCACTCTCTCCTTATACTTGCAAAGGCCAGTCCCTTTAATTTCTTGGTTTCGAGCATTTCTCCCCATTCTAATCTTGCATATCCTTCTAACTTCTGATTCCTTCTTTCTCTACTCCCTTCATACAGGTCCCAATAACCCTTCATCTTTTTTTAATGTCTTTTATTAAACCCTATCAGCCCCTCAAGCTTCTAAAATATATTTGTTTGAAAAAAGAAAACTCAAAGAAAACATACAAAGCAATTATAGCAAAAAACAAAAATGCCCAGCAAAAAAATCATTCTAGGTAGGTCTTATTGTGAACATCTGTGTCTGTGTGTTTGTGTTTGTATCTCTGTGTGTATGTGTTTAATAGGGGAGTACTATGGCAGAGAAGAAATGCAATAAAAAAGTAGATTCTTACTAAGCTTCTGTGGTATTTCTCTCACCCCCTTCCTTAACATACTTCTTTAGCACTCTCTCACATACTAATCCACCATACCTCCCAGAACTACACACTTACAAAACAACTCAGTTCTATCCAGTTCCACTTTCTTAGTGTTTCAAAGCAGCAGAAATTAGCTGCATAAAGTATAGCTGTAGCTGTGTGGCCTTGGGCAAGCCACTTAACCCCATTTGCCTTGCAAAAACATAAAAAAAGAATAATTATTAAAGGTTCAATATTCCATTGGCAAGATATTTCTAGGGAGTATCCAAGTAATCTGTTCTTTAAACCCTATTTTGTTTAATATTTTTAATAAAATGCTTTGGCAAAAGCCCTAAATGGTATTCTTATCAAATGTGCAGCTAACATAAAGCTAGGAAAGAAAATCAAAGAGAATTTATGAACTATACAGTCAAAATAATTGGCAGAATAGAAAAACTTGAATCTATAGAGCAAGTCTCAACAAATAAGCAAAAGTGTGGATAATTGAATGGGATTACAAATACACATGGAAGTGAAGGACAATCTACAAGAAATACAATAAGTAATTAACATTAAAAGAAAGCAAGATTCCCCCTTACAGACAAAGCAATGATCCTGAAGAAAGGATGCATAAGGATTATAGATCTCACAGATGAACACAAATTTTAAAAAAAATCAAAACACTATAATGCAGGAAATAATACAAGAAAACTTCCCAGAACTTTTAAGCACAGAAAACAAAGTGCCAATATTAAAAAAATCCATAGATTTGGGGGTTGGACAAGCAGGGAGAAGGTATGGAACTGATAAAGTAAATTTCAAGACATGGTGTTAAAATGAACAATTCCAATAACAAATAATTTGCAAGAGAATACAAGAAAGTCTTTTAAATATAAAGGAAAAGAAACTTCAGCAACACAGTACTATTCTAAACCCATCAGACACCACAAGACAAAATGGAATAATGTGATCTGAAGAACAAAGAAGTTTAGGATGCAGTCCAAAGTTACCCAGCATGGAATTCTAAGTCTACCCTAAAATTTTAAAAAAGTAGATATTTCAATTTCTTCAAAAGGCATTTAAAACATTCTAAGAGGTCGCAGCTAGGTGGCACAGTGGATAGAGCACTGGCCCTGGAGTCAGGAGTACCTGAGTTCAAATCCAGACTCAGACACTTAATAATTACCTAGTTGTGTGGCCTTGGGCAAGCCACTTAACCCCATTTGCCTTGCAAAAAAAAAAAAAAAAAAAAAACAACCCTAAAAAAGTAAACATTCTTAGAAAGAAACAAGACCTGAATAAGAACACTGATAAGTTCATTTTGGATATCTATCTTGCCAGGTATTCCAACCAAGGAGATACAGCAATCCTAACTGTCTATCCTGGGACCTATTCTCTCTCTCTCTCTCTCTCTCTCTCTCTCTCTCTCTCTCTCTCTCTCTCTCTCTCTCTCTCTCTCTCTCTCTCTCTCTCTCACCTCTCCTGGTCTCTAGCTTCATATCACCATCTGCCCAGTACAGATTTTGAGTTAGATATACCAAACATTATTAAATTCAACATGTCCAAAAGAGAATTTATAATTTTATACTACTAATCTTCCTGTCTCCTTATCTAGGGCACTAGAATCATCCCAATAACCCAGTCTCACTATCATCCTAAACTACATTCCAAATATAAAGGAACCCAGTTCTTTGGTTTCAAATGACTTTCCAGAGCATCACATATGCTACATTCCAGTTCAATTGGTTTATTTGACAAACTCTACCTCTCCTTGTTTCTGCACAGGCTATCATCCCCCAAAATTTGTACTCATCTCTACCTCTTGGAAATTCCATCTCTCTCTCTTAAGGATCAGCCCAAATGTCATCTCCTAGAAAAAAGATTTTCCTAATTCCCCAGTTCTCCCCACTATCCCCAACATTAATTTATATTTATTCCCAGAACATTTTTTATTTACTTTGTATATATTTTTATATTTATCTATAAACATGCTGTTTCTTTCTGTCAATAGAACCCAGTCCTTGGGGACAGAGACTGTTTTGTTTTTGTATCCCCAGTGTCTTAGCTCAATATATATTAGATGCTTTATAAGTCCTTGATGAATTAAACAGAATTTTTATTAAAGTTTTAAACTAAAAGCTTACTCCTTATCTCTCATCCTAGTACCAATGGAAAGTGTTTAAACTACTTAAACTCAAATTTTCCATAAATGTTCATTTTTTCCTGACTAAACTCTAAGAAGTAGATAAACTGAAAGATAATATTTTTAAGCTTATGAACAAATTTAAGAAGGGACTAATAAAAGAAAATTGATCTTAAATTTTAATTATGGTTTTAGCTAAGAATATTATAACTATATATATGAAGTCTGCAAAATAATTATTTGACATGAAAATAACATTCTAGACATTTAATATTTTAGAATTTTCCTAATTACAAAATTCTTAGCGCTGCAAAATATAAAAAGCATAATTCATTTTTAAAGAATTATTATAAAATATCCTCTGTAAACCAAATTGCAGAGATTATCTAAATAGTTTTATACTTGTTAAACAAGGGAGAAAATATCTATTCAAAGAAACGAAAAGTAAAAATAAAAACTGCAAACTTTAAACTTAAAATAACAATTTTTTTACTTCTTGTTTTTTTGTAGTTTTTGTTAATTATTTGTCTCCTATTTTAAAGTGGCCTTTATGTAATTAGAATGCTATATACCTGGAACCTTTCAATAAATCAATTTAATGTAATTCAAACATAATTAGTAGATAGAAAGCATGGGGTGCATCTTATTAAAATTTTTAGCAATAGCTTATATTTAAAGTGTTGCAGATTTTACATAAAATATTGATTATGTTTTTACAATAATATCAGAAAGCAACATTTTAAAACTCCCTACCAATTATACTATAATTCATTTCTTACTTAATGTAATAAGTAATGAAAAGTTAATGCTTATTTCTAGAAGTGGTCCTTTATGTCACATGAGGTCTTCCTTTATAAGCAAATTGCTTCATAAAATAGGACTATATAAATTGAATGTTTGAAGATAATCTCTGATGGACAGAACATATGGCTGATCATTTGTCAGTTATCTAAAATCAACAGTCTACTATCAGTCCTTGTGATAGTATTCTCCTTTACTTCAAAGTGAGCATATTTTGCTTGCTGAAATTTCTGGGTTCAAACTGCACGATATAGCAACCCATGTGTTTATCACAGAAAATCCAGAAACAACTGCACATAAGCATTTTTAATAGCAAGGGCACTGCAGTCCTAACTTGAATTCAGCAAACAGCTCATTCTGAATTACTAGTATAGAATACAGTTTTGAGTCCTAAAAATTTTGAGTTCTTAGCCAATAACTAACTCTGGTTAAACTTGACTAAATTCTAAGAGAACTACATCTATACTAAATTTTCTTCTTTAAAAACCCATATGGGGCAGCAAGATGGCGCAGTGGATACAGCACCGGCCTCAGAGTCAGGAGGACTTGAGTTCAAATACAGCCTCAGACATTTAATACTTAGCTGTGTGACCTTGGGCAAGTCACTTAACCCCACTGCCTTGCAAAAATTAAAAATTAAAAAAACAACAACAAAAATAAACCTACATCATCCCCTAGAATTTTTGGGTGTTTTAGATGTATTTTTTAAATATTTCAGACTAAATACACACATTTCTAGGTATTAAATAGCATGTTAAATTATAATACTTATTTATAATGAAAAATTTTATTTCTTTCTTAAGAAATTTTCATGTCAAATGCTTATTTTTGCAGACTTCATAAATTTCTTTTGTTCTTAAGAACAAGTAAATTTATTACTTGTGAGTAAAGAGTCAATTTTTCATATAAATGATTAACTCATCTTTGGTCATATATTGTCATTCATTACTTTTATCAATAATTTTTTAAATCATTAAAAGATAATTAATAGCCATGTATTAGGCAATTACTATGTCCCAAGAACTAAGTGGTTCAGGATTCAAAGAAAGGCAAAAACATGATTCTTGATCCCTTTTAATAAGACAATATACAATTGACTATGTACACGCACAAAAAAGTGCATGATAGATGGAAGGTAATCTGAGAAGACAGAAAAACCATAAAAGATCATCTCTTTTTCTAACAGGAAGATTTAAGTCAATAGGCATTATTAAGCACCTGGCCAGGTGCTTTCTAAGCTATGGAGATACAATAAAAGATATGTGTGTGTATTTGTAATACATGTATATATTATATGTATATGTCTATTTATACATATATATGTATGTATACACACATATACATAAAACACAAACAAGACAAACAAAAAAAGTACCTGTCTTCAAGGAGATTAAAAAATCTAATTAAGAAGACAAACATATTAACTCCTATGTACAAAAAAAAGATAAACATCATCACAATAAATGATAAATTGGAGATAATCTCAGGAGTAGGAACTAGCCTTTTAAGAAGAACCAGAAGACAGTATTAGCTGCGACTTGAAGAAACCTAGAGAACTCAAGGAGCTAAGATGAGGATAGAGAACATGCAAAGCATGGGAGTCATTGAAAATACAAAGATTCAGAAAAGGGACGATAGAGGGAGTGTCTTGTACAAAGAAAAGCAGGGAGGCCAGTATCACTAGATCACATTACATATGGAGAGAATGTGAAAAAAAAAAGCCTGAAAGATAAGGGGGAGCTAGGTCATGAGGGGCTTTAAAGGTCAAAGAGAACATTTTACATATGATCCTGGAGGTAATAAAGAACCCTGCCATTTTTCTTTGTTAGGTAAAATCAAGTCCAGCAGGACAACTTCTCCAGTTCTTACCACCTCCTCCTGTGAATTATTTTATCAGTAAAATGAATAAAAAAAATTATCAGCTGCTACACTAACTTATTAAGAAAGGAAATGAATATGAACATACTCTCCAGTAGATGTCCAGTTAGTAGAAGGTCTCATTCACTGCACATGACTTTATTGTGAATTTACAGTCTGTTTCTCGAACTCCTTTATTTTATCCTATCCTTATGTCGTATAATCCCAGGACAACATTGGTCCTATTCTCACACAAATGATTCCTATCCAAGGGCTTTCCATTATGCTTTGTTCCTCTATTTCTTAGGATTTCTTGCATGAGAATGTATCTTGATATATAATAACACTTCACTGTCTTCACTTTACTGTTTCTATTAATAAATAATACTACCCCATAGAGATATTCCACTTAGGACTTCCGAAAGTTAACAAATACAGTTCTAATAAGATAGAATGATATCCAATGATAACTCTCAATCCTCAAGCTATACTTTCAGCCCTTCAGACACTACTCTCTGATCTAGCTGAAGGATCTTTGAGTTTTACTATCTATCTATCTATCTATCTATCTATCTATCTATCTATCTATCTATCTATCTATCTATCTCCTTAAGACTCCTGAATTTTTTTAAACCACCTTACAACTGAACTCTTATATGTGCTGTCTCCTTCAATAAAAGAACATGAACTTCCCAAGAAGAGGGACTGTCCATGCTTTTTCCATTTGTATTCCAAGCACTTAGCATATGGTTTGGTGCATGTTAAATATGTAATAAATCTTATTCATTCACTCAGCCATTCATAGATTCAAATCTCAGTAATACCCATCAGGACAAACATGCTTCTTTGTGCTAGAATTTCTAGTTACTTTGCTTATTAACAATACTTTCCACATATGTAAATCAGTAACTTAGGCCCATTCACTTAACTTCTATCTTCTTATATTCTGTGTTCTATGAATTACTGGTCTTCCCTACTAATGTACTTGCTATCCTATGTAGTAAGTCTTTACAAATTATAAACAGTTTTTTTCCCACACTCTTTGCTAATTTCAGTTTCAATCACACTCATAAACCACCAGACAAATATATTTTTCATTGGTTCTTATTATTAGATATTATTAGATATATTTGATCCCTGCCAAGGAGTCATTACTCCTGCACTGTCTCAGCAAAGCATGTGAAAAAAAAATCAGGCTATGTAGAGATAGGTCTAGATGACAATGCATTTAGGTAGAACTGGAGCTTGCTAAATAAGTTGCATTCAACACATTCATTAATGAATCAGTGTCAATTTGGAAAAAACAAGATCTATCTTTGGTTCTGTAATATTTCAACCTTTATATTAATCATTTAGATGAACATGTCATGAAGATGGGATGGTTAACTAACATAGTGCAAAGTCAAGATTTTTTTTAAAAACTTAAGAACTTAAAAGAATAGGCTGCATTAGAAGAATAGCTGAGCTGGACTTGGCTGGAAGTGAAAGTCATATTAGATTTGGATTTAGATTCCCTTAGTCAAAGAGACATAATCTAGTTGAATGTAAAGTCTACATATGGGTCAGGATATTGTCTCTATTATATAATTTGTTTATACTTATGATGCATATGTAACTTTCAAAATTGGCTTATAGCTGTCTTTGGTTTTCATACATACTGTATACACACACACATTCAGACACACACACAGAGACACACATATCTCACTCTGTGTGGAGACAGTGTGGATAGATTTGTATGCAGATTTGTATCTCATAGCTGCCCTGCTGCCAATTGCTACACATCAAATAAAATGGCATGAGTTTTTTCCCTTCGGCTCCTCAGCTGATTTTTGATAGTGGAACCTACTCCACTGCCAGAAGAGAAGCTCCTGCTTTACAACTGGCATCAACGAACAGGATTCACTTGAGGCTAGGATAAATGCTGAGAGAGGAGTGAAAGCCTGGGGGAGTCATCTCAGAATGTGGACTTTGTGTCCAGAATGTCTGCCTTTGTGAAGAAGGCATAGAGAAGCCTTCCTAAGTCTCTGGAGAAATGCAGAAGCTAAGCTGTTCCCCAGGTAATGGAATTGATGTCTTTGGCTGCCCACCAAAACAGGGTCCTGGGGGTTGAAGCCGGATAAGAAAACCTAAAGGAGGATTCAAGCAAGGAACCAACCCAGTGAGAGGCACAGGAGAAATGTGATTCATGGACAGTCTTGTTAGCCAGCTCCAATGATGAGAAAGAAGGGGATGATCCTGTCTCCCAATCCCCTCTACAGGTGGTAGAAAGGGAACCTCTAGCCAGCTGGCTTTTGTAGCCATGGGATCTGCCAGCTTGTATAGACCACTTTCTTCCCCATGGCTCCAAGAAAGGAAAAGCATCCTTTGGTCTCTCTGAATTAAAGAACCTATAGAAAGGAGAAGAGAAAAAACCTCCTGACCTCCTGCACTACAATCAGTAATGAGGGATAAGGACAGGATTTGTTTGGGAGTTTCTGATCCTGCTTTACATGGGCTAAATCATTATTAATAAGATAAAAATTTAATAAAGAAGAACAAAGTCCTACACATGAGTTCCAAGAAGATCAGTCTCTTTAAGTAAAACATGTGGGGCCTTGCTTATCTAAGTTCATGTCCAAAATAAAAAAAAAGTTCTGGGGCGGGGGGTCACAGTACAATATGGCTAACAACAAAGCTAATGTGACCATAGGCTGCTCTAAGAGGCAATATCCAGAATGATGATGGATAGTCCTGCTTTCCTCTAGATAACACATTTTAGAAAAGTCACTGATAAGTTGGAGCAGACCCAGGAGTACAACCAGGATGAGGAGGTGAAGATCATTCTATACAAGAATCAGGAGAATTAACAGAACGTTTAGCCTAAAAAAGAGAGGACTGGACGATACCAAAAGGGGATATGCGGCATGTATTTAATTACCTTCAACAATTTAAAGGCAGTCATACCGAAGAAGAGAGGGTTTAGACTTTTACACAATTTAACTCAGGGGAAAGAATTAGATATTCTGGATAGTAGTTGCAGATATTCTGCAGGTACAGAGAGAGATTTTAGCTTGATTTAAGAGAAAACAGTGAGAACTGGAAGAACACATTTATAGAATGCTATAGAGAAGAATTCTACTCTAGTATGGATTAAAATTCTGAGGCACATTTAGATTCTAAGATTCTGGAAAACATATCACACTCTTGAAAAAAGTTACATCAGACAAGAAGCAGGGGCAAGATAAATACTCTTCTGCTCTTTATGGAACATTAAAGGACTCAGAGTTATCCAGCACTTTGTATAAAAAGCTATCATGGAGTAAATGTGGAAGCACATGAAAAAGAAAAAGAAGAAAAAAGCCTGAAAAGGCAGAGGTGGTGTTGGTCTGTACTGACATTAGTAAGGTCATGTGTCCATCAAAATAGCTAACTTCACCTAATGTTATTTTCCCAATGTACTTCTGGAATAACATGCTACCCATTAACCAGAATACTTATAACACAGTTCCTACATTTGCCCTATCAGTAAGAGAGGCAGTGTGGCCAAAATAGAGCTCATAACTTTTCTTCCCCCTTCCCTCTTATCAATTCCTCTACAGACTTCTAATTAATCTTCCAATTCAAGTACCTCCATTCATTGAGCCAATGTTCAAGCTGCCATGCTATTCAAGAAAGTCAGCCCCTTGTTCTGTTATAGTACATCAAGTTCAGAGATCTGCAATGAGTTACAATTTATTTCTGAGAATTTTTTTAGGGCTAGGAAAAGAGAAAAAAATAGTAGTTGTATAGAGGTTATTTTATGCTATCAGAAAAACAACAAAAATTAAAAGCATCAGAAGGAGCTTTGTGTACTTTTGATTTTACTATTCCTTAAAAAGACTAATCATCAACCTGAATTCCTCTTCTGTCCATGGACTCAATAAAGTTTAATATATTGCCTTGTTTTCACCCAAAAGATTTTTTTTAATTGTATTACAGGTTTTTCTAAAAGAATTAGAAAAACACCTTACCTTTCAAGATGGCATCCTGTTTGATTCTCTGGTTCAAAGCAATATTGTATTTATTGTTCCAGTTAAGCATGAGGAATTATTACATATTCTGGAACAAAATGGTTGGAGCTGGTCTTAATCTATTTTTCCAAAGCAGAATCAGGTTTGATTTAAATTTCTGTCACCATTAAATATATTTAGGCTCGATATGACACAACATAAAAAGAACTGGATTTTTAGCCAAAGAAATTTAGTCTGAATCTCAGTTCTCCCACTTATTAACTTCATGACCCAAGAGTGACTCTCTATGTGGTCCAGATGATTTCATAAATCTTTCAGCTCTAAATCTATGAATCTATGATTAATTTGGGAATGGATACTATTAAACACCATTACTACATACTCTTTCTATTTCTTGAATTGGTTTAAAATTATGCCAGCCAGAGAAATAATGATATGTGCATAATTAGGTGTATAAAAGAACACTGACAGTCTTTTGGGAGGTGAAAAATTACTGGTGTCTACAAAGTAGACCCTATATTCACTGGTACCTTAATGCAGAGTTTGCAGTTGGTTGGTAAATGTTATCTGAATTATTAGAATTGAAGGGGAAAAAGCCTTGTTCGGCTAAAGAAGATTTTTTAAAGTACAGACTCAATTGTTCCTTTTATAAATTCTCTAAGGACAAAATCTCTCCCATAGGGATGTAAAACTATAATTCAACTTATGCACAAAGCTAATTGTGATAATGAGTCATCTTTCTCTTGCCTTTCTGATATTCCTGACTTCTCTTTCTTGCATTTATTTTAATTAATGCACTTAATAGTCATCATAGTCTTTCCCTCTTTAAGTATATTTGTATTTTTTTCATCCTTTCAATATAACTTTGCCCTCAGCTTGCTCTGTTCTTTAATCTGACTTCTATTATTATTGGAAAGTTACCATGATTCATAAGTGACTAAAAATAAATTTGAGATGAAAACACATTTATTGTCTAGTTAATAAAAATGATCACAAGATCACATATTTCAAGTCTAAAGGGGCCCTTGGAAGCAATCTTATCCAAATCCTCTCATTTTATAGATAAAAAATTGAGGATCAGAGTACTTGTGATTTGCCCAAGTGATAAAGCCAGCATTCAAAGTCAGTTTGTCTGTTTTCAAATTTAGCCATTTTTACACTTGGCATACTGCCTTCCAAGTATCCTAGGGAAAAAACAAAAGGGACAGATATCAAAAATACCAGAAATCAAGGAAAATAAGCCTGCTTCATTAATGTCAGAAATCTAACTATGGGAAGGATTACCTTTCTGTACAACTGTTACAAGGAAAATTAGAACAAAACATCTACACTTTCCTATGAAATAAAAGAAAATGGAAAATGAGTGTGAGTCCAAAAGAAAGGACAAACTTTCAAAATGGCACGAAGTTGTTTTTTAAAAATGTAACTATCTACAAATGCAGGTAATTAGACTTTTTTTAAAAAATTAAGTAGACTGTCCCAAGATTGGAACTACTATCTGCATATGCTTACTATAAAAAAATTAATAGCATATTGTTGTACTAGATCCCATAATAAGCATCTATCTGAAATAATCTACTCCAACCCTCTTCAATAAACATGTATAATCAAACAAAAAATTTTCCACATTGGCTAGATCTAAACACACACACACACACACACACACACACACACACACACAGGTCTCATTCTTCATTCTGAACCTGTCACCTCTTTATGAGGAAGTATATTAAGCATGTTTGATCATGAGTCCTCTAATGAACTATACTGATCAGAGTTCCAAATCCTTTCAAAGTTGTCTTTAGCATATTTATTGTCATTGTAAAAATTGTTCTACTTCTGTTCAGTTCATTCTGCATCAGTTCATATAAGTTTCTTTGAAACCATTCTGTTTATCACTTTTTTACAACACAAAAGAAATCTATCACCCTTATATACCATAACTTGGCCAGTCATCCCCCAATTTAAGGGTACCTCCTCAAATTCTCATTCTTTGCCACCTCAAAAAAGTCATAAATATTTTTGTCTTTAGTTTTGTCTTATCTATCCTTATCTATCCAGTTTCCCCTTCTTCTCTTCCCCTCCTATTTTCTTTTTGAGTGAAAGGTATTTCTCTACCTAACATTTACTCTTTCCTCCTTTGAACATTCTTATGAGAGTAAAGTTCAAGTGTCAAGCATTTTCCTCCCTACTCACACATTTCCATGTGGACCCCCAATTATATAAGAAAATTTTTTTCTACCCCACCCTCAAACATGCAGTAACGCCAGTATCTCTTCCCCCTTTGCATTCTTATCTTAAAATCATCAGGACATAATAGAACCACTTTCAGGTCTTTTGCCCATTCAGACTCCCCTCTATGACCCTTGATGAGTTCTCAGGAGACATGTGTGTTTGTATATATATATACACACACACAGATATATATATATATCTAGATATATAGATATATATATACACACACATATACAATCTCCCCATAACTGAATACCAGCAGTTTATCTTTATTTCACCTTTTTTTTGTTTTTTTTAACTCCCATGTTTGAAGATCAAAATTTTAGACAGTTATCTTTTCAATAGGAATATTTGTAAGTCATCTATTTCATTCAAGATTCATTCCAAATGTAGGATTATATTCTGTTTTACTGCGTAAGTCATTCTTGGCTGTAAAATTATCATTTTCTGGAAGATAGTATTCTTGGTTCTTTATTCTTTCAGAGTGATAAGGGTATGATGCTGATTGTGACTCTTGGTATTTGAAATTTTTTATCTCTGGCTGGCTAACTTGCAGTTTTAATTTTCACATGAAAGTTCTGGATTTTGTTTCTAATGTTCTACGATGGAAGGGTTCAATTTGGAGTTTCTTTCAGGAAGTGACCAGTAGATTCTTTCTCATTTTGCTTTCTAGTTATAAGAGATCTTGGCAGTAGTTTTTGTTTAATTGGTTGGGTTTTTTTTTTAAGATTTCTTGAAACAATGTAACTACTATGCTCTTTTGGGGGCTATAGTATTCAAGTCATCCAATGATTCTTTAACTTTTTTTTCTCGATCTACAAATTTGTTTTTACCATGAGATACCTTATCATTTCTTCTATTTTTTCATTCTGCTGATTTTGTTTCAATACTTCTTGGTGTCTAATGAAGTCATTGACTTCTATTTGATCTATTTTTAATATTCAGGGATTTTGTTGCTTGGCTGAGGTTTTATACCTCTTATACCTTTTTCTAAACCCTTACTCCATAACTCTCATTTCATTTTATTTATGAAGGCATTTTCAAAACTTTTTTAAAACATCTCTAAGCATTTCTTCTAGGATTCTTGTTCAATTTATGTCCAAGTTGGGTTTCTGTGGTGCTTTGCTTATAGAGAGTTGAATGTCATTCCCTTTTTTTCTGGGTTTCTGTCTTCAGCATCCCAGACATCAAAAGTTCTTTTTTATATTTATTGTTCATTCTTCTAGTCTACTTCCTGTCTTTCGACTACATACATAGTCACACCCATTAAAGTAGGGCTAGACTTCGAGTACTTCTAGTACTGGGTTGGTCTTGCTTCTGCTTTCTTGGGGGGGTAATTAAGCATTTTGATCTGTGACCCAGAATTGAGTAGTGGAAACAAAGATTCTAGTTGGCATTTGCTCCTAGCCTAGTGCCCCAAGATGAGGCTGGAATTCCTTTTGACTAGTGCATAGCCTCTCCTTAGAATATTTATAAGTTTTTCACTCCTAGTCACTCTTGTACTCAAGGTCAACAAACTTCTCTTTCTCCCTCTAATGATTCCCCCCCCCCCATCATGCCCCCTCAAGTTCCCATAAGGATTATCCCCAAATTTCTCTTTGAAGGATTTAGGGTTTGGAGAGGAGAAGTTTACTATATTTTGCCATCTTGGCTTCCTCCTCAACTCATTTATTCCAAAATGTTTAGATCAATTCATGTTAACAGTGAATTAAAATGCCAGTATTTCCCCAACCCCTCCAACATTATTTGATAACTATAACCAGGACATTTAGGAGCTGAAAACAGCCACTGGTTCTCTAATATTTAACAAGGAAAATTTATGCTTTTTCCTGAAAATTAAATTCTTTAACAATCTGATTCTACCATACCCTTCGAACGTTATCTCATATTATTGACCGCTGCTCACTCTGTTCACTAACTCAGGTCCTGTACATATCTAGTATGCGCCTAGCATTGAAGGCATATACCCAAAAGAGATCCGCAAAAGTAAATATGTGTATGTGTGTGTATGTACATATGCATATAATACACACAGAAATATTTGTGTATGTATATATATATATATGCAATATGTACAAAAATATTTATAGTAGCTCTTTTCATATTATAACAGAACTGGACAAGGGGTTACACCTTCCTAATCAAGAATAATTAAATCATAAGAAAAGACAAAATGGCTAATTTCAGAGACTATGAATTAATGCAGAATGAAGTGAGGAGAATATGAAAATGACTTATACAATGACATTATAAAGAAAAACAATACTGAAAGAGTTTAGAACTATGATCAAAGCAATGATTTCAGAGGATGAATTATGAAACACACTAATCCCTTCTACCAGTAATGTCTTAAAATGCAAAATAAGGGGCAGCTAGGTGGCACAGTGGGGGCAGCTAGGTGGTGAAGTGGATAGAGCACCGGCCCTGGAGTCAAGAGGACCTGAGTTCAAATGCAGCCTCAGATACTTTCTAATCACCTAGCTATGTGACCTTGGCCAAGTCACTTAAACCTCATTACCTGGCAAAAACAAAAAATAAAATAAATAAAATGAAATCTTTTTCACCATGAAGTAAATAAACAATCCACATTTAGCCACAGAGTGAAATTACAAAGTAGAAACATGGTAATTATCTAGTATGCAACTTCTTACTGATTTTATACATCATTACTAAAAATTTTTAAAAATTCACAACAGTTGAATAAAGATTCACTATGATCATCAGACAAATGAATTATACTTCACATAGGTAAATTATTTTAATATTTCATTAATACAATGAATTACTGATATTTACAAATATTTACTTACGTGTAATAGAAACTTAATAAATGTTTGCTGAATGAATTCAGTTTTCCTGCATTATTGAATAAATTTAACTGAGCATTTTCAGGGTAAAAATGGAAGAAATGATTACATAGTGGATTTAAAATTATACTTATAAATAAAGAGAACCCCCCCACAAAAACCAAAGGAGCCAGAAAAAGAACCTAGTAGATTACACATAATTTAAAAGAATTTTCTATCATTAGATATAATAGGAATAGTCATGAAATTTTTTTAAAAAGTAAATTGCAAATTTCCATGTAGAAGTCTAGCAAACAATCAATCAGGGGAAAACATTAAAACAATAATTACTTTTTAAGCAGAAATTAAGTTTTTCTTTCAAATAAAGACAGTAAATTTAAAAATAGGATAAAACACAAAACAGAATTATACATATGAAAAAGAACTATGTAATTAAGAAGGAACCTCTCAAGATATCTAAAATCTAATGATGACTGCTCCATGTCACAAAATCATCAACTTAATAATGCGTTTATTAAGTTCTTTATCATTCCCTCTCCCCCATCCTGGCAAAGTAATTGATTATCTCCCACAAATTAAAGAAAAGAAACACTTTGGTAAAAAAAATAAATCTGATATTTTGGAATATTTTAATGTTCTGGCCTTACAACCTACACAAAAGGATGTTTTTCCTTACTTCAATCTCTAAGATGCATAATGGTAAAGAATGGCAAAACCCAAAGAAGCGGACTGTTAAGGCTGTTAGTCTCAGTGACCAAATTTACCAATGACAGAATCAAATATCTGAAGAGGAAGCAGAGTGAGAAAACTTTTAAATTCAAGAGAATCAATCCCTAGGAGCTAAGTAATTCCAAAGCAAAGCAGAAATGAAGACAAAGAACAGAAATAAGCATGCTTTCTGAGTTAACCAAATATAAAATCTGCTGAAAAATAATATCCCTGCAAAAAGAAAGTGTGAACCCCTAGAGAACCAGTAACAGTAAGAAACCTGTAAGTTCTGGAAATGCCAAATATTAAAGTACTAGGTATCCTACTTTTTATAAAAGATTTAACTCCTAAACTACACAATTTAAACATTAAAACAGTTGGTTATACACTTACGAAAAGAAATAATTATTTCAACCTGTAGGTATTATTTTTTTCCTTCATAAAGTTCTTTGGCATTTGGGGTGATGGGGGAAAGAATTCTCTCACCTTGGCAACTTAACAACTATTTTTAATCAAAAATTTTCAGCACCACATCTATTATATACTATGTCTAGAGTTTAAAGTAGTAGGAAATAACATTCAACTTTACTAAACAATTATGATTTTTTAAAAGTACAATTATTTTAAAGGAAAAAGATATATTTTAATAGGCATATAGATTTAAGAAATATAGGAAACAAAAACATAAATTGGAAAACGAAGGTAATCAAGAGCATTTAAATATATGTATCCTCAGTGTTGGGATGTTTGTTTTACTTAAAGAATTCTTATCCTCTCTACTTGCTTTAGTACAATCTTGTAACCGGGAAAGTGGTAGATGGGTATGGAAAATAGTGGTGGATCAGTATATATACCATCTACAAAGATCATCACAATAATTTCTGTTTTGTAAAGCTTTTATTCATTCATCCTCCTTTTCCCCAACTCAGAAAGTCTTTCCTTGTAAAGATTTTGAAAATAATGTTCAACAAAACCAATCAACACATTTGCAACATCCTATGCCCATAGACCCCTCACCTCTTTGCCTTACCATCATGGCTATATTCTTTTACTTCACCATTCAAAAGAAACTGCTTTCTACTAAGTTACTAATGTTTTCTTAATTATTAAAATCTAATTACCTTTCCTGAATCCCAGTTCTTCTAGTCATCCCTTCACCCTTTGACATTGTTCATCATCATTTTTTTTTCATGAGTCTCATCTCTAGCTTTTCATATCACTACTTTCTCTTGGTTCTCCTTCTATCTGACCATTCCTTCTTGGTCTCAACTACTTATGGGTATTCCACAGGGCTCTGTGCCGGGTACTCTTCTTTCTCTGCCCTTTTACTTGGTGATCTCATTAGCTTCCATGAATTCAATTGCCATTTCTAAACTCATGATTCTTAGATTTACTTATTCAGCCCCAAACTTCTGCTGACATACAAGTCTAACATATTCAGATAGGCTATGGATATTTTAAATTCAATGTCAAAAACTAAACTCATTATCTTTTCCCAAAACCCTCTTCCCTATTGCTGTCAAAGACACCACCATCCTCAACCTAGATGACATCCTAGATGACTCACCCTCTCATTTGTCATATCCAATTTGTTGCCAAAGTTTGCTAATTTTACCTTGGTATCACCTCTCATTTTTGCCCCCTTCTCTCCCTTTAACTGCCATCTCTCTCATCATCTCATGCCTGAACTACTCTAAAAACCTGTTTGCTGCCACAATTCTCTCCTCATTCAGTTCATTCTCCACTTAGCTATCAAAGTAGCCCTCCTAAATCATAGGTCTTATCATGTTACCCTCCTTCCCCAAAACTCTCCCCTTCCCCTGAAAAAAAAAACACACACACATACACACACACACAAAAACATGATCAAATATAAAATCCTGATTGGCATTCTAAGTGCTTCATAAGCAACCCCCAACTGACTTTTCCAATCTTCTTCTACTTTACATCTTCCTGACCCCCACATTCTGTGATCTAGTGACTCTGGCCTCCTTGTTTTTCCTCAAACAAAACATTTTCATTAGCTATCCCCCATTCCTGGAATGTTTTCCTTCCTCATCTTCTTGTGACTTCTCTGGCTACCTTCAAGTTCTAGTTAAAATTATATTTTCTATATGAAGTTTTTCCAGATTTCTCTTATTCTAGTGTCTTTCCTGTTTATTATTTCAATTATATAAGACATATAGACAGATACACACACATATATGTTATAGATAAAGTATACAGAGTTGTGTGCCCTTCTTTGTGCCTCCCATTGCACTGTGAACTTTTAGAGAACAGGAATTATCTTTTACTTTTTTATGTATTCCCAGAGCTTAGCATAATACCTCACACATAATATGCTTAATAAATGTTTACTGAGTGATTGAAAAATCTGCAACTTACAACAATGCTTTGATATTGCCTCATTCTCAGCAAACTGCGAAAAAAAAATTCGACATTGGAGGGGTTTGTAGGACAAATCTAGTGTTAAGTGGTGTAATTTTAAAAAATAAGAGGGAAACATGAAAGAAAAATTATTCTTTTCTTTTGACTTTGCAACTGTTAATATTTAGTAAGTTTATTGGCAGGCAGAAACTAGTACAAAAATGCTTAAAACTGCATTAATTAAAAATATGAAAAAAATATAAACTTTGAACTTCACATATGGGGAAGAGCTAGATTAATTCTGTAATATTGCAATAATAGAATAAATAGTATTTTAACTTAAGGAACAAAGAAACATAAAGAATTTGAAGAAATGTGAGAAGACAAAAGAAATAATGCCTAGAGAAGAAAGCAGAGGCAAGAAAACATATTGGCTACAACTATGTCAAGGAAGAAAGAATTAATTAAATCTTTGGTTTGCATGGCTTGGAAAAGTTTAAGTACACTCCTTTATGTTCTTTCAACCAAAAATAAATTATAATATTTTTATGGTATAAGGTACTAAGTGAACAATCATTGAAGATTATGTATTTGTGTTGTTTTGATTAATTGTTTCAAGAAGTAAACTTGGGGTTTTTTCCTTGTTTTTGGTTATTTATTTCTACCTTTTGTAAATATTTTAGAACTTTATTTTTCAAGCATTATGCACACAAGAGTGTATGGGGATGCCCAATGTCATTATGAATAAATACATGAATGCTACATGCATTATTATTTCTGTACTTAAAAAAGAGACAAAGGAATGTTGGGATATCATCCCTAATTACCAATATTTACATTGGTAAGAAAACATCTGTTACAACTTGGTCTTCCTCTTGTCTCAGAGTAACCATGTGACTCCACCAGCTTTTTATCCCTAAAATTTTTCTAGAAACCCAATTCTCCTAGTTGTGATTTGTTGTTTGTATAAAAGCAAACTTTGTGTGTTTATGTTCTGCTAAAACTTTTATCAAGAGAATAATGCATGCAAATATGCACACACACATATCCATTAGTAATTATATTTCTTAAGCAATACTTATCATCTTTATGGGAAAGATGGAAAAGAAACTATCTCTGCCTTCAGGAAGCTTCCATTCTATCACAGGAAACAACACGCATACTCATCAGTAAATATAAGTAGTGCAATAATCCTGAAAAGAACTCAGTACAATGTTTGGCTCATAATAGGTTCTTAATACATGTTTATTGCTTGTCAGACTAAAAAGAGGTAGACTGGATCCCAATAAGAAAGGATTTTAAATGCCAAATACAAAAGTTCAAACTTTCTTCTAAAAACAAATGGAAGGTACTAAAGCTTGTTGAGCAAGGTGGAATTACATATAATAAGATCTGTACTTTAGTGATGTTACTTTGGTATCTTTGTGGTGGATGGATTAGAAAAGAACAATCAGGAGGCTACTGAATAGGTAAGAGATAATAAAGGGCTGAAATAGGCGCTGGCTATACAAACAGAGGGAGAGGTTGTAGATGTTAAACTGGAAAGATTTGACAAATGAATACTATGTAAGATGAGGAAGAGTGAAGAATTAAGGACAATTCCAAGGTTACAAATCTATGTGACAGGAAAGATGGTGCTACAGAAATAAGAAAGGTAGGGGAAAGGGTATGTTTAGAGAAAAGGATTCTCTTTTAAGTATATACTGAGTTGGAAATGTTTATGAGACAAATAATGGAAAATGTTTGACATTTTTTGTTGATATGGAATTGAGAACTTGAATCTGATATGGTTTTATACAGAGATTTGAGAGTCATCTTCACAGAGATCATTGAACCAATGGGAATTGATGAAATTACCTTAGAGAAGGAATTCTTAATCTAAAATTCACAGATTCTTGAAATTTTAAGGGAAGTATGTGAACCTCAGTGGAGAAAAAAACTATATCACTCATAATCTCTTAAGAAATTCAGCATTTCAAGGCAGTTAGGTGGCATAGTGGATAGAGCATCGGCCCTGAGTTAGGAGGTCTTGAAGTTTTAATTCTGACCTATAACACATAATAATTACCTGGCTATGTGACCTGGGGCAAGTTACTTAACTCCAGTGCCTTCAAAACAAAACAAAAAAAAAAGTGTATGTGTGTATGAACGTATATAGATATAGATATCTATCTAGCTAATATATATATATATATACATATACATATATATACATATATATATATATATGGAGAGAGAGAGAGAGAGAGAGAGAGAGAGAGAGAGAGAAAGAAATTTAGCATTTCCTTCAACTAGGAATGTGGGACAATAGGCTTCATCAGATTGCCATAAAGATGCATGAAACAAAATTTTAAGAACCTCTCTATTAAGAAAGGAAAGAACCAAGAACAAGTGGCTTAAACTTAAACTTCGAGAAGGGAATATATAAGATTTTGCTTCCATTATAAGAAAAAAAAGATCATCCTAGGGTTAGGTTCTTTACCACTAATTTCTACTCATTTATGTAACTAAAATTTCATCATTTATAGCAGTTTCAAAGCTGATATAAATCTTTGTATTTTTTTGTCTTAATCATCTACTATTGATTAGGAAAATATTTATTATTTAAAAATGAATTCTTAGGTAATTACTATTGCATTAGTCTTAAAAGTATCCCTCAACTCTAGGCAAGAAATGCAGTGATAAAAAGGCTTCTAAGAGATGCTGTTTTGAAATAAAAGCAAACAAGTCTCAAAAGTAGGGAAGGTTGCTGACTGCTTTTTAAATACAAACGAGAAAAAGTTCATCAAATAGATCATAATTTATCTCTATGAGGATAGATGGAGGGAAGGGGGAGGGGGAGGAAGGATATGGACTAGCCCTATGATTTCTTTGGAGAGGGAGTTCCCAAGAGAGCTCCCAAGAGAGTGGGTTTTTAACTCCTACTCTTACAAAATAGCCAAGAACATAGAGAGATTTAGGAGCTTGTCAGAGTTTCACAAAGCTAATGTGTTTTAAATTTGAACCCCAGGCTTTGAAACTGGCTCTTCTTTCTCCCTTTCCCTCTTCCTTTCTTTCTTTCTCTCTCTTCTATTTCTCACTCTCAGATATAGATAGATAGATAGATAGATAGATAGATAGATAATATGTAAAAATGGTAGAATTTTTGAAAATTCATTTTTTAAACCAATACCTATGTTTCTCTGTCAATCACACAGTGTATATTATGTGGTACTAAATGTCTAATTACAATCCCAAGTTTGAGTTCAAACACCTTAATGTTATTTTACAAAAAATTCATTTTTTAAAAATGACTTATTGCACACACACCTGCTGCTCTATCAATGTGAGCAGGAAACCATTTCACCCCTGCATCATAGCAATAGAAAAGTGCTTATTAAAACATTAATCACAGTCCATTATATTTTGACTCACTGCCAAAAGTTCCCATTACATCATTGAAAATATCTATTAACCAAAACCTGCTTCTGACAAGTTACAGAAGTGTGGGGTTTAGAATTTAGTAATGCAAAAGTCAGCTTGCAATTGATTTTGCAGTGGTAGTAAAGAATAATTAATTTTTTTCCCTGACATTTATTACTGTGAGAGAGTTGATTTAACTGCTGTTTCTACTGTAAAATTATTCAAAAAATGTTTAAACTTCACCTAGAATTATTATTAAACAAATTTATTGTGAAACTATTAAATATCCATGGCAGGATAAAAAAATGTTTTAAATGTGTTGTATACTTCATTGTGTGTAAAACTATATTGTCTTGTGTAAATATGGGCCTTGTTTAGAACCATGTTTCACAGGAAATTGTGGCAAATGAAAACCATCTCCCCCTTTTCCACTCCTACTCTACAGAATTTATGTTTTTACATTTAAAACTAGTTATGTAAAAGAAGTAAAAAAATATAAGATAGGACTACTGTTAAGTGAGAGTTATTTGAAGCTTATTTTGGCTATTACGTTTTTATTTTTTAAAGCTACAATATTTCCTTATGAATTTATCTGGCCTAAGCAATGATCTTCATTTTATTTAGTAAATGCACTAAGAATACAGAACTGATGTAAACAAGGAAATGGAATGACAATTAAGCAACATAATAAGCTAGTTACACAAACACAAAAAGCTGGGTGGGGAAGTCTTATAAGAAAGGAAGACAAAATTATCAAATTTTAAAAGCAAGGTAGATACTAATGTGTATAATCAAAGTAACTAAGGAAGAAAAATAATATACAAATGTTAATTTTTTTCTAAATACCTTTATTGAATTAGTTTTCACAACAAAAAAAATTTCAATAGAGCTTTCTGAAGGTTCAATTTAACATAATTCTCTTTTCATGTACAAGGAAGTAGGGAGAATGCTTCAATAACTCATGGAATAAGAGAATATATTCTAAGCTTTCTTTTTCCTTTTTTGTGTAGCTGAAAAAATATATAACAAAATGATTCAAGTATTAAAAGCATGAGGTTTAGCTAATAAGGAAAAAATCAACAGACATGGCTTGCAATCACAAAACTTGATAACCATAAATTACCAAACGCTTTTAAAACAACAACCAATATTTTTTGTATTTTAAAAGATAAGGGAGTCGCTAGACTACATATATCTAAAAATTTCTTAACAGCTAAATCTCCTGATTATTACAATATTATATTATTATTGTTTATGTCTATAATCACTATAATAAAGAACATTTATTATATGTCTAAAGAACAGAATTTCTCTTTACTTGGAACCAAACTCTTAAAAAAGGATATGAATCTCCATAACCCAACCCAGAAAATCTAAACATAACCTATGAGGTAGAGAAAATAAAGAATCAAAGTAGCTATCTACTTTATACCAACTCTAATCAATGAATTCTGATATATCCATGAAACAAATTCCTTTTCTTGCCATTTTTCAAAAGACTGAATTATATAGGATCAAAAATGTAAGACTTGTTCTCCCTAATATAAATATAGTTCTTCTTGATTCAGTTCTATAACATGTCACATAACATATTACTAACGTAATTAAAAGTAATAATTTAAAATATTTAATTTTATTAAGTCACTCAAATGCCAAAAGATTGATGATTGGACAATCCCTGCCACTTAATTTTCTCTCTTTTGTGTCATGTTTTGAACAAAGACAAAAATTTTATACTGTGTATAATATTTAAGTTATTACAAATAATGATGGTCAATCACTTCTTAGGCTCACTGTAGAGTGCATGGAAGAGAATACAAGATAGTACACTGGAAAGATAGGAAGGGGATAGATTATGAAGCATTTTAAATATCATCTAGAAGACTTTATATTTTATCCTAGAGATAAAAGAAGTCATTAAATTTAATAAGTAGAGGCTAACAGCTATGCTTTAAGAAAACCAGCTCAACAAAAGTTTGACTTAAGTGGGGAGAAGTGAATTAGGAGATCCAAGGCAGTGATCCAGGTGAGAGATGTTGAATAACTAAATTAGGGTGGTGGCTATATGAATGTAGAGAAGATCTATAAAAATACAAAATTTAGCCAATAATCAGATATAAAAAGTGAGTGAAAGGGAAGAACCAGGCATGACACACACAGAGCTAGCTTAGTTACATGCCTAGAAGAATGATGGTGTCATCAGTAAAAGTTCATTAGAGTGGTGAACTGAGGACAGAGGGAAGCTAATGATTTTTATTTTTAAATATGCTGTGTTTGGGATGCTTATGTATCCATTAAATTCATAATGTCTAAAAGGCAGTTGCTGATACATGGCGAGTTCAAGAGAGAAATTAGGATCTAGGTAAATCAATCTGAGAATAATCCATACACAGATGAAGTTATTGAAACTGATCAAATCACCAAGTTAGACAGAACAACAAGGTAAGGGAATCTAAAGAAGCCTTGGAAAAACCTATAGTAATTGGAGGTGTCATATATGATGATAAAAACAAGAGAGTTTGAAAAGAAGCAGGCAGGCAGGTAGTAGATAAACCAAGAGAGCAAAATTAAAAAAAATCCAGAAAGTATCCAGAAGAAGAGAATCAATAAGGGCAGCTAGGTGGCACAGTGGATAGAGTACAGACCCTGGAGTCAGGAAGATCAAAGTTCAAATTCAGCCACAGACACTTAATCTATCTGTGTGACTTTGGGCAAGTCACTTAACCCCAGTGCCTTGCAAAAACAAAAACAACAACAAAAAAATTTAATCAATAGTGTCAAATATTACAGAAACTATTAGATAAGATGAGAATTGAGGAAAGTTTATTAAATTTGGAAATTAAGGGATTACTAGTAATTAAAAAAGAATGACAAGGTCATAAACCAGATTGAAGCAATAAAATGATCCCATGTATTATTTGTTTCTTGTTATTTTTTTCTTAGGTTAGATTGAAAGGTCATATACTAGAGATAGAAGAGATCTCTGAAGTCATATTGTTCAAAAGTCATTTTACAGCTAAGGAAACTGAGGTATAGGGAAATTAAACGACTAGCTCATGATCACAAAGATAATAAGCAGAAGAGGAAGAATTTAAACCCAGGACTTTGTGTTTTCTTTTTTTAATCAAGTTATCCAAAGGTTTGTCTATTTTATTGTCATTTTTTTCTTAAAAACCAACTCTAGTTTTATTTATTAGTTTAATACTTTTCTTACTTTCAATTTTGTTAATCTTGCCTGTGATTTGCTCCTTTTCTAGCTTTTCTAGCTGCATGCCCAATTAATTCAATAATACATTATTCATGCAAGCACTTAGAGATATAAAATTTCTGCTAAGAATTGTTTTGGCTGCATTCTATAAATTTTGGTATTCTGTATCATTATTGTCATTTTCTTTGATGAAATTATTGTTTCTATGATTTGCTGTTTGATCCACTCATTCTGTAGGATTAGATTATTTAGTTTCCAATTAATTTTAATCTAGCTTCCCATGATCCTTTACTATAAGTAATTTTTATTGCACCATGATCTGAAAAGGATGTATCTAATATTTCTGCTTTTGACTATGAGGTTTTTGATACCTTAATATATGGTCAGTTTTTGTTTAGATGCCATGTACCACTGAGGAAAAAGGTATGCTCCTTTCTATCCCCATTCAATTTTCTCTAGAGGCTTATCACATTTAACTTTTCTAAAATTTTATTCATCTCCTAAACTTCTGTTTTGTTCATTCTGTGTTTGGATTTATTTAGTTCTAAAAGGGAAGCTTGAGGTTTCCCACTAGTATAGTCTTGCTGTTTATTTCTCCCTGTAACTCACTTAACTTGTCCTCTAAAGAATCTGGATGCTATCCCACTTAGTGCATACATTTAAGTATTAATATTACTTCATAGTCTTTTAGTAAGATCTGGTTTCCTTTCATATCTCTTTTAATTAAATGTATTTTTTGCTTTTGCTTTGTCTGAGACCCTGCTTTTTTGAATTCAGCTAAGCCATATTAGATTCTGCTTTATCTTTATTCTGTATCTCTGCTTCAAATGTGTTTCTTGTAAACAACACATGGTAGAATATTTCTATTTTATGGAAGAGTCCATTCCATTCACATTATAATTACTAAGTATATTTCCCTCCATTCTATCTCCCCCATTTACTTTTCTCTCTCCTTTTACTCTTTTGCCTCTTGATCAGTGTTTTGCTTCTGACACCACATCCCTCAATCTGCCCTCCCTTCTAACAATTCCACCTCCCTTTTCTTTCCCCTTCCCCCTAATACTTTTGTCCTCCATTCTATCATCTATTTTACCCACCCCCTCCTTTTTCTTTCCCCTTTCCTCTCCTACTTTTCTATATAGTAATTGCATGTACGTTATTTCCCTCTCTGAGCCAAATCCAAGGAGAAATAAGGTTTAAAGGCTTTTTGCACTTCTTTATTCTACTTCCCCCTTTCTCTACTCCCAATAAAACCCTTTTTTCACTTATTTTTTAATATCACATCAAAATCATACCCTCTATCTATCTATCTATCTATCTATCTATCTACCCTTTTAACTAATCTAATGGAGATATAATTCTCAAGAGTTCCTGTATATATGGATGTACACAGTTTAATCTTATTGAATGACATTTTTTTTCTTTCTCGTTTACCTTTTTATGCTTCCCTTAGTCTTGTATTTTAAAGGTAGAGTTTTCTGTTCAGCTTTGGTCTTTTCATTGAGTGTGCCCTATTTCATTGAATGTTCATCATTTCCCCAGAAAGATTATGTTCACTTTTGCTGAGCATTATGCTCAGATTTCCCTCTCCTGGAACTATTTCCAAGTCAGTTGTTTTTACAATGAATTATTTTACAATTTTCTCTACTTTTTTCATTTTTAAATGATACTTGTAATTCAAGCTCTTTTGCCTTCCAAGATGGAAATAGAGAGAAAGGCATAACGATATTAAGGCTAAGGGGAAAGGGAGATATAGAGAGACTATTGGGAAAGGCTGCCATAAATAGCTTTACTCTCCCTCAAGCTCCCAGTAACATCTGATGGGGTGAGGAGGAATAAGACGGCCCAGTTCAACTTTTTTTTTCCTTTTCCAATTATATGTAAAGATAATTTTCTGTTTTTAATTGATATTTTATTTTTCCATTTACATGTTACAAAAGTTTTTCAACATTAATCAACTTGCATATTTATAGGTTGCACAATTTTCTTCCATCCATCCTTCTAACCTCCCTCCCCTCAGTGGCAAACTGTCTAATGAATGGTGCAGATGTACAATTGTATTTAGCATATTTACATATTACTCATTTTGTGTATGAGGAATTAGGACTAAAGGAAAAGAAGGAAAACCATAGGAAAGGAAGGAAAAACATAAGAGAAATTTTTTTTTAAAATGAACATAGTGTTCATTCAGATTCTGTGGTTTGTTTTTTGTTTGTTTTGATTTGGTTTTTTTCTTCATGTGAATGTAGATGACATTGTCCATAACAAGTCTCCCAGGATTGTCCTTGATCTCTGAATTGCTGAGAGTAGTTTCATTCATCCAAGCTGATCATGTCATTGCTAAGGTGTACAATGTTCTTTTGATTCTGCTCCCTTGGCTTTGCATCAGTTTCTATAATTCTTTCCATGTTTCTCTAAAGTTAGACCATTTGTGGTTTCTTATAGTACTCCATAACATTCATACACCATAACATGTTCAGTTATTCCCTAACTGATGGACATCTCCTTGAATTCCAACTCTTTGCCACTACTAAAAGAACTGTTGAACTGTTTCCATTTTTTATGATTTCTTCTGGATATGGGTTTAGTATTGATATTGGGTCAAAGAGTATGATCAGTGTAATTGTTCTTTGGACACAGTTCCATACTGCTCTCCAGAATGGCTGGATTAGATCAAAACTCTACCAACAATACATTAATGTCCCATTCATCCCATAACCTCTCCAATATTGACTGTTTTCCCTTTTTGTCATCTTAATCAATCTGATAGGTGTGAGGTGGTACCTCATAGTTGCATTAATCTGTATTTCTCTAAACATTAATGATTTGGAGCATTTTTATATGTATATAAACATATATTATTATACATATGTGTAATATAATATAATACATAATATAAATATATTGTATTATACTTCATATATATATGTGTGTGTGTGTGTGTGTATATATATCTATATCTATATCTATATATCTATATATATCTATATATATCTATATATATCTATATATATCTATATATATATATATATATATATTTAATTTCTGCATTTGAAAACTGCCCGTTCATATCCTTTGACCCTTTTACAACTGGGGAATAACTTGTAATCTTATAACCTTGATTCTATTTTATTAGAACCCCTGGTTGTGAAAATTGTTTCCCAGATTCCTGTTTTTTTCTAATTTTGGTTGTATTGGTTTTATTAGTGCAAACCCTTTTTAATTTAGTCAAAATCACCCATTTTTACAAATTATAAATTTGTTTGGTTATATTTTTCTTCCCTTTCCATAGATACATCAGATAGAATGTTTCTTGATCTGTTAATTGGTCAGTAGTTTTGCCCTTTATGTCCAAATTCTGTACTCATTTTGACCTTACTTTGGTATAGGGTGTGAGATGTGGATCTATGCCTAGTTTTTGCCATACTATTTTCCAGTTTTTTCCAACAATTTTTGTCAAATAATGACTTCTTAGTTTTGGCCATTTCCTACTGTTTCTTTTATACCTATCCAAATCTACTGGTCCATCATGCTATTTCTTAACCAAAACCAGCAAGTTTTGATGACTGCTAGTTTTAAAGCTAGGCCATCTTCCTTTACATTTATTTTCATCAATTTCCTTGATATTCTTGACCTTTTGTTGCTCCAGATGGCTGGTCTATTTTTTTCTAGTTCTGTAAATTAGTTATTTGGTGGTTTGATTGGTATGCAATTGAATGAGTAATTTGAGCAGAATTGTCATTTCTAATATTATTAGTTAGGCCTAACCATGAGCAACTGTTGATTTTCCAATTGTTTAGATTGACTCTATTTGTATGAAAAGTGTTTTGTGTACCCTGGAGAGATGATGAAAAATGGTAAAAACATCACTTGCTCAAAAATGTTCATAGCAACTCTGTTTGTGGTGGCAAAGAAACAGAAACTGAGGGGATGTCCATCAGTTGGGAATGGCTTAACAAGCTGTGGTATATGTATGTCATGGAACAATATTGTTCTATTAGAACCCAGGAGGGATGGGAATTCAGGGAAGCCTGGAAGGATTTGCATGAACTGATGCTGAGCGAGATGAGCAGAACCAGAAGAACATTGTATACCTTAACAGCAACATGGGAGTGATGATCAACCTTGATGGACTTGCTCATACCAACAGAGAACAATCAGGTACAATTTGGGGGTATCTGTGATGCAGAATGCCATCTGTGTCCTGAGAAAGAATTGTGGAGTTTGAACAAAGACCAAGGACTATTTATTACCTTTAATTTTTAAAAACTGTTATTTTACTGTGTAATTCTGCTAAATCTCATACTATATGCTTCTTTCTTAAGGATATGATTTCTCTCTCATCACATTCAACTTAGAGCAATGCATACTATGGAAATGATGTAAAGATTAGCATACTTCCTTCTATGGCAAGTGGGGGGAGGGAAGCAAGAGTGGGGGGGAATTGTACAACTCAAAATAAATAAAACCTTTCTAAAATTTAAAAAAAAGCCTTTTGTGATTGTATTCATATAAGTTCTGGGTTTGTCTTAAGAGATAGATTCCCAAGTATTTTATTTTGTTCTGCAGTTACTTTAAATGGAATTTCTCTTTCAATCTTTTGCCCTTGAGCTTTGTTGTTGCTATTTATATAGAAATGCTGCTGAGTTATGTGAGTTTATTTTATATTCTGCTACTCTGCTGAAACTGTTAATTGTTTCAAGTAGTTTTTCAGTTGATTTTCCAGGGTTCTCTAAGTATATCATCATATCAGCTGCAAAGAGTGAAAGTTTGTTTCCACATTGTCAATTCTAATTTCTTCTACTTCTTTTTCTTCTCTTATTGCTAAAGCTAACATTTCTAATACTATATTGAATAGTAGTAGTGATAATGGGCATCATTGTTTCATCCTGATCTTACTGGAAATGCTCCTAGATTATCTCCATTGGATACAGTAGTTGCTGATGGTTTTAGATAGATACTTATTATTTTTAGGGGTTTTTTTGCAAGGCAAATGGGGTTAAGTGGCTTGCCCAAGGCCACACAGCCAGGTAATTATTAAGTGCCCGAGGCCAGATTTGAACTCAGGTACTCCTGACTCCAGGGCTGGTGCTCTATCCAATGTACCACCTATTTGCCCCGATACTTATTATTTTAAGGAAAAATTCATTTATTCCTATATGCCCTAATGTTTTTAATAGGAATAGATGTTGTATTTTGTCAAAGGTTTTTTCATCATCTGGTGAAATAATCATATGATTTCTGTTGGTTTTGTTATTGATATGTTCAATTATATTGAGTATTTTCATAATATTGAACCAACCCTGCCTACCTAGTATAAATCCTACCTGATGATAGTATATTATCCTCATAAGAACTTGTAATCTCTGTGCTAAAATTTTATTTTAATATTTTTTACATCAATGATCATTAGAGAGATTGATCTATAATTTTCTGTCTCTTTTTATGCTTCTTGGTTTAGTACCAGCACCAAATTGATGCCATAAAAGAATTTGGCAAAACTCCTCCTATTTTTAAAAATAGTTTATATAGAATTGGAATTAATTGTTCCTTAAATGTTTAGTAGAATTTGCTTGTAAATACATCTGAACCTGGAGACTTTTTTGGGGGGAGTTTGATGATTTCTTCAATTCTTCTTTATTTTTCTGAATTGGGGTTATTTATTTTACTTACTTTTCTGTTAATTTGAGTAGTTTGTATTTTTGTAAATATTTATCCATTTTGCTTAGATTTTCATATTTATTGGCATACAGTTAGGTAAAATAGTTCCAAATTACCTTTTTAATTTCTTCCTCATTGATGGTGAGTTCACCCTTTCATTTTTGAAATTGGTAATTTGATATTCTTTTTTTTTAAATCAGATTAACCAAAGCTTCATCTATTTTACTGGAGTTTTTTTCATAAAACAACTCAGTTTCATTTATTAAATCAATGATTTTCTTGCTTTCAATTTCATTAATCTCTTGTGATTTTTCAGAATTTCTAATTTGGTATTTAAGTGGGGATCTTTAAATTTTTCTAGCTTTTTTTAATTGTATACCCAATTCACTGATCTCCTCTTTCTCTGTTTTATTCATAAGCATTCATAGATATAAAATTTCCCCTAAAAACTGCTTTGACTGCATCCCATAAATTTTCATATATCTATCTTTAGTCCTTGTATTGCATGAAATGTTTGATAATTTCCATGATTCGTTGTTTGATCCACTCTTTCTTTTCTAGGTGACAGGGTGAATAAAGCAGCAGCCCTGGAGTCAGGAGAACCTGAGTTCAAATTTGGCCTCAGACACTTAATAAAGACACCCAATTAAATTAATTAAAGTCAATTAATCAATTAAATAAAATTAATTAAATTAATTGAAGACACCTAGCTGTGTGACCGTGAGCAAGTCTGCCTTGTAAAAACCTAAAAAATAAAATAAAATTATGTTATTTAGTTTCGATCAGTTTTTAGTTTATCTTTCCAATGTCCTTCATTACATGCAATTTTTATTACATCATGGTCTGAAAAGCATGCATTTATTGTTTCGGCCTTTCAGCATTTGATTGCAAGGTTTTTTTAATGTCCTAGTACATGGTCATGGTCAATTTTGGAATAGGTGCCAGGTACACAGAGAAAAAGGTAATCTTTTCTATCCCCTTTCAGTTTTCTCCAGAGGTCTATCATATTTAAGTTTTCTAAGATTTTATTCACCTTCTTAACTTCCTTCTTGTTTGTTTTGAGAGATTCTAATTCTGAGATAGGGCAGTTGAAGTCCCCCACTAGTATAGTTTTTTGGTTTATATTGCCTTGTAATTCATTCAGTTTCTCCTGTAAGAATTTGGATGCTTTACCACTTGATGCATATATGAGTACTATCAGTATAATTTCATTGCCTATAGACCCTTTTAAGAAGATGTAGCTTCCTTCCTCATCTCGTTTAATGATATCTATTTTTGCTTTGTCTGAGATCAGGATCCCTAGCCCTGATTTATTTACTTTCACTGAGACATAATATCTTTTGCTTTAGTCCTGCTTCAAATGAGTTTCTTGTACATAGCACATTGTAGGATTTTGGTTTTTAATCCAATTTGCTCTCCTTTTCCATTTTATGGGATAGTTCATCCCACTCACATTCTGGATTTCTCTTCATGTTATAAAGATAATTTCTAATATTCATTTTTGTAAAGTTTTCCTCCTACCTTCACTCCCCTCACTTTAAAGTTAACACATAATGTTATATATGTTAAACGTGCACAATCATGTTTCATATATTTCCATATTAGTCACACTGTGAAAGAATAAAAAAAAAGGAAAACCATGAGAAGGAATAGACAAAAAATAAATTTAAAAATTGTATACTTCCATCTGCATTTAGATTTCAGTTTTTTTCTCTAGATATGGATGTCATCTTCCCTCACAAGTCTTTTACAATTGTCTTTGATCATTGTATTATTGAGAAGAGATAAGTCTATTATTATAGTTGACCATCACACAATGTTGCAGTTACGGTGTTCAATGTTCTCCTGGTTCTGCTCACTTAACTCAACATTAGTTCAAGAAAGTCTTTCCAAGCTTTTCTGAAATCTGGCTGCTTTTTGTTTCTTATAAGCAATAATATTTCATTATATTCCTATTCTACAATTTGTTTAGCCATTCTCCAATTGATGGGTATACCCTCAATTTCCATTCCTTTGCCACCACAAAAAGAACTGTTAAGAATATTCTTGTGCATGTGGGTCTTTACCCCTTTTGTGTGATTTCTTTAGGATACAGACCTAATAGTGTTATTGCTAGATCAAAAGGTATGTACACTTTTACTGCACTTTGGACATAGTTCCAAATTACTCTCCAGAATGGTTGGATCAGTTTACAACTCCACCAACAGGAGCACAGTACAGTTGTTATGGCCTTCCACAACCAGAAGGATAAGTAGGATTGGTAGTAGTGGAGAAAAGGTTGGTCAACTGAATTAATTGTTGACTTACAGTAATTTGGTATATTAGTACTAGTTTGATGAAATATGAATCCAGTTTGAGAATATTTCAATTTAGAAAGAAAGCAAAATCACTAAATTTAAAAACATTGTGTTAATTAAATCTAAAAATATAATGAATGAATTTGGGGTTTCTCTATTTCCCTCACAATTGTAGAAATGCAGTACTTTGTATTTTCACTTTTCTTTCACTTCCAAAATTTTCTATATCCTGACAGGGATGCACAATGTAGGCAACTTCTTCTACAGAAACAACTGGTAAACTCAGTTATATGAGGCCCAGAGAAGTAAAGTAACTTGCTCAAGATAATAAAAATGGTGTATAAATACTAGAAGAAGCAAGACATGAACCCTGGGTTTTCTTTTTTTTAAATTCAAGGTTAATCCTCTATACATGTTGTATGTGCACGTGTACGTATAGATAATATTAAAAATCTACTAGGTGAGAAAATCGTACTAGGCAGTGGGACTAATCAAATTATAGTTAATCACAGAATTTCAAGTTGGAAAGGGCTTCAAAGATTTTATTCAATTCATTAGTGAACAGGAGTCCTGTCTATAGCAGTTCTGCCCCATATTCTCTGTATCTTACATAAGACACATAACCAGATAACTAAAATACTCAATAGTCCATTAAAGATACATTAGAAAGGTGTAAAAGAGATTGTTTAAAGGTTTCATGAAGTAGTTAGGATTTGACAATTAGTTCAAAAAGAAAAGGAAGAAAATACTTTCTAGGCATAGACCACATGTGATCCTAGACAGAAGAGTCCAAGGTGAATTTCAGGAACAGTCAGTTAATAAGTATTTGGTAAGGCCTATTATGTGTCAGGAACCATACTAATTCTGGGGAAACAAAAAGAAGCAAAAGAAAGTCCCTGCTCTCAAGGAACTCATCTTGGGTTCAAGTCAAATGGGGAAGACAATACCAAATATATATGTACAAACAAACTACATGCAGGATAAATAGGACTAATAAAGAGCAAAGGACAGGTTTCCCATAGAAAATGGGATTTAGTTGAACTTGAAGGAAACTAAGAGGTAGAAATTCAGTCTGAGAAAATGTCCGAAGTCACAAGATGGAACATCTTATTTGTAAAATAGCTAGATCAGTGTCACTAGATCTAAAAGTACATGTCAGAGAGTAAGGTGTTAGAAGATAGGAAAGGGAGTTGAGGGGGAGGAGAAAGAGGATGGCAGAAATTAGGTTATAAAATAGTCTGAATATCAAACAAAGGATTTTGTATTTGATCCTAGAGGTGATAGTCACTGGGGTTTATTGAGTGGGGGGCAGGGGTGGAGGGAGAAAGGGAGATATGACTGGACTTGTACTTTAGAAAAACACTTTAGAGGTTAACTGGAGGATGGAAGGAAATGGGTAAAGATCTGAGGCAGGTGAATCCACCAGTGTGCAACTGGAACAGATTAGGCATGAGTTGATGAAGGCCTATACCAGAGTATGGCAACATCAGGGGAGAACATGTTGGTAAAGTCAGCATATCCTGGCAACAAACTGAATATAAAAGATGAGAGATAATGAAGAGTTGAGAATGATACACTGGTTGCAAACCTGAGCAGGACTGGGAAGATGGAAGGCCCTTCAACAAAATACAAAAGTCTGGAGAAGGGAAGTTCAGTTCAAAGATAATGAGTTCTATTTTGGACATGTTGAGTCTAAGATGTCTGGACATCCAATTTGACATGTTTGAAAGTCAGGGAGAGATGAAGTCTGAGAGAGATTTGGGTAGGATAGGTAGATTTGAAATGATATCAGCAAAGAGTATTTAAACATTGGGAGGTGATTAGAGCATCTCTTCATTATTTCATGCAAGTCTTTCTATGCTTTTCTAAAATCAACCAGCTTAATCATTTTTTATATCACAGTAGTATTCCAACACAATCACCTACTGTATCTTATTTAGCATCTCCTCAACTTCCAGTTCTTTGCCACCACAAAAGGACCTGCTATAAAAATTTTAAAACTCAAGTTCTTTTCTTTTTTCCCTAATCACCTGGAAAATATTAGCTTCCCCTTGCCCAATTCTAATTTTTAAGGAGATATTTTCTTTCTTAAGTTTTTGTATCTCTTTTTTCAATTGATTGACTATCTTTTTTTCATAATTTTCTTGGATTGCTCTTATTTTTTTCCCTAATTTTTCCTCAACCTCTCTTATTTGATTTTTAAAGTCCTCTTTAAATTCTTTTAAGAACTTACTTTTGTCCTGTAACTATGTCATTTTTCTTTGAAGTGGAAGTAGTTTTTGTACTTTCATTATCTTCTGAGTATAAATCTAGATCTTTATCATCATAGAAACTAGATATGATAGGAATCTTTCTTTTTTTGCTTACACACACACACACGCATGCAAATATATAAAGTGGCTTCTTTCCTGGATGTTAAATTTGCCTTGCAGTTGGACTTTAGTCTCAATGTGTGAGGGATAATGTTTCAGGTCTCAGAATTTTCATACTGTTGATTTCTGAGCTCTAGCTGGGGGCCTACCCTCAGATACCCCTCTCTATATACCCGAGTCATAACCAGGGTCCCCAGCAATACTGTCACCATAAACATTCTTGTTCCCTGTGGTCCCTCATATAGCTGCAAACTTCAGCTTACATCTCTGCCCTGGAATCAAACAGTAAGCAGGGCCTCACTCCTCTGCTACCACACTCACAAGCATATGCCCCTTCCTCCTTACAGGCATAGCCTAGGACCATGTTCAGTCAACACACTTGCATATAGCATCCAGTACAATGGAGGGTCCTTAAATCTTCCCCTGATCAAAATCATCCCCTTCAAATCCCTAAATATTTGTAAGTTAAAAGTTCCTGAAGTTGAGATTGCCATTCAACAAAGTTTTGCCAGGACTTGATGTTTGTTTAGTCAGTAGTATCTGCCTGGAGGTATCTTCAAAGGGTCAAACCTTTATTCTGGGAGGTCAAGTCTTTCCTAAAGTCCTTCTAAACTGAATTAAGTGGACAATAGCTTTACCCTAACTTATAGTTATTTCTCCTGCTCAAAGTTCAATTTGAGGCATTATTTCAACTTGTTTATGGGGGCATACTAAGAGTTGGGTAATTTTCAGCCTTATTCTACCATTTTCCTAGAATCTTCTCTTTACCTTTTTTTAACATCTATATTCTTCCAGGAATACTGTTTGGCTGTGTGCCATGGAACATCACAGTCTTTCAAATTATCAATGGGGAGCCTTGCATATTTTACTAATATCCATGCATTATCAAGTGATCCAAAAATAAAAGCCATCAGAACAGTATATTACATAGAAGATTTGCAACAAAATGTCAACAAGAATAACACAGGATCGGCAAGGATGCATGAATTACAATCTATACTAGAGCAAATATTCATACCTATGAGATTGCAGAACAATTTTTTTCTAAATTATTTCCATATTTCAAGTATTTTACAATTTTTGAAATTATATTCAAGTTTTGCATTGTCAAGTGAATTCAATTATCAATTTAAATAAAAATTTAATCAATTTATGACTTAAAAACCAAATATAGAATTGCTCACAAAAATTCCTTTACAATTTGAATATATTTTCTTTTCTAAGATTATCTCAACCTGTTCTGATAGATGCTTTCTGACAACTAAAATAATAATTTAAAATTGTAAAAGGAATAGAAACAGGTTTTGTTTAAATAAAAAGAGCTAAAGTACAGTTTCTTATTAGTTTTTACATGAGTACTTCATTAATATTAAAATGAATGGCAATATGGAAGTGAATAAAAAGTTAGTCAGAAAAGCCCCAAAATCCTACCTCTGAATACATACTGTCTGTGAGACTTTGAAAAAGAAAGTTACTTGATGTCACAGATAACGAAGACCAAGTGAATGAACAATGATCTGCACTGGTATAAGGAGGTTTCTCATCCCTATAATGATGAAATCATAGGTTCAAAGCAAAAATATTTTTGTTTAACATTGGCTGTCACCACAGCACTAATAAAATGCTAGCATTAAAAGATAGCAAAGCAGTTCATTGTTTCCCTACTTACTGTAAGCTAATTTTATATATGTATATTATATTAAGATTAAAGAATTTACAAAAAATGAAGGGGAATAGTAATTAAAAATCTATATGAAGGGTCCTGAAAATAACTCAAAGCTCTGAGATTTAGGAAAAAAAATCTCTAGATAAATTAATTAATGAAGTCAACAGTCTTCTTAGGTTACTGTAACTTTTTTTTAAGAACTATAAATAAATGTCTTTAAATGATTTATTTTATTCAGCATTAATTTGTCTTCTGAGTTGAAATTTAGAAATCTATTTGTCATATGTATTTTCAATAAATGTTATGATTTAGTATTCTAAAAATTCACACTACAAAAAATATTTTGGAATAAAGTATACAATTATATTTCTTACAGTGACCTTGTACTCTTGACTATTTACTCTAGACTAAACAGCCTCATTCAGCTGCCCTATATCTGTCTGTCAATGAAAGAAAATTGTTTGACAACTGCTTAAAGCAGAAACATATTTTTACCATGATTACATTAAAAAGTTTTGTTTTAATATTACCAGACTAGAATTTTGAGCATGGAGGCTCCTGTCACCATGATGAGTTAATTTCTATTGCAAACACCAAGACAAATAATTATTGTGGATATTTTGTTGTCACAGTCATCTTTTGAGGTTAATTTAATGGTACTTCTTTAATTATATCTAAATATAAATAGATACACATGTCATATGTATGTTTGTATATATGTATACACAGCAGATACACATATAAACTACATGGGATATAAAGGCTCTCTTTTTTGTTTCTCTTAATATTTCCTCACACTTTACTTTTATGATGCTTTTGAGGCCTTTCTAGTTATAGAATTCACACACTACCCACAGAAGGGCAGATACAAAGTAAAACTCCTCTCTGTTCTCTAAGCAATTCATTTTTAAAATATTCAATAGCTAATTTCCTGGGCAGAAGGGCTCCATTCAAAAACTCCATATACTGTAGGGTGTCTTTGGATTTAAAATGTTTTATGAATCACTTTGATTTTTATTTGGATGGAAAACTTGTACAAATCCAAGCTTGACATTTAAAATTATTTCAATGAATTTCCTAAATATTATAAATAATGCATATTAAAACAATGAGAAGCAATAAATTTCTCCTCAAAGTGTGTATAGATTTATAAATAATAAAGTTTTTTTTTCCAAGTAAAAGATGTATGAACTTGAAAAGACAGTGGAGTCAATTGCAGTATATTATATAAGCTCGTACTAAAATCAACAACTTTATAAGTATTATTAAAAATTTGAATAAAATTTTCTATCTTCTGATGGGGGGGCAGGTAAACAATGCAATGGTTAGAGTACAAGGCCTGGAGTAAAAAAGATTGAATTCAAATCAGGTCCCAGACACTTATGAGCTATATAACTCTGGGCAAGTCACTAAATCTTTTTGCATCAATTTCCTCATCTATAAAATGAGCTGCATAAAGAAATGGTAAACCATTTCAGTATCTTTGCTAAGAAAACCCCAAACAGGGTCAGGAAGAGTTGAACACAACTGAAAACTAAACAACAAAATCTTGAGATGGCACAGAATTACATGGTTTTTTTTTTGTCTGTTTGTATGTTTGTTTTTAGATTTTTCAAGGAAATGGGGTTAAGTGGCTTGCCCAAGGCCACACGGCTTAGTAATTATTAAGTGTCTGAGGCTGGATTTGAACCCGGGTATTACTGACTCCAAGGCCAGTGCTCTATTCACTGCGCCACCTAGCCATCCTGTTGTTTTTTTTTTAATAAAAAAGGGAATATACAGATAACTGCTCAGGTAAAAATTTTGCATTAAAGTCTATTCTGATGTAAAAAAAAAAAACCAATGAACATTTTCTGGTTAATTTTTCTCCCTAATGATCCTATAAGTCCTTTTAAATTATCTGGCATGCATGTTTACTAATGGAATCTCTAGCAAACAAGGATTTTTTTTGTTTTTTTTTTATTTAGATTGTATGAATAGCATTGCAAACAACTGAATTACTTACATACTATTCAGTCAAAATCTATTTAATGATAATTAAACAGACCATAGTTCAAAGTCTGTGCTTCAAGAAGCCTATAACAGCAAAGATAAAACAAGTAATATAAATTTATACAAATGAGTCAGTTGTTTTATTCATAAGATACCATAAAAATGTATTTAGAGGAGGAAGAGATCATGGTGAGTTATGATTTTGTAAGAGAGTAGGCTATTTGAATAGCAGGAAAAATGGCAATTGACTTTAAATACTATAATTATGTTAGTATTTTTCTGCCTTTTATTTAGTAAGCCATAGGAAGCCACTGAGGGATCTAAAGCTAAATAATATGATCCAGGTAGTACTTTTAGAATTTAGCAGTAGAATTCAGGTTGAATTTGAAGGGAAAGACACCATGAATTGAAAATCAGTTAACAAGATAGTAAAGGAATTTAAGAAAGATTTAAAAGGAAAAAAAATCCGAAGAATTTGGTGACTGACTGAGATTTGGGAAAGAGGGTGAGATGGAGGAGAAAAGTCAAATGCGATTTTGAATCTCATGGTAGTATTATTAAGAATAGAACAAAATGGCCAACCTAGCAGATTGTTTTGCTGGACCATTTGTGTTTAGATAAGAGTTTTGTTTTAAGGGTATGATTTTTTTTTTTTTTTTTTGCTACTGTTCAATTACAGGAGATGGGAAGGGGATTGTTGGAGGGGGAGGAGAATAATGGAAAGTATACATTATAAATTCATTTTGTAAATTTATTTTGCAAAATAATTTTTTTTTGAAGAATGAGAAAGAGGGCAGTTACAGGTGATGCAGTGGATAGAGCACCGACTCTGCAGTGGGGGGATCTTGGTTCAAATCCAGCCTCAGATACTTAATAATGACCTAACTGTGTAACCCTGCATAAGCTGCTTAACCCCATTGCCTTGTAAAAAAGAAAAAAAAAACAAAACAAAAAGAATAAGGAAGTCAGGAAGAGCAGATTTGTATAGAAGTCATCATCAGATAGGAGGCTACTGGAGGTGGCCTGGAAAGAACCATTTCTCAGAATATTAACAGCAAGGCAGTAAGTATAGACTACTATTTCAAAAAAATTGGCAGTAGAAGTGGATGCAGGGAATTATAGGCATAGGAAATATTGTAATTGGAAAATAATTTTATAATCTTTTTGCATTGTTAATATCCTGTAATCATATATTGGGTACTGAAGTCCTATAACATCTGTACTATTAAAACTGTTCCCAGTTTATGACCAAGGAAAAGATGGAGAATGTCATTAAAAACAAACTAGATAATTTTTGATTACATTAAAAAGCTTTTGCACTGACAAAATCACTGTAACCAAGATCAAAAGAAATGCAGTAAATTAGGAAGCAATTTTTACAGCTAGCATTTCTGACAAAGGACACATTTCTAAAATATATAGAGAACTGAGTCAAATTTATAAAAAAAAAAAAAGCCATTCCCCAATTGACAAATGGTCAAAAGATATGTGGAGGCAATTTACAGATGAGGAAATCAAAGCTATCCCATAGCTGTTATGAAAAATTGCTCTAAATAATTACTTATTAGAGAAATGAAAATTAAAGCATCTCTGAGGTACCACCTCACACCTCTCAGACTGGCCAATGTGGCCAGAAAGGACAAAGGAGATGTGATTAGAAACAAATTTTGTGGAAGGAAAAATACTGTCTGTGCTTATCTGGGGTTATTCTTTTGTTCAAAATGACTCCATTGTTAAATGTGAAATTTACCAAGATGGGAAAGACCTTAGTTCATTCCCCTTCCTCCAGTTTTCCAGTCTCCCTGACCTTGGCCATTGATAAATCAAGCCCGCACTGGCGTGGCAAGAAATGAACATATCATTTTTATGAATTTATGAAATGACAAGAGAGGTCAAGCACCTTGGGACAAGGTAGCTTGCCTATTGGAAAATACCTGGAGCCAGGTGCTAGACTACTCCCTAAGCACCATCCTTTCCAACCTACTACAGAAATGTATTTAAATCACCAGGAAGAGAAGTGGCACCCCTTTTCTCTTTTCTTCACCCCACCTACACCATAGAATAGCTATCTTTTTCTTTTTTAGGTCATGTGTTCCCCAGTTTAGATGCACTGGAGAACCATGGACCCTTCTGCCATGTGGCCAGACTAAGCCAACCCTTATGGTTATCTACCCCCCCCCCCCCAAATGCTTGAAACTTCTCTAGGGGAGAAAAATTTAAATCTGTATACTTTGTAAACCTATAAAATAAATCCTGGGCAGTTTTACAATCTCAGAGCTAAATGTGAATTCTTTCACCCTTCAAAGGCCTCTCAATCTTAAACTGGAAACACTAACCCCTGGCAACACTAAGATGTTATGAATAAATGTTTCATCCTTTTCCAGTTCTACTTTATTTGTCTTCCCCCATTAGAATGTAAACTCCTTGAGGGCAGGGATTATCTAGTTTGCTTCCATAGTGGTACCAGGGTACTCATAAAACCAAAAAGTAGGGAATGAACTTTTTTTCATAAGAAATGATGCAATTAGAAATAATTCATGGAAGTTCCCAAGAACTTTCACATTTTACTGGGCTAAATACTAATTTTCCTGGGTTAATGTTTTGTAATATAAAAGCTTAAAACTAAAAAACAGTAATTAAAAAACTAAACAATTGCTATTCACCCTTACTCTGAACCAAACAAGGCCCAAACAATGAGCACATGGACTTAGCCTGAGGTCCTGCTCTGTATCCAAGACTGAGAGGACTTGGGGAATCATAGTAATACCTAAGTTCTAGCAAGTGTGACAAGTCTCAAGCAACTACAGAGGGATGAAACACTTTTTTCTCATCAAAAGGTAATGTGAGGAGTAACAAATTTGACAAGTTCTGAAGCCCACTTGTATCAAGGTACCACTGTATTTGCATTCCCAGGGCTTAGCACAGTGTCAAACACACTAAATGATTATTAAATCATTTATGTATGCATGTCGCAAACTATATAGCTGTATGAGGGAGCAACAGTAATAAAAGGGGTATGGGGAAAGGGGGTGCCATTAGAGATGGTCTTTTGGAGATCATTTTTCCTTTTGTTTTTTTAGTGCAGAAAAAGACGTTAGTATATTTATAGACTAAGGAAGGAGTCAATGGGGGGGGAGCGGGACATGATGATGCTAACTAATCTTGAAAAGAGAACTTACTAGTAACTTTCTTCTAATAATTAGTTAACTTAACCTACTTTTTAAAAAATGTTTTATTTTTTACAAAAAAAAATTTTCAACCATATATTAGCTTTTACTTAATACATCCCAAATAGATGTATCATCCCAATTCAGGATGACTGAAAACACTAAAGCATCATAGTTAGTTAGCATCCTTTAAAAGTTAATCTAACAGCACAGAAATTATAACTATTATTTCAAAAGAAAGTGCCAGAATTGAACATATGCTTCATATTAGGCTTCAGCAGTCTACAACAACAAAATATGTAGATTTTCCATTAAAAATTAAAATAAAATAAAATCGAAAGCTTTTTCATCCAACTTCAAAACTAAGAATGATTGAATGTCAAGAAGAAAAGAACTAATCTAGCTGTTTCAACTTAAACAAAGTAAAAACAGATATAGAAACTTAGGTGGGGGAGAAAAAAGGTTTCATATTACAGGAAACTAAAAGAGAGAAAAAAAAACTTACCAAGGAGATTTCAGTAATGGAAGAGTCCTAAATATCTATTCAATTGTGACTGTTATATTCCACTGTTTTACATCATTGAATTTGTAATATATTGAGAGTAGCTTTTGATTTAAAAATGTTTTACTATTAATTTTAATTTTTTATTTTTTAAAACACTAAGCTGATAAACACATAATGAGAACAGTATAGTTTCAAAGAATACAGGGAAAAGGTTCATTTCCAAATTAAATACTGATCATTTTATTTTAAAGTCTTAAAATCTACTAAACTGCTTAAATAGATATACTACCTCCTCAATGTAGAGAACACATCATTGATGCCAGCCTGTTCTACCCAACTCTTACCCAGTATATTCCTGTAATACGATAATCACTGTCAAATCTACTCATAGTAGACTCAATGTGAGGCCTTCTCTTGATAGCAATCACAGTGAAAGCAAATGGTTGTCCCTTAATTAGCTTATCATATGACTAGAGCATCTTCTTTTTCACTCCCACATTTCTTTGATGACATCCTTTATAATCCACAAACTTCAATCTATGGTAACTTTAAATGTCAGGTTCAATGTGAGGAGCTTTAATAATTTTTAAATTCTTGTTCCAATAAAACCAAAAGAAGTTGTAGTTAAATGAAAACAGGCTTCATGACCCTTGGATAGAAAAATAAAGGATTTGCTTGAGTGGGCTTTATTATATGTCCCAGTTCCAGAAGAAACGTGGGCATTTTGGTCATTAGAGAAGGATATATATTGTAGTATTAGCCATGCACTATGATAAGTACTTTTAAATTTTTAAAAAATTTTATTTTTATTTAAAGCAAAGGGGTTAAGTGACTTACCAAAGGCACACAAGCTAGATAATTATTAAGTCTCTGAGGCCACAAATGAGCTCAGGTCCTCCTGACTCCAGGGTCAGTGCTCTATCCACTGCCCCACCTAGCTGCCTCTGATAAGTACTTAAAAAAAATACTATTTCATTTGAACTTCACAACAGGTGCTACTGTTATTCCCATTTTATAGTTGAAGAAAATTGGGGTAAACTGAGATTAATTGATTTTTCCAGGGTCTCACACAGCTAGTAGCTTAGGCAACATTTGAATTCCAAGTCTTGATAAGTTCAAGCTCAGATAATACTGTGCCACCTAGCTGCCCCCACTTGCAATTGTGTACTGTACTACTAAAGAATTTGGAAAAAGATTAATGCTAAAATAACCTGCTAATATCAATTTCTAAGGACAAATGGGTGCAGAAATTCTATAAAGAACTTGATAAGATTGCCCAAACCAAATCAACATAAAACTCTGATAGTTGATGACTTCAATGCAAAGGTGAGAAAAACTGAATGTGGAGAAATTTATGGCAAAGTATGGTTCAGAAAAAAAGAAATGGGGGCAAAAATCACAGAAGTTTCTCAACTTTAAAACATGTATACTTTTTTCAAATACAAAAGTGGTAGTCTAAACACCACACAAAGAATGAAACTAACTTAGTTCTGACAGTTTATTAATGATGTGAGAGTACCTATAACTGTATACAATCAGAGCTGAGATAAGAATTTATATTAAACATTTACAATAACTGAAAGAATCCCAGCTCACAAATGTTATACTTTAATAAAAAAAGCAAGTATATACAGTATAAATACAAAACAAATAAATACAAAGTAGTTAAATACAAAGTAAATACAAAGCTCTAGAAGACAGTGGAGTGGGGAAAGGTAGGTCAAGAAAGGCTTTATAGAAAAAAGTGGTAATCGACCTACCACTAAAAAGAAAAGAAACTCCATAAGATATAAAAAAACAAACCAAAGAATGTATCCCAATCATGACACAAAAATATGAAGATAGGAGATGGGAAAATATATCTGTATCTGTATATAATAGAGAGAATAATAATAATAATAATAATGATGATGATGATGATGATGATGATGATGGATAGCATTTAGATAGGAAGGTTGTTGCTATTATTATCCCCAATCTGCAGAAGAGGAAATAGGCAAATAGAGGATAAATGACTTACCTAGAGGTAAACCACTACTATATATCAGAAGAAGGATTTGAAGCTATAACCTTAACTTTAGTGTCCTGATCACATAAGATAAGTTTGACAGAATCAAAGGGTGCAAAGGAGGAAGGTAAAGAAACCAAAAAAAAAAAAAAAAATGGAGTAGAGTTACTAAAGACTTTAAAAATTAATCAGAAAAATTTATATTGTATCTAAGAAGATGCTATAGTTGACTAAGTAAGGGATTCAAATGGTCAGATTACATTGTACTTATGGAAGGTTTCTTTGGCTGTGAATAATGGACTAGTGCAGTGACAAACTTGAAGAAGAGAACATGTAAGGAAGTTTCTGCAATAGTTCAAACTTCTCTTCTATCTCTTCCTGCTAGACTTTATTGATAATATATTATAGTACATATTGTTAATATGTACCATTGTGGGTACATTTAATATCCTAAAATTTTGCTGAAATTTTTAATTGTTTCAATTAGTTTTTTCATTTCATTCTGTAGAAGTCTCTAAGTAAACCATTAAACAATTTGCAAAACAGCAGCAATTTTGTTTCCTCTTTGCTTATAATTATTTCTTTTTCTTGTTTCAATTATATAGAGCAAGACTTTCTAACATAATATTGAATAATAATGGTGATATTGGTCATCCAATTGGTCTCTAGCTTTTCCACATCTCATTTAATGGTGACTCTTGGTTTTAGGTACTATATTAAGGAAATATTCATTTATTGCTAGGTAAGAATAGGTGTTATATCTTGTCAAAAGCTTTTCCTGATCTACTAATATAATCAAAATTTTTGTTATTCTAGATATTAATATGCTCAGTTATGCTTATAGTTTTCATAATCTTGAACCATTATTCCTACATTCATATTATAAATTCATCAGTCATAATTTACATTATTTGTAATAGGTTGCTATATTCTCCTTTCTATTATTTTATTTAAAATGAATGCTGGTGGAGTTTTCTTTTTTTTTTTTGAACTTTCCCTGATTTAGGTTTCAAGACAACACTTACATTATTTCTTTTGTGTTTGAATTCACCTTAATATATTTAATACTGGTATTAATGTTTTTCTTTTTTTTTAAATCTAATTACATAATAACTTGCTTCTCTTTCATAATGGAGTCTAGTTTTAATAATAAACACATTTATAAATAAATGCTTTTGCTTTGTTTTATGTTTTGCAGGGCAATGGAGTTAAGTGACTTGCCCAAGGCCACACAGCTTGGCAATCATTAAGTGTCTGAGGCTGGATTTGAACTCAGATACTCCTGAATCCAGGGTCAGTGCTCTATCCACTGTGCCACCCAGTTGACCTGAATAAATTCTTAAATAATAAATTCAATACCTCTTTTCTTTGTTAACTTCTTTTTTTGGATTTTCCAATACATACATCTGATTTTGGTGTTTAACTGAGGATTTTGAATTTGCTGCTTTCTTATTCTGTGAAAGTTACACGCTCAATTCATTAATCTGCATGCCTCTCTCTCTCTCTCTCTCTCTCTCCTTTAATGATGGAATTATTTAGAAATAAAAATTTCCTTTATTTCTGTAATAAAACATTCACTTAAGTAAAATTTCACCAGTGAATAGCTCATATTACATTCTTAATATCAAAATAAAATAGCAGTTATATTTAAATAAATAGCTAGAACTGATGAAGAAAACTCAGTCATAAATGCACACAATTCATGAGTAATAAGATTACCTCTTTTTTTAATGATGGCTGGTAAAACGCTGACAAGGCAAGCTGATTATTAAAATGGCGGTCTCACATTTCCAGTGAATGATAATTTCCTATGCTAACCACCAAAGTAACAGTCTGGGGAATTTCAATTAACAATTAAATAATCCCAATGCTAGCTCCCAGTGGCACAAAATTATTGAAACATGTTTACATTTTGCAAAACACTGCCTGTGACAAATACAATGAAATTTGAAATGTAATTGCATATTACATTAATTTAGGATAGCCACCAAAAATATTAAAAATTTCAACCATTTCTCACTTCTTTTATCTTACAAGAGGCTTTATCACAAAAATTTTAAAGCAATGAAAATGAAAGGCTGTCAGAGTTAAAGACAAATTAACTTTTCTGAGCATAATAATATCACCAAAACCCACTGAAATCCTTGGCTATCTAATCCAAGGCAATCATTTTAAAAAACTAAACTACAAAAAGGAATTACAGTTTAACAGAAACATACGTACAAAAAAACCCCTAAATGCCCCTAACTTCATAAGTTTCTACACTAAGCAATACAACTGTGTAAGAAAACAGAATACATTTGTTTGTGTTTGTTTGTGTGTGAGACCACTTAAACTAACCTGAAATGACAATCACTGGACTAAAAGAGTGCCTTTTTTTTATTTATTTAAAGTTTTCCGATTCAATTTTCTTTACTTTTTAAATAAGTGTTACTAGTACCTTCTGACCTCACATCTCTCTACATTGAACCCTTCCCTTAAAAAGAAAAAGATCCAATTGCTGACTGCATCAACACCATAACCAATATCGTCCCAATAGTACTCCATATTTTGTTTGTACCACGAGGCAAGAGGTTGGTTTTATTATCTGGTCTCTGAGAATTGAATATCAACTATTCAGAAGTGGACTTTCTTTTTAATGATCTTTTCATTTTTGCCATTCTACTGGCTCTGATTATATCATTTGAAATCATTTAATATAAATCTTAGTATGTTTCTCTGAATTCCTTAGTCATCATCTTTAAATTGTTTTTCTCTGGAGGACTTGGGAGTTCATCACAGTACAATGTAATATTTCATATTCACAATGACTTTTCATATTAATACAGCTCCTCAAGTTTTCAGTGTTTGCTCATTAAGAAGGCCACAAGATAATATTCATAGGATTAAGAACAGAAAGGAACCTTAAAGATCTATTACTTTAATAAACCCTTCTTCTAAAAGAAGAAAAAAAGAATTTCAGGCAGCTTGGAGGCTCAGGGGATAGTGAGCCCTGGAGTCAGGAGGACCTGAGTTCAAATACAGCCTCAGACACTTAATAATTACCTAGCTGTGTGACCATGGGCAAATCACTTAAACCCGTTGACTTGCAAAAACAAAAACAAAAAAGAAAAGAGAATTTGTGAATTCAACCCAGTGATCTTTTCACTTATACTTTACCAATTACTTAGACTTTTTTCTGTTTTTTTATTTTATATTTATTTATTCTCTTTTTGTACAAATAATGTTTTTTAAATATTAATAAAATATTCTTAAGAGTAAACAGAATACATCCTCCCCCACAAAATATAGACTTGCTTGAGCAATAAAGGGGAGAGAAAAAAATTAAAATTAAAAAAAAATAATAGTAATAATTGTAGGTATGGCCAGGTGGCACCATGGACGGAGCTCCAGCCCTGGAGCCAGGAGTACCCGAGACCATTTCCCGCCTTGTAAATCCAACAATCACCCAGCCATGTGACATGCAGCCAACCCAACCCCAATGCCCTGCAAAAAACCAAAAAAAGAAAAAAAAGACCCAAAATAAAATAAAATAGTAATAATAGTAGGGGTGGCTGGGTGGCGGACAGAGCATTGGCCCTTGAACCAGGGGCACCCGGGTCCAAATCCAGCCTCAGACACCCAAAGATCACCCTGCTATGCGGCTCCAGGAAGGCCACCCAGCCCCATTTGCCCCGCACCCCCCCCCAAATAATAATAATAATAAATGTGCTTGAGTCTTTGTTCCAACACCAACAACTCTGTCACAGGTAGATCACATTCTTTATGATAAGTCCATCGCAAAAGTTACTTCCATATTTTTCCACCGTTGCCATTGCTGATCGCAACTCCCTCCTTTTGTATTTCTCCACTACCATGTACTATATTTTCTCTCTCCTTTCACTCTGACTCTGCTGTAGGGTCACTGAGTGGTGCAGCAGACAGATCCCTGGTCCTGGGGCCAAGAGGCCCTGAGCCCCCATACCACCCTTTAGGCCCAGCATCCACCTGGCCCTATGGTCCTGGACAGGCTATCCAATCCCAGCCCCTTAGTAAAAAGGAAAATGTGTTATATCTGACCACTTACCCAACCTGGTCCATCTTCTCCTCCATCACTCACATCCCTCCCTTCCCCCTGTCCCCCGCTCCATACTCCAGATGTCTATACCCCATTGAGTATATATGTTGTTTCCTCTCCTAGCCACCTCTGATGAGAGCGAAGATTCCCTCATTCCCCCTTGCCTTCCCCCCTTCAATATCATTGTAATAGCTCATTGTAATAAAGAAAAAACTTATTATATGAGATATCTTGGCCTATTCCCCCTCTCCTTTTTCTTTCTCCCATCACATTTCCTTTTTTTTCTATTGACTCCATTTTTACACCATATTTTAACTTCGAATTCAGCTTTCTCCTATGCTTCAACTATAAAAGCTCCCTCTACCTGCTCTATTAACTGAGAAGGTTCATATGAGTATTATCAGTGTCATTTTTCTATGCAGGAATACATGCAGTTCATCCTCATTAAGTCCCTCATATTTTCCCCCTTTCCTCCAATCTCCATGCTTCACCTGAGTCCTGTATCTGAAGATCAAACCTTCTGTTCAGCTCTGGCCATTCCAACAGGAACATTTGAAATTCCCCTGGTTCATTGAAAGTCCATCTTTTTCCCTGGAAGAGGACATTCAGCCTTGCTGGGTAGTTCATTCTCAGTTGCATTCTAAGCTCTTTTGCCTTCCGGTATATTATATTCCAAGCCCTATGAGCTTCCAATGTAGTTGCTGCTAAGTCCTCTGTGATCCTGACAGCAGCTCCACGATATTTGAACTGTGTCCTTCTGGCTGCTTGTAATATTTTCTCTTTGACTTGGGAGTTCTGGAACTTGGCTAAAATATTCCTAGGTCTTGTTTTTTGGGATCTCTTTATCGGGGGGATGGGTGGATTCTCTCCATTTCTATTTTGCCCTCTGCTTCTAGGACATCAGGGCAATTTTCCTCTAGGAATTCTTTGAAAATGATGTCAAGGCTCTTTTCATGATCATGACTTTCAGATATTCCAATAATTTTTAAATTATCTTTCCTAGGTCTGTTTTCCATATCAGTTGTTTTTTCAATGAGATGTTACATTTTCTTTTAATTTTTCATTTTTTTGGTTTTGAAGTAATGAATCCTGGTTTCTCATAAATTCATCAATTTCCCTGAGTTCCATTCTTTGTCTGAAGGATTTGTTTTCCTCAGAGAGTTTTCTTATCTCTTTTTCCATCTGGCCAATTTTGCTTTTTAAAGCATTCTTCTCCTCAATAACTTTTTGAATTGTTTGATCCATTTGACCTAAGCTGGTTTTTAGCATGCTATTTTCTTCAGCATTTTTTTGGATTTCCTTGACTAGGCTGCTGACTTCATTTTCATGTTTTTCCTGCATCTCTCTCATTTCTTTTCACAGTTTTTCTTCTAAGTCCCTCATTTGATTTTCAAAGTCTTTTTTGAGCTCTGTCATAGCCTGAGCCCAATTTCTATTTTTCTTGGAGTCTTTAGATGCAGGAGCTTGTGCTTCCTCATCTTCAGACTGAGTATATTGATCCTTCTTGGGATCATAGATAATGTATTTCTCAATGGTGTTTCTCTTGTTTCTATGCTTGCTCATTTTCCCAGCCTTAGCCTGTTTTGGGGGTGCTTCCTGAGCTTTTGGGACACTCCCACAAGGATCTCAGTGTGTGTGAGGCTCTGTCCTCCCTTCTGGTCTGTGAATGACCATATGCGCCCCCCTCTACCACAGGGCTGAGGTGGAAGGGGCCCTGCTGTTCTGTGGGGGAGGCCTAGACTACGATCAGGATCTGAATGTGGTCAGAACCCTACAGTCCTGTTCTAGGGGCAAAGGACAGAGCTGGGCAGTCTCTCTTCACTCCCCTCTCTGAGTTCAATGGGCTCATGCCCTGGGGGCTCCTGCTTACTGGCTCTGCCTGCTTCTGTTCCTGAATCTGGGCTGTGTTGGCCATGCTGCCTGCTGTGTGCCCTGAGGGCTGGGCTCCAAGTGCTTGCTCTAGCAGGGGTTCCCCCATTTTGTGCCTGGTGCTCCCCAGGGCAGAGGGTAGCTGGGAGACTCCCCCACTGCTGTGAGCTGAGACTCCCAGCCCTGGGGCTGCCTCTGGCAGGCTGAAGTTCTTTTGCTCTGGCAGGCCGCCCCTCCAACCCCAGGGAGCTGAGCCTTTCTGCTCTTTTCCAGGTTACCTTGAGTAGGAGAACTGCCTCCCTGGGTCCCTCTGGGGGTTCTGTCTCTCACAAGTTTAGTTACAGTCCTTAGTTTCAAAGTTTTATGAGAGAGTGCCTAAGAGACACTGCTCTCTTGTTGCCATCTTGGCTCTGCCTCCCCCCCCAAATTACTTAGACTTTTAAAACCAAGAGCTATTACCTAATGCTTTCTCATGATGATGACCATGCAAAATTCAAAAAAGCATAAGTAGACATGCATAAACTAAAGCAGAATTAAGAAAACAAAGTGAAAAATTATCACAATAAAGAAACAAGCATTTAGTGAAAGAACACCAAAGGGGGGGGGGGGAGTGGACATTGTATAATTATAATGACAAAGCCTAACCTGCAAAAAAAAATTATAACTTCCCTTGTTTTTTGAATAAGGGGGACTTTACATGTTGAACACCAAGTATACTTTTAGGGATGGTATACTGATGATTTTGATGAACTTATTTTCCTTTTCCTTTTTTATTCTTTCTTGCCAGGGATATACTTTGATCACATTCACTTCAGAAGAATAATTCTTGGTATTAAATAGGGGCAAAATAGGGAATAGCCTTGTGATTTAGGGGAAAATCCTGAATGATGCAATTTTTAATAATTCAGGCCAGCATCTTCTCTGCATTTTGTAATTTTAAAAGAGTTCCTAAAGCACTAAAAGGTTAAGTGAAAAACCCAAGGTCACACAATCAGATTGTGACAGAAGTGGATTAGACCCAAGTCTCCCTGACTCTAAGGGCATTTAACTTTGTTTGCTTCACTTTCTTTAACTATAAAATAGGAAAAAATAATGTCCTCTGCCTCTATGAGTTCTTGTGAGGATAAAATAAGAAAATTGTAAAGTATTTAGGACAGTGCCTGGAACCTAGTAGGCATTCAAAAATTGCTTATTTCCTTCCTTCTTTCTTTTTTAACCTTAAATCAGATTTGTCTCTGACCAAAGGGGCATTACTTTACTTTATTTCTATGAATTTAATTAATTTGTCTTATATAACATTAAGAATAGTGGAGTCGGGGGCGGCTAGGTGGTGAAGTGGATAAAGGACCAGCCCTGGAGTCAGGAGTACCTGGGTTCAAATCCTGTCTCAGATACTTAATAACTTAATAATTACCTAGCTGTGTGGCCTTGGGCAAGCCACTTAACCCCATTTGCCTCACAAAAAAACCTAAAAAAAAAAAAAAGAATAGTGGAGTCTTCCTATTTATATTTTTTTTGATCACATCTATTTTTCTCCCTACCTTGTCTGAGATGATGACTGAAACCCTTTTCAGTTTTAGTATGAGCCAAGGTATAGTAAGGTTTCTAAGCCCTGCAATGTGAATTATTATATTTCAAATATATTTCACATAAAGAGTATAAAGTATTTGACTTACTAATTCATTCTGGTACCCTCTTCCATTTAAGTTCCATTCAAATTTTTGATTTTTAAATTTCTATTTTTTCTTCCCTTTCCTGATATAACACTTCTCCACCCCACCTCCACCCCCATCCCATCCCTAACCTTGAAAATACTTGTGGGAAAAGACAGGGGATTTGATCAAGATTAGTAATTGAAAATTGTTATGGTCTACTCCACTCCATCGCTGTTTCTATCTTCAGTTTGCCTAGAAATAAGTGATTATTTTGTTTATTACTTTTAATTTCCTTTTTCTAATCCATCTACCAAGGATTAAAAGGTTTATCTGTTTATATTTTTTTCCTTGTCAATTGTTTTCTTCCTCTTGAAATTCACTCTGCCCACACCTTTTTTTCTGCCTGTTTTCAAGTGAAAAATCTATTTCTATACTAAATTATTTATGTGTATATGAATGTGTTCATGTTCAGTTATCAGTGTAAATAAGAGTTATATTTATGAGACTCTAGCTCTTTCCACTATTACTTCATATTTATAATTTTCTCACACAATTCAATTATAGAAAAGAATACATTCTTCTCACTTTTTAATTCTTCCTTCTCCTTCCATTCTTTCTTCTCTTTATACACCCAAAACAGAACACAATCACCCTCAGGCCCAAAGCTTGTCTGTTTTTAATTCATTGTTTTGGACCATGAAGATGGTAGAGACCTAATTCTTTAATATTTATCCCAATTAAATTATTCATATTTTATACAGACACACATCCCTTTTAATTTTTGTTTAGTGTCGTTATTTATATCAGGAATGATAGAAAAAGGGGGGCAGCTAGGTGGCACAGTGGATAGAGCACTGGCCCTGGAGTCAGGAGTACCTGAGTTCAAATCCGGCCTCAGACACATAATTACCTAGCTGTGTGGCCTTGGGTAAGCCACTTTAACCCCATTTGACTTGCAAAAATCTAAAAAGAAAATATGTATATAAAGTCTAACCTAACCTTTCCAGGATGCACCAACCTCCTAAAACAACACAGTGGTTACCCTCCCTGCTTTAAAAAAGAGGCAAGGAACCTGGACTCCTTGTCCTAATGGGTCTATTTCATCATACTCCCATACTTCACATTTACATAAGAACATTTCAGGTCAACCAACATATTTTGAGCTTCACACTCTACCTGATACACTGTAATGGCTCCAACTCAAAGTCATCTTAACTCTTTCCCCTAATAATTCACTGCACTATTCCTATCCCCCTAGCCCAAAGTCCTTAGTGGAGCTGACACTACTCATGAGAACTCCAGGGACAGAACTATCCAATGGGACACGCCTACTTCAAAGAAGGCACTATGCTCTACAGTGCAGAATTGCAGTAGGTCAAAAGAAATGTGAGATGCATACATTTAGAGGCATCTCCACTCCAAAAGTTCATATGGACTATTTGTGCCTGACCTGTAATAGAGGTCATATTCCAAGCTCATATTGATCAGATCAGTCACAGTCAAGACACGGTATCTTCCAAGAGAGTGATATCATTTTGGACTTCTTCATGTACAAAGTACAGCAGGCAACCAGCTGCATCTGTCAGTACTTTTTATATCTTTTAAACTTGCTACTGACCCTAGACAAACTGACTCCCAAATGCTTGAAGATTCCATGTATTTCACAAAATGGGGCACATAAAAAGATTATGACATTATAGATGACTATGATTCAGGGTAGTAATATTAGAGGCAATAAATGAACCATTTATTTTTGGCTAAAAATCTTACCTTAATTGGTGTATGAATTTTCTCAAGTGAAAATTAAAATTAAAATGCAACTTTCCTTTGTTATAGTCTATTCAGCATTTAGGGCAGCATGTATATCTTATTTTCAAATAATATTCCTTCCCCTAAGTATTAAGGAACCAGGATTTCTAAATCAACTTTCTATGTAATAGTTTCTACTGAGAAGCTAGAATCAACAAAATGGCATAATTCAACAAGTAAAATCTTTGGTTGTGTTTGTTTCTTTATTTTTAAGAAGTGTACAGCCAGAAACAAGCTTGCTTCATGGAAAGCAGCATTTCAATCAGTAACAAAAGTCGAACTCCTTAGTTAATTACTGTCTTGGATACATATGGTAATGTTGTTGAGCCACTGATCCAGACCAACATAATACTTTTTGACAAAATATGTTTCCTGGCTCATTTCTCACAAAAGTTTTTCAAGGCATATAGCAGACATCAAGTATATCTACCCTTTCAATGGCAAAATGCCCAACTTCTATATTTTTCCTGGCTTACTGCTAACTAAATAAAGCCCCAGTTTTTTTTAAAGCAATTTGTGGAGCTGAAAATGAACAGCTACTTCACTCCAGCTGCCAATGACGACTTTAATGCACATTAATGCAACCCAGAGTCACTCTCAATAAATATGTAAAAGTCACAGAACCAAAAAATTGAGTTTACCCACCAAAGTAGCAGTATAGCAGAATCTTTGCCTTGTAAAGCAATGTTATTTCAAATAAATACAAATAAATAAAGCAGTTCTAAATCATATCCTGAAAAACAAGAAGTACTTCTTAAGCTTCTCAGAAATTAAAAACACCACTGAATAAAAGGGCTTTGGAAAACTTACCCAAGCCTTCCTAGCATCTCCAAGGGAGGAACATGGGGTCCACATGTCTCTATCTGTAATGGCTGGTATTCATACAGAGTTTCCTCAAGCTTTTGAATTGGAGCTAATGAAATATGCTGGCCCTATTACAAAAAAGGAAGAAAATGGAGTTTTAAGATTAGATTTCTAATGTTACTTTAGCAAGTTGGTAATATTTATTCTGGATAAAATACATTTAAAACTTTAATTATTGTAACTATCTCCTCATTCCAACGCAATTTCTTTATTAGTACTTAAAAACATAACCTTTGTTTGAGATGGGGAAGTATTTGGGAAGGAGAAAGTCTTAAATAAAAATAAATTTATATACATATATATTTTATATCTATCTATATATATATATATATACAAAGTATATAATTTTTTCAAGATCATTGAGCTTCATTTATCATAAATATTTTAGATGGCAACAAAAATTTCCTGAAAGCCCAATAAGAAAAAGGATATTTTAATGATTCTCTACAGATTTCGCAAAGCTCACATTCCTGTGTGTGTGTGTGTGTGTGTGTGTGTGTGTGTGTGTGTGTGTCCATCCCTAAGAGCCTTTTAAAGGACAGGGAATATCCTATAATTTCATTGGCATATGGTGTTCAGATAAAGAAACTCCATCAAAAAACACAGATCAGCACTTTCTTTGTAGTCTTAAGAGAGTTTCATAGAACAGCGGTAAAAAAAGTAATATCAAAACAGATTCCTGCAAGCCACAAACTGATTTTGAAAACAAGTTAACATTTATCTATATTTTATTACATATATATATATATTCATTTATTTTATTAAACATTTCCCAATTACATTTTTTTCTTTTTTTTTTCAAGGCAATGGGGTTAACGTGGCTTGCCCAAGGCCACACGGCTAGGTAATTATTGTCTGTCCCAATTACATTTTAATCTAGATTTTTTATAGTAGACAAATGAACTGTTTTTAAAAATATATAATCAAAATGTAATAAAATTAAGCAGCTCTTTAAAAAAAATTTTAAACACATCTGCATTGTTTAAATAATTAATGCCCTCATCAAACCAGATATTCTGAACCCAATGTACATACATTTACTGTCCAAATCCTTCTTGGCTCTCTACTGACTACTTATTCCTTATTCTCATCTTTCTCAACTCAGCTCCAATCATGTCCCAATCTAAAGCAACTCATATCTTTCATTGTGTTCTTTGGAATGCTTGCTTTCATCTTAGACCACTGCCATTCTTAACAAATTTCCATATTCTTTAAAATCTCTGGGATCAGTCATACTCCTGATAACATATTCCCAAACACACTTTTCATCAGTGGCTAAACTTTCATTTCTATTTCCTGACTCACTGTAAGGTGAGGGAGTCAGAAACTCTTAACTTCTCATTGCCACTTCCAGGTACTCCTTTGCTATCATTAATAATACTAATTTCTTCACTTTTGTGGTTCCTTCAATTCATACTTATTTGATGATTGGTGGCTGTTATCTACCTCCAGGTCATTCTTCTTCCTTTCTCAGTGACTTTAGAGCCTGACTCCCAATTTCTCTCAAATTCCCCAAATTCCTGTAGTCTCATTAAGGGGACATCAACAAACCTCCATAAAGATACACCCTCAGTCTAATCTCACAGTTTCTTACCTTACTAAATTCTCATGACCAAATCCTGTACCCCACCAGAGATACTCCTCTATCTTCTCATCACCCACATTTGTTTCATTTTTCTTTTCAAACTCCTGAAATTTTTATCTGATTTGATACTGCTGCAATTCCTCCCCTCTCTCTCACCTGTAATACCTAAATCCTGTATTTCATCTTCACTGTGACCTCTGACTTTACACCTCTCAGTTATGTCTCAGGCTATCTATCACCTGGGAGCACCATAATGTCCCCTGTTCCCCAGGTTGACCTCTGAGTAAAACAGTTCAACTCTACAGTGTCCACTTGCTCTGCCAAGCCTCAGTGGTTGATCACTCCCACCATCTGCTGATTCTGCTCTTACACAATGCTGTTGAACAAAATTGGAGAAAATCACAAAAACATGCTGACTGGGTCCACTACAAATTTATGGTACATATCCTCAAGAACAAAGATGGTGCAAAGAAGACAGTTGCTGGGTTGAGAATCAGGGAGACTCTTTTTCCTGAATTCAAATCTAGCCTCAGATACTTACTCACTAAGTGACTCTGGATAAGTAACTTCACTCTGTTTGCCTCAGTTTCCTCATTTGTAAAATGAGCTGGACAAGGAAATGACAAACCACTCCAGCATCTTCGTCAAGAAAATGGGAGTCCCAAATGGACAGAACTAAAAAACAACTCAACAACAACCTTGATTGCTGCAACTGACACAGTATCCCACTCAAGACAGTAGCTTTTCCAGACATTTTCATTTCTTTTCAAACCCTCCACCTACCTTCTCAGCTAAAAGCCTTGCTTCACATTTCACTGAAATAACTAATAGCATTCTCTGAGCTCCTCTCCTCCCACCCTCCTCATTGCAAACCACTAAGACACTTTTCTGCCACTTTCTCCTCCTTCAGCTTTTTCTCATTAGAAAATGTGATCCTTCTCCTTGTGAAGGTAAACCCCTCTCTACATGCATGAGTGATCTCATTCTATTCCAACTTCTCCATTAGATAGTTTCCTTCACATACCCCATATGTCTCTCATCTTCAAAAACTCCATTTTTTTTTTTTTTTTTTGCTGCTGGCTCTCTTGCTATATCTCTCTTCTTTTTATAACTAAACACCTGCCAGCTATAATATGCCTCCAATTTCTTTCCTCTCATTCGTTTCTTAACTCTGTTTTCCAGTTTTGTAAGTCAACCAAAAGTTATTCTATTCCAAAGATGTCAACTGCAAAATCCTCATCCTTCTTGATCTCTTTGACAGTGTCAATCGATCACCTTCTTTTGGATTGCTTTTCTCTCTAGGTTTTTATGAAACTGTTCTTTTTTGTTTTCCCTTTGCCTATTTTAATGTACCTTCTCAGACTCCTTTGATAGATCTTAAATCAAGTGTCATCACATTGATCAAGGATGTATCCCACACACACTGTCATAGATTCCTCTTTTCTTCTCTTTAGCATTTCACTGTGTGATTTCATCAATCAGATTATGTGCTACTTCCTAAAGAAGCAGATATTTGGTTAGTTGATTAAAGGGCTGAAACTAGAATCTGAAAAAAGTGAATTCAAATCTGGTCTCACATCCTATGTGACCCTAAGGAAATCCCTTAGCATCTTTCTGCCTTAGTTTCCTCAATTTTAATATGGAGATAAGAACAGCATCAATTGAGATAATATCTGAAAAGTAGTTAGGTCAATGCCTATCACATCATACTCATAAAATGAATGCTTTCTGACTAGCATCCTTCCTTCTTTCCACAGATATGACCATCATCTCTATGCAACTGATACTCTACTCATTTCTTCAGTCCTTATTTTTTCTTGTTCTAAAGTTTTTTTTAAATTTTTATTTATTTAAGGCAATGGAGGTAAGTGACTTGCCCAAGGTCACACAGCTAGGTAACTATTATGTGTCTGAAGCTGTATTTGAACTCGGGTCCTCCTGACTCCAGGGTCAGTGCTCTGTCTACTGCACTACCTAGCTGCACCTTGTTCTAAAGTTCTCCATCTCCAACAGCAGGTTAGACATCTCAAAACAGATACTTCAAAGATATCTTCCATTCAACATGTCTAAAACTGAACTTAGGTTTTTGAACCGAAACCCTTCCCTTTTCCCAATTTTCCTATTAATATTAAAGGCATCACATTCCTCCCGTTCAGGAAGGTATCACAATCCTCCCAGGATAGCAAGGTGTCATCTTCTATACCTCACTCTTGAATTCAATGCACAATATTGTTGCCAAGTTTCACATATGTCCCTTTCTTTAATTTGATTTTGCCACCATTCTGGTGCAGGACTTCAACCCACTAAGACTACTGAAATATCCTTTTAGCTGTTTTCCCTGCCTCATACATCTCCCTGTTCCAATTATCCCCCATTCAGATGTTAACCTGTTCTGTCTAAAATAATGAGGAGAGGTGGAATCCATTATTGGGTAGGCATGAACAGTATCAGAATCAGGATTTGTACTGTATGAGCCCAACAGAGGCAGCACATGCACATCCCCTTCAGTGAGGCAGATATACTGATTGCTTCACTCAGTGGTTTTTCTGGCTCTTAAAATCAAGGTCAGTAATTCTACATATCTGAACTATGGAAAATTAGTGTGTGTATATAAATATATATATATATACATATATATATGTATATATATATGTGTGTATATATATATATGTATATATATATATATATGTTAAAAGGATTTACAATTACACTAGTGACATATAGAGAAACAGCAAAGGGCACATGCTTCTTGAATGCATTCAATCCAGTTTGGGAGGTATTATATAATCTGAAGTGTACAACAGTTCACTGCTGCCTCACCTCACATCTTTCCTAGCAATTAAGGCTAAAATATGTGAATTCAACTGTTTATTTCTATAAAAAATGACTGGAATCATTCAGAAATTACATATAACACAGATATGAGCAAGCATTACCAGTTATTTAATTTTATCTTTTTTTTTTCTTTTCAAGATGTCAGGGGAGACTCTGCCTCCTCTGCCTTCCTTGACTATATGTCCCTGACCTAAAGTTGAAACCTGACTATGCTATAACTCTCTTTGATCAGTTCAGTGGCTCCTTATTACTCCCAGGATGATCAAATATAATATTCTCTGTATGGCTTATAAAGCCCTCCATAATATTTCTGTCTTCTTACACCTCATATTCTCTACCCTCTATGATCTATTCTATAATCCACTGACTCTACCCTCTTTCTTCTTCCTCAAACAAGATACTTCATCTCCAGACATTTTCACTGGCTATCCCTCATGTGAGGTATCTGCTATCAAAAATAAATGGCCTGGAAAACAGGTTAAGGAGGGGTATTTCATCTGATTCCTTAAAAAACATGATTTTTAAAAAAAGGTCAGAGCACTATATTTTAAGTAATTATAAATGAAAACTGCTTAATTATTTAGAACCAAAGGACAAAGTAAAAATAGAACAAATTCATTCATTATCTGCTAAAAGAAATGGCAAAAAGAAAAGGTCACAGGAATATTACAATCATAATTCAGAGCTTTCAAGTCAATGAAAAAATAGCACAAGCAGCCACAAAGAAAGAGTTCAAGTACCAAGAAACCAAGAAATTAAGATCCCCCCCCAAATCTAGCAGCTTTATTTTAAATGAGATCTAGGAATACAATATTCTAAAAATCAGAAGTCAAAAGACTCATATCCAAGAATAACTTATCCTGCAAAGTATAACTGTTTGCGGGGGGGGGGGGGGGGGGGGCGAGAGACATGAAATAAAAGTTTTTCCAAACATTCCTGAGTTGAGTAGGAATTATGAAATGAAAACACAAAAGTTTTAAGAAATCCAGAAAGTAAATTCTCTGAGCAAATGGAAAGTAATGCATGATAATGAAGTATTATTAGCCTTCTAATAAAAGAACAAACAACTGCCCCTTTAGGACCTCAAAATCTTTAAATAGTATTAAAGAAGGTAAATAAATAAAAACAGGCTGTGGAGCTGAATCAATTTTATTCTGAGACTTTTAAGAGGCAAAAGAAAAAGGAGGGTGAAGAGAATATATCAGTGTAAAAAGGAGAAAGAAGGGGTGGAATTTATTAGTTCTCATAATTGGCTTGTGTGAAAAGATTACTCAAACATGAAGGAGCAGGGGTTTTTAAGGTAGGGAATGAGAACATATAAAAGAGGGTATCAAGTGAACTTCATCTTAGTTTAACCAGAAAAAGAAGGGTTTCTCTCTGTGTGTCTCTGTCTGGCTGAATCTGCTTCTCTATCTCTCTGCCTGCCCCCCCCACCCCACCCCCGCCTCTAGCAATAATTAAGAATGAATGGGGGAAGATAATACCAGGGAAGAAATATACTTAAGGAAAACAAAGTTCCTGAACTTGAAGGTAGGATAAAAGGTAGGATAAAAAGAAAAAAGCAATGAACTGGAAACTTAGAAAATACATATCAACTTGGGAAATGTTAATAAACTATGGTATATTAATGTAAGGAATATTATTGCACCAAAAAAAATAACAAGAGAGACTATTCTAGAGAATCCTGGGAAGTTATCAACTGTTGCAGAGAAAAGTGAGTTGAAAGTGAAAAACTGATGTGCTCTCAATAGCAATGATCATTCACATCTCCAAAGAACATATGAGGAAAAGATGGTTAATCTCCTACACTAGGAGAGGCGACACACTCAAGGTATAGACACACACACGTTTGTATACACAGATGTATACATACAAACATACATACATATGCACAGACATACAAATTTAATATGTTCATTGTGTGAACACTGACTAAATTTAATTGCTACAAAAGTTTTTTCATTTGTTTTTAATTGAGAAAGAGTGATTAGTAAGGAGATAGGGATAATAATAATCATTCACATCATCATCATCATCATCATCATCACCACCACCACTAGTATTACTACTACTACTACTACTACTACTACTACTACTACTACTACTACTACTACTACCACCACCACCACCACCACCACCACCACCACCATCACCATCCCAAGGGGTGGGGGGGGAGGGAAGGCTATTGAAACATTTTCTGAATGTAGAAAAAAACAACAAGATAGCTTTGAAAGAAATGTGTTGAATTTATTATATACTAAGCAAAGAAGAAGCATAGTTTCATGATTTCACACATAATATTTTGCATGTGTCCTACTTCACAAAAAGAAATACTTTTAGAATTTTTCTGATTAAGTTATAAGACTAAAGAAATAAAATTCATTTTTTAAAAAATTATCCAGAATTTAATGATAAATCCCTATAGTTTTTCCTCAGTTGTCATTTTTTGGCTTTAGAAACAGCAGTTTTTCCTGGTTCTCTTTTTACAAGTAGATAACTTTCTATCTACTTCAATGATTTCTCATTCTTGTCTTGACTCCTTAATTGTGTTTCCTAATAGTCAGCTCTTGCCACTTTTCTATCCACATTCTTTTTTAATGATAGTTTTTTCCTTTCATATCTTTAGTTCTATGATGAAAATACCCAAATTTCTAGCCCTGATCTTTACCCCAAAATCACATATTTTTAAACATAACTAGAATTATTTTATTTATGTAATTTATCTTTAGATACCTGTCATTTCTACATTCTTACTCCATTTTCCCAAAATAGTTCCCTCTTTTAACTATAAAGTACAGCTAAGCCAATACATTGATCCTAACTTGACATGTCTCTTGTTTCCCACTTGTAATTTATGTTGCATCATCAGTCCTTGGAAGACCAGACTGATCAATATATTGACTAGAATTCTGATGTCTTTTAGTGCTGGCTTTCTTCACCTCACTGTGATCTTGGTATACAATGCACCCTTGCAGACTTACACCACTCTGATGTATACTTCAAACTTGGTATAGCCAAAATTTATATATTATATAAAAATATATTTTATATATTTAATATATATTATAATCTTCTATTCTAAAAATATTCCTGCTTGTGATCTATTAATTGTGTTTGTGGCACCACCATTCAAAGAGTTACCAAGTTCAAACTATTGTGTGATCAGTGACTCTTATTAGTCCCTCATCGATCATGTGAGATAAGATGCCAGGTTTCACTGACCTCACTTTCCCCCAGTAACAGCAGCAGCATAAGTTGTAGTAATTATTCACATTAATACTTTAAGGTTTGAAAAAAATTAACAAATATTATGATATCTATCTATCAACAGCCCTTTGTAATAAAAGCATTATTTCCCAACTAACTGATGAGGAAACAGGTTTACAAAGGAAAAAAGAGAAATGAACTAAATAGTTCAGCATTTGATACATCTGAGAATATACATTTGGAAATTCTTCCTATTTGACAAACTGCTAGAAAAACTAGAAAGCAAACTGACAGAAATTAGATGTCATCTTATACAATATACTATGACAGATATATGATCTAATTAATAAAGACCATAAAGACTATAAAGACTAAAAAATTAGAAGAGAATGATTTAAAGTATCTATGTCAGTTCTTAATCAAAATAGATAATTTCAATTCCATGAAATTGAAGAGCTTTTGCACAAACAAAAGTAGTGCATTCAAGTAGTACTCTAATATCTAAAATATATAAGGAATAAACATGAATATGTAAGATCAAGAACTATTTTTCAGGATAAAAAAAGTTTGTCAAAGAACTGTCCTGTATCACTGACAACAGTAGAAATTCAACTGAAAAACAAAAACTAAAATAATAACTTTAAAAATAACTTAAAAACACTTAGCAAAGTAATAGAGATGACAAAGGATAGAAATGGTTAACATGGGAAAGGGTATAGAAAGAAAAACACATCCACATCCTATTCCTAGACCTATGAAGTGGTCCAATAATTCTTTTTTATTTTAAGTTTTTGTTTTTTGTTTTTGTTTTTGTTTTTTGCAAGGCAAATGAGGTTAAGTGGCTTGCCCAAGGCCACACAGCTAGGTAATTGTTAAGTGTCTGAGGCCAGATTTGAACTCAGGTACTCCTTACTCCAGGGACGGTGCTCCATATCCATCATGCAACCTAGCCGCCCCTGGTCCAATCATTCTTAAACACAACTTGTAGGGAAGTAGAGCCAAAATGGCAGAGTAAAGGGAGGGACCATAATCCAAATATCTATAAATGATGGCTATAAACAAATACTCCAGTGGCAGAATCCACAAAAAGACCGAGTCAAACAATTTTCCCGTCCAAGACGATTTAAAAGATCCAAGAGAAGAGTTTCCTGCACCAGGGTAAAGGAGGAGCACAGAGTAGCAGGGGCAATACCAGAGCAAACCAGCCTCAGCAATCCAGGAACAAGCAATGGGGTGACTGGGTCAGTGGCAGCTGTGGCTCTTGGTGGTTTAAAGACCTCTCAATCCAGATTGCCATAGACAACTTGGAAGGTCAGCAGGAAAAATCTACCTCACTGGAGTGAGAGCAGTGCACAGTAAAGCATGAACCTCAGCAGTGCAGAACAGAGCCTGGCTGACCAGGAGCAAGCATCAGGAGCCACTGAATCAGCAGAGATAACTGCTGCTGGATCTCTAAGCCCATGAATAGCAAGGGAGTAGAAAGGAGATTTTAGGAGTCTCTTTGCCATCCCTGAGGCAGGACTTTCTTGTTTTGCCCATATGTAGATCTGGCTTGCAATCTTGGCTTCCAGTACCAGGAAAAGGGGCTGAACAAAGTTTACTGTCTGTCAAGTGAAACAAGAACTCTCCTTACAGTTCCAGGGCAGAAAGAAGGGTTTATGATCACCCACAGGCCAGAAGAGTGGTACAAACCTCTTCTTAGATCATTAGATCTAGGAAGAATTGAAAACTTACAGAATTCTAGAATTGTCTCTGTAAACAGCTACAAAAAAAATCCCAAACGCTTGGGAGGGTGCATCCTCCAATCTAGAAGCAGAGCCTCATCTTAAGAAAGAGTTAAAATCAAATGAAAGGCTGGCAAATTGAACAAATAAGAGAAGAAAAAAAAATCTGACCACAGACACTTTCTATGAGGATAAGGATGCTCAAAATACACACTCAGAAGAAGATAAAAAAGTGAAAGTTTCTACATCCAAAGCCTCAAAGAAAACTATGAATTGGTTTTAGGTCATAGAAGAGCTCAGAAAGGATTTTAAAAATCAAGTAAGGAAGGTAGAAGAAAAATTGGGAAGAGAAATGAGTGATGCAGGAAAATCATAAAAACTGAGTGAGCAGCATAGTGAAGGAGACAAAAAACATAATGAAGAAAATAACATCTAAAAACCAGACTGGGTCAAATGGAAAAAAGAAGTCCAAAAAGTCAATGAGGAAAAGAATACTTTTTAAAGCAGAATGGCCAAATGGAAAAGAAGATACAAAAACTTACGGAGGAAAATAAGTTCTTAAAATATAAAACTGAGCAAAGGGACACTGATGACTTTGTGAGAAATCAAGAAATAATAAAACAAAACCAAAAGAATGAAAAACTAGAAGAAAATGTTTAATATTTAATTGGAAAAGCAACTGACCTGGAAAAGAAATTCACGGGAGATGATTTTAAAATTATTGGACTAGGGGTGGCTAGGTGGTGCAGTGGATAAAGCACTGGCCCTGAAGTCAGGAGTACCTGGGTTCAAATCTGGTCTCAGACACTTAATAATTACCTAGCTGTGTGGCCTTGGGCAAGCCACTTAACCCCATTTGCCTAAAAAAGAAAATTATTGGACTACCTGAAAGCCATGAATGAAAAAAAAAAAGAGCCTAGTCATCATCTTTCAAGAAATTATCAAGGAAAACCTGCCCTGATATTCTAGAACCAAAGGGTAAAATAGATACTGAATGCATCTACCATCACCTCCTGAAAGAAAGCCTAAAATAAAAACTGCCATTTTGGGGCTCCCAAGTCAGGGAGAAAATACTGAAAACAACCAAGAAACAATTCCTGTCAAGATAACAAAATATTTAGCAGCTTCTCCATTAAAGGATAATAGGACTTGGAATATGATATTCTGAAAAGCAAAAGAGTTTGAATTACAACCAAGAGTCAACTACCCAGTAAAACTGACCACACATTTAATGAAATAAGGGACTTTCAAACTTTGCTGATGAGAAGACCAGAGATGAACAGAAAATCTGATCTTCAAATATGAGACTCAAGTGAAGGCATAAAAAGGTAAATAGGAAAGGCAAATCATAATGATGTTGAACTTATATTCCTACATGGGGAGATGATACTGATAATTCATATGAGCTTTCTCATTTATTAGGACAATTAGGAGTTTATGTAGACAAGGCACAGATGGAAGTCAAATATTAAGGGATAATATACTTAAAAGATGGTGTTAAGGGATGAGAGAGGAATGTACTGGGAGAAAGGGAAAGGGGGAGGTAGAATAGGGTAAGTTATTTCAAATAAAAGAGGTAAGAAAAAGCTTTTTTCAGTGTGGGAGAGGAGAGAGCTGAGGGGGTGAGTGAGTCTTACTCTCTTCTAAATTGGCTCAGTGAGACAATCTCACACACACACACACACACACACACACTCAATTGAGTATGGAAATCTATCTTACCCTAGAGGAAAGTAGGAGGGGAAGGGGATGGGAGAAAGGGTGGTGATAGAAAGAAGGGAAGATTGTGGGGGGGGGGGCAGGGTAATCAAAACACTTCTGAGAAGGGACAGGATGAAAGGAGAGAGAGAGAGAGAGAGAGAGAGAGAGAGAGAGAGAGAGAGAGAGAGAGAGAGAGAGAGAGAGAGAGAGAGAGAATAGAATAAATGGCAAGGGGAGGGGAATAGGACAAATGGAAATACAGTTATCAATAGTAACTGGGAAAAAAATATCAAAACAAAGTTTTTCTGATAAAGACCTCATTTCTCAAACTTAGAGAATTGAGCAAGACTTATAAAAAATAAGAGCCATTCCCCAACTGATAAATGACCAAAAGATATGAACAGTTTTAAGATGAGGTTATCAATGTTATCTATGCCCATATTAAAAAAAAAGTCCAAATTCACTACTGATTGGAGAAATGCAAATTAGAACAATTCTGAGATTCTTCCTTATATCTACTGGATTGACTAAAAGAACAGAAGAGAAAATGACAAATGTTGAAGGAGATGTAGGAAAGGTGGGCCATTAATGCACTACTGGAGGTGTTCTGAAGTGATTCACCAATTCTGTAGAGCCCAAAGGACTATAAAACCATGCCTATTCTTTGACTTAGCAATGCCACTACCAAGTTTATATTCCAGAAGATAAAAAACAGGAAGAAAAAGGAACTAAATGTATAAAGATATTTACAGAAATTCTTTTCTGGTGGCAAGGTACAGGGAATTGAAGGGATGCCCATCAATTGGGGAGTGATTGAACAAATCATGGGATGTAATTATGATACAATACTATTCTGCTCTAAGAAATGATGAACAAAATGTTCTCAGTAAAATTTGAAAAGACTTAAATGAGCAGATGAAATGGGAAATCTGCTACATATACCAAGTAACAGCAATACTGCAGGATGATCAATTGTGAATGATTTACCTTTTCTCAACAATACTGTGAGCCAAGACAAAAACTGAAGGTCCTATGATAAAGAATACTATCCATCCCCAAAGACAGATTTGATGGTATCTGAATACAGAGTAAAGCATACATTTTTAACTTTATTTTCCCTGAGGTTTCTCTCTTTTTTTGGGGGGAGAGGGGTGTTTACTTTCACAACATGACTATTATGGTAATGCTTTGCATGGCTACACATTTTTGACCTATATCAAATAACTTGCTTTCTCAATGAAGGTGAGTGGGGTGGGAAGATGGGATAGAATTTGGAAATCAAAGGTTAAAAAAAATGTTAAAACTTGTTTTACATATAATTGGGGAAAATGAAACAAAGTAAATTTTTTTAAAAAAAGCAACTTGTAAATATACTGTAATAGTGAAAATATAGTCATACCCCTGGACCAGAAATTCCTCTACTAGCTATATATGCCAAGGGGATTAATAATAGAAAATTCAAACAAAAATTTCACATAACAGCATTTCTCAATAATACATTAAGAAATAGCTAAATAAAATGTGGCACATTAAAGAAATGAAATTTTAGAATATAAAGAACATAAAAGAGTTTGAGAAGCATGTAAATATTTATGGATTGATGCAGAATGAAACAGGCAGAAAACTGGCAATGAAAATATACAAGAAAAGAAAATAATAACAACAAAAAGGAAATTTCTCTGTATTGGTTGGGGAGCTCCCTCATAGATCCCTAAGATCTATGGTAATGGGGAATGATGAGTGTGGAATTCTGCTTATACTTTCAGAATTAACCTTCTTATAAGGGATAGAAGAGGGATATGAGGAGAAAAGAAGATGATATATAAAAAAAGGTATGGAGAAATTTTTAAAAGAAAAGGTAGTTCATTAACCAGTCCGGGTAATAAATGGAGATCAAAACTCCCATGCAAATAAGAGAGGGATTTAGATGAAGGATAGCCTCCTGTACTTTCAGCCACAGTAAGATATCACAATTCAGCCTTTTAAAAAGGAAGACAGAGGAGAGTAAGGACGATAATGATAGTCTCAAAGAAACATGAAAAGATTTATATAAACTGATGCAGTGATAAGAACAGAGTATATATATATATATATATATATATATATATATATATAGACAAACAATTCCTCTTGCCCCTCCTTATAGACTAGAAGTGTGGAGCTTAATTCTCTTTCCATTCTCTCAAGACAGCGGACAACACCGCCCCCCACACACCCCACCCCCTAGGAAGGCTCCAAAGGAAAAGGTCAGAAAGGAAAAAAAAGAAAGGCCAAAAAGGAAAATGGGGCTGAAAAGGTGGTGAAAAAACCTCAAAAGCATTGTAGTTGAAACTCAGTCCTGGCCCAAGGGATCAACAGATACTCCAGGTCTGCACTGTATTCCCACAGAGCCATGTACAAGTGGAAATATGCAGCACCAAAGACCTGGATTTAAAGGAAAATGAAAAACAGGATGACTGGTACTATCTCAAAGTCAGTTGGTGGTGATAAAAAGAAGGAAATCAAGTGGTAAAGATTTGCAAAATGCACATGTATTACCCTACTGAAGAAGTGCCGCGAAAACTCCTAAATCATGGCAAAAAAAACCTTCAGCCAGCATGTGAGGAAACTTTGGGCCAGAATCACCACCCCTGGCACAGTTCTGATCATACTCACTGGCCAACACAGGGGCAAAAATGTGATTTTCCTAAAGCAGCTGGCTACTGGTTTGCTACTGGTGATTGGACCTCTGACCACGAATCATGTTCCTTTACAAAGGAACAATCAGAAATTTGTCATTGCCACCTCTACCAGGGTTAACCTTTCTGGTGTAAAAATTCCAAATCATCTTGCTGATGCTTACTTTAAAAAGGCTCTGTAAACCTAGTCACCAAGAAGGAGCGATTTTTGACACAAAGAAATTACAGAGCAGCACAAGGCTAATCAGAAAGCAGTGGACACTCAGATCCTGCCCCAAATCAAGAAAATTCCTCAGCTCCACAGCTACCTGTGTTTCTGTATTCTCTCCCTCCAAAGGAGTTTATCCTCACAAATTCGTGTTTTAAGAGAACTCTTATTAAAATATTTGGAATAGTGAAAAAAAAAAAAGACAAACAACTCTGAAGACTTAAGAACTCTGATCAACACAATGACTAACAAAATTCTAGAGGCTCATAATGAAGGATGATAGCATATATCTTGAAAAAAGAGGAGATGGACTTAGGGCTTAGGATTGATGCATATTATTTTCACATGGCCAAGGAGGGAATTTATTTTGCTTAATTATAAATATTCATTATATTATTACCAAATTCTACTTTTAAAATACAGGAATTCTAATATTAATGTTGAAACTCTTCCAAATATTCTAGTCTCCCAGTTCTTTGATCTCCTCAAATGCTATGATCTATTGTCCCACTAAACTCAGCCATGAAAAAAGAAAGTCTCAGCTGGATCTCACTATTCCTCAAAATTTCCGAGTTTCAGCTGAGTAACTCTTTTATCTAACCACAATTTCTTAACAATTTCCCTATATACCTAAACCTATTTTTCAACCTCATCACAACCCCAATGCTACCATTAAGTATATAATCCCTATTCTTACTTGATCTTTGTATCTTTCTGTCTTAAAACTACAGAAAAATATTTACTCTCAAATCGTTCACCTCCTTGTGCTGTCATTACATAACATTCTATGCCAAACTGCCACACCAGATTACATTAATAATTCAACTCATTTGTCCCCACTCATGTGCTCCTGAATAACCAGAAAGAGTTAATTTGATTGTGTAAGCTACAATTTATGTTATCTAATTTCATCTGAACCTTTACTACAATAAAGTAAAACTTTTAACTATATTAATACTATCATTCTAAGAGAGAAATCTGAGGATGAGAGAACTTAGACATGAAGCACAAATGGCTTTCCTTGGTCCAAGATGGCGGAGTGAAGACAGGCACAGTTCTAAAGTTTCCTGACCTTTCCCCATCTATCAAATGAAATAAACCTCTTAATAGAAATCCGACCCACAAAACCCAGAAAGAAAATCCTACATTCTCGTTAGGCATTCTAATAGAATGATTTGATTTCTAGAAATATATATATATATAGATATATACATACAAAAATCTACAATATGGCATTTTACTAAAATAGGGGTTTAGAGACAGATATATTACCTAACTACATAGCTTTCTTTGTGATAGTTCATATTATACAGAGTATGACTATGGAAATCCAGATTTACTAAATAATAAATTAAGACTTTTAACACCATTTAAAATGATTTAATTTATAAAAATTCAATTTATAAATAACTTTTCAGGAACATTTATTACATAAAATAGGGTTCCCTGGTATTAAGAATATTTCTTTATTTTTGAAGAATCTAACAGTTTTGGTCATTTCATGCCAAATAAAAATGACTAAAATTTATGGAAGCAGTATAATATAATGGAAAAGCTTGCTGAACTTGAAGTTACATTTAAAATCCTAGGTCTGCCACTAAACAGAGTGAGTAATCCTCAGCTTTTCTGGACTTCAGGTTCCTCAACCACATAATAATTTCTAAGACCTAGCTCTAAACTTATTTCTAATAAAGTACAGATATACACAGCTTAAACCTAAGCCAACCTATACTGAAAAAATATTTGTAATATGATTACAACACTCTAATCAATGAAATAATTAAAGTTCTTATAAAGTTGATTAGAATGTCTATAGTATGAACAAGTCATTTAATTTTTTATAACAAATCATTTTTAATAAACAGTTCAAAAGGGGAAGATTACAAAATGAAATTAAAGTTCTCAATGAGATAAAACCTAACCCTTTAATATTTAATAATGTATTTATAGCTTTACCAAACATAAAAGCTTCTACAAATATATAAAATATATAGGCAATCAATTTCGTTTGGGGGCTTCTTTCTAAAAGATAACATATAATTCTAATATGTTTTGGATTTTTTTTATTTTTAAAGAACATTTAGAAAGACAATTCCCTAACAGGTAAAGAAGGAAATTAGTACAAGAAAGTTTAACTGAAAATGAGGTATACAATACCGCTTTCAAAGCTTTTATAGAAATAACTATGTTCCCAAAGTACTTAAGTTTCACCCGCTGCTATGATATGTGATAATCAGTAGCATTTGCTGAAGCATATTCCAAATTTTCCTAATTAATATCTGTACTAAAATCCATGAAATGGTTGACTGCTACTTTGATAAGATTTCCAATCTTTATTTAAAGTGGTAGTAACTCCAAAAAACTAAACACAATTAACTATACAAAATCCTCTTTACCTGCTTAATTTATTAGAAATAACTTTTTCTTTGTTGTTACTTTTAATACTGACTAGAAAAACATGTATAAGCTCTAAGAGTTTTAACAAATCCTGCTTTAATCCCGTGTCCTTCCCAAAACTGAATTCTTATTTATCCCACTTTCCCCTATGGGTAAAATAAAACTACTAAATTAATACTAAGTCATAAGGAAATCATATAAACACTCAAAAGCATTTGGAGATCTTTGGAAAGTCTCTATACTATAAAGAGCTAATTTAATATTATTTAAACTCCCACTAATGACCTCAGAATATGAAAGTCCTTAAAAAAGAGGAAGGCAATCTCTCAGTCTCATCTCCAAATCACTTATCAAACTTATCAAACATAAGTGGCTAAGCCCATTAATTATTCTTCTCTCTATTATTTTCTAATTTTATTATTTAGAAAATTTGGAACTGTGCTATATTTAATAGATGCTAAGTAACAGCCATTGCTATGCCACTAAAAGTGAAATTCCTTAAAACTTCTATGGCATAAGGGGGCAAAGAAACATTCAAGTTAATTACTATTTAATTAATACAAGTTCTCAAACTTATGAATATACAACCCAAAAAAAAAGTCTTCTGAAATGTTTTTGTATCCTTTACCTCCCTTATTTTATGTTACCTTTAATTATGAAATCTTCAATAGCCTTATCTCTTCAGAAATGTTTTTAAATTTCTTTCATTCAGCTATGATGTCTGTGACCTCCACAATGACCTCCACAAAAGCAGTTGTGCATTTTACTGTTGGTGCAAATCCTCACCGACAAGTCAAACCTGTTCTTTTTGGCAATGAGCCATTTAGCTGAATACACTGCTGAAATTTATTGTGGAAGGTGAGCTAAGGGGCATGATTACTTAACATTCATCCTATACCTATAGCTAAGTTTAACTTTTACAACCTTTGCAAGCTTTTAAATAAACGGATCTTCCCTTAATTATACAAAGATTCTTATTTGTCACCAATTTTATGGCATATTAGGTCTGATTTTACATTGAGAAGGAGAGAAAGGTACACGAAGTAGATCTACTGAGAGCATTTTTATATTAATAAGTTAAATAGGTTGCCTTAATTTTCTTCAGAGTCAAGCTCTTTAAATGAGCTAAAATGAAATCTTTACTTAAAATGTGCTAGCACCCATCAATTTAGTAAGTCAATTAAATGACAAAACTAATTAAAGTATATATCTTCAAAACGAAAAGAAAATTTAGGAAAGCAACAAAACAAATCTAATACCAAAAAAATGAATTCTAAAAATATTAGCCTTAATTCCTTTCCATACTTTTTTCAAGGTTCAATTTCAATCCATATTCTCACACATTGTTTTTTCAAAATATTTTCAGTTTCAAAAATCTTATAATCTAATCTCTGAATCCCAAATTGAGATTGATGCCAGATTGTATCTTGGGTTATACAATGATTTTTGACCATCATTTTCGAAGAAGTCCATAACATCAGGGAGGTGATGCCATGGATTTGAGTGAAAGGATACTATGCTAAGTCATCAGCCTTACTTTCTCCTCTGGAGTCATCTGAGTTCAGTAGCCAGATATGAATTAGACTTAAGGGAGATGCCCTGGATGTGAGGCAATCAGGATTAAATGACTTGTTCAAGATCACCCAACTATTAAGTAAGAGTATCCGAGGCTGGATTTGAACTCATGTCCTCCACACTCCACATTGGTGCTCTATCCATTGAGTCATTCAGCTGCCCTTTATATAATACCCTTTATACAATACAATTTTTAGACCTCAAGAAATTCAGCTTACCTCTAAGGTAAGCTGAATTTCTTGAATTCTAAGAATCATCTCCCAAAAAACCCAGTAATTATTATACCATATAAATTAATTCTTTAAGATTTATTCTTTAAATCTCTAAAATCTATTGTGTTGAAAACAAAGAAACTTAATGAAGTTTTGAGTTTTCTGCTTTTGTGGCATCCTCAAAAAAGAGAGGTTCAAAGTGCCTTATCAAATAACTGAAAAATATGAAGAAAAATGAAATCTATTGATTCAGGAAAGTGTTTCTTGAAGCTCTCTTCTTTAACTTTGACTTCTTCTAAACTAATTTTAAATAATCTTTAACAATAGCTGTCTGGGTCAGAAGAAAATATATATGTTATTTTTCAAAATGAAAAATAAATTTCTTTCTTGAGCAATATAAACAATATTTTTACCTTGAAGTTCTTTTTTTCTTTTTTGCAAGGCAATGGGGTTAAGTGGCTTGCCCAAGGCCACATATCTAGGTAATTATTAAGTGTCTGAGGCTGGATTTGAACTCTGGTACTCCTGACTTCAGGGCTGGTGCTCTATCCACTGCACCACCTAGCTGCCCCTAACAATATTTTTAAAAGAAAAAACCAAACATTTCTATTTTCATCACTACAATAAATAGACTAAGTGTGGAAAAACATTTGTATAGCACTGGGTTTTTATCCTTCTCAATGCTTCCATGGTCCTTCACTTCATAAACCCCCAAGAATGGAAAATCTTATGTCAAAATTTGGTTGCCATCAGTATTATACGTCAATTCCATGACAACAAGCAATGAAACAAGGATGTGTCCTTGCTCCCATACTTTTTAGCATGTTAATATACAATTTCCCTGAGGATGAACATGGCCTCCAGGTCAGCTACCACACTGATGGTAAATTCTTCAACTTGAAAAGGCTACAAGCCAAGACCAAAGGGGAGGGACTGATGGTGCATGATCATCTGTTTGTGAATGATTGTGCCCTCAATGCAGCCTCTAAAGCTGAGATACAACAAAGTATGGATCGATTCTCTGCTGCTTGTGCTCATTTTTTATCTAACAATTAACACCACAAAACCCAGGTGCTCCATCAGCCAGCAACACACCATCCATACGTGGAACCATAGATTACAGTGAATGGAGAAGTTTTGAGCACTGAGGACAAGTTCAATTCCCTTGGCAGTGAGGTTCACATTTCCAGGGAGGTTCACATTGACAATGAGGTTGACACACACAATACCAGAGCTAATTCAGTATTTAGGGGGCTCTGAAAGAAAGTATGAAAGAGAAAAGGTATTAGACTGACCACCAAACTGAAGGTCTACAGAGCTGTTGTGCAGACCTCATTACTGTATGCCTGTGAAACCTAGACAGTCTACCAGTGCCATGTCAGGAAACTGAATAACTTCCATTTGAATTGTCTTAGAAAGATTCTGAAGATCACCTGGCACAAGAAGATACCAACACTGAGGTCCTTTCTTAAGGTAAACTGCCAAGCATTCCAACATTACTACAGAGAGTGCAACTACAATGGACTGATTACGCTGTTAAAATGCCACTTGCAATAATATTAAAAAGTTGTCTATTTTAAGCTTTTTTGTGTCTTTTAGATTAAAGGAAGAATATAAAAGAATTAAAAACAACTGACATGAAATATAATTCAGCTAGGGTAAGCTAAGTGGTACAGTGGGTAGAAAAGGCCTGAAGTCAGGAAGACTCATTTTCAAGGCACTTTACTAGCTGTATGATCATGGGCAGGTCACATAACCCTGTTTGTCCCAGTTCTTCATCTATAAAATGGGCCAGGGAAGAAAATGGCAAACCACTCCAGTGTCTTTGCCAAGAAAATCCCAAAAGGGGTCATGAAGAATCAGACACAACTAAAAATGACTGAACAAATACTTGGTATACTCTTAAAATGCTTAAATATTTTTATTAGCAAACCTAAAAATATTGACAATAAAGGATTCTTAATTAAATTAATTCAGCTAAAACTAGAAAGAATTGTAGAGATCAAACTTGTCCAATTCCCTCCTTTTACTACTGAAGTCCACAAAAATTAAATAACTTTTCCATGTCAAATGAGTAGGGATTAGAGTAGAAGCTAGGTCCTTTCACTTCAAATCCAAAGTCACTTTCCCATACCACCTCCTGAATTTAATTTTGAATACCTCATTTCTGGGAGGAGATACTTTAAATAATTCCCACTGACCACTCTCCAAATTTTCATTTCCATCACTATCTATACACTGTAAAATATTTACTTTTCAGAAACTGATAAAGAATTTGGGGGTAGACAAATAGTCTTAGTTTAAGTGTTATGCAGGATTATCTTTGTTAATATTAATAATTAACTTGCAAAAATATAGTAAAATTTTATGAATAAATCTATACTACAACTGGGCGACTACATAGTGAACTGATAAAAATAGCTAGCTACATAGTAAAGATTAAAGAACAAAACAATGCCAGTTTTTACACTAGTACTCTGCTTTTGTCAACACTAGTGCTGTTTTTAAGTGCCTAAAGCCTTTAATTCAATCCAAAATACATGTGTAGCAAGATTCCCTCAGAAGTAAAAACAATATCCAAAGAAGTAAGAGATGCAAACAATGTCAAACAAGTTCACATATAAGCAAAACTTTCCCTAACTCAAAACAGCTGCAAGGCAAATCCCAATCTTCATTTGCTTGTGGCTGTTTATCCCACTGACATTTCAAGAGTAAAAGAACTGATCTCCCCTGTAATTCACTCTTCCTCTATCCCTCCCTTTCCCCCTCTCTCTCTGCCCACCACCTCCTCCTTTTACTCTCCCCTCACCTTAATTATGTACCTACATGCATAAGAACACACAGACATACACCCATATCCCATTCATTCTTCTTTAGTCTCCTTTTTATGCTAAGCTTGAAATTCTCTCACATGGACCAACTATAAACAATTTATATATTATTTCAATATTTTAAACCAAATCTTTAAAAAATTCTTAATACTTAATCTCCACATATCTAAAGCTATATTAAATAGCTATTTAATGCCAAAAAGCAAAATGTACATAGTAGGCCAGGTAATGTACATTTAGTTCTATCAAGAGTTCCAAGTCTCCAAATTCAAATAAGTTGTGTTTTAAAAGCTTATTATATGTAGAATCTTTGGATGTCAAAATTATTTTCTGATAAAAATACATCATAAATATTCAGATCCTCTCTGCTGCAAAGTCTAGTGAATCCATATTAGAGTTGTACTATAACAGTAAGAAGAGTAATATGGGAGGGAGGAGAAAGAGGAAATAGAAAAAAGGATCTTGGGTAGGAGAGAGAAATTAGAAATTTTCCCTTTCCCCCACTTATGAGATAAATATCATCCTTAGGTAAAATCTGAAATGTGAAAAATTGTGGGAAACATCAATCTATTTACTTTTATGCAGTTCTCTTCTAATAGAGTGTTATTCTACTCAAGTATCACAGTGTGGGGAAAGGTCCTAAAGTTAGGAGAACTGGGTTCAAATCTCAATAGTGATATTAACTAGCTGGGTGACTACTGGATTAATCTGTCTGAGACCATTTTCTGCTCATACACACACATACACAAACACACAAACATATATACACGTGTGTATGTGTATATATAATATATATATGACATTTTCAATATCTAAGCACACAGTTGTAATATAAAGCTCTTTATAAACTGTGCATGCATGCCCAATTCACAGATCTAAAATTTTCTTTCTTTCCTAAAGGTAATATTTGAAGATATAAATTTTCCTCTAAGGTCTCACTGGTTATATGCCAAAATTCTTGGTATGATATCTCACTGTGAATTTCTTTAATAAAATAAGTATTATTTCTATGATTTGTTTCTAGTCTACTTTTTTAAAGAATGTAGTTATTTAGCCACTATTTAAGCCACTGATTGAGTTTTATTTTGTTATAATCACTAAAAGCTGTCTCCTGACATTTTTTTAACTATATGCCCTAACATATAGGAAATTTTTTTGTAAGGTATAAGACAAATCATATATATATACACACCACACACATATATGTACCACACACACATATATGTACCACACACACACATATACACATATACACATATACATACACACATATGAATATGTATATATATATATATATATATATATATATATATTCCTTTCCTTTCTAATCCCATTCAGTTATCAATCATCAGAGACCATTATTAACTTTTCAAAAAACTATATTCAAAATCTTTAAATTTTTTCTTATGTATTTCCTTTAGTAAATTTGTTTGGTCTGAAAGGGACAAATTGAGGTCCTTAACTATTAGACTTTTCCATCAATTTCCTGTAATTCTATTATTGGTTCCTTCAAGTGCATAGATTCCAAGCCATTTGTTGCAAGTTTTATAATGTTTTAATCAATCAAGTTTTAAAGTTTCAATCAACCAACAAACATTTACTAATTACCTATCAAATGTCAAACACTAAGGTAAGGTTCAAGGAAAGAATGAAATTATTCCTGCACTGAAGGAGCTTGAATTTTAATGACAGAAAAAAGGACATACATGACAAAAATTAAGAGAATAAAGATGAATAAATGCAAAGTAGTTTAAAAAAAACAAGACTGAGAGAGAAGTCACTATTGAAGGCTCAGGAAAGACTTCATGAAGAAAGTGATGCTAGAGTTGTACCTTAAGGGAAGAGAAGGATTCTAAGAGGTAAAGGTATGGGAAATAGTATTTAGGCATAGAAAAAAGGAAATGGAGTATTATCTGAAACAAACAGAAAGAAGATAAATCTGGTTAGATTACAGTTTGTAAAATAAGCATGCAAATCTTACTGGGGTGCTGTTTGTAAATGGCATTCAAAATTAAATACAGAAATTTAATTTTCATCCTAGAAATAACAGGAAGTCATAGATCTTTGTAGAATTAGTGAGAGTCACAGTCAGATCTGAATAAAGGAATATCATCTGGGTGGATGATGTATTGGATCCAGGAAAAACTAAAGACAGAGAGCCCAATTAAGAGGTCATTTTAATTATCTCAGCAAGAGGTGATGAGAACCTGAACTTAGGTAGTGTTGCGTGAGTGAAGAGAAGGGTTCCAATGACAAATAGACAGACAGAAAGACAGACAGATAGATCTATCTATACATAGATATATGCACGCACACACACACACATAAATCTATATATAAATATACACACATTATATATTTATATCTACATATCTATATCGATATCTATATAGAGAGATAGATATACAGATGGAGTCAAAAAGAATGAAGACACAAAGATAACACCACAATTATGAACCTGTTCAACTAAAAGAACCATGATGACATCAATAGAAATAAGGAGTTTTCAAAGCAAGTTAGACTTGGGAAGAAAAAATATTGTTTTGGCTCTAGAACTTTATATGAATTTTCTTCCTCTTTGATAATTTCAGTCTTTTTTCTTTACTCAACTTGACTGTTTGGTGGTTGGAGCACTGAGCTGGTGTCAGGAAAACCCAAGTTTAAATTCTATCTCAAACACTCAGTGGCTGTGTGACTCTGGGCAAGTCATTTAACCTCTGTTTATCTCAGTTTACTCATCTGTAAAATGAGCTGAAGAAGGAAATGCCAAACTAATTCAATATCTTTTCATAGAAAACCCCAAATGGGGTCACAGTCAAACACTACTAAAATTGTTGAACAATAACAACATCCCATAGAATTATAAAAGTGGTTCCTGGCTAACTGGAGCCATTTTTAGAGATTGTTAACAATCTGCTTCACTACCTGCTAAAGTGAACTCTGGTAACTGGCTACCACTACTTTTCACTACCTTCTGTGTTCAAACATGAATGGTTTTATAAAGTAATCCTTAGATAAACTGATTAGTATGATAGTGAGTAAATAAATTAGTTTAGGTTAGTATTGTAGTTTTTATTCTGTTGATTCCCTTTCATACTTTGCAGAGTACTTTAGAATTTAATGCTTAATGCTTTAACACCTAAGAGTTTAATGATATAATTGAAGTAATCCCAAAGTAGGCTATTTTGGCAGGAGGTAAAGGGAATTGTTAGGAAATTTGGGCTTCAAAATGAAAGAAATTATCTTTAGATTAAAATCACACACCTCATACCAAGATAAACTCCAAATTGATGTTACCAAAATAAAAAAGGTCATATCCTAAACAAATTAAAGGAAGGAGAAGGAAAAAACTGCCAGAGTCTTTGATAGGGGAAGAATTGATGTCGAAACAAAGATCACAGAAACTGAAAAGAATAATTTTCATTACAGAAAATTTTGTAAAATTTTTGTACAAACAAATCCAGCAAAGCTCTGTAGAGTCCCAATTCTGGACTCCCTTATCTTGCCCAGACTAGCCCTGGAAGGGTGGGAGGCAAGGATTACAAAGGAAACAAGTACTTCATCAAGATCATCTCCAAGTGCTCCTTTTATTTACCAAAACACCAGTGCCTAAATACCTTTCAGGTCTCTAATCCACTCCCATTGCCCTGGCATTTAGTAAGATAAGACTCTGATGTTCAAAGACACCAGATGAAAATAATTTACAATGTTCCCATACACAAGGTTCTCAACAAAGATCAGATTAAGTAAACTCAATGAACTAAGAAAAAACTTTGCAGTCTTATCAGTTTAACTGATGAAGTTATTTCATACAAGGAATTGATGATACATATTTGTAAGAATAAGAGTCATTCTCCAATTGATAAATGATGTAAGAACATAAACAGGCAGTTCACAAAGGAAGAAACCAAGGTTATCTAAAGTCATTTGAAAAAATGCTTCAAATAATTCCTTAGAGAAATGCAAATTAAAGTAATTCTGAGGTTGCAACCATCAGACTGGCAAAGTTGACCAAAAAAATAAAATGGTAAATATTGGAGGGGCTGATGGACAGCAGGCACAATGATATATTACTGGTAGAGCTGTAAATGATCCAAACATTCTGAAATGGAATTTGGAATCATGCACAAAATTACCAAATAGTCTATGTCCCTTGATTCACTTAATCCAAAGAGATCAAAGAAATGAGAAAATGTACTAAATGTACAAAAATATTTATAGTCACTGTTTTTTGTACTGACAAAAAAAATGGAAACTAAAAGGTTCCTCTCAACAGGAAATGGTTGAATAAATTGTGGTATTTGAATGTAGTGAAATTATATTATGCTGCAAAAAAATAAGGGAAAGGGAGCAGCTAGGCAAGTACAGTGGATAGAGTACTGACCCTGAGTTCAAATGTAGACTCAGACACTTAATAATTGCCTAGATATGTGGCCTTGAGCAAGTCACTCTTAACCCCACTGACTTAAATAAATAAAAAATTTGTAAAATGAGGGGAAAAGATTGTTTCAAAGAGACTGAAATGACTTATATGAATTGACTGTGAGCAGAACCAGAACAAATCATCGTTATGATATCAATGTTATAAAAATAATTTTGAAAAACATAAGAACTCTCATTAATAGAATGAGTAATGATGATTCCAGAGAACTGATGAAGAATGTTAATTAATTCATCACAGAGATAGTAAATTAATAGAATACGAAATTTAATAAGTTATCAAGTTATCAAAATATTTTGCTTGACTATGCTTATGTAATATAGATATTCTTCATTTTCTTTCTTCCATCACATTGAATGAGATAATTTTAAAAAATCAGAATATTAAGTTTGAAAAAAGACCAAAGATTATTACCTTTAATTTGGGGGGTAAAAAAAACCCATTATCTTACTATGTAATTCTGTTATCTCTTATACTTTATTTTTCTTTCCTTAAGTATATGATTTCTCTCTCATCACATTCATCTTAGATCAATGTATACCATGGAAAACATTGTGAAGACTGACAAACAGCCTGGGGGGTGGGGTTAGGAGGCAAAATGTAAAAGTCAAAATAAATAAAATACAAAAAAAAAAACCATAACAGTAATTTTTTTTAAAAAAGAGACTTTTTGAAAGAGATTTGAATGTAACTGTGAATTCTCAGTTTTCCTAGACATAACAGTTCAAGGCTTTAGCTTCTATACCTAAAAATGATTAGGTAATTCACATCGAGAAGATGTTTTAAGGTTAACAACTAATTAATAAGACAAGTATTATCACCTAACATAAATCTGTAAACTTTCATGAGATCTATAAATGTGAGCTATTATTAGGCAACATAAAAAGTGGATTTCCAAAGCAGCTTAAAATTAACATATGAAAGATATAATGAAAAGTGGTGCTCATGCTAAAAATTTATTGTATTCAAATTCAACTAAAATTACCTGCTATTTTTTAAACTAAAATAAACATTAATTACATTCCACTTTAAAAATACCTGACATCTGAAAGACCATAACTGCAGATAAATACAAGGTTTTTTTGCTTGACAAATGATTCACAAGATTTATTTAAGCATATAGCTACTGTAAAAGTATTAAAAATGGTTAAATTAACCAAAAAAATGGCATTTTTTATATTTTACTTAAATTATTTTGTCCACAATATTGTCCTTAGAAAGTGAAATATTCATTTTATCTAAACAAAGAGAAAATTTCTATAACTAATTAAATGGTTTATATATTTGTCTACATATTGGCAAGTGCATAAAGAAAAGTAATGTCAAATTATTGTTAAATGTTGTCTTTGCCTTTTAATTTTAAAAAATTATAGATAAAACATCTAAATACTATTCTATAAATGACTACAACTTCATAATCCATAAGCAGAAATGAACCATTATTTATTCAGGTACATCTATTATATGCCTCTTATCACACTAAAGTCAATAAACAAGTTATAAAGAAAACAAAAATTATTTTAAAAATATAAGCATGAATAGTATTTAGAGAATGGATTTGTTAGACAGGGATTAAATTACTTAAAACCTTGGGTTGAATTAAATCATTTTTGCAAATATTCTCTAAGTTGTAGGTGGTGATACCACTTTATCAGTCTTTTAGGAAATAACTTCTAATTGAATATATTTTTTGCCATTTGAGTTAAAACTCTTATTTTTACTTTCCTCTGACACAGTGGTCACTTGGCACAAGCCCTTCTGACTGATCTCTGCCTTTAAAACCTTCACTTCCATTCTTCTCCACTTAGCTGCCAAAGTGATCTGACACATTAGCCTACTCCCTACAAAACACTCCAATGGCTCCATTACCTTCAAGATCAAATCAAGAATGCTCCTTCATTTAGACTTTAAAGCCTTTCACAATCTAGTCCTTCTGATCTTTTTATGCTTCATTCCCCTCCACACATTCTCCCATCTGGGACCTGGCTTCCTTGTGCTTTCTGGCACATATTTCTTTCATATTACTCGCCATCTCTCTCTGTTTCTTCACTGGCTATTCTCTCCTGGCTGAACTGCTCTGCCTCTTCACCTCTAATTGCTGACTTCCTTCAAAACTCAGTTCAAATGGCCCAGCCCACATTGCTAGTGTCCTCCCTCTGAGATTATCTCTAATTTACCCTCCATGCATTTTGCATTTACGTAGGCTTTGGTAGGTTTTTTCCCTCTAAACAGAAGCAGGATCATTTTTTTCTTTCCTTGCTTCTCAATGTTCAACAGAATGCTTGGTATATAGTTAAGTATGTAATAAATGCCTGTTGACTTTACAACTAGGTATCAATTATTTATCAAGAAGCAAACTACTAAACTGTTTGGATGAGTTAAGTAAGCACATTATTCTGAAAGAAGATCAAGGCAACCAAAAAAAAGGCAAAAAACTCAGAATTCAATACTGATTGGGGGGGAGTGTCATAGTTGTATAGATTATTGGATATCTTTTATTTTTTCCCTCCAACAACAGGGGTTGAGGGAGTGGAATGCTTTTCATTAAAAAATAATCCTTAAGGTATCTTATTATATAGTTTATGACTAATTTGCATAAATAAGTAGAGAAAGATTAAAAAATATGTTGAGAAACAAAAAAAACAAGCTTAAAGCATCAGAATCTGCTTAAGTTTACATACTGATTCCCAATTCTGTCATGCAAGTAGTATGCCTCTACTCCTATTTTTAAAAAGCTAGTATTTAGTAACTTATTTTTATAATATAGATAGATATTTATTGACACATGTAAGCTATCTAGAAACTCTGGGGGAAGAGATGTGCTTATTTTCTCATCAAATGATAAGATCAATCAATCAATAAGCATTTATTAAGCACCTACTAGGTGCCAGGCACTGTCCTGAAAACAAGAAATATTATTTATTCTACAAAAAAAGTAACCAAAATTACTAACATAGTGCTGAGAGAGAAACTAAAGCAATAAAATTTAAAAGTATTTAGATTAAAGATGGCATTTAAGTTAGGTAGGACAAAAAAACTTACAGTTCTCACTGTAAAAGAACAATTATTTATTAAGTATCAATTATTTTCCAGATAATGTAGTCTCAATGATAACAATGAGATTAACAATGAGATTAATCCTAGCCTCAAGATTATATGTGTATATGTGATTTTAACATATTCATGTATACACACACACATACATAATAAATGGAGGATGTAACAGAATATAATCTATATATAACATAAATTTGTATCATTAAACATCATATATTCCATATATTTTGTGTAATTTTGTTTACAGACATTGAAACATAAGTATGTTTGTTTGCATGTATGTATGCAAGTATAAAAACACACAGCAATGAAGGTTAAAACTGAGTAAAACATCTTCACCTCCACCTCCTGGCCTTCAATCCTTCCAAAAATGCAGATAATATACTACCAAAAACATAAGCTTTCCAAATCTTTTAGTACCTGGGAAATATATTATTTCTATTATACCCTTAATATTCATATAACAAAGAAGACAGGATCTTCCATATATAAATATGCAGTAATTAAAGATCTTAACTTTACCCTAACCAATAATACTCCCTATTCACACTCTTTCTGGGTTTTTTTAAATTTATTTTTAGGTGGGTTTTTTAACATTTTATTTGTTTTCCAATAGTTTCCAATAGTAATTAATAAGTACTCATCATTTTTTGCAAGGCTCTGAATTCCACAATTTCTCCCCCCCTCCTCCCTTCCATCCCTATTCACACTCTTTATACCCATTTTAATCCCTTAGTTTTTCTTTTAGTCTAATAAACCCAGGTCTCCTTAGCCTTCTTTCAAAAGACTTATTTCCAAAACCTTTTGATCATTTTTATTTCTTTGGTTAGACATTCCCCAAGTTCTTCTTATCAGACTTGATTTGTTCCTTGCAATTCCTCTATGCAATAGAATAAGGCAAAAGAATGGCATAGCCTAAATTCCTAAAAATGTTGCTCTTCCTTATCATAAATATACATAAGACACAAAAGACCAGAATATCACATCTTTCCAACCCTGTGACCAAGTGAAATCAGAGTCATGATTCAACCTATTGTTATTTGGAATAATAATCATAAAGGCTGGCAGAAGAATTCAACACTTTCGGTTCATCCAAAGCTTCAACCAAAAGCAGTGCGATATTGTCAACCTGAGAAAATACTTAGATGCACATTCTATGTCACATTATCATAAATGATAACAAAAATGGTAAAATCACTTTGATTTTTTGTCTACTCATTTAGAAAAACAAATCATATATATGCATATATACATAAATATATATATATATATATATAGTCACACATCTAAATAAACACATATAAATGAATCCTACTAGTAATAAGTTCTCTAACACATAAAGCAATTTGAATCTCAATGTGCCCATACCAAGAGGTGGGACTTTGAAAAGAAAGGCCTCCTAACATTCTAGGTAACTAGCTAAGCGCACAACAAATACTACAGGTTTAATCAAATAGCAAACTAACTTTATAATCTAATTATTTTACCTTTAAGAATCAGTAAAGATACATTAAATACAAGTTACATATTATGAAGAAATCTAAGAGACATGCATTTAAGAAAAAGAACTAGAAATAGGTAAAGGGAAAAAACTTAAGAATTAAAAAGAGGAAGCCTGAGAAGATGACTTGATGAAAAAACTTCCTCTGACCCCCAAGCAAAAAAAAAAAACTGACGATAAAAGAAAAAGTAATAAAAATTATAACCTAAAATAGATACCTTGAAGTAAAAAGATAAAAAAAGTTAAATCAAAATAGTAAGATAAATCTATCAAGGCAAAGAAATATTGTACATTATGCTTTCCCGCAAAAGTACTAAGATAAAAAATGGGCACTCCTGCTGACAATCTCTGCATTTGAACTCAGGGAAGGCTAAAGGCACAGCATTCTCATTGGAGGGTCCTCAGCTCTGGAATCTGATCCTTTTGTCAGCCTGCCAAAGTTTGTTGACCTTCAAGCCAGGGTGCAAGCCCCATCTGTTCACTCAAGTCTTTGCTTAAGGGGGGAAGGAAGAGGGAAATGTATTAAATTTCCCTCAAGATGAGTTGAGAATAAATCCTATATTTTTATCACACAGATGACATGTTAACAAATAGCTTCCAATAAAGATACATTTTCAGCATTTAGCAACACAACCAATCTGCAAAGTATTATTTTATAATTCTTTTCTTTAAAGAACGCATTAGCATACTTATTAGTAAGAACAAGTATAACAATATACACTTTTAAAAAAAATCTCCAAATGATAAACATTAATTCTCTCATGCTGAAAGGATGTCACCAAAGCAATTATAAAAAAACTGCCTAAGTTGCAATTGGTCTAATACTATATTCATTTTAGGCAGAGTTAAGTTGGCAGCAATTTTTCTCTGCACAATTTGGATATCAACATAACTATTGATAATCTGAAAAGAAAGAAAAAATGACTGAATAAGAAAAAAAATTTAAAGAAAAACACAGACATTAATTCTTAAAGTCACCATTCATAATCAGAGTAAGCTGACAAAAACTTGGGCACATCTGTAAAAGTCTTGGACAGGTTGGTTTTTGTTTTTTAGTAAGTTAGAAATCTGCTCTAAAAAGATCACAAAAGAACTATCAAAATCAATTTCCCTTAGGCTCAAAGTAGAGTACACTAAAACGTATTTTTAAAAAGGAGATGAGAGGTTTGCTTACATTAAGCCATGCCCAGATCCTGTCTCCATGATTTCCTTGAAATTTTGTAGATTCTCAGAATGAAAATTATGACCCTAACGTGACCCCCAAAAAGAGCCATCATCAACATCAACCATTTACTACACATTAGGGAAAACAATTTAAAGTGCAATACGAAATCAAACATAATTTCATACGATAGCAGCTTAAAAATGGAAGAAGCCTAATAAACCTAATTTCAAAAAAAAAACTATAGTTCCATGCAGCTGTGAAAGATGAAACAGATCTATTTTTCTGGTTCCCATTTAGACTCCATGTCACATTTCATACAAATGTAATAAAAGAAGCTGACTGAAAAACAGAAGCAGTTGCTGAATATGTGCTAGAATAATATAGCATAAGCAATAATAAAAATTCAGTAAATATAAGATTAGAGGAATGTTCACTATTTAAAATTAATACATTATATTTTGATAATTTGGAGGAATTAATTTGTTCACACTTGCTATGCTCAAATGTACAAATAGAAATAAATACATTGTTGAAGTACTAAAGACATTCTAGGTTCCTGGACAGTAATGTTATTATTACCAGCCCTGGTCTACAGTAGGAACTTAATAAATGCTTATTTATAGCTGACTTATGCTGACTTAGGCCAATTTAAAATTGTATATAACTAATAGTAAGTCTGAACTGCATCCAATAACAAATCACCAAAATCTCTTTGCTCCCCCCAATATTAATTCAAAAACTACAGAGAAACAAAAGCTATAGTAAAGAATTCATTTTTATTTTTACCTATTTTACATAACTTTCATTGGTTATGGAGCTCATATATTTATAGGACATATACATACATATATACATGTATGTATATATGTACATATGTACACACAAATACACATTTTCTAAAAGTGTAGGATTCACTAAATCAGTTTTGTATTTCTCAATTGTCTATGAATTATTTCTAAGATTGTCATTTTTGTTTAATTTGCTTAACTTAAATTGTTCCTTTCCAAATAAACACACAACAATCCTATGATTTGGTAATACAGATATTATTAGAATCTTCATTTTGCAGCATGAGTAAACCAAGGTTCTGAAAGGTTAAGTAATCAATGGTCAATGAGATTAAATCTCTAAAACGAGATTTGAACCCATATCTTCAAGTACTCTATGCCAGTCAATCACTTAAAGAACTGTTCAAATATTCTTTACTTTGAGAAAATAAAATCTAGACATAAAAATGATCAACTAGAGAGTCTTTTCAAGACTTTTTCAACTGTAAAAACTGTGCTGATTTGAAATATAAAAAAGTATAGTTCATAAGAGTTAAAAAGGTAATTTTTATGGGACTGAGGACAATAAATTTAAAAATCAACTTCAAAAATACAAAATGGGAGTGGCATGGTTGAGTGGAAGTTTATGGTTTCTGGGTTTTTTTTAAAGCCAGAGGTTTTAGTAATTATAAATTCAATAAGAATCAATGGTATGATCAGCACACAAAAAAAGTAAAGCAATAAAAGGCAATACAACCTATGGGAAAAAGGAATAGACTGAGAGGGTCAGGAAAAGCATAGGCTTAAATTTCATCCCAGACTTAATATCTGTATGATACTTAATATCTGTATGATAACTTCTTGGAACCTGTTTCACTATTTGTAAAATGAGCCTAATAATACTATACTATACTAATACTAATCTAACTATACTAATCTAAAAGAACTGTTGTAAAAATCAAACTGCATACAGGATTTAGATATAAAGGCGCCACCAAAGATAAATTAATAGACCAAGAAATATTCTATCAGAGCTACAGAAAGGGGATAAATTTATGACCAAACAAGAATTAGAGCACATTTACAAAAGCAAAATGAATGATTTTGACTATATTAAATGAAAAAGGTTTTAGTCTAATAAAACCAATGCTGCCAAAATTAAAAGGAAAGCAGAAAGTTGGGAAACCATCTTCACAACTAAAAGTTCTGATAAAGGTCTTATTTCTAAAATATATAGAGAATTACATCAAATTTACAAGGTTACAAGTCATTCCCCAATTGATAAATGGTCAAAGGATGTGAATAGACAGCTTTCTTTTTTTTAGTTTTTCTTGCAAGGCAATGGGGTTAAGTGGCTTGCCCAAGGCCACACAGCTAGGTAATTATTAAGTGTCTGAGGCCGGATTTGAACTCAGGGACTCCTGACTCCAGGGCCAGTGCTCTATCCATTGCACCACCTTGCCGCCCCCGAATAGACATTTTTCAAATGAAAAAATTAAAGTTTTATAAATACTCATATAAAAAAAATGCTCCAAATCATTATTGATTAGAACAATGCAAATTAAAACAACAATGAGATATCACCTCGTACCTATCAGACTGGCAAAGATGAGCCAAAGGGAAAATAATCTATGTTGGAGACGTTGCGGGAAGATTAGGACATTGATGCATTGCTGGTGGAGTTATGAATGAATCTAACCTTTCTGGAGAACAATATAGAATTATGCCCAAAGAGCAATAAAACTGTTCATACCCTTTGACCCAGCAATTCAAATACTAGATCTATATAAAAAATGGGAAACATCCTACATGTTCCAAAATATTCATAGCAGCTCTTTTTGTAGTAGCAAAGAATTGGAAATTGAGGGGATGCTCATCAATTGATGAATGACTAAAGAAGTTATGGTACATGAATACTATGAAATATTATTGTTTTATAAAAAACCATAAATGGTTGGACTCTAAAGAAGCATGAATGAATGGCAAGATCTAATGGTGAGTGAAGGGAGCAGAACTAATAGAATAATGTACACATTAACAACAACATTGTGAGATGATCAAACCTTGATGCAAACAGCTCCTCTCAGAAGTTCAGAGAGCTAGGAGAACTGTATTAGACCAGTTGTGGACTATGTTATACTTATCCAGAGGAAAAAAACAAAAAAAAATAACCTTTCAGAATCTGATGAACACTTTATAAAAATTATTTCTTTCCCTTAATCCTAATTCCTTATACCGAAAATGACTAATCTGTAAACATGTTTATCAAAAATATGTATGTACAATGCTAACCTGACTTTTTGCCACTGGGGTGGGGTGGGAAGGGACGTGGAAAATTTTCTAATTTAAAAATAAACCTGGATAGAGCACTGGGCCTGGAGTCAGGAGGACCTAAGTTCAAATATGACCTCAAACACTTGATATTTACCTAGCTGTGTGACTTTGGGCAAGTCATTTAACCCCATTGCCTAAACAAAAAAATTTTTAAAAAATAAAAATTATATACATGGGCATATGGATAAATAAACAAATTGTTAAAAAAAATTAAATGACATGGGGATAGCAAGATGATGCAGGGGACAGAGCACTGGCCCTAGAGTCTAAAGGACCTGAGTTCAAATCCAGTCACAGACACTTGATACTTACTAGCTGTGTGACCTTACCACTTAACCCCATTGCTCCACAAAAAGCAAAAACAAAAAAATCATTTGACATAATTTAGGCAAAGTGTTTTGCAAACCGAAAGTGTTATCTAGGTATTAGTTATTATTATTAGTTCAGAGAAATGTGAAGGTGACTACCACAGTGAAAGTCATGTGAGACTCAGCTGAAAGAACTGGAGATGTTTTGTCTCAGGAAGAGAAGATCTAAGGGAGGCAGAATTGTTTAACATAAGTACCTGAAAGTTTTTCATGTGAACTCAAAGCAAAAGGTCTTTATCATGACCTATTTTTAACTTACAAGAGAAAATTTAAGATTCAAGTCTCACTTAAGATATCTGAGAACAGGGACAACAATTAGAAAAAGATTCAACTAGGGTAGTAACTATAGTTCTTCATCAGGGCAGCCTACACCTACACCTCCATATCAGGGAGGGATGCCATCTGAATGCTCAGTGAAGGTCAGGATCATTAGTTATATGCAAAGGAAAAGGAATCTCACTCATGCGTATCTGACTGATTCCCATTTCTATCATTAGGAGAAGAAAAATCCAAGGATTGGCCATAAAAACTTGTTGCAAAAGTAGAGAGAATAACAGTTTGGAGTCAAGTTTGGGGTAGGGGAGGGAAGGGAGGAGGAGGAGGAGGAATATAAGGGGAGGCAGGAAACTGTAAATCCTTCTGCCTTGAATAATAGAAAAAATCCTCTTCATACCTCAGATAAATATAATCTGGCTATTTCTTCAAGTTTTTTAAATGAATTTTTAAAATTTAGATTACTGATCCAGTAGAATCTATTCCAGTGGTAGCTCCATAGAGCTATCCAGTTTTTCAAGCATTTAATTAAAAAAGAAACAATCATTAGAGGACAAAATGTTATATTGTATCAATGCATTAGAATATTATGGTGCTTTAAGAATGTTATATTAATATAATAGAATATTATAGTGCCATAAAAATGGTATAATGATCTAAAAGAAATGAATTCAAATCCTGCCCTTGAAATATATTGGATAAGCTGCCATGGGCAAATCACTTACCATCCCAGGGGGCCCCAGGCAATTTTTTAGCACTGAAATAATTAGAGTAGAAGCATATTACACCAATCAAAACTAAACAAAACAGAATAATTGAAGCATGTAAAGATTTCTATGAACTGAAATGGAATGAAATCAAACCAGAAATTGTAAACAGACTAAGATAATAAAGGAAAACAGGGTGGAACTTTAAATAAGTCAAGAATACAGAAAACCAAAATTATAGTTGTTAGTTAATTTGTTTAGCTGACTTTTTTTAAAAGCCAAGAAATTGGGGCAAGAATTCATCCCTCATTTTGAATGTTTGATTGCTTCCATTGACAGTTATTGAACAGGGTCAAAGAAGGAATTAAATGACTATACCATGGAATAACTGGTCTGGAAATAAAATTTATTTGAATTTTTCAGTCTATTCATCTGATGATAACAATAAAGTTTGGAACAAAACTAAACATAAAGGCTTTTAAAATATATTTACATGATTTCAAAGACAGGCAATTTACAGTCATCACATAAAAAAGATTAAATAAGAAACATAATTTTTAAATTAATTGATAAGCCTAGCTACAAATTTTTTAAAAAAGGAATTTGCATTTTTTATTTAATATCTACATTAAATAACTCATTTTAGACACCAGCTCCAAAGTAAAAATTTAATGAAAACTTTATTTTGAATTCCAAATTATTCCTTTCTGAACATAAGATAAGAAAAAAATTCAACGTTATTATAAGTAAATTTCTAATTTTCATACAGGGTGTCTCAAATAGCAATGCAGCTCTAAGCTATTAAACTACCTTAAATTTAGACTAAGACTTTTTAGGAAATGCTGTATTTGGAGTAGATTTAGGGCAAAAGCAGATACTTTAATATTTTGCTTTCATGTTTTGGTGTTAATATAATAATTTAATGCAAAAAACTAAACAGTAAAAATAAATAAACAAACAAACGAATGAATGAATGAATGAGTAAATAAACAAACAAATAAATAAATAAACAAAGGGGGCGGCTAGGTGGAGTAGTGGATAAAGCACAGGCCTTGGAGTCAGGAGCACCTGGGTTCAAATCTGGGTCTCAGACACTTAATAATTACCTAGCTGTGTGGCCTTGGGCAAGCCACTTAAGCCCATTTGCCTTGCAAAAACCTAAAAAAAAAAAAAAAAAAACTAAACTAAACAGTAAACTGGTGAAAAATCAATCATCAGTCAATAAACAATTATAAATTACATACTAGGAGAAATAGCAACAGTGATTAAACATGTATTCTTCCAGTAATCAGAAAAGGTAAACCAGTAAAGGAAAATATAGCTATCTAGAATAAAATCACAACTAAGCCCCAATTCAGTTTTGTGAATTTTCTTTTAACAATACTCTTTTTTCCTCATTTCTAAAACTGTGAGATATATAATACATTGAATTTTTGCAAAAAAAGTCTCTTCAAAAATAATTTCAAGTTACCACAGAAAAAATGCCATTTTTCCTACTTAATATACTAAAAATATGAATCTATTGCCATTTTAATAAAATTATTAAACTATTCATTTGAGTGTTCTTATGTAGCAACCTTCTTGATTCAGACATTTGTTCTAACTGCTGAAAACCATTTAGTTGCATTTTCTATTTGCAGTGATAAAAATATAATAATAGTTTAAATTTTACAGAACTGTGATCACTGAATAAATGTATGTCACTTTCAAAGAAGTAAAACCAAAGGTTTACCATTTTGATGCCCGTGGAGAAAGTCACTGGTTTTACTGGTTTAGTTTTCTCTAGTTGCATTTCCAGCTGTGTGGATCTATCCTTATGCTGTGCTAAAAGCAGAGCCGCAGGCAGATCAGAACTCTCCTGTAATTGAAGTTAAAACACATTATGAATAAAAACATTTTTAAAAAGTCTAAAATCTTATACTGTAACCTTATCCATAAGCACTGCTATAACATCATATTCTCTTTATAGAAAGCAAGTTACAAAAATATTAACAATGTTGGTTATAAGTAAAAACTACTGAGATTCATTAATCAGAATAAATTGTGAAAAAGTTTTAGTTTTTGGTGATTTTTTTTAAAAATGTAGGCTCATGTTCCAAACCCCAAATACAACTAAATTATTAAAATAAAAAACATTGTAAGTTAAACACAGAAAAATAGTACAAAGTAATATAACTTGGATCAGATGTTTATCTAAGACACATTCTTTTTACCAATGAACTTGAACCAGTTTGAAATTGTTTCCCATTTGATTTCACCTGAGGCCGTTTGGAAACGATCCTTAGTCTTTGTTACACAATGGCACTATTGTAGGTGCAACTAACAGCATATTTTTTTCTCCTTTACTAACATTTTTAGGGACTTCAGCCAATTTTTTTAAAAATTAAGTTACAAAATGATAGACACTTAAATTTTACATTTTTGCTAAAATAGAACAGCTGTATATATATATACATACACACACACAAAGGCATGCACAACTTATATATTACAGAACCAGAAGAAGTACTAGTTGAATAACTGCTATTAAAAAGACTAATTACATATAGGTATGCTGAAGTACTCTAACTTTAACTACTGTGGAGCTAAAGGTGAAGCTAAATCATATCCAGATTCTTCACTTGTTCTTGACATTGAAGATCAAAAATAAATAATAATACATATCTGCAGCAAGTGATTTTTCCATATTCACAGAAGAAAAAGATGAAAGAAAAAGATAATGGTAGCAAGAAAATAACCAAAGTGAGATAGCAAGTACAACACTGCAAAAGCACTGGGCCCCAAGTCAAAAAGACCTAAGTTTGAATACAGCCTCAGATTTTGTGATGCCTGCAAGTGACTTAACCTATGTTTGCCACAGTTTTCTAAACTGTAAAATGGAGGCTGGTTGTGAAAAATAAATGAGATAATATTTGTAAAGCACATAACACAGTGCCTGGCACATAGGAGTTATATAAATGATAGCGTCTTTCCCTCTTCCCTGATAACACCCAAATTGCCAGAAAATTTCTAAAACAGTTGCTAAAGCTTGAAGTCATAAGAATCAACCTATTCATTTTACATCATGCCAAAAAATTGACAGTTGGAAGAACCAAGAGATAATCTTATTCAATCCCCTCAATTTGCAAATAAAGAACCTGAGGTTCAGAAAGGTTAAGTAATTTGCCTATGCGGTCACATGAATAGTAAATAGCATTTTTAACTCAGATCCTCTTAACTTAAGAAAGCAAATTCTAATTCCCTTCTCCTTTTCTTTCCCCTCACCTCCATATAACTTGTAGAAGAAAGATTATGTGGTTGAATTCAAATATTTAAATTTAAGCACAAGCACAAGACAAAAAATTCAAGTAATACATGCTTACTGACTGAAATATATACTATTTCTCAGGAATTAAAGTTACTGTATTCATGAAAGAAAAGTTTCGTAAGTAAATCTGAAGTAACAGACAACATTAAAACCCTTGCATAAGCACGCACACGCACACACATGAGGTGGGAAGTAAGACTTGTGACATTTTTAAGCAATTAACAAAATTAATCATTTTTAAAGATAGAGAACACTGACTAGTCCAAATCTGACTTTCCATCCTTATTACATATTACTTGCTTCTATCCAAACTACCATTTAGTCAAGCAGTATTCTATCTAACCCTGAGATTCTCTTTCCTGATGTTGCCAGCTTCTAGTGACTTCTGCTCAAAATGTACATATCTAAATAAGTACATGTTGTCCCTCTGAAAAGATGGTAAACTCCTTGAGGAAAAGGGCTGTTTTTATATATTAAAAATAATGAATAAATATTTTTGGATGAATTATTTAGCCATATTTAACAATCAAAAGGTCACTCCATCAAACATATGAGAAACACTGTACTTCTGTGCCACAGATAATTAAAGCACGACATTATTATTTTAAGTTATCCTAATAAACTGCAGTATTATTTTAGCTGCAATGAACATATTAATGTAATTAAAAACAACATGGAAAGATTTCAAAACTCTGATCAATGACAATAGGACCTCTTAAATCAATGATCACCAAAAGCATACATTTATTAGATAGATAAAGCAGCAAATTATATTGATTTTCTCAATTTCATTCTACTTGTTTGTTTCAAGGGAAGATTCTTTGATAAGGATGAGTTATTTAGAAATGACAAGGCTTTTTTTTTAAGGTCAGTAATAAAATCTTTCTAAAAAAAGAAAAGATGATAATCCAGTCTTGACCCTGACTTAATTCAGATTTAATCTTTCCTCCCAAAAAAGGCTAGAGAGTTTAGGGGTTTCAAAGAGTTAAAATAACTAAATTTTAATAAATGTTAAAACTCTTAAAAGGCTGAAAACAAATCTGGTATTGAGGTGCAGGATTTTCTTTATGAGTGTTTCACCTCTGCCTCTAACCTGCTCAATTCTGATATATTACTCACAAAAATTTATAGCCTAAAAGCTTTTGTGAGTATTAAAGTAGAATTAAGCAGAAACTCTGCTTATACCCAATAAAGTAAAATAAACTCCATCAAATGCATGGGTTCTGGTGAAGGTATAAAATGCAGATTCAGGCTTTCAAGTGATTTTATTCTCAGAGCTTGACATTTTACCTTGAAAGTCACCCTGGTCTACATTTATTACCTTAAGCTAACTTGTTTAATATTTAAAGAAACTTTAATAAGATTGCCTGTTATGCTCGTTAAAAGCCTTATAATGATCACATTAAAAAGATTATTTTTAAACTGCTTTTTGGCAAGCCATCTGGCAAACGATATTTCTAATAAAAATCAAGCAATATTAGACAATATTAACGCATACAAAATTTTATATGCTATGGAATTTTCAGAGTGTAAATGTTTTAATGTATCAAGAAATTATTCAAAAAAAATTTTCCAAAGCATTAAAGAAACACTTTGAATTATAACACAGTTTAAATGCATGAACTTTCTAAGCAATATTATATCTGATTGGCTACACTGTATGTGTTAGTACCATAAAGTTAGAATCCTGATAACCATACATTATGCCAAGACTTTTCGGCTGTAAAGTTAAAAAGAGAACTTTGGTATATGTTCCAAATCCAATCAATGGAAAAAGAAAACCATCCTCCTTCCCACCAAAAGACATAACAAAAAGGTGCCACTGTCTAAATTAACTCATTTTTAAAAATAGAGAACACTGACTAGCCTGAATCTAACTTTCCATTCTTATTTCATTACTCACCTCTATCCATAACCTCATATACCCTAAACACTAAAATTTCTAAAACTTTGTAGAAACAGTAACTTTAAAATATGTCTTTTAAGAAGCAAAAGGAATGTCAGGTTCCAACGTAAATGTGAATTAAAAATTAAACAATTAAAATAAGTAATATAAAGAGATGAAATAATATAAAGAGTGAAAACTATAGATTAAAACCATAATGGCACCCTAACTAAATCTACTATATTTAATTGTTTGCTAATACACATTATAAATCATTCAGGATTATTATTTCCTTATTATGTGAGTTAATCAGAATGCACTTGTAATCACTTACAGATGAAGAAAACAGGAAGTGAAAAAAACTCACAAAAATTATATTAACTCCAGATTACACGCAAAATATATTTTAAATAACTTCTCCTCTTGCTTCATGAAACACCAACTTTAAAGGAGAGATTCTCATTTGGATCAGCTCAGTGAAGTAAAAACTATTTACTCTGAAGGACTGAATAAAAATAATTGCTCTAAAATCTTTGTTAACCTCCAAATCAGGTTTATATTCTAATAAATCCTAAATGGATTTTTATGTGTAGATTGGAAACACCTTGATGTAAAAGAGCTTAAAAAGTGGCATTTTTCTGTCAAATCAAAGTCTTTCTTCATGATCAGCAAACAATAAGCACAACAGTATTTTATATTCTCTATATTTTTCAGTTAATTTTTAGTTCACTGTTGTCTTGGTATTAGGGTTCTCCATTTGTCAAATTAGTCACACATTTTGTTGACTAAGACAATTTTTGGGTTTGTGATATTTGCCTTGTTCTGTAAATTAACCCCACACTAGTTAAATGTCTAAATGAAATTAATATAGCTGATGTTGATACATTTCCCATTTTTGACTTTCAATTACTTGTTTAAATAATGTAGATAATTCAATTTCAATTGCATCCTATATCTTTACCACATTATTCTTTGTTGTTGTTTTGTTTTGCTTACAAATCTGATCACATTTTTTAATGTGTTGATGTCCAGACTATACACAGATAAATGATAAAAGAGATACAAGAGTCCAGGTGGAGTAGGAAGTCCCTATGCCTGTTGGGGTTTTACAAATGCTCCTTTTTACAGATTGTACTGATTAAATCATGCATTAATACATTACATAGACTCTTGGAAGAGATCAGTAATCACTCAAAGAATGTTACTTAATCATTCATATAAGAAAGATGAAGTGGATGAAAAATGCCCAATATACAGATTTTACTATGCATTTCCACGTATACTCTGTGGAGATTTTCCAACAATATGAATATCTGGAACAGAGAGTACAGATGAACCATAACTAAAAATGAAGACAAAATCAGGTAAGATTGCTTTCTCAATCACAAAGTTCTTTTATGATCCCAAAGTCTCTTATAAAAGTAAAGTTCCTTATTTTCTTTTTTTTAAAATGTGATCTGGAAGGGTTTTTTTTTAATTTAAAGGTATGTTGTTAAGTGACTTGCTCAAGGTCACACAACTAGGCAATTATTAAGTGTCTGAGGTTGAATTTGAATTTTAAGTATTAGATGTCTATGATCTACTTTAAATTGCTCAACAGACACAATACTCAAACTTAAGAGAAAGGTGAAGGTTAGATAAATAAATCTGGGAGTAGATGAGATCAGAAAGAAGGTCAAAGTCAGACCTTTGTAGGACAATCAGTTAATGAGAACAACATGAAGATCCAGCAAAAGAGTCTAAAAAGTATTGATCAGAGAGGTAAGAGAAACAAGAGAGTAGTGTCACTGATATAATGTCCCTCTGATAATTTTCAATATTAAATATAGTAAAATAGAATCCACAATGGATACAAGTAATACCAAATTCCAGTTCAGAGTCAGAGTTAGAATACAGCTCCAACAATGATCACTGTTGGAAGGGTTGTGGGAAATCTGGGACACTAATACATTATTGGTGGAGCTGTGAACTCATCCAACTTTTCTGGAGAGCAATCTGGAACTGCCCCCCAAAGGCCAACAAAAATGTGCATACCCTTTGATCCAGCAATACCACTACTGGGCCTATACCCTGAAGAGATGATGAAAAAGGGTAAAAACATCACTTGTACAAAAATATTCATAGCAACCCTGTTTGCAATGGCAAAGAATTGGAAATCAAGTAAATGTCCTTCAATTGGGGACAATGTATGTCATGGAACACTACTGTTCCATTAAAAACCCGGAGGGAAGGGAATTCAAGGAAGCCTGGAAGGATCTGCATGAACTGATGCTGAGAGAAATGAGCAGAACCAGAAAAACACTGTACACCCTAACAGCAACATGGGGGCAATGATCAACTTTGATGGACTTGCTCATTCCATCAGTGCAACAATCAGGGACAATTTGGGGCTGTCTGTAATGGAGAATACCATCTGTATCCAGAGAAAGAACTGTGGAGTTTGAACAAAGACCAAGGACTATTACCATTCATTCATTCATTCATTTATTTATTTTAGGTTTTTGCAAGGCAAATGGGGTTAAGTGGCTTGCCCAAGGCCACACAGCTAGGTAATTACTAAGTGTCTGAGACCGGATTTGAACCCAGGTACTCCTGACTCCAGGGCCTGTGCTTTATCCACTATGCCACCTTGCCACCCCTTATTACCTTTAACTTAGGAAAAAACCTGATATACTGTTGTCTGATCATGCTACCTCTTTTACTTTATGTTTCTGCCTTAAGGATATGATTTCTCTCTCATCACATTCAATTTGGATCAATGTATACCATGGAAACAATGAAAAGACTGGCAAATTGCCTTCTGTGGGGGATGGGGAAGGGAAGTAAGATTACGGAAAAATTATATAACTCAAAATAAATAAAATCTTGAAGGAAAAAAAAAGAACACAGCTCCAAGTGCTTGAAATTTCATTTAAATGTATAACATCTAGCATCAATCCAGAGAATTAACACTGAAGGTTTTTATTTTGAACTGATAAATATTTCCCTATAAAATTATACTATATACTTACCAACTGAGGCAGCTAAGTAACCCAGTGGATAGAGCACCAGACCTAGAGTAAGGAAGACCCAAGTCCAAATCCATCCTCAGACATATAGGTTATGTGAGCCCAACAAAGTCACTTAACCCTGCTTCCTCATTTGTAAAATGAGCTGGAAAATAGAATTGGCAAACCACGCCAATATCTTTGCTAAGAAAACACCAAATGGGGTCACAAAGACTTGGAAATGACTGAGACAACTGTACAACTTACCAGTTCATCTAAGAGGGCCTGCTTATTCTTCCTTTTTAGAATTTGCTGCAGTTGTTCCTCCTTTTGTATAAAGAGTCGTCTTTGTTCATTTTCTTGTCGTTCCACTTCTAAAGCTTCTTCCAACTCCTCCTGTTCCCGAGTCTAAAACAGTCATAACACTTGCTTAACATAGGGAGTTTACCAACAAATATAGACTCTATATACAAACTTCAACAGACTATAATGTTGTGAACATTCTTACCAGTTGAGAAAGAATTGTCCATCAATGATTTTCATAGAATAATAATTTCTGCTTCTTTTGGAACTAATATTTCATCTCACTCTCTGATCATAACCCACTACTCAAAAAAACCTGAAAGACTCCTCAGAAAATGCTCTACTAAAACTGTACTACAACCAGATGCCAAATCATAACAATTAAAAGTCATAAGGATCATATATTGCTTCATTTCAGAGGACTTAAAAGCCATCAAAACAGGTATCAACACTTCCAAAGGTTCAAAAAAGGAATGGATGCTTGCCCTCTATAAGGTATGTCTGCAGAACTCAGTCAAACATTTGACTCTCACAACAATCTAGGTCTCCCTCTAAGCTTCACCTCTTCTCCAGGATGATTTCCTCCAACCAAGGTCAGTCTGTCTCTCTCTGTCTCTTTGTCTCTGTCTCTGTCTCTGTCTGTCTCTCTCTCTCTCTAATACCTAACTAAGAAAGAGATTCCCTCTTTCTCTCCACTGGTCAGAGTCCCTCAAAATTCAGCTTCAAGCCCTATCATCTCTATGAAGGCTTCACTGACTTGCTGATCCTCACACTTCAGGCTCTCCTCTAAATTTCTATGGCATTTATTATGCACACCATACGGTACTTACAACATACAATCTCTTGAATACCTTGAATTAATCCTAAATAACTAATTGTAAAATCCACCATTCAACAAGCTGCACTGAACAAAGGAATAGTAAAGAAGCTAGAGAGCATTTAGGCCCTTAAGGATTTTGCCAAAATCACTTCAATCAAACAAACTGATATTATGCATCTACTAGATGTAAGGTACTCACCGTGTCAAATACTAGGGATAAATGACAAAGGCATAGTTCTTGACCTCAAAAAGCTTATTGGAGGTATATGAGAAATATACAAATAAATATGAAAATAAACATAATGTAAATGAGGCAAAGGAGAGAACCAAATAAAAGTCTTAAGAAAAATTTTAGGAAGGCCAATCCACTTTCATTTGGGTTGTGTCAGGGTGTGGGAAGAAGGGAGGATGAAGAAAGTGAAGGATAGGTGGACAATCAAAGAATCTTTCATGAGAAGTAGACTGCACCTTGAAGAAAAATAAAGATTTCAACAAAGATGAAGAGGAAGCACATTTCAGAAATGAGGGTTGATCTATTGAAATACATGAAGATAAAAATTAGAGAATAGTAGTTCAATTTAGCTTGATTTTCGTGAACATGAAAGGAAATAGTTTGAAATAAGGTTGAAAAGATAGGTTGGAAATACAGTGTCATAAATGCCAGACTACAGCGGTTATATTTCATTATATATAGGCAACAGGGAGTAACTGAAAATTTTTGAGTAGAGAAGTGACATAAGCATAGCTGTGTAGAAAGAAATTGTGTGACAGATGCACTGAAGACAGAAGACATTAAAAGAAAGACCAATCAATACATAATGATCATTTGAGCTGGCTGAGAAACTGATCAATCAACTATCATTATAAGAGCTTATGTATGTGCCAAGAACTGTGCTAGGTGCTCAAGATTACAAATAGAAGTCAGGCATACTCTATTCCTTAGAACTTTACATCCAACTAGGGCAAGATTTTGTGAACTTGGAAAGGAAAACTAATGTATATCTTCTTTCAACATAACTAGTTTCCTATCATTTTTATTTTATTTAAAAAATATTCTGAGGAATCCATTGACTTCATCAACTGGCAAAGGAATCTATGATGTACAAAATGTTCACAGATAAGTAAATAAAGGTTCTATTAAAAAGAAACACAAAGTGTACAGGACAACAGAAAGCTAATCACGGGGAATAAGAAAAGGCTTTTAGAAGGATGTAGGAGTTCCAAGAGGCAATGGTGAGGAACAAGATCGTAACAGAGCTTCACTGCCCATGGAGTCTAAGTCTCATAATGAATAAATAACTTAAAATACTTAACAAATTAAATGGGGGGGGGGGGTGTCCAAGCATCATAACTATAGAATCAAAAAAGTATTTCCATGGGAGATGGGGAGGTTGCGAGCCCATAGGAGAGCCCAGAATCAGGAAATTGTCTGAGAGAAAAGGGCACTTTTCACTGTTAGACAAAAAGTATCAGGCACAATTACACACTATAATGTCTACAAAACCAAGGAAATTATACATTTTATTAATATTCAATTCATTCAACAATTCTGCTATGAGAATAAGATTCTAATTTTATAACAATGGTCACCAGGATTCTCTTTACAAAAATGTATTTTATGCTCAATTCTTAGGGAGTAGGGTAGGGTAGGGTGGGGTAAGGGGAGAGAGAAGAAGTAAATAATATCTGCATTATTCAAATTTTAAGAGGGAAAAATGGCTACCTATGTAACTCTTCCTTCTCCGAAGTTACAGTTTTACCCAACAATCCATTTAAACTAATCTAGAAAACTAAAAAATAGGAAATGTGCTGTCTTCATTAAGACTTGTTTGTCCTTCATTCTTGAAGAATACCATGACATCAGAGAGGTGGTATTATGACATGCACTGAATTGGATATGAGTGAGAGGGTACTGTGCACAGTCATCCAGGTCCTCTTGATTCCAGGGCCCCCTATCTCTAGATAGAACCCAGTGCTCTAGCACCCAGTGCATCACCTAGCTGTCCCCTCACTAAGACTAGTTCAGAATTAAATTTCATCTTCCAGTGTAATACACTAACAGTCACCAAATAGAAATACTTGTACTTAATAATATGGCAGACTACAATTTCTATAGACTTCTCTTCATATTAAGAAATGCTAGGGGCAGCTAGGTGGCACAGTGGATAGAGCACCGGCCTTGGAGTCAGGAGTACCTGGGTTCAAATCCGACCTCAGACACATAATAATTGCCTAGCTGTGTGGCCTTGGGCAAGACACTTAACCCCATTGCCTAGAAAAAAAAAAAAAAAAACCCTAAAAAACCCACTAATTTTACTGAATCTAAATGATATTCTTGTTGACAGAATCCTGAAAAGAATGACTGGCCCTCTGAGTCAAAAACTTTTCTCCCAGCAGTTTCTCTATGTCATAACTAGATTACTTTATTGCATGCCTAAATTCAGAACAGAGACTTATCAGAATAAAAAAATTAAATTGGTGTATTTTTCAAAAATATTCCTCTGATTCATTTTTAACACAAAGGTGGAATCCAGAGAATTTATTCCTCGGAGTTAGTGAAAGATACCAGTCATATAAAAAATACTGGCATTCCATTCCACTTTCCATTTTAAGGAAACTTCCCAATGATACTTCAACTACTGACATGAGGGAACCTGTATCTCCATTTGAAATATACTGCTCATTTTGTTTATTTAAAACATTAGTAACACAAGCAGCCAGTATAGTGCCAAGTATATTGTTCTACATACAGTAAACAAGTCATAAATGGTGTTGATTTACTGAGAACATTTAGCCTTAAATAATCTAAACATTCTAGAAAGGCAAGGATGGTTCTAACTGCATCCATGGCAATAATGTCTGTGATTTTTCAAAAATTTATTTTCAAAGTTTCACTTCGAAATGTAAATATAACTACTTTTGCAATACAACTATGCTGGAATGAGCTAACTCACTAGTTTTCTAGTTTAAAACCATGAAAAGAATATGGATAAAGCTTTTATCTGAAATTCTTCTTGAATAATGTACCTGACATGAAATAATTTTTTTTATTTCATTTAAGGATAAATCTCTGATGCTACCATTCTGCTCCACTATTTTATATAAATAATTTAGTGCAAGCAAAAGACATTTTTGATCAATTTCCACAATGATTTTTTTAAAAAATAGGGACAATTCAATTAGTAAATCCTCAAGGTACTTTTAACAAAGTCAACCTAAAAATAAAGGAGTATGCACAAAGTCTTTTGAAATATTGAAATGGAGACATCAAGGTGAGACATCAAGGTGAGACATCAAAGGACTTTAACTACTCCAGAAGAAGTATGGTTTAAGAGAGGAAGCATATAATGAAGAAGAGAGAAATGGCCAAGAAGGGAAAACAACTTGAATTCCACTTCCAAAACTTTAAACTACATGATTCAATATGACCAATATGGAAATGTTTTTTATGCCTGGACATGTATAATCTATAGAAAACTGCTTGCCTTCTCAACTAGGGGAGGGAGGAAGTTGTAAGAGAGGCTAGAAAATTGTCTCTTTCTAGATCTAACAGCATATGATCTAACACGTTTAGAGCAAACTAAAAACTTATTCATTTTTTAAATTGCCTTTTTCCATATCTAAGGACCTAAGGAGGAAACAGTACTGAAGTTAATATGTAATTTTGGTGATTAGATCATATACATAACAATCCTTTTTATTTGCAAAATGCATTTTACATACATTCTCTTGGTCCTACAATAAGTTGTCTAGATTAATTTTTAATTTAGTAAGATGACTGATATTTATTTTGATCAAATTAAGTCAAAGTAACCCTGACATTTATTACATTAAGGGGGAAAAATAACTAGCAAAATAAGCTAAATTGACTTTAGCTTACAAGTTTGTTTCTCTAGTTTATTATAATTCATTTTACTTTTTTATTAACAGGGTCTTTGTTTTCCTCATCCCCCTCTTGGGAGCTACATAAATGCCTGTGTCTGGAATTTTCTTTCCCTTTCAAATGAAAAAGCAACTATTCTTCCAGCATAAGAATCAACAGAGTCTTTCATGGCTATTGTCCAAATGAACCCCTAGCAGAGAATATATATGCTAGCAAAAGTTAACATTTAATATGCAGATAAAACTCATGCATTCAGATCTTGAAAGAATAAACATTTTCAAATATTTTTAACAATATCAACAAAACATGTTGCTTTCATTACTGCAACATGTCTTCTATATCTGACCTAACCTTTAGACTCTAAAATTTGTAGATTTTGTTTTTGGAAAAGCCATTTAAAGTGCAACAACTGGAAGCATCGAATTCTATTAAAATAAAGGAAAAAATAAAAGTAATTTACCAGTTTTAACTTGTTTTTCTGAATGACATCTTTGTTTTCCTTTTGGTAGAGTTCCATTTTCTTTTTGGTATTGTCCAAATCCACATTATTGGTCAAGTTAAAAACTGCATCAGAAGAAACCATAATTGCATGAGAACATAACAATATATCTCTTATTCTTACAAACATCATCATAACTTATAAGTTTGGGGCTGATTTATATGGTGTCCTTTAACTATGTAAAATCCATGTGAAGTCCATGATGATTTTTATAATATTATTATTTTAAAATTTTTAAAGTATATAGATTTTTTAAGGGACAGGTGGTATAATGGATTCAGTTTAAATATTGACTTAGAGGGTCAAATATTGACATAGAAAACCTAAATGAACATTATACAGCTTGTATTGTATTTTTTTTTATTTTGCTAAACATTTCCCTTAAGGGCAATAAGGTGGTGTAGTAGATAAGAGTGCCAGGTCTGGAGTCAGGAAGACCTGAATTCAAATTCAGCCCCAGACATTTTCTAGCTGTGGGACCCTGGCCAAGTATTCTTCTTCAGAGTAGCAAACTATTCTAAATACCTTTACTCAGAAAGTTCCAAATGGGTCAGACATAACCAATTCAAAAGCAATAAAAAAAAAATCCATTTACCAGTTATATTTACATTTGGTTTGGGTAACACTTGGAATTGTGCATAGTGTGGCAGAGCCCATGAGTTGGACATTGGTAAAAGACTTTCATTTTTGTCTTTGTATCCCCAATGCCTAGCACAGTGCCTTGTACTGATTGATTTATTGATAACATGAGTTTACTGTTTGTGTTTTAGATTTTCTGGAAAATGTATATGTTGTATATGTATATAACATATGCAAATCTAGTTTTAGATACTTACTGAATATCCCTGAACAAATCACTTGAACTCTGTCTCGCTTTCCTTATGAGGATAATAATAATAGCACCTTCCTCACAAGGTTGTAAGAGTCAAATGAAGTAACATTTAAATAGTATGCCTCTTCTGAAAAGGATGTTTAGTAACTTCAGCTAAAAGTAGACATAGCAGAAATTCATTTTTCTTTACAAGTCTTTTACCATTTTAAGAATCTAGTCATTTAAGGTAGTATGGATTCAACCTGCATATTATCATAAATTTAAAGTCAAAAGAAGTTTTAGGGGTCATTTAGACCAATCCCTTCATTTTACAAATGAGGAAACTGAGGCCAGAGAGAAGATTGAGTGATTTGCCCAAGGTCACATGGGTGAACTGAGATTTCAATCAAGCTCTCTGACTTTGAGTTCAAATACAATCGAAATAATTTCACTTCAATCCAACAGTAATTTAGATTGCTTTATATTAGAATATACTGTCAGATATAGGTTCCAAATTTTTTTGGTGAGGAGGAGAAAGAAGATTTTTCAATACAGATGTCAGAATAAAGAAATAAGTTTGAGAAGGAAATGCTTTAGTTTTTAATCTTTCTTTCCAGTTTCCAAAATACCAGTTTACCATTTGTGTTTTATTTTGATTTTTCACAGTGTTAATATTATTCTCTCAACCAGTCATATTCCTTTTACTTGAAAGCTCTAATCTGAACATTAAAAAAAATTCATTAAGAAAATATTTAGAATTCATACTGTTTTGAAGAGGCTCAATTAAATTTTGCAATTACAAAATGACAATTGTGATTCACTGAAAGCTTATTTAAGTATTAAAAAACTGTTTCCATGACTGCTCTTATCAAATTCTTTTGAGACTTTATCAGGCCCCACTTCATCCATTCATCTTCATTTATCCCCCCTCAGAAATAAGCAATTTAATAATCTTCCCCAAATCTCATACACTTTCTATTTTATCATTTTCCAGGCATAGGTATATAGGGATATAATAATGTAATCTTTTTAACCTAGAAATGGTAGAGGCCATTGAAATGTGAATTCAGATCTGGTTTGTTTGGGTTTTTTTTTTTTGCTTGTTTTATAAGAAATGATTGAAAGTGATGGGAGAGGATATATTCTTTTATATTATGGTACAAATTCTTTCCTCAAGATGGTAATTTTCAAAACTTTTGTTTTCAGGACCCCTGAATACATGTAAAATTGTTGAGCAATAACCCCTCCAAAAGAATTTGCTTATGTGAGTCATAGCTACTGATACTAATCTATTAGAAATTGAAGCTTCTTCGTATTATGATGAAAATGCTTTTGACTTTAGAGATTCCCAGGAGTCTCCAGGTCACACTCTGAGTACTGCCCAATGGTGATCCTATTCTGGAAGAGCAACTGTGTCTGTGTCATACAGTGTCTGTTTGTACATATACACACACACATATGTATGTATAGCTTAAAAACCATATGTACTCATTTTCAGTTGTGTCTGACTCTTTGTGTCCCTATTTAGAATTTTCTTGGTAAAAGATACTGGAGTGGTTTGCTATCTTTTTCTCCAGCTCATTTTACAGATAAGAAAACTGAAGCAAACAGGGTTAAGTGACTTGCCCAGGCTCACACAACTATTAAGTATGAAGTCAAATTTGAACTCAGATCTTCCTGACTCTAAGCCTGGCACTCTATCCACTATACCACCTCACTGCCTTTAAGGAAAATGCTTAACAAAATAAGTTAAAATACAAAACAATGAATATAATGTTAATTTATGATTTTCTAAGTCAATATTTGACCTCTGGGATTGGTTTCTATTTGAGTTTGACACCACTGTTTGAGAATAAGGAATTTAAAGGAAAAGGAAGAAGTTGTATATTTTGTTTCTACACAAATGTAACATTCTATCCTTATAGCTAGCTCTACACTAACTAGTCTTGTAAACTTTGGCAAATTACTTTATCTCTCTGTACCTTAATTTCATTTAAATTTAATACACAAGAATGTCTATTTTATATGCAAGGAACTATATATAAATACTGGCACTACAAAGTTAAAAATTAAACTGTCCCTGACCTTAAACTTAAAGAGTTTATATTTTGCTCAATGAGCTCACCTGCTAAGACTAGAGAAGCTGAACAAGATGGTTTCTAAGGCCTCTAACCATGTCACTGATTAATATGCTGCTAGCGATATGCCAATCAATAAGAATATAGGAAAACATGCAACTTGTTTTGTTTTTTTAATGCAAGATATCTGAGCAACAAATAAAAGTATAATGGTGACACACATTATTAAGTCTATAACCAAAGGTTGTCAATCAGAATGATGAATATATTCTTTACAAAAAGAGAATTTTTTGTTTTCAGTATAAGTAGGAGTCATCTTGCTTTAGCTTTGAATAAAACAAACAGGAATAATGGATTAAAAGTAGAACTCAACAAATATCTACTGATTAACTGATTTCCTAATTCATAACACTTCAGGACTCCATGAACCACAATTTTACTATAGTGCACACCTCAACCCCTCTAGATGGTTTCCTTAATTAATAACAGGGAGGCTCCTTCAAATTTCTTTAAGCACGTTCTTGAAAAAATAGAGATTCCATTATTATGTCTATCTAAAGCATTTTTCAATTTAAGGGGACCTTCAAGATCATTAGTTTGCCAAGTTCAGGTTCACTTTTAAGCCACAAATAATTCTTCAGAAAGTTGGAAGCCTTTATAAAACAAAAACTAAATTTAACTATTTTTTCAGCTTCTAAAAATGTTTATATCATTTACGTTCTTTAAAAATTAATGAAGATTAAGATCAACTCCACATAAAATGTAACAAATATAACACTTGGTCATTAATAATAATAATCATAATCCTCATGACAATCAGAATTAAATGTGTTCACTCTAATTATAAAAAGTATTGTAGTTTCAAAATAATTAACAAAACTCTCAAAAATAAACACCTTTACAAGAAAAGTTACTTTTCTTGAAGTTTATATGAATTAGTCAAAATGATAGTCCTGACTCAAACAGATTTTCACTAAAGTTGTATACATAGACAAATCTTTAGAATTGGAGGCTGTCAAGCAAAGTTTAAAGTCAATTATATAAAAATGTTTCAAGTTTTTAAAAATCTCACTTTTCAAAGTGTCTTTCAAGACACTCTATAGATCATGCTCAATAAATAACAGCTAAATATTCACTACAATTTATGCCATTTGGCCTTAACTTTTTAGTTTTATTATCATGAAAACTAAAGCAATTCTGTTAAGCCCTTACAATTTAAATTTATCAACATCATGACAAAAATTAGCTCTTCTGAGCTATGATTTTTCAGGCCTTTTATATTTAATAATCAATATACTGAAATTTGGAAAGCTACTACTGAAAAGATCTTATGAAAACACTGGCATAAAATCGTATCTCCAATCAGAGCTCCAACCACAACAGCTGCACTTGAATGTCAGCACTTTTTATGATTTAAATATACATAGCAACTTTCAAAATGTTTAATATAATGACATAAGTAGTCAAAAACATATTATGATATGTCATGTAAACTTCAGAAAAATTTGTAAGTCAAGATGAAGATTATCTAACTATTTTATAAGCATAAATGGCTTTTAAAAATGAATCTATTCCCAATTCTTTACAAATATAAACTTTTTCCATGAGAAACACCACTTTTAGAAGCTACTAAGACTAAATATCACTTTTAGAAGTCACTGCCTTAAACAGGTAAACCACAAATCCACATGATTCAAAATATTATATGTAGAGAATATTAATAATCACAACTTCTTGAGAGTTCAATTCACAAAAATTTTTCCTTTCAACTTAATAAAAAGAACCAATTTGATTGCCTTCCCCACACACATACATAAATTCTTTTTCATGAATCAATAGATATTCAACCACAACTGCAGAAATACTAACAAGCAAATTTTCCACAAATAGTAGCAGTTATATAGATTGTGTTATACTGAGAAAATTATGTGGATGTTTTCTTAACAGGTACCCATTTTATGAATAAGAATATTATATAAATAACAATGTACAAAAAAATGAAGGAATTGCTCAAAATAATAACAACTTACTGAAGTGAGATTGGAAACTATCTTTTTAAACTGAAAATTTATCCAAGCCATGGCAGAGGGATCATATTTCAAAACTGCATCCACAAATTTAGTTTCATATACAAATAAAATAATCATTTAAATTCATAATCTATGTAGCTTATTTTCATATAACAACCTGTTATGTAGTTACAGAGAAAAATTTAGTTCATGAAAAAATTTTGCCTTTGATAACTGATTAAACCATAATGACTTAAAAATATATAAAAATGACTAAGAATATTAACATCTGCATTGTATTCATGTTTTGTTCCCCTTATTTCACATTCAATTTCTTTTTTGTACTCACTAAAAAAAAATCATAGTTTAATTCTAAAAAACTAATACATTTATAAATTATTTTTCTTTTAATCCAAACATCAGACAACCAACCACAGAAAATTCATAAACACAAAACAGTTAGGGACTGGATTTGTGATTGACTGGTACAGGAACTCTCAGCTAAGGAAGCACCCACCACCACCAAAACAATGCATATCAGTACCTTTCTACAACTCACAGGGCTTAAAGAGTTGTCCAGAACATTAACTGACTTGTGGAAGGTCACATGGCAAAAAAAAGTGTCTGAAGCTATATGTGAACTCAAGATTTTCCTGAATGAAGATCCAGTTCTGTATCCACTACACTACCTAGTTGGCTCTGGAGTAATATATAAAATAGTTTTGCTTTTGTTTCCATTTCATTAGGATTGTGGAGACATTGGCATTCTTCTAAGCAATAGGGAGAAATGGAAATTTCAGGAGGTGATGAGATTATTAATGGATTACGGTCCTGATAAGAAGGGAAGAAAACTTAAAAGGCAGAAAGGTACACTGACAGGTACTGGAATAAGTGTTCTACAAATATTTTGTTTTATCCTTACAATAACCCTGCAAGACAAGGGCTGTTATTATACCCCCCCTTTTTTTACAATTGTGAAAACTGAGGCAAACAAAAGTTAAATGACTTTGAAGTCAGTTCCTGCTAACTCCAAATTCATTCCATTCACTGTTCCATTTAGTTATCTCTTAGACAAATAAATAACATTACAAGAGATGCCAAAATCTAAGGGGGTAGTCGCAGTGAGGTTTTGAAAGTAACAGCTGACAAACTGTTCTGAATATGTGTATACACACACACACACACACACACACACACACACATATATGCATACACCTTTTAATAAAAAAATGTAAAATACCTAACTCCAATATATTCACTTATACATATTTAGAAACCATATACATGTAAAACTAAAGTATTATTTATAACACAAAACATGAAAGCAGAAATTAAACCAGAAGAAAAAACTGAATTATTTTTAAAGGAATTGAAAGGATAAGAAGAGACAAGGCAAAGGTTGGAGGTTTTGTTTGGATTTTACATCTAGGGAAAACTAACAGAAAAGAATCAGATTAATGGCACAGGTAAGGAGCTTAACTTTAGTAAGAACTAAATAAAAATCTTTAAGCAGAGAAAAAGGACAATCCTAAAATGTGACAATCCTAAGACATTCTGACAAATCACATCATCTAATTACCTCATTCTTTTCAATAAAGTCATAGATTAAGATATTTGTCAAAAGTCCAGGATAAGAACACTACTGAGGACTAAAGAAACAAGGAAAGATTCTGAACAAGTTGTTGTGAACATTATAAATAATATCTATCAATTCTCAGTAAAAAAAAAAACTGGGAAAGTATGTGGGAGTGGAAAGACAGAAAAATTTGTTGCAAGTCTCATCTATGAGACACACAGATTTTGAGACTCTGGACAAGTCACTTTCAATATCTCAGGAAATTCTCTTTTTTCTTGTTTTTTTTTTTGGATGTGGATAGCATTTTCTGTTTATTTATTTATTTATTCTTATATTTATACAAATAATGTTTTTTATATATTACTAAAACATTCTTATTTAAGAGTAAACATAATACGCCCTCCCCCCAAAAAAATACAGACCTGCATGAGTGATAAAGTAAAGAGAAAAAAATTAAATTAAAATTAAAAATAAAAATAAAATAACAATAATGATGATGATGATAATGATGATAATATTAATAACAACAACAACAACAACAACAATCATAGGTGCAGCCAGGTGGCGCAGTGGATGGAGCACCAACCCTGGAGCCAGGAGCACCCAAGCCCAAATCTGGCCCCAGACACCCAACAATAACCCAGCTATGTGACCCCAGGCAAGCCATGCCAACTACATTGCCCTGCAAAAAACAAAATAATAATAATAGTAATAATAATAATAATAATAATAATAGTAATAGTAGGGGTGCCCAGATGGCACAGTGGACAAAGCACCAGACCTGGAGCCAGGAGCAACCAGGTCCAAATCTGGCCTCAGAAACCCAACAATCACCCAGCTGTGTGGCCCCAGACAAGTTACCCAGCCCCATTTGCCCTGCAAACCTCCTCCAAAAAAATAATAATAATAAAAAATATGCTACGGTCTGTGTTCCCATACCTCCAGCTCTGTCACGAGTGGATCACAATCTTTCTGAGAAGTCCATCACAAATGATACTTCCATATTTTTCCACCATTGCCATTGCTGCTAGCAACTCAATCCATTCGTACTTCTCCACTACCATATTCTATACTTACTCTCTCCTTTCACTTTGTCCCTCTTCTTAAATGTGCTGCAGTGTAGCTGAGTGGCGCAGCAGACAGATCCCTGGCCGTGATGCCAAGAGGCCCTGAGCCCACACACCACCCCTTAGGCCCAGCATCCACCCAGCCCTATGGTCAAGGATAGGCCATTAAATCCCAGCCCCTTGCAAGAAGTAAAAAAGAAAATGTGTTATATCTGACAACTCTCCCCACACAATCCACCCTCTCCTCCATCACTCACATCCCCCCTTCCCCCGTCCTCCTTCTCTCTTTCGTTCTAGATGTCTATACCCCATTGAGTATATATGCTGTTTCCTCTCCAAGCCACCTCTGATGAGAGCGAAGAATCCCTCATTCCCCCTTGCCTTCCCCCCTTCCATATCATAGCAATACCTCATTGTAATGAAAAAAAAATATTATATGAAATATCTTAGCCTATTCCATCTCTCCTTTTTCTTTCTCCCATTACATTTCCCTTATAGCCAATGACTCCACTTTTACACTACATTATATCTTCAAATTCAGTTCTCTCCTATGCTTCATCTATAAAACCTCCTTCTACCTGCTCTATTAAATGAGAAGGTTCATATGAGTATTATCAGTATCATTTTTTTATGCAGTAATACATGCAGTTCATCATCATTAAGTCCCTCGTATTTTACCCTTCTCCACTCTCTATGCTTCAATTGAGTCCTGTATTTGAAGATCAAACCTTCTGTTCAGCTCTGGCCATTCCAAGAGGAACATTTGAAATTCCCCTGATTCACTGAAAGTCCATTTTTTTCTCTGGAAGAGGATGTTCAGTTTTGCTGGCTAGTTGATTCTCAGTTGCATTCCAAGCTCTTTTGCCTTCCAGAATATCATATTCCAAGCCCTACAATGTTTTAATGTTGTTGCTGCTAAGTCCTGTGTAATCCTGACTGCAGATCCATGATATTTGAATTGTGTCCTTCTGGCTCCTTGTAATATTTTCTCTTTGACTTGGGAGTTCTGAAACTTGCCTATAATATTCCTGGGGGTTGGTTTTTTTTTAATCACTTTCCAGGGGAGATCAGTGGATTCTCTCAATTTCTATTTTGCCCTCTGTTTCTGGGATATCAGGGTAATTTTCCTATGGTAATTCTGAAAATGATGTCAAGGCTCTTTTCCTGATCATGACTTTCAGATATTCCACTAATTTTTAAATTATCTTTACTAAATCTGTTTTCCATATCAGTTGTTTTTGTCAATGAGATGTTTCACATTTTCTTCTCATTTTTCGTTCTTTTGGTTTTTGAAGTATTGTATCCTGATTCCTCATAAAATCAGTAGCCTCCCTCAGTTCCATTCTACATCTGAAGAATTTGTTTTTCTCAGAGAGCTTTCTTATCTCTTTTTCCATCTGGCCAATTCTTCTTTTTAAAGCATTCTTCTCCTCAATAACTTTTTGAACTGTTTCATCCATTTGACCTATGCTGGTTTCTTCAGCATTTTTTTTTTTTTTTGGATCTCCTTGACTAACCTGCTGACTTCATTTTCATGTTTTTCCTGCATCTCTCTCATTTCTTTTCCCAACTTTTCTTCTATCTCCCTCACTTGATTTTCAAAGTCTTTTCTGAGCTCTATCATAGCCTAAGTCCAATTTCTGGTTTCTTTTTTTTAGTCTTTAGATGCAGGAGCTTGTACTTCCTCATCGTCAGATTGAGTGTTTTGATGCTTCTTCGGATCACAGGCAAAGTACTTCTCAATGGTGTTCCTCTTTTTTCTCTGTTTACTCATTGCCCCAGCCTGTGCTTGCTTTTGGGGTGCTTCCTGAGCTTTTTGAGTATTATTGGGACACCCCCACACACAAGGATCTCCATGTGTGAGGCTCCGTCTTCCCTCCTGGTCTGTGAATGACCATAAGCACACTCCTCTGCCATGGGGCTGAGGTAGGGGAAGGGGGCCTGCTGTTCTATGGGGGGGGCCTAGACTGTGATCAGGATCTGAATGTGGTCAGAGCCCCAGAGTCCTCTTCCAGGGACAGAGCTCAGCAGTCTCCCTCCACTCCCCCCCCCCCCGGAAATTTTCTAAGGGTGGAAAACAGTTGCTGATGTTCTGATTAATCATGTTCCTGACCAAGACTGCTTCTTCCATTAATTAAATTATACTTCTAGTTCAAAACTATGAATAAATACATTGAAACATAATTATTTATATATTTTTAAAAATAAGTGTCCTTTTTGTCAATGAATCAGATAGGAGCTAATAAAATGTCTGTGGCCACACTTACTTTAAATATTTTTTTACTGGTTAGTTTTATTGACATGCCTTTAGAGTACTATTGAACAACAATATGAAAAATATTTCATTTCTGATAAGTCTGATGGTAAATATATGATAGCGCTTTCAAAATAGATAAATCCTACATTTACAATAGTAACATTTGAAGTTTTCTTAGCATTTTTAAGAGTGAATGAGTGGGGGCAGCTAGATAGTGCAGTGGATAGAGCACTGGCCCTGGAGTCAGGAGTACCTGAGTTCAAATCAGGCCTCAGACACTTAATTAATTACCTAGCTGTGTGGCCTTGGGCAAGCCACTTAACCCCACTGCCTTGCAAATACTAAAAAGAATGAATGAGTGCTTTCTGCATATAATGATCTACACAAAGTGATCTAGGTATCATGTTATAAAGGACAAATCAAGAAAATTCCTGGGGTCAAAAACTATACAGCAAATCTCTGTCAGTGCCAGAAAAGGGGGGGGGGGGAGGTGAAGTCTGATAAAAGCTGTGTTTCTTTCTATTCTGTACCAGGTTAGTATTATCAGTATAGTTTATAAAACTGATATGAAATTACAGGTGTAATACCTATATGTTTGCTATCAAGGAGAGGGAGGGAGGAAAGAGAAGGAGGTACAAAAATGTGGAACTCAAAAGTTTTACAAAAGGATGAATGCTGAAAATTATCTTTGCATGGAACTGAAAAAATAAAATAACATTGAAAAAATTGAAATAAAATTGATGTGACTAGCAGGGTCAACGAGGATGAAAAACCAAGTATCCACAGGGAAACAAATACTCCAACTTTACCTCATTCTCTCACTGTACTACATTATGCTATGCTATGCTATGCTATGCTATGCTATGCTATACTACACATACACACACACACACAGCGCATAAATGCATAAATATAAACTTTAAAAGATCTTGGAGAACAAGGATAGCAATAATCCAGAGAGCACATAAATATTAGAAGAGTGGTTCCAGTGCTATTTCACGGCTTGAGTTTTGTACAAAATGAGCTAGGAGAATGTTTTGCTAAAGAATATCTATGACCAGAAAATTACTGGACTCAAAATGGACTTGTGAAGCTAGGAAGTTCCAGGAGCTTTTCTCCAAATTTTAACTTTAAATAAATACTTTAATTAAATAAAACCTCTAAACAGACATTAAAGCTACAGAAACCAAAAAACAAGTTCTCAACTCAAGATAACATAGAGGAACTTCAGTAAAATGTCTGTCTCACATGGGTAAAAGAGGAAGTAAAATCCATGGCAGGAACAGCTGGAAAGTCAGTGGGAGGCTCTTAGCAACAGTATAGTTCAGATACAGCTGAGCAAGCCCAGTGGTACAGCATGCCAGCAGTGAGGGTCCAACCCCAAGTCAAAGACAAATTTCGAGCCCTGGGAACACTGCTACAACAGGCAGATCTTGGTTGGGCTACCCAAAAGTAGGGAATTGGGATAAACCATTAGCAACTAAAACATAGACAATACCCTGGCCAAGTGGTAAGCCAGGGACTAGACCCTGACTCCCAGTCCAAAAAGCTTGGGACTCTCCTGCTGTGACCAGAGCGCAACTGTCAAAATGAGCAGAAACAAAAAAACAAACAAAAAAAAGTGTTATCATAAAAAGCTACAATTCTTATAGAGATGATAAAAAACACCACCTCAGAAGAGGAAAGCAGTGGCAAAATGCCTCCATGTGAAGCCTCAAAATTTTTAAAATTAGTCGCAAAATCAAAAAAGATCTCTTGAAAGAGCTCAAAAAGGATTTTAAAAACCAAAGAGAGGAAAAAGAAAAATTTTAAAAAGAAATGGAGAATTACTGAAAACTGACTAAAAAAACAAAACTTTAAAAGTAAAATTAGTCAAATAGAAAAAAGAAATATCCTTTAAAAGTAAAGAATGCCCAATTGAAAAACAAATAATGTAACTCATCAAAAATTAAAATTAACCAACTGGAAAAAGAAAAATAAGATCTAAAAGTAAAATAATCAATTGGAAAAGAAAGCACAAAAACTTACTGAAGAAAATAAAAATCTAAAAATGAGAATTGAACAAATGGAAACTAAAGACTCCATCAAACAAAACCAAAAGGCTGAAAAAATAGAAAATATGGTACCTCCTAGGACGAATGACCTGGAAAATAGAACCAGGAGAGATAATTTATGAAGTACTGGTCTAACTGAAAGCCACAATCAGAAAAAGAAACTGGGAAAAATCTTCAGGAATTTATCATGGAAAACTGCTCTAATATCCTAGATCAAGAAGATAAAATAGTCCTTGGAAGAATTCTTCAATCACCCCTAGAAAGAAATCCCAAAATAAAAATACCCAGGAAAATGGTACCTAAACTTCAGAATTCTCAACGAAAGGAGAAAATACTAATGACAGGGGGTGTGGGTACAAGACAGGTATAAAAAAGACGTGAAAAAGAGGATTATATTAAAAAAGACGGCATTAGAGGATAAATAACACCCCATGATAAGGCACAAAGGTTATTACAGAAGAGGGAAAGATGGGAAGTTGTGAATACTCAGTAATCTTACTTTTAACAGATCTAGTTAAAGAGGGAATGACATACATTCCCAATTGGATTTAGAAATTTCTCCTGCCCTATAGAGAAGCAGAGCGGGAAAGGCAAAGGGAAACGAGAAGATAAGGCTGATAAAAGAGAAGAGGAGGAGAAGCCAAGATGGCGGAGAGAAGACAGTCACAGTTCTAGAGTCTCCTGATCTCTTCCCCATCTATCACATGAAACAAACCTCTTAGAGGAAGTCCAACTCACGGAACCCAGAGAGAAAAGCCAGAAGAAAGAGCATCTACCTCAGGATTTGTCTCCCGCTGCAGCTTTGGTAGAATTTGGGCGGGTGATTCTGGGCTCAGAGGGAGGATCAGCACCAGATCAGCCAGATTAACAGCTGAATTGGAACCAGGAGTCTAAGGGCCCTAGAGCCGGACCTGCTGGATCAGCAGTCCGGCCGGACAAAAGGAGCTTGGGTCTGCAGGGAATCGGAGGCCCTGGTGTTGGTGCTGTCCCCCTGGAGCTTGGGGATGGGGCTGCAGGGAGAGGTCTGGTACAGGAGAGCTGCGGACACCAACCCTGGGCTCCTCCAGTCTGAGAAACTCTGAGCCGATGCCTCAATTGCACTGAGGCCTCCTTCCAAACAAACAATTGCAAACTACTTCTGCTTCAGGCCCAGGTGTGTGAGCAGAAGAACCAGCCCAGCTGAGGAATGACCTCAGGCCCTGGTAAAGCCCATCATTGATTGAAGGCAAAAATATTCAATAGTTCCAACTCCTCCCTTCGGGCCAAGGTCACAGACACTCCAGAGAAAACAACCAGCACCACCTACTGGCCAGCCAGAGAAACTACAATCAGTAAATCCCAAGCTCAGGTGAACCAGCCCCCCCCCCCCAACTCAAGGACTTAGCATAATGAAGAAGGGTCAGAGGAAAGGTGGATCCATAGAAAAATTCCTGGAAGGGAAAGACCCCAACTCAGAGAGACTTGGAACATCTGAGGAGAATACAATCTGGTCTCCAGCACAGAAAGACTTCCTTAAAGAAATAAGGAAGGAGCTTAAAAATTCGGGAGAGACAATACCTTGCAAGAAGAAAACAAAACCTTAGAAAGTACAATTGGACAAACACAAAAGGAGAATAAATCTCTCAGATCATCAATTGGACAATTACAAAATGAGAATAATTCTCTCAGATCCTCAAATGAGCAAATGCAAAAAGAAATTAACTCTCTCAAAACCTCAACTGGTCAAATGGAAAGCTCTTTCAAAAGTAGAATTGACCAATTGGAAGAGGAGTTGCAAAAGGTTAATGAAGAAAACTTCTCCCCCCCCCAAAAAAATTGAGTCTACAGAAACTAATGACTACATAAGACAGCAAGTCAGTTAAACAAAATAAAAAATAAAAAAAAATACAAGCAAATGTAAAATACCTCATCAACAAAACCACTGACCTTGAGAATAGATCAAGGAGGGGCAACCTGAAAATTATAGGACTTCCTGAAAACATTGAAGAGAAAAAAACCTTGGCCTTAATATTACAGGATCTAGTGATGGAAAACTGCCCTGATATCATGGAATCGGAGGGCAAAGTAGTTATTGAAAAAGTACATCAATCTCCACCAGAAAAAGATGCTAAAATGAAAACACCAAGGAATGTTGTGGCCAAACTGCAGAACTATCAGAAAAAAGAGAAAATCCTGCAAGCAGCCAGAAGGAAACAATTTAAATATCAACGAGGCACAGTAAGGATGACGCAGGACCGGGCTGCATCGACATAAAGGGATCGAAGGGCCTGGGACGAGATATTTCAAAGAGCACGGGAGCTTGGAATGTAGCCAAGAATCTACTTTCCTGCAAAGCTGAGCCTTCTCTTCCAGGGAAAAAGATGGACATTTAACGAAATGGAAGAATTCCCAAAATTTCTGATGAAAAGACCAGAGCTAAACAGAAAATTTGGACATCAAACAGGAGGTTCAAGAGACACATGAAAAGGTAAAAAAAAAAAAAAATGCAATCCAGTAAGTTAGCTGAAACTGGCTATATCCCAGCATGGGGTTAAAAAAAAAAAAAGATTCTCATAAACCTTGAGAAATGTAACTCTAATAGAGAGAATACACCTAGCCAGAAATGATGGGCATTCATGACCTATCCATGAGACTACTATCTAATGGGGTGTAACTGGCTTTAACCCCATTTGGGAGAAAGACTCTAATAACTATCAGGAATTTTGACTCTATTCGATACAATATACAGAACTAGAAGGGACAGACACTCAGAATTTTCGATGACTTAGATAGAATGATCTAAAAAAAAAAACACTACCGCCCTAAAAATGGGGACATGAAAGAGATGGGAGAAGGGAGGGGATTGAATAGGGTAAATCTCATTATACTAAGAGGTACAAAAAACCTATGGTAATAGTGGGGAAGAAGGGAGCAGAGGAGAAACACCTGAATCTTCTTCTCATCAGACTTGGCTTAAAGTCAACCTACACATACTCAGTTAACATATAAAACATCTAACGTTTCAAGTATTAAAAGGGGAAAAGGGGAGGGGGGACAGAGAAAGGGAAGGGGAGTGGGGGAAATCATAAAAAGAAGGGAAGGGAAAAGGGAAAGGGGAAAGAAAGGGGAGGGTGTGATATAGGAGGGCAAACACAGTGAAGGGGGTGATTTTCAGGAATAAAAGAATGGGGAATATGGATAAAAGGGGGGGGAAGGGGGGAATACAAACAGAGGGAAGATAGCACAGAGGGCAATAAAGAATTAGTAATCATAACCTTGAATGTGAATGGGATGAACTCTCCCTTAAAAGTTAGCAAATAGCACAGTGGATTAAAAACCAGAATCCTACAATATGCTGCTTACAAGAAACTCATTTGAAGCAGAGAGACACATATAGAGTAAAGGTAAAAGGTTGAAGCAAAATATATTTTGCTTCAGCTGAAGTAAAAAAAGCAGGGGTAGCAATCCTTATCTCAGACAAAGCAGCAGCAAAAATAGATAGTGTTAAAAGAGATAAGGAAGGAAACTATATCCTCCTAAAAGGTACCACAGACAATAAAGTCATTTCAATATTGAATATATATGCACCCAGTGGGACAGCACCCAAATTCTTAGAGGAGAAGCTGAAAGAATTACAGGAAGACATGGACAGCAAAACTCTACTAGTGGGAGACCTCAACCTTCCACTATCCGATCTAGATAAATCGAATCATAAAACAAACAAGAAAGAAATTAGGGAGGTAAATAGATTGTTAGAAAAATTAGATATGGTAGATTTATGGAGGAAACTGAATGGGGATAGAAAGGAATATACATTTTTCTCTGCAGTACATGGAACTTATATAAAATTTGACCAAGTACTAGGACATAAAAACCTAATGATCAACTGCAGAAAGGTAGAAATAGTGAATACATCTCTCTCAGAACACAATGCAATAAGTCATATACAATACTGGGGCAAGAAGATATAGACCCAGAACAAATTGGAAAATGAATAACCTCATTTTAAGAAATGAGTGGAGCAAAAAACAAATTATAGGAAGAATTAACCATTTTATTCTAGATAATGATAATAATGAAACAACATACCAAAACAGGTGGGATTCATTCAAAGCGACTCTCAGGGGATATATTATAGCTCTAAATGCTTATATGAATAAATTGGAGAAAGAGGAAATCAATGAACTAAACATGCAACTAAAAAAATTAGAGAAAGAACAAATCAAAAATCCCCAAATAAATACCAAATTAGAAATTCTAAAAATTAAAGGAGAAATTAATAAAATCAAAAGCAAAAAAACTATTGAATAAATAAAACCAAAAGTTGGTATTATGAAAAAACCAATAAAATTGATAAACCTCTGGTCAATTTGATTGAAAAAAGAAAGAAGAAAACCAAATAGCTAGTAATCATAAATGAAAAGGGTAAACTCACCACCAATGAGGAGGAAATTAAAGTAACAATTCGAAATTATTTTGCCCAACTCTATACCAATGAATATGATAATCTAAGTGAAATGGATGAATATTTACAAAACTATAAGTTTCCCAGGTTAAATGACGAAGAGATTAAATACCTAAACAACCCTATCTCAGAAAAAGAAATTCAACAAGCCATTATTGAACTCGCTAAAAAAAAATCTCCAGGGCCTGATGGATTCACAAGTGAATTCTACCAAACATTTAAGGAACAATTGGTTCCAATCCTATATAAGCTCTTTGGAAAAATAGGGAAAGATGGAACTCTGCCTAACTCTTTCTATGAAACCAATATGGTACTGTTACCCAAACCAGGAAGAGTTAAAACAGAGAAAGAAAATTATAGACCTATCTCCCTGATGAATACAGATGCAAAAATCCTCAATAAAATCTTAGCAAAACGATTACAAGTCATCACTAGGATAATACATTATGATCAAGTAGTATTTATTCCAGGAATGCAGGGTTGGTTCAATATTAGGAAAAGTGTTAGTATACTCAATTATATCAACAACAAACCTATCAGAAATCATATGACCATATCAATAGATGCTGAAAAAAGCTTTTGACAAAACACAGCATCCATTCCTACTAAAAACACTAGAGATTGTAGGAATAAATGGACTGTTTCTTAGAATAATTAGCAGTATCTATTTGAAACCATCAACAAGCATTATACTCAATGGGAAGAGGTTAGAGGCATTCCCAATAAGATCAGGGGTGAAACAAGAGTGCCCATTATCACCACTACTATTCAATATTGTATTAGAAATGTTAGCATCAGCAATTAGAGAAGAAAAAGAAATTGAAGGAATTAGAATTGGGAAGGAAGAGACAAAACTCTCACTCTTTGCAGATGACATGATGGTCTAGCTAGAGAATCCCAAGTAATCATGCAAAAAACTACTGGAAACAATTAGCAATTTTAGCAAAGTTGCAGGTTATAAAATAAACCCTCATAAATCCTCAACTTTTCTATATATGTCTAGCAAGAAACAGCAGGAAGAGCTAGAAAGAGAAATCCCATTCAAAGTAACCTCAGACAATATAAAATACTTGGGAGTCTATTTGCCAACACAGACACAGAATCTTTTTGAAAACAATTATAAAACACTTCTCACACAAATTAAATTAGATTTAAATAACTGGGCAAATATCAATTGCTCCTGGATAGGTACAGCTAATATAATAAAAATGACAATTCTACCCAAACTAAACTATCTGTTTAGTGCCCTACCAATCAAAATTCCAAAAAAATTATTTTAACGAGTTAGAAAGAATTGTAAGTAAATTCATATGGAGAAATAAAAAGTCAAGAATTTCCAGGAGCTTAATGAAAAAAAGTGCAAAAGAAGATGGCTTAGCCCTGCCCAATCTAAAATTATACTATAAAGCATCAGTCATGAAAACTGTTTGGTATTAGCTAAGAAATAGAGTGGTGGACCAGTGGAATAGACTAGTTGTAAAAGCAGGAGATGATTATAGTAACCTGCTATTTGATAAACCCAAAGAGTCTGGCCATTGGGATAAAAACTCCCTCTTTGATAAAAATTGCTGGGAAAATTGGAAGTTAGTATGGAAGAAACTTAGATTAGACCAACACCTCACACCCTTTACCAAGATCCAAATGGTTACAGGACATAGACATAAAAAACAATACAATATAACAAATTAGAAGATCAAGGACTAGTCTACCTGTCAGATCTATGGAAAGGGGAACAGTTTATGACTAAGGAAGAGTTGGAGAACATCACCATAAACCAATTAGATGATTTCGATTACATTAAATTAAAAAGCTTTTGCACATATAAAACCAAGGTAACCAAGATCAAAATTAATGTAGTAAATTGGGAAACAATCTTTACAACTATTGATTCTGACAAAGGACTCATTTCTAAAATATACAGAGAACTGAGTCATATTTTTAAAACAAAAAGCCATTCCCCAATTGACAAATGGTCAAAGGATGTGCAAAGGCAATTTACAGATGAGGAGATCAACGTAATCCATAGCCATATGAAAAAAATGGCGTAAATCATTAATTGTTAGAGAAATGCAAATTGGGGCTTCTCTGAGGTACCACCTCATACCTCTCAGATTGGCCAGTATGACCAGGAAGGATAATGATCACTGTTGGAAGGGAAGTGGGAAATCTGGGACACTATTGCACTGTTGGTGGAGCTGTGAACTCATCCAACCCTTCTGGAGAGCTATTTGGAACTATGCCCAAAGGGCAACAAAAATATGCATACCCTTTGACCCAGCAATACCACTACTGGGTCTATACCCTGAAGAAATGAGGAAAAAGGGTAAAAACATCATTTGCACAAAAATATTTATAGCAGCCCTGTTTGTGGCGGCAAAGAATTGGAAATCCAGTAAATGTCCTTCAATTGGGGAATGGCTTAGCAAACTTGTGGTATATGTATGTCATGTAACACTATTGTTCTATTAGAAACCAGGAGGGACGGGATTTCATGGAAACCTGGAGGGATTTGCATGAACTGATGCTGAGTGAGATCAGCAGAACCAGAAAAACACTGTACACCCTAACAGCAACATGGGAGTGATGTTCAACCTTGAAGGACTTGCTCATTCCATCAGTGCAATAATCGGGAACAATTTTGGGCTGTCTGCAAAGGAGAGTATCATCTGTACCCAGATAAGGAGCTGTGGAGTTTGAACAAAGTGCAAGGACTATTCCCTTTAATTTAGAAAAAAAACAGATAGCTTATTGTCTGATCTTGTTACCTCTTACACTTCTCTTCTCTTTAAGGATATGATTTCTCTCTCATCACACCCAATTTGGAACAAGGTACAACATGGAAACAAAGTAAAGACTGACGGAGTGCTATCTGTGGGCGGGGAGCAAGATTGGGGGGAAAATGTAAAACTCAAATAATATCTTTAATCAAAATAAATTTTAAAAAAAGAGAAGAGGAAAGTAAACATAAAGATACTTCTAAAGCAAAAGTAAAAGACAAAAAGGAGAAGAAAAGGGAAGAGGCCTGATAGAAAGAGAGGACAGATTAAGAGAGGCAGCAGTTAGAGACATTTGTATAGATTACAATTTTGCATTCTAAAAATTTTGAGTTCTTAGACAATAACTAAGTCTCTGTTTAAACTTGACTTTGAAAAAGAATAACACTAAATTCTAAGAGAACATCTACACTGAATTTTCTTCTTTAAAAAACCCACATGGGGCAGCTAGATGGCACAGAGTATAGAGCACCAACCTTAGAGTCAGGAGGACCCAAGTACAAATACAGCCTCAGACGTTTAATATTTACTGAGCTGTGTGACCCTGGACAAGTCACTTAGCCCCATGGTCTTAAATAAATTTTTTTTAAAAAATCATCATTCAACTGGAGCTTGGTTTTTCAAGTGTAGCTAGATATCATGACCATTAGCAGAGTTTATTGTCAATATGATAAAAAAGGCAAGATAAGAGTTATTATTTCTTCTCTTGTTAGCAGCAACAGAATTATACAAAAAGAGATAGACAAAAGCAATCAAATCTTGCACCAGACAGGGTAAACCAAGTGACAGACAACACAAGGACTGAGGAGAAAAAGAGGGACCTTTTCCAGGGCCTGGGAGCAAAAATCCAAATTAAGAAGCTTCTGAAGTTGGAGACTCAAACACAATGAAAAACAACTATTTAAGAGAAACCCAAATGACAAACCCAGAAGAAAAGGTTAACTCCACAAAATGAACATCACAAAGGAAAAAAATAAAAAGCACAGCTTGGTCACAAGGACTGAGATTCAAGGATTGCCCTATTTACAGTGACAATACATATGAAAGTTCTAAACAGGTATATATATTTTTTTCTACTTTAATACCAAGTACATGAAGTTTCCTAAGTCTTTTATCTACCTTTTTCATTTCTGTACTTGTACTAAACAAAATTAATTATGGTAATTTTTTAAAATGACATGTTTTGAATGCATACATACATTTTGATGGGTTTATCTTTCCAACTGTCTGAAATCTTATTTAAATGACAAAATGAATACATGTTGCCCCTTATTCATGATAAAAGTTTTGTTTCAACTAATTAGGCCAGTAAAATAAGATCCAAAGCTTCTTTCTAGTCTCTGGTTACCTGTATAATAAAAGAAAATCCTGCCATCATAGCATACAAGATTAACAGCCTGAAAAGATTAGTCACTCAGAGGTTAAAGTTGATAGATTTAATTTCCTTGGGCTTCAATTTCCTTATCTATAAAAAAAATGTAGATGGATTCCTTCCAACTCTGATCCTCAGTATGATCCTTTGACTCTAAAAGTAAACATTCCAATTTTTTCTTCTTTTTGCTTAATCTTCTCTAACATAAAATCAGAGCATATAGGAAGCACAGTGGATAAAGTACCAGGCCTATTGTTAGAAAGACCTGAATTTAAATCTAGCCTTAAATATTTATTAGCCAAGTGAGACTGGACAATTCACTTAACCCAATTTGCCTCAATTTTTTCATCTCTACCATAACTTGGAAAAGTAAACGGCAAACAACTTTGCCAAGAAAAAACCCAAAATAGAGTCACAAAGAGTCAGACACAAAAAAAACCTGAAAAATAATAACAACATAACATCAAAACTGATCTTCCCTTAGTAGTTCTAAAGGAGTACTTCCTCTGTTTATCATGCTTTTCATTGGTAGAAAAAATGTTTATTACTTAAGTATACTCACTCCCAAACTTGACAAACATAATTAAAGTGCAAGGAAGAAGTAATTAGATAAATAGCAGCTACCACAACAGATCCTCCTAAAGAATTACAGATAAGATGGGTTCTCCTAGGCATCTGAAAGATAAAAGCATATAGTCTCATGGGCATATCACATCAAAAATGCAAGCATTAAAACATACCAATTTCTTCGACTTCTTCCAGGAAATCATTATATTCTCTTAGACTAGGAAAGTCTTCTTCTCTTTTGTTATATCTTTAAGAGAGAGAGAAAAAAAACATTTATTACATCACCAGTTTTCAGGTTTATCAAACTACTATTTTCTTAGTACTTATATTATTCAAAGACTAAGTATTGTTATTCAAAGACAAAGAATTCAAAGACAACCCTATGGTATCTAGAAGGCTATTGTATCTCTCTGTCAACTCTGTCAATAAGTGTCTGACAATTACATAGGGTGGACTGAAGTGGTGAAACACTTGAGGGGAAGGAGATCAATTAAGCTGCTGCAATTATCAGAATAAGAGGTGGTCAGGGTTTCAGGCAAATGAGAGAAGAAAAAGCAGAATTTGTATAGCCCAGAAAATATATTTTAAGATTTAAGAAAAAGAAAAATTGTGGGTTTAAGGGAATAGAGAATGAACCATGACAAAATAAAAAAAAAATTTAATACACTGGATTTAAAATCCCAAAAATTTAATCTGTCCTTCAATGCCACCTATAATTTTGGACAAACAACTTAAAAGCTCTGGATCCCTATGAACTCATTGGCAAATAGAGATAACAATATTTGCCCTTCCTGTATTATAAGGTTGTAATGAAGATCAAAAGGAGGAATCTATATTAAAGTATTTTGTAAATGGTTAAGTTATATATATATATATATATATATATATATATATATATATATATATATATATATGTAAGCTATTAAGACTATGCAAAATGCATCCTAAAGAATGAGCAACTCTCCCCTTTCTCAAAGACAAGTTGTATAGATTGTTTTGAAAAAGAAAATTTTTTAAATGCTATTGCTGTACTCTCATTAAATGGGAAAAAAAATTCTTTGCTTAAGAACTAAACTATAGGGGAAGCTAGGTAGTGCAGTGGATAGAGCACCGGCCCCGGACTGAGGAGTACCTGGGTTCAAATCTGACCTCAGAAGCTCAATTTTTGCCTAGCTGTGTGGCCTTGGGCAAGCCACTTAACCCCATTTGCCTTGCAAAAAAAACAAAAACAACAAAAGCACTAAACTATAAAGTAGAAACTAGACTAAAGGCTCTAGTAAGGAAGGGTCATGTTTAATCCCACTTAGCATCATCTACAGCACTGAATTGCAGTGTTTGGCACAAAGTAGATACTCAATTCATGTTTGCTAAATAAGAAGACATAAGAGGACAGAAGCTGTGCTTTAATTGGTACAAAGAACAATAACTTGTGGGGGGTGGGGTAATGGTGGTGGTAACAGAAGCAAGACTTGAACTGAGTCATCCTGGCTCCCAGGCCAGCACATATACCAAATGCAAAAAGCATGAGTTTATTCTATTCTAAACATACTAACTTTGTAGACTACTACAAAGAAAATGGATTTTTTTTAAATAAAAGGATTTTTTGTTGCTTTTTAAAAAATAAAATTTATGGTGAGCTCCTCAGCTCCTATGCATAAAACTTTTTCTATACAGTGGACTTGGGAGTCAGGAAGACTTGAGTTCAAATCCAGTCTCAGATGGATAGCAATTATATGACCTTTTATAAGTCACTTAACTCCAATCTATTTCAGTTTCCTCCAATGTAAAATTCTAGCCTACTGTGAGAATAAGATGTGATATTTTTGAAGAGCTACACAAGCATCAGAGCAATCCATAAGTGTTAGCTATTTATGATGATGATGATGATGATGATGATTCATAAATCTAAATAACCAGTCTGACTTTGAATCCTGAGTTTTTCAATGTTTCAGTACTGTCTATTGGATATTTAAACTAGATATCCCAAAGAAATTTCAAACTCAGCATGTCCAAAACAGAACTCATTATTTTTCCCCCTCGAATCTCCTACCTTCCAAATTCTCCTATTTGTCAAAGGTAACCACCAGTCTTCCATTTTCCCAATTTTGTAGCTTTATCATTATAACCCTTTACTCCTTACTTTCCCTTATTCTGCAGATTCAGTTACCAAATCTTGACATTTCTACTCTATAACTTGTTCTCTCTAAATATAATTACCACTTGAGTTGAAACCCTGACTACTTCTTACCCTGATAATTGTAATATTTTTTTTTAGGTTTTTTGCAAGGCAAATTGGGGTTAAGTGGCTTGCTCAAGGCCACACAGCTAGGTAATTATTAAGTGTCTGAGACCAGATTTGAAACCAGGTACTCCTGACTCCAAGGCCTGTGCTCTATCCACTGCCACCTAGCAGTCCCTAATTGTAACATCTTAATTGATCTCATTGACTCCTACACACTAGTCAGTGATTTTCCTTAAACTTAAATCTATTTGTTTTACTCTCTAACTCAGTAAATGCTACAGGCTTTCTATTGTCTTTAGAATGAAAATATAAACTATTCTATTTAGCTTTTAAAGTCTTTCAAAAAACCTTTGCCTCAACTTATTTTTTCCAGATTCACTGGACATTATTACCTCGACACCACCACACTGATCTTCTTTCTGCTCCTCACGGAGAACAGCTCCTTTCTCATTACCTTCTATATTAACAAATGTCTAAAATACATCCCGACGCTTGGAATGCAGTCTCTCCTCACTTCTAACCTCATAGAATCCCTTCCTCTCTTTCAAGGCAATTCAAAACTGTTGGCAGAAGCAAGTGCTAGGTGAAGATCGTTATATTTAACTACTTTCCATTTATTCTGCATATATTTATAAGTATTTGTTGCTTCCTGGTTAGAATGTAAACTCCTTGATCCATTCCTGTATTATTGGTTCTAGGGCCTGATCCAAACCAGACATTTAATAAATATTTTTTTGATTAGCATCTGCATACCATATGATTAGCAGGATATAAAACAAACAACAACAAAAAAAAAAATCCTTGGAATGAAGTTAAATTTTGACTTAATTTCTACATGATTGATCCTTAAACTTCAAAAGTTTAGTCCTATTCTGTTCATCATTGCACTTTTCTTAAATCTAAAATCATTAAATAATGACTTTTAATCAGACCTATCTTCAAAGTAACACTTACATC